>NW_024412391.1:31479135-31483404 GCF_014898765.1 Herpailurus yagouaroundi
CTCTCTCTCTCTCTCTCTCTCTCTCTCTCTCTCTCTCTCTCTCTCTCACACACACACACACACACACACACACACAATAAATAAACTTAAAAAAAACCTTTAGATAACAGAAGGAACGTATTAATTTACAATTCATAATTTCAAAAGCTTTTTGAAAACTATATTTGCCTTTCCATGATCTTCATTCTCATCAAACTCCTTATTTTCATCTGTAATAGACTTGATGATGGCTTCTTTGAATATTAAGGTACAAATGTGAGAAGGATTTAACCCAAGGCCATAGTTCAAATAATAAAAGGCTCTTTTCCTTTCTTTGCATGAATTCCACAGGAAAGCCCTAACACAGCACACATCCTGAAAAACATAAACATCATGAGAAAAGTGGTTAATCATTAGGCTTTTTAAAAACGGAATCAAAACAAACAGAAAAAGACACCAGGAAGGCTAGTGGAGCATAGGTGAAGGAGCCCCACTCCGGGATCTCACAGATCATCATTTTTGTCCCACGAGTTACATCAACTAAGAGGGCTGGGGCGCCTGGGTGGCGCAGTCGGTTAAGCGTCCGACTTCAGCCAGGTCACGATCTCACGGTCCGTGAGTTCGAGCCCCACGTCAGGCTCTGGGCTGATTCAGGCTCAGAGCCTGGAGCCTGTTTCCGATTCTGTGTCTCCCTCTCTCTTTGCCCCTCCCCCGTTCATGCTCTGTCTCTCTCTGTCCCAAAAATAAATACACGTTGAAAAAAAAAAATAAAAAAAAAAAACTAAGAGGGCTGTACTAATTTGTAGTCATGCAGGTTGTGCCCTGGAAACTCAGGGGCACCATTCACATGGTCTAAACTTAGATCATGCAAACGATGCCTCTCAGTGTTGGTGTCCTTTACAATCTGATAGCCCTGGAGCCCAGATTAATGAATCAGTTCCCTGGATCTGAGGTTCCTCATCTGCAAAATGAGAGAAGTGGAACAGTACCTTTCAGGCTTCTCAAGCTACAGACTTAACAGTGACTTTCTCCATGTGTTTACATTCCTTACATTCATTAGCTCTGCTTATCTTTTTAGAAAAATGCATACATTGGTGACAAATTGTTAATAATGTTAATATGACACTTTGTCAATCTATTTCAAGTGAAGTTTTTAAAGGCACGGTTTATGAAGTCAATGTATAGTATCATGTTATTGATTATAATAATTTTTAACTTACTCAGGTCTCCCTAAATTTCGTTCTTATATCCCAAGGTGCACCATTTCCACTGACTTAAAAACTAGTCAGGGAGATACACAGTGGCACAGACACACATAAAATAGGAAGAAGTAATAACAATATCTAAAAAATAGCAAGCAGAGATGCTAAGGAAAAGAATCATAGGAATCATTATGAGTCATTTATTTTACTTTTAAAATTTGTCAACTGTTGGGTTCAGAATGTCCAAAGAAATAGCTTTGCTTCTCTCACTTGCCCTAAATCAATATAGAGAATGTCAAGAATATTTTTCCATAGTCTCTCTGTACATTTTATTGTCAAGGACAAAATGGATAATAAATGCATACAATATTCTGATTAATATTCATTTACATAACATGTTCATAAATGGTTATAATTCAGTCAACGTCACCACAGGACATGCTGAATTCTCACACATTTATGAAGTGAGAAAAAGCTGTTAAAATGAAAATGGGCCACTGGAGTAATCTAAAAGCAATTGATGGCAGTAAAGGGCCTACTACCTGAAACCAGACCAGAAGAGGTGGCTTTGGACATAGCTTGCACTGGAAGTGAAGATGGGCAGATACAGAAGGGCTAGAGAAGAAAGCAGATGATTAATCTGAGTGGAAAATAGGCTTTAATAACTCTTTACTTCTTTGAATAGAAAACTAATAAAATGTTTGAGAAGGCTTTGACAAAGCTTAGTAAGATAAAATACAATTGTTTCCCCCTCAAAACTTGATACGTTAACTGTTTGTATTCCCTGGGGAAGAAAGTGAAGCTTGTCAGGATTTTTGCCTCCTAGGCTAAAATGTTAGGTATCTATTGCTGAATAACTAATTACTGCAATACAAAGATCCTGGCCCGGGCTGAGGTTCAACTAGGGAAAGATCCACTTCCCTGCTCATGTGGTTGTTGGAAGCATTCACTTCCTTGCAGCTACATGATTCACAGAGACTTACTTGTTTAAAAACAGCAAATGAAGAGACAGAGAGAAAATCTACTGGCAAGACAGAATCTAGTAAAATGTAACACAGTCATTATAGTGACTTTCCATTGTTTTACCCTATTCTAATGGTTAGAATCAAGTCGTAGGGCCTGCAAGAAAAGGCAATAACACCAGGAAATGGGGATCATGGGGACCACCTTAGAGTCCATTTGCCACAGTCTAGCCTCTGGCCATCAGAGATTCATATCTCTTCCACACGCAAAATACATTTTCCTCTTCCTAAGATTCCCAAGAGGCTCAATGCATTAAAGTACGAATACAAAGTCCAAACTCTCATCATCTAAATCAGGTCCAGGTACAGATTAGGCTCCTGGGTACAACCTATCAAGTACAACTCCTGAGAAACAATTCTTCTCCATAGGTACATCTGTGAAACTAAAGTTATCTGTCCCAACATACCCAACATGCCATGGTGGGACAGGTGTAGGAAAACAGCTCTAGACATTCCCATTCATAAAGAGGGGGAAATGGGAGGTAAAAAAAAAGAGTTACTAGTCGATAGCAGTTCAAAAATCAGTCTAGCTAGACAAAAGTTGGGAGTTCCTTTATTTAGTTTCAACAATTCTCCATGGTCCAGTCATCTGGGATCTTGGTTCTGCCCTTTGAATCATCTTTCCTTTGTCATAAAGGATAGCAAATGTTTACAACCAAGTAGCTTTATCAGTCTACTTGCTGACAGGAGAATGTTGGGAGTCTAACAGCCTCCTTTCATTTTGTACTCTCTCTTTCCACCTAAATGGAAGTGTTTCTGCTGAAATAATTTTCTCAAAAATTTTTTGTGTCTCCCATGGATTTCAATGGGGGCTCATTCCATAAGACAAAAGCTACACCCACAGATCTTTCCAAGATCACATTTTTTCTATCTTTGGCTCCCATTGAGATGCATGAACAACAAACTAAAGCCTCCTAGAGTCCCTGATCATTTCTCTACTGCTTGCTCATATCGAATTTTTCCACCACAAGGAAGTATTAGAAATTCCTCATCTCTGAGCCTGTTTCTTCCATTCTCTTTCTCCTAACTGGAATGTCTTTTGTCCACTTCTAACTGTTGGTGCACACATGCATTGGTTAAGCTGCTTAGTACTCAGGAGTGGAAGTCAGATCTGCTCTCAACTCAGCCGCCTGTCAAAATATTGGGTTCTACTCTACCTACACAGATTCTTTCTAACTTGGGATCTTAGCAAAAAATATAACTTTGGCCCATCTGCTACAAGAGAGCTATCTATGGGAAGCTTTAGGAAAGATAACACAGAATCTGTTTTCCTCTAATTATATTGAATTTTATTCTTGATTCAATTCATATCTTTGGTTTCTGGTTCCTGACCTCAAGTGCAGCCCTGACCATGCTCCCAATTTGGCTTCCCACTCACTAACTTTAGAATACTTATCAGAGCTCAATACTTGCTTCTAGCTCAAATCTGGGCCAGATCTGAAGATAGCGCCCCTCCCAGTTTTTCTCCTCCTAAAGTCTCCTACCTATGAAAACCAAAACTCATCTCTTTGGAGCATCATGTCAGCTTTATCTGCACTCTACCCTATGTAGAGAATTTACTAAATGATTCATTCACTCAACTAATGTATCCTGAGTCCTTACCTTCTGTTATCTGCTTGGTACACAGTGATGAACAAGACATGGCCTCTGTCCTGAGTGACTGACACTCTAGTGAGGGAGACAGATGTAAGCAGTTAACAACCAAATGTTTAAAACATGCTGCAGAGAAGATTTTCAAACAAAGGTTTTACGGACTGAGGAAATTAAAATAGTTTGCTGTGTCTGAATCAGATGTGAAGTGCATAAAGTCTAAGTTAAACAATAACGCTAGGAGAATTAAAGGTGGGTGACCAGTTACTAGCTCTTAATTTTTCAAATTGAAAGAAATCTGGATCTTTTGTAGGCAGTAAAAAGCCACCAAAATTTTTTTATATGAAAGAAAAAATTTTCATTTTTTGTTTTAGAGAGAGCCTAAGTGTGTGTGTGTGTGTGTGTGTGTGTGTGTGTGTGTGTGTGTGTGAGAGAGAGAGAGAGAGAGAGAGAGAGAGAGAGAGAGAGAGAGAGAG
>NW_024412391.1:31483414-31484212 GCF_014898765.1 Herpailurus yagouaroundi
GAGAGAGAGAGAGAGAGAGAGAGAGAGAGAGAGAGAGAGAGAGAGAGGTAATCTTAAGCAGACTCCATGCTCAGCACAGAGCTCAACGTGGGGCTCAATCCCATGACCCTGGGATCATGACCTGAGCCCAGATCAAGAGTCAGACACTTAACCGACTGAGCCGCTCAGGTGCCCCTGAGAGTAAAAACAGTTCTAAGTACCATTTGGGAAAGATAAGTTTGGTAGAAAACTGTCAAAAGCTAATACAACAGTCCGGGTGTAGAAATAAAGAAGGAATCAACTTAAGAAGCATTTTAGAGATTTAGTTGACAGAAGGTGATAGTCTCTGGATGAAGGAAAGGGGTGTCTGAAATAGTTCTGAGGTGTTTCTTTTAGGTAAATTCCTGAAAGATGAATCAAGATGAGGAACAGAGGAAGAGATGCAGACTTGAGGAGAAAGGCTCATGAATGTGGGATCTTGTGTGAAATTGGATATAGCATCAGGGTTAGAGCTCAAGTTATTTACACCACTCTCTGCTTAACCCAAGAGGCAGATTTCTCTCCAAGTCAGGTTTTAGGAGATCAAGGAAGTGAATGATAGAAATAAAGTGAAATCTTCATTCATCCTCCAAGGGATGAACAACTTGGATTTAAGTGCATCTCTTTTGGCACACATAACATGGTTTTACTAAGTGGTAAAAATAAATAAAATAAAATACATTAAATTAAATTAAATTAAATTAAATTAAATTAAATTAAATGCACTTTTAAGATCCCAGTGCTTTAATCAAGCTGATTGTTTATGAGTTATAAATGTAG
>NW_024412391.1:31484222-31487153 GCF_014898765.1 Herpailurus yagouaroundi
AACAACATTGCAGAAGATTTGAAAAATAGAGGGGGAAATATGTAATCTTATTATCCTTAAATAAGTTACAAACTATTTTATATGTCCTCTTTTGCTTTTCTCTACATAAATGTATAGGGTATAACAGCCTACACTCTATTTCATATTTTCACTTAGTATTCTATGTAAGGAATTTCTGTGTTTCCTTTCCCTATCATTTCCACTAGTCACACAATCTTCTAACAAGTAGGTCTACCCTAATTTACCTAGCATGATATTATTGCTGGGTATTTTTTTCTTCCAGTATGTTTGTCATTATAGAGAATACTGCAATGAACATCTTCCTCAACAAGATTTTCCCCCTTATTTTAGTTTAGCTTTGTAAGGTAAATTCAATAAATTGGCTTGCTAGTTAAAATGCATAAAAGTATGCATCTTTTTATGGGTCTTGATTTCTACTGCCACATTGTTCCTTAAGAAGGTGGCATTATTCATCATTCCACTTGCACAGTATAGGAGTACCATTTTCAGGGTGCCTGGGTGGCTCAGTGGGTTAAGCATCTGACTCTTGGTCTTGGCTCAGGTCATGATCTCATGACTTGTGAGATCAAGCCCTGAGTCAGGCTCAGCACTCACAGAGCCGAGCCTAGTAAGGATTTTCTCTCTCCCTCTCTCTGCTCTTCCCCCACTTGTACCTCTCTATTAAAAAAAAAGCAAAAAAACACAAAACCCCACCATTTTTATTATACCTTCTCAATCCTTTTCTTTAATCTGAGTGGAAACAACTTATTTTGCCTTTTAAATTGCATTTTATGATTACTAGTAACCACCAACATCAATTTGTCTCATGCTTACTGTCTGTATTATGCCACTAGAAAGTAATCTTGAGCACAGGGATTTTATTTTTCTCACTGCTGTATCTCCAGCACCTAGAAAAGTATATTCAATAGATACCTGCTGAATGGAGAAACTGTGATACCACTCTTAACCCAGGTTTCTCCTATCACTTTCCTCTACTATTTATAGTTTCCTGAAAAAATTATTTAATAGACAAAAATATAATCTACATAATATGACAAACTTGTTTATTTTTCATTTGCTATTTAATTCATAAATGAGAGAACATTTTTGACTGAGAAAACCTCAGCAATATGCTTGAATTCCTCCTACACAGTTTAAAGATGCTATTCTAGGCTGGAGTGTCCAATCTATTCTTCCCAATTCATATAAAATTGAGATTAAACATTAAAATACCAAGACATTAGACTGTGCATTCAATAAAATCTTTGGGCCTGATGTTGAATCTGGTGGAATGCTCCAAGCTGGACATCAAAGTCTGAGTCAGCATGAATCTGTGGGGCTAGAGAGTCTTCAAATCCAGTTTGTGTGTTATCGTGTATGAGTTTATTAAACAAGTCAACAGTTTTTATCTTCAAAATTCATGTGGGAAGAAGAACCATGAAAATAGTTTTCTTGTGTGGCTGGCTAGAAATAACAGCTTTGGAAACAGAAAGCTGAGTCATTTCCTAGCTCCATCACTGATCAGCTCTGTGACTTCTAATAAAGTATTTAATCCCCCTAAGCCTTAGTTTCCACATTTGTAAATGACAATAATATTATTTGCCTTCTGAGGCTGTGAGGAGGGAATGGGATCCACAGGGAAAGTAGCAGCACAGTGCCTTACATAATGGAGAAACTCAGTAAAGCAGTTAGTTCCCTCCCTCTGCTCCTTTCACCTTAAGGTAGTATAAGGATTTCAGAGGAGTGAATTTGAATCCTAGTTCCCTCACTACCAGCTGTGTGCCCTTAGGCATTTTATTTATCACTCTGTGCTTCCACTGACCCATAGTGCCAGTCTCCTAGGTTTCTTGTGAGGACTAAGGGAGATAATTCATATGCAGTGTTTAGCACTTTGCCTGACAGATGCTAAGGGCTTAGCAAGAGTTTATTATTAGTAGTAATAATATCGATGTAAGTAAAATGACAGTGGAGAACAGTGAAAAGGGCTAATTTCTCCTTAAGCCTATGATATTAGACACAAATCTGATGTAAAACAAAAGAAAAATTCTGTTCTTAACAAAAGTCTCTCATTTACATATTTGAGAGTGATGTCATCACTTTTGGAAACACAGATGATGCTATGGTTGGTAGGATTTGTACCTTTCTTCATTTTCCATATTCTCAACACACAGTGCATATGCCGTCTACAAGCTGAAAAATATTTACTTAACAAAAAAACATGAGGCAGCATAAAATATTCAGAAAAATGGTTTATCGTACTGCCTGATGCGAACCAAGCAGTGCATTGTTTCTGGCCTAGAGTATTTCATGTATTTTACATGATGTCCTGTACGGCTGCTGCAAACATATTGGCTGTCAGTCACCTTCAAATAAATGTGTTGTGATAAAAACCAGCACATTAGAGTGCTACAGTGTGCATGTTTTTGAAAATTCTAAGCAATAGCCCCCCAGGTTTACCTTTGATATGGAGGCAATTTTGCAGCATTTAATTGCTGTATGGCTTTCTTGTGGAAATTCAGGTTTTAGAAAGCGACTGCCAGATGAAAATGGCATATAAAACAGAAAGATAAAAATGATGTCAAAGTACTTAAGGTTTTTTTGGATTTGGTATTGTTTCAGTGTGTGTGTGTGTGTGTGTGTGTGTGTGTGTGTGTGTGCGCGCGCGCGCGCGTGCGTGCGTGCTTAAGTAGCAAACTTTAGGCTTAGTTTCAACTACAAAACATATTTTTGGGGGTGCCTGGGTGTCTACCTTGGTTAAGCGACTGACTCTTGATTTCGGCTCAGGTCATAATCTTGAAGTTTGTGAGATCAAGTCCCATGTCGGGCTATGCGATGACAGCTCAGAGCCTGCTTGGGATTCTGTCTCCTCTCTCTACCCTTCCTCCTCTCTCTCTCTCTCTCTCTCTCTCTCTCTCTCTCTCTCTCTCTCTC
>NW_024412391.1:31487163-31498474 GCF_014898765.1 Herpailurus yagouaroundi
CTCTCTCTCTCTCTCTCTCTCTCTCTCTCTCTCTCTCTCTCTCTCTCACACACACACACACACACACACACACACACACACACACACAAACTCTCAAACTCTAAGATAAATAAACATGTAAAAACCCAGATATTCTTTCTGAACCTTTTCTAATGTCATCCATGACATCAGGTTTAAGTTGCATCAGTCTCTCCAATGCCACTGAGAACAGACCAGTCCAAAGACACACAAGCTGAAGCAAGCTTGCAGTTCTGTGATCACACTTACACAGACCCCTGCACACTGCAGCCCCCCTCGCTAGTCCAGGAGATCAGTAGCTGGAAATTGCAGTCACATTCTTTTGTATTACAAACTAGCTTACAGTTCCTTCTTGAAACAGTGACACACACTTCCTACAGGAGCAGTACAGGTAGAAAAATCACAAGGCTACCTTTGCAACGGGTGTTTATGGTAATGGGCTAAACCACCCCAAATTATACAAAAACTCATTCTTAAAATCTCAACCACTGTTATTTTCAATATTGTTCAATGCTACAAGTTATGTGTCACAATTTTAAAGTCTTTAAATAGATCTCCATTTCCAGAAGGAAGATGTATTTCTTTTTTTTTTTTTTCAACATTTATTTATTTTTGGGACAGAGAGAGACAGAGCATGAATGGGGGAGGGGCAGAGAGAGAGGGAGACACAGAATCGGAAACAGGCTCCAGGCTCTGAGCCATCAGCCCAGAGCCTGACGCGGGGCTCGAACTCACGGACCGCGAGATCGTGACCTGGCTGAAGTCGGATGCTTAACTGACTGCGCCACCCAGGCGCCCCAGGAAGATGTATTTCTTTCTGACACTACTGATTCTAAATATGCTTATTATATCTAACAGAGGCATTGAAACACCCAAAGCACTGAACCAAACAAACCAGGCACAGCTCATTGTACTCATGGAGGATTAAAAACAAACCTCTTCATTTGGTCTCACTCCATGATGTGGTGCTTGTGCAACAAGTCTATGGAAGTCTATGTAGTCTATGGAAGTCAGAAGACAGTGTAATGCTTTTAGCTGACTCTATCTGTTGTTCCAAACCCACAGTGAGACAAAAAATAGAGACCTATATTCAACTCAAACCTCCAGGCCCAACTTGGAGCCTCCCTGCTGGGAGTCACTCAAATACTCTGTGCCTCAGTTTCCTCCCCAGCCCTCCCAGATAAGATGAAATGAGCCAGGATAAATTCCTGAGATCCTTCTCATTGTTGACATTCTGTGGTTCTCTGACTTTGCTGGTACAGAAGTTCTGGGCAAGATTTTGGGGGCTTGGCCCAGAAAGCAACAATTCACTCTTTCTGTCTACCCAAAACAAACAAAAATATAGCAGAAATGAAACAAAATAAAATTTAAAAATAATGCAAAATGAAGTGTAGGAATATTTACTGATATTTATACCTAATATTTATAATAGTTTCTGGAGGTCATCAATTACCACCTACTTCCCAAATCTGTTTTTCCTCATTCATCACTCTCTCCCATTTCTCTGAAAGACTTAACCATCTTTATTTTGTGTTCATCCTTTGGGCAAGTGGGTCTTAGCCTTCCTCTGATTCTCCTCCCACCTTTATGACTGTTGTTGATTTTTGGTTTCTCTTCTTTTCTCCCATCTTTAACTGTGTATTTACCATAAAGTTCAACTCCATTTTCTCTACTCTTCTTTCTGCATGTGCACTTGCGTGGAAAAAATTATACTTTCTTATCTATTAACCTACCTTTTTCCTGTTAAGGATTCTCCAATCCCTGGGGCGCCTGGGTGGCGCAGTCGGTTAAGCGTCCGACTTCAGCCAGGTCACGATCTCGCGGTCCGTGAGTTCGAGCCCCGCGTCGGGCTCTGGGCTGATGGCTCAGAGCCTGGAGCCTGTTTCCGATTCTGTGTCTCCCTCTCTCTCTGCTCCTCCCCCGTTCATGCTCTGTCTCTCTCTGTCCCAAAAATAAATAAACGTTGAAAAAAAAAATTAAAAAAAAAAGGATTCTCCAATCCCTATGCACAGCACAGGTTTCTACCCCAATCACATATGTCTAAATGTCCAGAGGACAGGTACCTTTATATCCTGACGTACATCTCTCTAATATTTTCTTCTTCTCCATTTGCCAGGAAAAATTCAGTCTGAATCATGCCCCCAGTTCTCTCATTTTCACTGATAACACTATTCTTATCTCAAGCCTCTACTAGAAAGCTTTGGCCACCTTTCTGTAATTCTGCTGTGGTTAAGGGGGTCAGGATGCCTGTGTTCACATTTCAAGGTGAACAAGTTATTCCACCTCTCTATGACTCAGTTTCCTCATTTGTAAGATGGGGATGATAAAAATACCTACCTCACAGGAGACGTGCAAGAGATAAAATTCTGCTGTATTGTAAAGTGTTTAGCACAGTGTCTGCCATATACTAAGTTCAGTAAAAAAAAATAGCTAACCAAGCAAACAAAAACACTGAAGTATATTAATGCGAGGAGAAACAACAAGCCCTACAAGAAAGGAAATGTAATAATCGTACACTATGCGTGGGACATCTGTGAATGATAACTGTGTCCTAATGATGCAAATACTAAATAGGGACTTAACCAAAAACTGTGAAATAATTACATCGGGAGGACTGAGACGGGGCATTACATGCAGAGTACATGCAGCTGGGAGACTGAGTATGTGAGAGAGAGAGAGAGACAGAGACACAGAGGTTGCCTGTGTCTGAAAGAGATGATTTAAGAGAGCTAAATCATCATCTCCCAGGGTAGAAAGCCAATATCTAATGTCTATAAAAGAAACATAAAAAAATAGCGATATAAGCATGTTATTGAGAAATATACAAGTAAATTCCAGGAGAAATCATTAAATAGAAAGACTAGAAACAGGAATCAGGGTAGGGATGAGATATATCTAAAGGCTACTCTTTGTTCTTTAAAAATCTTATAGTAGTATTTTACTTAAACACTATATCCAAATATTATTTTGATAAAAATAGAAAATTTTATAGTAATTCATTAAATCATGGATTATGTGTTTAGAGGTCATATGAATCTTGAGAAAATGCTGATATGTGAAGAAGGTATTCTTTGTGCATTTTAATTGCCCACAGTGAACTTGTAGTCTAAACTAAAAATACAAACTGATTCAGAAAATGGTTAGGAAAATTTATGATAAATTTAGAAACAAGGCATAAAAAAATGTACGGAAATCTGACTGCTTAGCCTTTTTAGGTATCATGAAAAGCAATCATGATCTCTGAAAAATATCCCTTATCACTGTTAGGAACAGAAATCCAGATTTAAATCTGACCGGCAATTCAACAAGTAGTGTTTCTTCATGTGGTGGTTAGGCCCAAGATGGTTTTGGTAATAGTGTCCAAAATAATCTTTGCAAATAATCTTTTCTATTTAAGCATGACACTTACCATTTTTATTGTTTTATAATATTTCCATAAGATATCATTGCCACCAACACACTTGGAACAATACTTGGAAACCAATTATTTGTAAAGCATATTGAATCTCTTTCAATCTTTGATTGAAAGCACAACTTCAGTACACTTTAAAGATATCCTCTAAATATGTACTGCCTAATAAATTTAGATGGGTTTGTTATTCTTCCCTAAAAACACAATGAGATCAACAAAATTTACAGTAATTAGTAGAAAAGAGGAATTCAAAATCTCCAGTTAATTTTTAGTAATTAATGACTTAGAAGATGATTTGTTAAGATGGTTAGGTGAAGTTAAGATGGTTCAGAGGACTGGGAGAGCTTTAACTGGAAAATGCCTTGGGACTGATCTTTGCTTTGTTATGGTCTATTCCAATGAGCTTTTGAATATTAATCATATCTCAGAAGTCGAAAAACCCCATCTCTGCTATTGAGCTCTGAACAAGGAGGGTGGCTTTCTGAGGAGCAATACCACTAAGATCCTAAGCAAGTTCTGGTTGGCAAAATGGAGGGTTTCATCATAGAAGATACTCAGAAACAGTTCTTAAAATATATATTCAAGCACTTGGTGTAGTTTTTGTTCTATCTCTTTCGTATCTTCAGGAGGAAGAAAATAAGTTAATCAGAAGAGTTATTCTGACCTGAACATGTGAATGAATGAAAATCATCCTGAGGCCCTCAAAAAGGTGAGTGCTTCTAAAATCAACACTGGGAGTGCCAACACAAGAAATACAACAGGACTTGATGTGATTTCTTTTCACACTTGGGTTACGAGGATGCCGGTGAGCACATTTCCAGAAACAGCCATGAAACAAGTTTGTGTGCTCAGATGTTTCTTTCTTTTTCCCTAAGAGATGGAGTTTTGAAGTATTACAATAAACTAAGAATCGTTTTACACTTTGCTTTCTTGCCTAAAAGTCACACCATCTTGGTTCCTAACTCTCCCCTTTGTCAGACAGTGAAACAGTATTAAAAGAACTCTAAATCTGCCTCTGTAATCCCCACATTAAAATTTGCATTTGTTTTAAATTCAGACTCATATTTAAAAGGCTTTTTTCAAGGTTTAAAAGAATGAAATTCATTAACAAGGTGATACATTCATACTTAATTCTCCAACCTGACTCCTCGAAGAAATTGTCTGTGAGCTATCAAAAGTGCTCATCCTGGGTCATAGCCCCAGAGATTCCAATGTACAGCCAGGGTATTCAAACTTTTATAAGCTACCCAGAACAGTGTAACATGCAACCTCGCATGAGAAACCTTGCCCTGGAGAACGGTGCTCTCAACGCTACAGAGTTTGCATGCTTATCACTCTCATTCCATTGTACACTCCTTGAGCCGGGTGGATAGGTTTGGCTTTCTGTCTATGACTTTGAATTCTGTTTTGTTTTATTCTTTGTGAAGGTGAACCCAATAGAATGATGCTGCATAAATCATTTAAGGAAGGCCTACAAATAACACATCTGTTTGTGATCCAGTCTCACTGGTTTTTCTGAATTACAAACCAAAAAACCCTATTTTGTACCCATAACAGCTCTTAGTTCTTAGGAAATAGTTCTTAAGATAGTTAGGATAATAAGAATCAACAAAACTCAATAATGAAAATCATAATATATACTTTGTACTTTTCATTCCAGAAATTCAATTCTATTTTCAAAGACCATCTTATTACTACCCCTAAGAAGACTCTTTGACAAGATAGTCAGAAATTACCAGCTGAACCTAAGGAATGTCAGGGTTGGATATCTGGTATATTTCTACTTGGTTTAGAATGTCCAGTCCTTCCTAAAATTGGAAGGAAAGGGGGAGTTTATTGGCTTGGACATATTAATTTTTAGAATTTTATTTTCATCCTTATAATTACATAGGAGAGCCTTATTTTTTTTTTAATTTTTTTTTAATTTTTTTTTCAACGTTTATTTATTTTTGGGACAGAGAGAGACAGAGCATGAACGGGGGAGGGGCAGAGAGAGAGGGAGACACAGAATCGGAAACAGGCTCCAGGCTCTGAGCCATCAGCCCAGAGCCTGATGCGGGCTCGAACTCACAGACAGCGAGATCGTGACCTGGCTGAAGTCGGATGCTTAACCGACTGCGCCACCCAGGCGCCCCATAGGAGAGCCTTATTTTAAGAGCAATGAAAAGTCACTGAAGTCTCTTTAGTAATGACATGATTTCCCCATAGGAAAACTGGAAGAGCACCAAGTAGAAAAACATGAATTCCATTTGGGCTACTGAATTTGAAATGTCTTTGAGACACCCAAGTAAACATGGCAGTCAGTGGCTGCTCTGTGAGAAGAGAAGGAAATTTGTAGGCTTCTACAAAGAGAAGGTAATGGAAATTATGGGCAAGGTGAAGCATACTTGGGAAAGAGGAGAATGGGAAGAATGATGAACTCAGACAACTCAGCCATGACAAGAGAGCAACTGAAGTGTAAAAAGCTGCAATAAATACACTTCTAACCCAATCTCCGGCCATACTTCTATTTATTCCCTGTATAAAACTAGAAGTGGGATTATTAAGTTAAAGAGCATTTGAAGCCTCTTGATTCAGACTGACAGCTTTTCAGATATACCGACTTTCCTCTCCCCTCACCAGCACTACGATCTTGGTCAACTTGGTTGATAAAAATGTCATCCCACTGTCTCAGGCAACTGTTTGGAATAATTCACATTATGAAGCCTAAATGGTGTTGCTACATAAATGCATCCAAGAGACTCCCAAATGCAGAAATGTATTTAAACTGGGACTATGTAGCAAACATCATAAATACCCAACAAACCTGCTGAATTAAATTGAAATCAAAACATGATATTTGTTTTTCCCAGTTTCTTTTAAGTGCAGGTTCCGGTATCTGCTTTCCCAGCTATGTTAAGGTCCCAAGGCTGCTCAGCTGGTTGGTTCAGGCAGAGCACCTCTAAGAATCTGTCCTCCAGCAGCCACTACCAGGATGCTGCTCAGCGGGATGGAAACTCAAGACTGGTGTGTCCAAATTTAGCTTGGAACTTCACAATCTCTTATTAAATGTTTTTAATACTGCTTAGAAAATGTGTAAGCAAAGCCTAAGATATTTCTTTGCCAATCAATCAGTATAAATTCACATATAAATTTACTGATGCGTACTCGATTTTCTGGTTACCCCAAGATTAATGCATCACACTCCTGAATATACTGTGATTAACTTCAAAGCCTTCAGGGTTCGCTGTCTAATCTTAATGTGACTAGATCAGGGTTTATTCCAATTGACATCTTTCTGGTTGTAGTACAAAAATTATTTTTCTTAAAGGAGATTGCAGTCTCTTGTATTTATATTTTTAATTGAGTCCTTTTGGGATAGTATAGACTGAAAAGAATGTTTTACATGGACCACGTTTTAAAACTGGTTCTTCCTCTGTTACCTGTGGATCCTGTTACTGTCGCCAGCTCCCTAATACTCTACTTAAAAGGTCAATATAACTCTTTGTGTAGAAACTGAGACCCTCCAATCTTCACTCAATCAAGGTGATTGGCTTGGCCTGTTTTGAACTTGTTCTAGTCACTATATGTTGCTTCAAGTTCTACGTTCAAGTTACACATTTGCTTCTAGTTGCTTTCTTTGGGGAGTGGGTACAGACTTCTGCTTGGATTTGAATACTGACATCACCCCTCAAAACCCACATGATCCCAGGAAGATTCTTCAACCTCTCAGCTGCCTTAGTTTCTTCATTGGTACACAAGTGGTAAATACTACCTATCTCACATTAAGTAGTAAAAATATGAATTACTGTCATTTTGCATGGCTGGGTTTTTTTTTTAACATTTATTTATTTATTTTGAGAGAGAGGGAGAGAGGCAGAGGGAGAGAGAGAGAATCCCAAGCAGGCTCTGCACTGTCAGTGCCTAACCCAACATGGGCTTGAACTCATAAACTGAACTGTGAGATCATAACCTGAGCGGAAAAGAGTCAGAGGTTTTACCCACCGAGCTACACAGGTGCCCCACCTGTTTTTGCCATTGCTTGCTGTTGTTACTGTTTGTTTTATGGGTGATGGTGGGGTGGTTGGTGAGCAGCGTACCACTTACAACTGTATGCAGTTTACAAAACAGCCACAAGAATAGTGACCCATCCTTTCTAATTTGTCAGCCTTGCTGACTGAGGAGCTGGGATCTTGGTGCACTCTGGCTTGCCAAAGCAAAAGCAAGGCTCATGGGACTCTCTGGCACTCATTCCCCAGAGACCATAAGTACAGCACATACCCAGGAGTCCTCTCTGAGTATACATACCAGTAAACACATGAATCTGGGCATATAAAATTCAGCTCCCTGCCCCCTACGAAATAGATAAGCCGTAGAATCCCCTCCCCCTCCCCCTCCCTCTTCTCTCTCTCTCTCTTCTCTCTCTCTCTCTCTCTCTCTCTCTCTCTCTCTCACACACACACACACACACACACACACACACACACTCACACACACACACACACACACACACACACACACACACACACACACATCTGGTCGGACAATCAAGAAGGAATTTGAGAGCAAGTCTGAGGTTGGGAGGCCATTTGGAAAATTAGTGCAACCATCTCTGGACACTTGGAGGGGTGGGGATGAGGGTGGGAGAACAAGTAGGGAAACAGAAAATGATACATTTACGGAGGTGAAAAAGCATGAACAGTACATTTTCACATGTTTTTAATGTACCATTTCTAAAGCAGACATGACATTGGAAATAACATCTAAGGTTATAACCATTATCTACAGGGCAGGAAGGGCTTTTCGGGGACTGGAACCACCTAGCTGGCCCAGCCTGCATCCCTCACATCACTGGGAGCTCGACTCTGCAGCCCCTGGGGTCCGGTCTTCGTGGGTTACCTTAGTCAGGAGCGTGTGCTGGCTGACCAGGGCCCCAATGCTGGCAGAGCAAGGACTGCCTCACCCACTGCCGTGGCCTGCTAGACAGGAACAGGTGACTCATATCTGACAGAGACATCTGCCCAAGGCAAGTGGCAGTGGGGGTGCGAGGGAGTCATAAGAGCCCCTCCTGGGCACTTACATCAGCATCACAAAGGAACCAGCTCACCTGGGGAGGGGCAGAAACCAGGGTGGGGGACAGCGCCCCTCTGGGAGGCCATGGAGACCCCAAAGGGCAGGCTCTGCAGGCGCAACCTGAATTCTAAACCAAGCAAACAAAAGCTCTTGAAGCACATCCATGCCAATATTGCCAGGTATAAGCCTTACTGCTGCCCCCATTCTATTAATAATAAAAGACAAAGCTGTGTTGTTCCACTTTCTATTTTTTTCCTTGCTAGAAACTCCCTCCACCCCTTCAGGGGAGACTTGTCAATGAAAGTCTTCTTCCCCACATTGCTTTCCCTGACCCCGCCCTGTCTGATCACCTTGCCCACTCATACCTTTGGGAACCTCTTTGAATGTCACTTTTGTTTCCCGCCAGAGCCCTAATTGGAAGGCCCATATTTGCCTGAAATTCTTCCCTTTTAGTTATACAGTCTGAAATTCACCTACTACCACTAAGCTACCTATTTAAAATGCAAATACTGGGGCGCCTGGGTGGCTTGGTCGGTTAAGCGTCCGACTTCGGCTCAGGTCATGATCTCACGGTCCGTGAGTTCGAGCCCCGCGTCGGGCTCTGTGCTGACCGCTCGGAGCCTGGAGCCTGTTTCGGATTCTGTGTCTCCCTCTCTCTCCGCCCCTCCCCTGTTCATGCTCTGTCTCTCTGTCTCAAAAATAAATAAACGTTAAAAAAAATTAAAAAAAAAAATGCAAATACTTCTGCATGGGTAGGCAGTCTGATCTACCCAAATTAGAAATGTCCCATCAAGTTGGGTTTTCCTAAAAAGCCAAGAGGGCAGTTTCAGAGGGAAGTTGTACAGAGGAATCTGTGCATCTTGGTGGACCAAGGTACTTGGGGAGAACAGCCTTGCCCTCCTACAGCCATGCTGTGCAGGGAATTATAGTTACTTTAGAAAGCATGGGCATCCAAGGCTCCAGCAGAAGGAAAGGAGTCCCAGGCTCAAAGTCTCTTTTCTTGTCTCACCAGACCCAGATTGTGGATGTGGCTTCTATGGTCAGGAAAAGAAACCACAAGTTATGATACAAACACTAACCTGTTACAAAGATTGTGAGCCAAAAATAATTATTGAAAAGCAAATTAAGACCTCACCAAAATCTGCAAAACAAAGAACAAAGACTCCATTCACAATATGCAGTAAAACATGATAACCTGTACTCCACCTGCCCTTTCCACACCTTACACACACATACCAGGAATGCCCCTTCAGATCTTCTCTCACACATCACACTCCCCCAAACTCGCACCCCAACCAAGAAAGAACAGGTCTTCTTTTGTTTTCTTCATCTGTATTCTCTGACTGGTCTGGACGAAAAGAAATGTTGGCTTTCATTGTAATTCCTTGATAATAAACTTTTGTCTAAACTGTCAAGAAATAAATGTGTCACTAGAGAAGAAAAGAGAGATGAGAGAAAACAGACTTTATTTTCTGATAAGACAAGGGTGTTGATTGTCCTGTCTTCCTAATGTTCTATTTCTTTATGGTTGGTTGCTTTGCATTTTTTCTAAAACGCAAGACACATATTCCAACCTCCTTGTTAACATCAGAACAGTTTCCATTTTCATTTGGAGAACTACACAGTGTTTGATTTTTACAGTCCAGGAAGCTAGTGACCATATAATCATCTTCAGTTCCTAAAATTAAGCAGAAAGATAAACAAATAAGCAAAAACAGGGACTATATTTACTTGTGGATATATTCACAAAGTTCTAGAAGAGAGTGTGAATATGAAGACTTGTGGAATCAGTGGCAATGGCCCATGGGAACAAAATAGCTTTTAATCAGGATTTTTAAAAAACGCATTTTAGAAGGAAGCGACAGGGAATTCAGACACTCCTGACTTGGAGTAAAAGACTGACTGAACTTCCTTTGGATTAAATAAGGCTGGCATTACTGGATGATCCTAGGACAAGGACCAGAACTGTACTTTCTAGAAGATCATGCCACGCTGGAAGGACATGATGGATGTCCTACCATTCCAAGCAGGTAAGGACAAGCAGGTACATAATGTGTAGGTGCAGTTTCCCAGGATGTTCCAAACTGAAATCCACATCAATGACTTCCTCTATTCTCCACTGTCAGCTACCTCACTCACCCAGGGATCATTTTGGAACACAATACCATCAGTATTCCAAATTACTTTTTTCTCCACTGCTTTTCCTTTGTCTGAATCTTCTTACTAATTATTTAGCTTAAAAAATATATCGTATTCAACTTGTAATACAACTTGTAAACTACCTTATATATTCAGGAATGGGAAAAATATCTATTGAGAGACAGTAAGGTGGAGAGAAGAGTGAAAAGGAGAGAGAAGGAATAGAGAAGAAAAGAGAATGGTAGTTTTCTGTGTTGCCTTTGTCCTCCACTAACACACAGCACTTATCATCACCGTGCTCAGAGCACAACATGCCTGCGAGAAAGAGAAAGAATTATCCTCAGCGTAGTAATCTATTCACATAACTTCAGCTGTCATATTTCTGTGGAAGATCCCACAATGTTTATCTTCAGTCACAAGCTTTCCCCTGGTTTCCTATCTCCACTTGTCTGTCTAGTAGATTATTTCCACTTGGAGGTTTTACTGTCACTTCAAAGCAACCATTTCTAAAATCATATTAACTGGCTTCATTCCCAAACCAGCTTCATTTTCTTGCAGTCGCATTTCTATTAATGGCAACAAAACTTTCTAAATGACTCAGCCTAACCCCCTAGCACCATCATTGGTGCCATCTTCCTCCTTCTTCTCACCTCCATGTCATTAATGTTTTCATCTTCCTGATGAATATAT
>NW_024412391.1:31498874-31501027 GCF_014898765.1 Herpailurus yagouaroundi
AATGTTTCTTGAGCACTTACTATTTGTCACGTACTTCTTAAAAGCCCTTAACATAGATTAACACAGTTAAGTCTCACAATAAAACTCTACAAAATGGATACTATTTGTACTTTCCTCAAAATAGTAGAGAAACATGACAGTGGAAATAAAATGTACATGGTGTTCTGGGAGTTAGAAGACCTGAGTTCAAGGTTTCAAAATCATTTTGTAAAATCATTTGGCAAAACAGATAAATCTATAAATTCTTTTTCTTGGAAATAATCTAAGATTCTATTTCATAGCTGAGATGTGAAATTTAGTATGACATAGAAAGCGAACCCTGGAATTCTCCAAATTCTTTTCTATTTCCAGGGTCATTCATAAAGAAACAATGATTCATTCATTCAAAACATTCTTGAGCACCTACAATGTACCATTACCAACGAATGGTTGTTGTGTCATTACATTGAGCCTTCTCATTTGTATTAGCTTTTCCCTAATTATTGCTAAAGTCTTACCTGAGGCAGATAACAGGCCAAAGAAAAGAAGAGCTAAAAAAAGGAAAGGAATCTTCATAGCAAGTCCTCTCAGAAGCAACTAAGTGTCTCAAAAAGATAAACCAAGGTAAACGGAGGTGATTTCAGGATCAGAATCCCTGTACTTCGAGACTTTCCTGGATGAGCTGGACCTAATATGACTTGGTCTTTCTTAGATTTGTGGGGATCCAACTCCTCATAACTCCTGTATACTTCCTATTTGTTTAATCATATTATGACATGCATAAGCCCTTATTACATCTTTATAACACTTTTTACTCATCCATGTCCCTCCTCACTGTCTCAGTGACCCACCAATAGGACTTAACTGGGAGGCCTCTTATCACTTGAAGGATCACTTGAGGGCTCCCTTAAAGTTGGCACTGCCTTTCCTGATGCCCACAGTACTCCCTCCCTACAGGAGCAGTGCTTTCCCTTACCTTACATATCTCTTTTCCTAGTGTGGACATCATGTTCACCAGTGGTGCCTTGAATATTCTTATCAGGTTGTTAGTAAATCTGAATCTTCACAGCCCCCAATCCACCTCCTCTCCTGCAGAGTCCAGCAAGCATTGCTGAAGATCATCGTGTTATTATGCTAATGTTTCATGTTCATATCCTTTCAACAGGGCCCTGGTGGTGGCTTTCCCATTTAGAGGGACAACCACAAGGAAAGGGATTATATCTTCTCTGACCCTGTGCCTACACAGTATCATAACATAGTAGTACTCAGAGAAATTTGTTGAACTGTTGAAATGACCTATTTCCCTACTTTTTTGTTAGTCTTTTATTCACTCCTCTCGCCCCACTGGAGCTCTTCATATCAGAACTAACCTTATCCCTCCCTTTTCATGAAGATAACTTAAAATTCCCCTCTTATTTCTCCCTTTACTGAAAGTACTGAGCCATCACTTGCCTATTCCTTCTCACATTCTGTCCACATTAAAATATCTTTATCTTTACTTCTATCCTTTTTATCTTCTGTTTCACAAGAAATAATCACTTTCTCCTTCAAAATGGATGTCATCTTCCCAGGCTCTTTCCCTAATTCTTTTCTATCATCTCCCTCAATCCTAAACTTCACAATCCTCCACCTGTTATGTAGACCACAAATACTTACAGACTGATATCATCTTGGGTCACAATGGCTTTAAGTACTTCTAAAGATGGGTGGGGAAGTTATGTTTAATGTTGAGCATAGGTGGTTATTGCAACCCTTAGCACAACATAAGAATCTGTCACAAGAAATTAATGATGAATTCTTCAAGTTATAGTTATTATTTTTATCATATATTTTTCAAAGATAATATATACACAAGAGGTTAAAAATTAACATATTATAAAACTGGGTTGTGACAAATAAGATACAATTATAGGTAAACTAGATATGGGCCACAAATTGTGGTTGAATTTTGTGCAGTAAAAATAAGAGAAACTTGGGGCACCTGGGTGGCTCAGTGAGTTAAGTTCAGGTCATGATCTCACAGTTCACAAGTTCGAGCCCCATGTAGCGCTCTGTGCTGAGAGCTCAGAGCCTGGAACCTGCTTCTGATTTTGTGTCTCCCTCTCTCTCTGCCCCTCACCCACTTATTCTCTCTCTCTCTCTCTCTCTCTCTCTCTCTCTCTCTCTCTCTCTCT
>NW_024412391.1:31501037-31838495 GCF_014898765.1 Herpailurus yagouaroundi
TCTCTCTCTCTCTCTCTCTCTCTCTCTCTCTCTCTCTCTCTCTCTCTCTCAAAAATAAATTAAAATATTAAAAAAGATTTTAAAAAGAGAGAGAGAGAAACTTGATAATTACAGAAGTCATCAGGCCAAAGCAATCTTAAGAAAGAAAAACAAATCTGAACCTATTACATTTTCTGATTTCAAATAATATTACAAAACTGGGTGGGGATGTGGTTTAAATAGGTGACAGGGATTAAGGAGTGAACTTGTTGTACACACTGGATGATGCATGGAAATATTGAATCACTATATTGTACACCTGAAACTAATATTACACCAAATGCTAACTAACTAGAATTTGAATAAAAACTTAACAGAAACTATATCGCAAAGCTATAGTAATCAATACAGTATAATATTCACATTAAAAACAGACACCTAGGGGTGTCTGGTGGCTCAGTTGATTAAGCATCCAACTCCTGATTTCAGCTCAGATCATGATTTCACAGTTTGTGAATTTGAGCCACACATTGTGCTCTGCACTGACAGTGTGAGCCTGCTTGGGATTCTCTCTTTCCCTCTCTGCCTCTCCCCTGTCATCCTAACTCTCAAAATAAATAAGTAAACATTTAAAAACGTTTTTAAAAAACCATAAAGATCAATGGAACAGAATAGAAAACCCAGAAGTAAGACCATGAATATATGGTCACTTGATTTATGATAAAGGAGTCCAAAGTATACATTGGGGAAAGAATAGTCTGTTTAAAAAATGGTGTTGAGAAAAGTGGACAGGTGCATACAAAAGAATGAAACTGGGCCACTTTCTTTCACCACACACAAACATTATTAAAAATGGATTTGCATGTAGTACCTGAAACCATAAAATTCCTAGAAGAAAACCTGAAACCATAAAATTCCTAGAAGAAAACAAGGAGCTCCTTGACATGGGTCTTGTTGATGATTTTCCAGATTTTAAAGCAAAAGCAAAGGCAACAAAAGTGAAAATAAGCAAGTGGCACTATATCAAACTAAAAAGCTTCTGCACAGCAAAGAATATTATCAACAAAATGAAAAGGCAACCCACCAAATGCAAGAGAATATTTTCAAATCATAAATCTGATAAGAGGTTAATTATCCATAATACAAAGAACTCACATAATTCAAAAGAAAAAAAAAACAATTCAATTTAAAATGGGTAGTTGACTGGCTCAGTTTGTTAAATATGTGACTCTTCATTTCAGATGTGTGAGTTTGAGTCCCATATTGGGTGCAGAGATTACTTAAAAGTAAAATCTTTAAAAAAAAAAAAAAGGCCAAAGATCTAAAAAGTCATCTTTCCAAAGGAACATATAGATGGCCAATGGGTCCAAGGAAAGGTGTTCAACATCACTAATTATCATGGAAATGCCAATCAAAATCATGAAGAGAGATCATCTCACACTTGCTAGGATGGCTATTATCAAAGATAAAAAATAACAAGTGTTGGCAAGGATGTGGAGAAAAAGAAATCCTTATGCACTGTTGGTGGAAAGATACATTGGTGTAGCCACTATGAAAAACATCATGAAGGTTCTTGAAAAAATTAAAAATTAAACTACCATATGATCCATCAGTTCCACTTCTGGGCATTTTTCCAAAAGAACTAAAAACACTAACTTGAAAAGTTTATGTCACTCCATGTTTGTTGCAGTATTCTTTACAATAGCCATGTGTCTGCATGTTCCTATTTACAATAGCAATCTAAGTGACCCTTGATGAATGAATGGATAAAGAAGATGTGGTGTATACATAAAATGGAATATTAGTCATACATTAAAAAAAGGATATCTTGCCACTTGAGATAGCATGAAAGGACCTTGAAGGCATTATGCTGAGAAAAATAAGTCAGAGCAAGACAAACATCATATGACCTCACTTATATGTGGAGTCTAAAACAATACAAGAGCATAACCAAACCAAAAAACTGAACTCCTAGAGAAATCAGATTGGTGGTTGCCAGAGATAGTTAGGGTGAAGGTGGTCAAAAGGTACAAATTTCCAGTTATACAATACATAAGTACTGGGGATGTGATGTAAAACTTGGAGACTATAGTTAATAATACTGAATTACATATTTCAAAGTTTCTAAGAGAGTAGATCTTGAAAGTTCCCATCACAAGAAAAATAATTGTAAATCTGTGGTGATCGATAGTAAGTAGACTTCTTATGGTGATTAGTTTGCAATATATACAAATATCAAATCATTAAGTTGAACACCTGAAACATTATGTTATATGCCAATTATATTTCAATAATTTTTTTTGTTTTAAAAAGAAATTCAGTAAAGGAAGGCTCTATGATGCCAAATAATATGTCCCATGTTTGCAACTAAGTATTTGACTCAGTCAGGTTTTAACATATGGAAAATCTTTAGGCTTTCAGAGTTAGAAATTACTTTTAGAATTTAGTGAAATGCAGGCTCTGCCTAGAAAAAAAAGAGAAATCCACCCATGCACTTATCCATAAAAGTCCACGTATAATGCAAGAAGTTTTCACGGGCTCCCCCCATCTTCAGCCAATTCCTTAAGGATCCATGAATCCCAGGTTCAGGACCTCTGCTGTAGAAGAAACCAGATAAAACAGGAAATAAGAAATCTAAGAGATCAAAATTCTGGACAATACTAGAGACTCAGAAGATGGCCCACAAGCTAGACATCAAGGGATCATGAACCAGAAAACTCATTAAGACTGAAGGATAGGGCATGGCTATCATCTTACTCTCAAGATACCAATTTCACATAACCTATGACCACACAAAAAAATAATAATCCAAAAGATAAGAAGTGACAAAGATGCCCCACCTCCTTACCTCTTCCTTCTCCAAATAGACTATCCACCAGTCACAAGACAACAACAACAAATCTTTAATAATCAGAAAACCTTACTATCCTATTCAAAAATCCCCTTATACTTTCTAAGACATCAGCCAAATCCAGGGCATGACCATTCTGAGGCTTTGAGGGCAGGTAAATGGACTGCAGTTAAAGTCTATTAGAAGTTTCATAAAAAGATATAATAGTGGTTGTTGACAAAGGGGAATGAAAGCAAATATATGGGCAGGTACGGCCACCAGGATAGGGGTAGAGACTAGATTTAACTTACAACTGTATTAGTTAGGATTAGTTAGGTTTAGCTATGAGAAATATAAATTTAAAATAACAGTGACTTAAACTTGTTAGAATTTAATATGTTTATTATTGACTTATTTTGAGAGAGGGAGCATGCACTCATGCACCTGAGTGGGGAAAGGGCAGAGGGAGAGAGAGAATCCTAAGCAGGCTCTGCGCTCAGTGTGCACAGCGCCACATGCAACTCTCCATCTCATTAACAGTGAGATCATGACCTGAACTAATATCAACAGTGGGAAGCTCTAATGACTGAGTCACCCAGGCATCCCAATTATTTTTTCTCTCATAAAGACTGGAGGTTAAAACAAACAACTATTCAGGGCTAAATGGTGTTTTCATGATTGCCCATCTCCTCCCGTCCTGTTAGTTTATCATACTTAAGACATGGACCCACGATGGCCACTCAAGCTTCAACTATCTGCATTCCAGTTAACAGGAAGGAAGAAGTATAAGGAAGGACATACTCCTTCTCTTTGAGGATACTTCCTGAAGGTTGCACATAATGCTTCCACTTATATCTCATTGACTAGAATATAGTCATATAGCCATACCTAACTGCAAGAGAGGCTGAGCAATTTAGTCTTGACTCTGGACAGTCATGTGCTCAGCTATAAATTAACGTTTTACGACTAAGCAGCAAGGGGATAATGTAAATTGAAGTAGCTAAGTTAAGACAACATACTTTACATGGAAAACCAGAAAGACTCCACCAAAAAAGCTGCTAGAACTGATACATGAATTCAGCAAAGTCACAGGATACAAAATCAATGTACAGAAATTGGTTGCATTTCTATACACCAATAATAAAACAAGACAAAGAGAAATCAAGAAATTGATCCCATTTACAATTGTACCAAGAACCATAAAATACCTGGAATAAACATAGCCAAAGATGTAAAAGATCTGTATGCTGTAAACTATAGAAAACTTATGAATAAAATTGAAGAAGACACAAAGAAATGGAAAAACATTCCATGCTCATGGATTGGAAGAATAAATACTGTTAAAATGTCAATACCACCCAAAGCAATGTACACATTCAATACAATCCCAATCAAAATTGCACCAGCATTCTTTTCAAAACTAGAACAAGCAATCCTAAAATTTGTATGGAACCACAAAAGACCCTGAATAGCCAAAGTAATATTGAAAAAGAAAAACAAAGTGGGAGGCATCACAATCACAGACGTTAGCCTCCACTACAAAGCTGTAATCATCAAGACAGTATGGTATTGGCACAAAAACAGACACATACACCAATGGAATAGAATAGATAACCTGGAATTAAACCCACAAAAGTATGACCAACTAATCTTTGACAAAGCAAGAAAGAGTATTCAATGGAAAAAAGACAGTCTCTTTAGCAAATGTTGCTGGGAGAACTGGACAGCAACATGCAGAAGAATGAAACTAGACCACTTTCTTACACCACACACAAAAATAAACCCAAAATGGATGAAAGACCTAAATATGAGATAGGAAACCATCAAAACCTTAGAGGAGAGAGCAGGCAACAACCTCTTTGACCTCAGCCGCAGCAATTTCTTGCTTGACATGTCTCCAAAGGCAAGGGAATTAAAAGCAAAAATGAACTATTGGGACCTCATCAAGATAAAAGGCTTCTGCACAGCAAAGGAAACAATCAACAAAACCAAAAGGCAGCCTATGGAATGGGAAAGATATCTGCAAATAATATATCGGATAAAGGGTTAGTATCCAAAATCTATTAAGAACTTCCCAAACTCCACACCCGAAAAACAAATAATCCAGTGAAGAAATGGGCAGAAGACATGAATAGACACTTTTCCAAAGAAGACATCCAGATGCCCAACAGACATGAAACGATGCTCAACATCACTTACCATCAGGGAAATACAAATCAAAACCACACTGAGATACCATCTCACACAGGTCAGAGTGGCTAAAATTAACAACTCAGGAAACAATAGATAGTGGCGAGGATGTGGAGAAATGGGAACCCTCTTGCACTGTTGGTGGGAATGCAAACTGGTGCATTCGCTCTGGAAAACAGTGTGGAGGTTCCTCAAAAAATTAAAAATAGATCTACTCCATGACCCAACAATAGCACTGCTAGGAATTTACCCAAGGGATACAGGAGTGCTGATGCATAGTGGCACTTGTACCCCAATGTTTATAGCAGCAACTTCAACAATAGCCAAATTATGGAAAGAGCCTAAATGTCCATCAAATGATGAATGGATAAGGAAGATATGGTTTATATATACAATGAGATATTACTTGGCAATGAGAAAGAAAGAATGAAATCCTGCCATTTGCAGCAATGTGGGTGGAACTGGAGAATATTATGCTAAGTGAAATAAGTCAAAGAAAGACAGATATCATATGTTTTCACTGATATGTGGATCTTGAGAAACTTAACAGAAGACCATGGGGGAAGAGAAGGGGAAAAAATAGTTACAAACCAAGAGAGAGGGAGGCAAACCATAAGAGACTATTAAATACAGAGAACAAACTGAGGGCTGATGGGGGGGGGGAGGGGGAAATGGGTGATGGGCATTGAAGAGGGCACTTGTTGGAATGAGCACTGGGTGTTGTATGTAAACAATGAATCACAGGAATCTACCCTCAAAACCAAAAGCACACTGTATGCACTCTATGTTAGCCAACTTGACAATAAATTATATTTTTAAAAAAGTGAATGTCAGCTATGTCAGTCTCTACCATGCTATAAGATGCTTATCAATATTCTTCATCTCTCTACAATACAGAGATACCATGTCAACATGAAAATAAATGGGGAAAAATCAACACAATGCTTGTCTGGGGATTTTAAGAAGCTTTATCTTTATAAGATTGGATTATATATAAGCTTCTGGAGGGAGGAAGGGGTCATTCCCAAGGAAGCACATCCAAATCAGATGGGAGAAGACCATGAGGAGACAGAAGCATGGGACTTTATGTGTATCACAAGACTACATAAGTTAGGGTTCTGACAGGACAGAAGGATACATGAGCAAATACTTTTAATAGAACATAGCCAAATGTAGTGAAAGAAATATACAGAGTGTGCTTTGTCAGTCCTGTCTGGTTCTCATCCCTACACAGATTCTCCCTCTGCATCTGGCACTATAATCAGGCCCTCCTTTAACCAATAGAAGATTGTCTTGGATCTTGACATTTTCTAGTAAAAATATTCAGATCTACATTGGCACTAGGAGTCTTATTTTGATTATGCATTTTGAGAAGGAAGGAAGTAGAGTCTGTACAGTGCAGTGGCTAAAAGCACAGATTCTAGAGCCAGACTACATGAATTTGAACAATGAAATCTCCAACCATGTGATCTTGAACAAGTTATTAATCTCTGCATGCTTCAGGCTTCTTCTCTCTAAAATGAGGTTAATAAGAGAACATCCAATGTTATTTGAATCTGGTTGGTTCCTGAATTAAAACAGAAAATAAGATACTACCTAGTATCTACCTCATGGGGGTGTGGCGTAAACAAGCTAATGCAAGTAGGATGTTATACAACATGGGACATTTTAAGTGCTATGAAAGTGTTTGCTATTGTTCTTAGGGCTGTATTTTACCCACTAGATGAGAGTCTCAGCACCCCAACATGCATCCGCCCTCCGGTGTCGATCTGGTGGCAGGGGGCAAGGATAGCTCACATTCTGGGCCTTCCCAGCTGGCTCTGTCTTACTGCTATTAACTAGGTCCTACTCAATGGGTCCCTCTCTGAAAGGACACTAAAGACAGAGACATTTTTGACCTTTAAGAAGAAGACAAATGACATGTTTCAGATCTTTAATAGGTAAAACAGTAAGTAGAAAGTAAAAACTTCAATTAGAAAGAACAGGTTAAAAAATAAAACCAATGCACCCAAACAAATTAAAGGCTTACACAGGAAGTCCCTTTGTGGTCAGGGACTGTATCTATTCAATTCACCAATATACCAGAAGGTAGCACGGTGCTTAACATAAACATTTTAATACATTTTTCTTGACTAAATAAATAAATGGTGAATACCTTAAGATGTTCTGGCAATTTACTTCAATACTATGATTTAAGTCACAAAGAAGTGAGTAGGAACTTCAGGCAGTTTCCTTGTGTTTTCTCAGAGCTAGCCCTGCTCCCAAAAGGGAAGATAGTAAAAAGAATCCCACCTTCTCTACACTCCTCACCAATGGCATCTCCAATGAAGAACATTTATGAATGGCAGAAGTTTGCTTTCAATTCTTTGATACTCTTCCTCGGAGCCTAAAGTTTTCTTTTAAGTTTTGTTTTCAAATTTAAAATATAATGTAATAATATGTCTTAAAATATTACAGCTCATTCATACTCTGTATGGGTCAACCATTTTTTCTGAGTCTTACACAGCTTTAGTAACATATATTTGGCACTTTTTTTTACCCCTGTAATAACATGCCTAAAGTAAAAAAAGATAATCTATTTTTAATAATCATATATATATATATATATATATATCTCAAATTCAAAATGCTTAGGGATGAAGAGGTGTTTGGGGATTTTTAAATAGATAGATAAGTAGATACAATTTTGATCTGGAGACATGGCAGCTGTTTTTAATGAGAGATTTGATGCCATGATACAGACAAACCATCTAGCTTAGGTCAACCCTATAGAATGGGGCTTCTGTGAAACAATACCTAAAGCATCAATTTGAAGGGCTTTATTGTAGTTTCAAATGCCTTAAAACAGATGAGGACTACCTCTCTTCCATGCACTTTTTTTAAATTGAGGCTTCTGACCTGAATAAAAATCCATCAAAAGGCAATTCTTATATTAAAGAAGAGTAAAAAATATTCTGCATTAAAAATTAGAACAGGGAACATCTAACCATTCAATATTTTATTGCTGTACCATATTCAGTTAAGGAGGTAAGGTTGAGTGTGAAAGATGGGGGTGGAGAAATCTAAGACACAGCGTAGATGAAAATCCAATATTCATCATATTCTTAAAGAACAAAACTTGAGGAGATTCATCAGTATTATTTTATGTTATTTCTAACCTCAGAAAATCCAACCTCTTTTTTTACAATTATTTCTATTTTCCTAATTTTAAATTGGGGGGAAAAGCAGACTTTACAAAAATTTATGACCACTGAATGAAAAATGAACTTTAATATATTAATCACATTATCTAAGTGGTTTCCATTTGGGTCCCACAAAAATTTTCTGAACAAACATAATCAAAAGCTTCTTGAAAAAAAATTTTTTTGAGAGAGAGACAGCATGCATGAGAGTGCATGCAAGTGTGGGAGGGGCAGAGGGAGAAAGAGAGGGAGAGAGGGAGTGACAGATTGAGAAAAGAGAGCGGTTTCCACACTCAGCTTCACACTCAGTGCAGAGCCTGATGCAGGGCTTGATCTCACCACCAGATCATGACCCAGGTTGAAATCAGGAGTCAGAGGCTTAACTGACTGAATCACCCAGTCACCCTAGTCAGAAACTTTTAATAAAGAAATGGGAGGGGCACCTGGGTGGCTCAGTCAGTTGAGCTTTGGCTTAGGTCAAAATCTTGCAGTTTGTGAGTTACAACCTCACACTGGACTCACTGCTGTCAGCCTGTCAGCAGAGAGTCAGCTTTGGATCCTCTGTCCCCCTCTCTTTGCCCCTCCTCTGATGGTGCTCTCTCAAAAATAAATAAACATTTTTTTAAAAATTGGGAAAGATGATAATTTCCAAACATGATGCTACTTGAAGCTTTGGCTGCACTCTTGCAGCAATGTCTGAAGTCCAGTATAAAACTCTTCCCATAGTCAGTCTTCTGTTCCTCTTAGCATTATCTTGGATAAAGCTTTTTTTCCTCAAACTCATCAACAGGATACTGTATAAATAAATTGTGACTCGTTCATCAAAAGAAGTAACAGAGTGGTTAAAATTTATAAACTGAGGCTATATGTATTTTCACAGATAAATCTCAAGCATAATTGCTCAGCAAAAGGAAAAGCAATTTCCAAAAGGACACATATAGTGTGATCCAATTACATAAGTTTTAAAAACAGCATAAAGTCTGTGTTGCTTGTGGGCACATATAAATGTAGTAAATAGAAAAGCATTTCTACCACAATTTAGGGCAGTAGTTATTTCTGGTGAGGGATTCATAAGAGACTTAATACCTGAAATATTGTATCCCTTAAATTATCTGAAGCAAATTTGGCAAAATGTTAGGGTTTGTCCAAGTTGTATGGAGAATATAAGCATATCCATCTCTACACTCCCCTCTTTGCTTGATATAGTTTATAATTTTAAGAAAAAATAAAGTAAATAAGTTAATAGCTCAGATCAATAAGGTAGAAAAACAGTAATAAAATACCTCAAGAGAAAGAAAAAAAAGGAATTTATAAAAGATTAAATTTAAAAGAATGGATAAAAAACATAAAGGATTAAAATTGGTCAATAAAATCAAATGATCACAATCTACAAAGTCCCATAAAATAGGGAAAAGCTTTGAATCTTTTTCTCAGAATAAAAGAAGAAAAATAAACACTATGCATAATAAGAAAAGATATATCTATAGAGGACATTGTTTAAAGTCTAAAAGAATACTAAACTTTCTAATACTGATTAACTTGAAAATACAGATGAAATTATATAAGTTATATTATATATTATGTTATATATAATATACATTATCAGATTGAACCAAATAGGAGAAAAAAAGCATAAATATAACAATAATTATAAAAATAATTGCAAGTGTTGTCCAAGCTCTCGCCCAAAAATAGGCTCTGGTCCCAGATGGTTTTATAAGTTTTACTGAAGATATAAAGTGCAGGTAATTACTATGTAATGCAAATTCTTTCAGAGCATAGAAGGCATGCAAATCTTTCCATATTATTCTATAAGAATAGCCTAGCTTCATATCAAAAATAAGGATAGCTCAAAAATAGATTATAATTTCATTTTTAAATATAATCATAAAATTTTAAATAAAATGTTATCTAATTGAATCCAGCAACTTATATTTTCAATAATATATCAGAATCAGAACTATCAGGGACATTAGTCATCTTTCTGGCTTACTCAGTATCTGACAAACTTTCTGTTGTTCAGGGAATTCCTAATCTCCCATCAAAGAGGCTGCCCGTGCCATGTATTTTCTTTCCCAGTTTCTCCTTAAGTTTAAGTAGGAGGTACATGACCTAAGCTTTGCCCATCCGATACCACCACTGAAGACTTTGGGTTGGACGCAAGTGACATGAAGAAGTAGGGACTGCTTAGAATCCGTTTGTTGGGCAGTAGAATCTATATCCAAGTACATGCAAAAATGATGGGGCCAAAGGGCATGTCTGCTGTCCACCTTAGGTAACAAAAGTTAGGGTGTCAGTGGTCAGTTGTTTCTGCAGTATGTCTTTGCTGGACCAGTTCTTGAAAATAATGTGAGACTTTGTTCTGGACCATGTAGCCTACAAGACTGATTCCTTTAACTTTCCAGAGATTCCAGGAGTTTCTTGATAGCTTTTAATAACTTGCTTTTCTACTTAACCAGCATGAGTTGGTTTTGTTGCTTGTAACAACCATATACTACTATGTTGACAAAGGATAATTTATTCAAGGATGCAAAGATAACTTAATAAATCTATTGATGTGATTCACTATATGAACAGATTAAAGAGGGAAATCTAAAGATTATACAACCCAAGACCATTTGATGAAGTTCAACACCTCTTATTGACTAAAAACAATATAACACAAAATCTTATCAAGCTAGAAATAGTAGGATTTTTTTTAATTCATAGAGAATATTTACCAAAAACAGAGAACAAGAATCATACTCAATGTAAACACATTGGAAGTACTTCCACTGATGTCTCTAACAAGATAGAAATGTCCAACCTCACCAGGGCTATGTATTTAGCCATGAACGTGAGATCCTGTCCAACACAATTGGACAACTAAATAAATGAGATAAATAATAGAAAAGTAGTCAAACTGTCATTCTTTGCAAAGGAATATGATTGCTTACTTAGAAAATCAAGAGAAACCCACTGATAAACTGTTAGATTTTTTAAAGGGGTTTAGTAACACAGGCAGATATAAAATTGGTGTATAAAATTCTATAGCACTGTGACATACTAGTAATAACCAATTGTTTTAATACGGTAGGAAAACTACCATTTGTAATAGTAAAAGAAATGTAAAATATATAGGATGTCACCTATCAAAAATTTTCAATGTTTATATCCTTAAAGGATATAAAAATATATTCAAATAAACACAGAGTTCCAACCTTTCTTGAATTGTTTCTTCAAATTGGTCTTTTCATTTAATATAGTTTCATTCAAAATCCCAAAAGGAATTTTGTTTTGTATATAGGTTGACAAGCTGATTCTAAAATTCATGTGGAAGAAAAAGTACCCAGTAATATTGAAAATGTTTGCACAGGAAAAAGAATAAGAGAGGAATGATCCTAACGCTTATTCAAATATACTATGGATCCTTGACAATAAAAACAGAGTTGAACTGGCACTGAGATATACAAAACCAAATCAAGGAAATAGACTAAAGAGTCCAGAAATTACTCTTCAGATATATGAAATGTAATACTCAATGAAGCTGATGTCTAAAATCCGTGTAGAAATGATGAACTCTTCTAAATATGGTGTGATAGCTAACTATACTTTAAAGTGGGGGAGAATTAAATCACTTTTCCTACCAATAGTAAATATCTAAGCAAAAAGGGATTTAAAAAATGAGAAAAATTTTAAAATCTTAGGAAGGGAAGGGACTTCTTAAGCAAGACACAAAACCCAGAAACTACAAATAAAAAGGCTGAAATTTTGGCCTACGCTGAAACTTAAAACTTCATATGGTAAAAGGTACCACGAAGAAAGTTTTAAAAGGGGGAAGCAAGGACAGACTATCAGAGAATAATAATAAAGAACAGATGGGGATATATATCTATAATACATAAAGAGCACATACTCATGACAAGAAACTTACACTTTTTCACTTATTATTCCATATACTTCTATACTGTTTCCATTCTCAGCAAGAAATTTTTCATACACTGTTTCATAATCAAAAAGCTAAAAAGAAATTTTAAGGTGGCAAATATATCACTCTTCACCAAGATTGTCCATCTCAGCTTTTCTATTTTAAAATATCTCAAGTTTGAGACTTCAAAATCTATAAAAATATTCCATCTACTCAATTATTTAAGTTTAAAATAATCTTAATTAGAATGAGAAAACTGCACAGTATATATGTCTGTTCTTTGTTGAAGCATTAACAAAGTAAAATAACATTACCATTACCTGCAGTCAAGATCAATTTGCAACTTGGGCTGCTTTAATGTTCTTAAACTATAATTCACAAATTCTAATAAATAGCTTATAAACAGCAGTGCTAAATCATAAAAAAAAAAAAAAAACACTTAGGATACCAGAATAAATTAGTGGCATTGTCTCTTATTAATATGACTGTTTACCACAAAGACAATCTTGGAAACAAATTCCCACACACTTGGTGTTTTGAAGTAACAGAAATCTATTTTCCCACAGTTCTGGAGGACAGAATCTGCAATCAAGGTGATGGCAGGGTTGATTCCTTCTGGAGGTTCTGGAGGAGGACATGTTCCATGACTCTCTTCTAGCTTCTTATGGCTACTGGAAATCCTTGGTATTCTTTGGCATGTGGATACCCTCTAATCTCAGCCATTGTTTTCACATGGCCTTTTCATCCTTTTCTCTCCTCTGTATCTGTGTGTCTCTGGGACATCTTTTTTTTTTCTGTCTTTTATAAGAATATTTATTTTTGGCTTAAGGTCTATCCCAAATTTAAGATGATCTCACCTCAAGATACTTAATTTAATTACATCTATAAGACCCTATTTCCAAATAAGGTCACATTCACAGGTGCCAACCTTAGGACTAAGACATGTCTTCTGCAGATACATAGCTTAACCCAACTACAGGCATCAAGGCAGGATAGATCCCTGGGCTAAGAAGACTGGAGAAGGCTGAATGCATGAGATGGCACCTGAGCCTTGAAGTATGTCCAAGAATTTGAGAACTCAAGAAGAGAACACAGGACTTTAGAGAAGGAGGAAAATGTTAGAAATGTTGGGTCTGGAGGAAGGGCAGTGTCAGGAAGTAGTATTTCTCAAGGAGATAGTTAGAGGCTCTACTAGCTTACTAAGGATGTGTCAAATTATGTTTGGATACTTAGCAGGAAGCCAGAAAGGTTTTCTAAAACACAGAATTAACTAGGTATATTATTCATAATAAAGTTATTTGTGTCTGGAAATAACAAAATCTCCACGTGAGGGTTTTTTCTTTGAGATTTTTACTTCTATAAATTATTCTAAAATGTTTTAGATTATTATTAATGGGAAAAATGAATTTCCATGGAAAATTAGATAAAAACTGGTTGCACTGAAAGCCCATTGCTTGAGCTAGAAGGTTAGGGTTATACATTGCAATGATGCACCTGGTTAATTTGCATGAACAGTTCCATCTAATTAGCAGGTGCAGGCCAGTTGATAACCTTTTGGTAACTGGCAGTGGGAAGGAATATCAACTCTTAAATCTGTGGGAGACGTTGAGGGTGGTAGTTAAGGACAATAGTTATTAAACAGTCTTGCTTCAAATCTTGGCTCTACTCTTGTTCCTTTACTGACTATGTAATTTTAAGCAAGTTGCTTGATTTTCTAGTCTCTATAATAGGAGTAATAATACCTAAGTCATATGTTTGTTGAGAGGGTTAAATGAGATGATATGTTAGTTTCCATAACAAAAGACCATAAACTGGGTAGTTTAAAATAACAGGGATTTAGCATCTCATAGTTGTGGAGGCTAGAATTCCAAAATTAAGATGTTGGTCAGACCATGCCTTACTCTGAAACCTGTAGGAGAGAATCCTTCCTTGACTCTTCAAGCTTCTAATATTTGCTAGTAATCCTTGGTGATCCTCGGTTCACAGATGCCTCACTCCAATTTCTGCCTCTATCATCACATGGCCATCTTCTCCCTGTGTTCCTCTGCTCCTTCTGGAGAATCCCTGGCCTAAGGCCCACCTACTCCAGTATGACTTCATTTTGGCTAATTATATTTGTAACTACCCTACTTGCAAAGAAAGTCACATTTTAAGGCACTTAGGATTTCACCATATTTTTGTGGAGGCACAATTCAACCCATAAGAAATGGTATGTGAAAATCCCTTTGCTCTCAACAAATAACATTTGCTACTGTCTTGGAGGCAGAAGAAGGCAACAATTTTGATACAAACTGACATTATATTATCTTAGACTTGGCAGACATTTGGTAAAGGTTGTTGATGAGATGGTTTTGTATGTATTTATATTTTTATTTTAGGAATTTAAATAAGCAGAAAGTATCTTTTTTTGTAAATTTTTTAATGTTTGTTTATTTTTGAGAGAGAGACAGAGAGACCACAAGAGGGGGAGGAGCAGAGAGAGAGGGAGACACAGAATGTGAAGCAATCTCCAGGCCCTGAGCTGTCAGCACAGAGCCCAAAGCAGGGCTTGAACTCACAAGCCATGAGATAATGACCTGAGCCGAAGTCTGACGCTTAACCTACTGAGCCACCCAGGCGCTCCAACTGAAAAAGTATCCTTAAGTACAAGAAGTAGTCCTCTACTTCTCTTGTGTGGTTCAGAGTTTACAAAGATATTTTATAAGAGTTTAAATGCCAGAGAATAAATAACATACTTTTTAAGCACAGTTCTAAAAATTTAAAGGCACATACAATGTTATAAAACTTGTTTATGTTTACAATAAAAATAAATCTGAAAAAATAATCTGACATAATCCCACCTTCCTTGAGGTAAGAAGAGGCTTCTTCACCTTCTTCAGTGACAATCTTTCTATTAATTCTTCTAGTAAATTTTTTTATAGTCCTAACAGATTCTTCCATAAGCTACCCTTCCCCATGTTGCTATATACTCAGTAGTGCTCATTTTCCATTTCCCAAAATGAAAAGAAGAAGAACACCATTCCTTGTAAACATTAATATAGTGATTTTAAAATACAAAAATCAAGGGCACCTGGGTGGCTCAGTCGGTTAAGCATCTGACTTCAGCTCAGGTCACAATTTCACAGTTCATGAGCTCGAGCCCCACGTTGGGCTCTGTGCTGACAGCTCAGAGCCTGAAGCCTGCTTCGGATTCTGTGTCTCCTTCTCTCTCTGACCCTGCCCCACTCCTGCTCTGTCTCTCTCTGTCTCTCAAAAATAAGTAAACATTTATATATCCAATGGAATACTACTTAGCAATGAGAAAGAATGAAATATGGCCTTTTGTAGCAACATGGATGGAACTGGAGAGTGTTATGCTAAGTGAAATAAGTCATACAGAGAAAGACAGATACCATATGTTTTCACTCTTATGTGGATCCTGAGAAACTTAACAGAAGACCATGTAGGAGGGGAAGAAAAAAAAGAGAGAGAGGGAGAGAGCCAAACCATGAGACTCTTTTTTTTTTTTTTTAATTTTTTTTTCAACGTTTTTATTTATTTTTGGGACAGAGAGAGACAGAGCATGGACGGGGGAGGGGCAGAGAGAGAGGGAGACACAGAATCGGAAACAGGCTCCAGGCTCTGAGCCATCAGCCCAGAGCCCGACGCGGGGCTCGAACTCCCGGACCGCGAGATCGTGACCTGGCTGAAGTCCGACGCTTAACCGACTGCGCCACCCAGGCGCCCCCCATAAGAGACTCTTAAAAAACAGAATAAACTGAGGGTTGATGGGGGGTGGGACGGAGGGGAACGTGGGTGATGGGCATTGAGGAGGGCCCCTGTCGGGATGAGCACTGGGTGTTGTATGGAAACAAATTTGACAATAAATTTAATACTAAAAAAAAAAAAAGAAAACCAAAAATAAATAAATAAGTAAACATTAAAAAATAAATAAATAAAATAAAAGAATCAATGGGAGAAGTGCCAAAATTGAATTAAGTTATAAGATTTATCAAGATGAAAATCTCCCATTCAGAATTAAATGGCTGTAAGCATTCTAGAATCCGTTGTTAAATACAAAGTCACTTTAATTATCAGACTAGGAAATATATGTGAGGAAACTTTTGTATTGAAATCTTATTATATTTCCTTAAATGTACTACTTAATGTTATATCTGAGACAAACTGCAACTTTAGACCTGAAATTTTTTTCAAAACCAATAAATGGCAAGAGACAGACTGCAAAAATTTGGGAAGGGTACACTGATGAAAAAAAATGTTAAATGAGCAAATTTAACCATATATGCTGACCTTAAGCAAATACATAATGGAAAAAAGCAAATGAAACTAAGATGGAAGGCAATGTGAAAAAAGAAAGAATTACTGTCTTCTGATAGGAACAAATTAAGCATAAGAACTCAAGTAGAGGAAGATGGCCCAAAAAGTCTGGGAAAACCTTTTCCTAGCAAGATACCTCTCACAGAATGGGAATTCTAGGAATGTTAAAGGGGAGAAAGCCAGGCAGAAGGCGCTGGAAGATGAGGAAAGTGGCATCAAGAAGGAAAAATCAAGAAGGAAAAATATTTACATTCATTGGTTTTAGCAATAGTTCAGATACTAAGGCCAGTAAGGAGAACTGAAGCCTAGACTGAAAATGATTCACTCTGTTCAAAGGTAAAGAACAATTTTCCCAAATGTACCCAGAAGTTTATCTTTATTTAATCTTTGATGTCTGATGGAAGTTGTCAACACACAGCAGAGTACACTTAAACCAGAGACTTGGCAGATCTGGGTTATAGGCTTGTTTCTGTCTCTTACCAGTTCTCTCTTCTCAGCTAAGCCACAAAAGCTCTCTGGTTTCCAATGTAGCCATTAATGATTTGTTTCTCTATGCATGATTCAGTGTGCAAATCTAAAATCTAAAATTGTATGACTCTGAGTTTATGGATTTGTTCTTTTAATGGAGATGGATTCTGTGAATAGATACACACATGCATGCACACACGCACACACAAAGTGATAGTCAAAATATTTCACAACCAGTTCAGCATCAACTAATCATGACAGAGGCTGGATGCAAACAACCAATATGGCCAGACCAGTGCATGCCTCCTGCGTATCAGCTCTACAAGGAAAAAGATGAAAACATGGGTAAGCTGTTTTGAGTGTAAAGGTGGCTTGTTCATAAATTCAGTAAACCAAATCTATATTTGCACCCTAAAAATGCAATCCATCTGTAACTGTTCACCTGGTAGTATCTTTCCTGCATTGTAGACTGAGGGAGCAAGAGGAAATATATATAGCTTCTGGGAAGGGAGTGAAGGAGGGAGGGAGAAGCTTCTGCATTTCAGGATCATGATTCCTACATGTAGCAAAGGTTCTGATTAGACCATAGCCAGAACTTGGAATCGCTTAGCAAGCAAATACTGGTTCCCATCCTCTGACCTATACAGGCACTAGGGAACCTCTTGGGGGAAAAAATCTTAAACCATAAATCAAATTCAGATGTTCAGATTCCAAAGACTCATCTGATGAACTAGGCAAGAATGAGGGGAGCTGAGAGAATCTCCCCTTAGAGAAGGAAGAGTCTGGCATGAGGCCAGATTTAGCTAGAAGAGCAGAATGGTTCCAGATGCAGCGAGGTTCCAGTGTACAGCTTCAAGGCATTGTCCTGGGAGTAAGAACATGGCCTCTGGACTCTTCTGATAGGGGCTTCTGAACTGCCTCCAGCATCACCTCCTTTGTAACCTTGGCAATTACTTAGCGTCTCTAGACTTCAGTATCTTTACCTGTAAAACGGGGATGCTAGGTGTCACAGACCATGTATCATAGGGTGGCCATGAGGATAAATGGAGGTAATGCATATAAAGCCTTTGGAGAGAATTTAACGCATTTTAACCATTGTTACCCTGGAAGTCCAGGTACATTTGGAACAGGAAACATGAGTTGTTTGTGCATAAACTGAAAACTCAACAATGATAACAATGATAACTGCAACAATCATGAGAACAACCTCACTATATATTCTGTATCATTTAGGGACCCTGCTTAGGGTGTCCTACCCCCATTCTACTCAGTCTTGTCCCTCCTTAAAAGAAAGTATTTTTCTTTTTCCTTCCAAGAAGGTAGCTTGGGGTTGGAGAATGTTTGGATTTCTCTCCCGCTGGGAGGAGAATGTGAAGCTTTTGATTTAAAGGCTGAAGCCCCCAGAGCTGGATTGTCTGAGGGAAAAGAGCTCCTAGCCTTGAGCGAGGAGGAAACGGCTGACCTGAGGGAGATGGGAAACAATGAAGGAGCAGAAAGGGGTGCTTGTTCCCCATTCCCATCAGCACTTCAACTTTTCTTTTTTTTTTAATTTTTTTTCAACGTTTATTTATTTTTGGGACAGAGAGAGACAGAGCATGAACCGGGGAGGGGCAGAGAGAGAGGGAGACACAGAATCGGAAACAGGCTCCAGGCTCCGAGCCATCAGCCCAGAGCCTGACGCGGGGCTCGAACTCAAGGACCGAGAGATCGTGACCTGACTGAAGTCGGACGCTTAACCGACTGCGCCACCCAGGCGCCCCATCAACTTTTCTAATTAAACAAACTATCGTCAGAGAAGAACATCTTTATAAACAGGTTGAAGAACTGGTTGAGAGGTGATGACAGGGTTGGAAACAAGAACTATCTGGAAAACAGTTGAGGCTACATGGCACTACCTAGGGTCCAAGTCACAAGTCAAGGATGTCATAGATGAAGAAGGCCTGGATTAAGTTAGAAGATGGAAGGAGGATCAAGGTCATACAGAATCAGGTGCCAGATCAGCAACCCGAAACAAGACAGGAGACAGCTGTCCAACCCTAGGTGCATCTGGTCTGCTGGCTCCCCCAACAATGGAGCCAATGAAAGACTGACCCTATGAGAGGGGTCCAGCTCAAGTTGATTATTTTGAGGTTTTTTCCTATGTAATGAATTGATATAAAAAATGCCATTTAGCGGGCACTGGGGTGGCTCAGTCGGTTAAGCAGCCGACTCTTGATTTCAGCTCAGGTCATGATCTCATGGTTCATGAGTTGGAGCCCCACATTGGACTCTGTGTTCACAGCATGGAGTCTGCTTCAGATCCTCTGTCTCCCTCTCTCTATCCCTGCCCCACTCATGTTCACTCTTTCTCTCTCAAAAATAAATGTGGAAAAAAAAATCTTTTAAATGCCATTTATAGCCAAAAGCCACTAAATTGTTAAAAATGTCATAAGTAAGTTCTCAGAATTAATAAGTCAACTAGAAACAAGTGTATGCTGTTATCAAGAGTTAAATATGCAGTTTGGGTGAGGATTTGGGGCCATTAGATATATAATCACAAAGACACTTTTGTTTTTGGATGAGAGGATTCACTTTTGGTTTTGAAATGCAAAAATTGCCATCTTTATTTTTTCTAGTCTACTCTGTGTCCTTATGTGATACGAGTTCACAAGTAAAAGCAGTTACCATGGCAGCTAGAGACCTTCCTTTCATAAAAGATAAAAGTCAGTAGTAATGTTTTAGACCCATTGTTTTCAACTCTGTTCCTTCTATAGATGTGCCTTCCCCATTAATTTTACAGCATTAAGATGACCCACAACACACTTAAACCCTTTGCTTTGAATATCAAGATGACTCAGCCACCCTGTCCTGTAAATAATAAGGTTTCGACATTTACAGATTACTCCTGTCAACTAAAAAGCGGTTAAAGTGAAAATTACACAGTCCTGGCAGACATTCATGTGACCTAAGGTTTGGGTTTTTTTCTTAGGATTTATAACTCTGACAGTTAATTTTGTGGGCCTCCTTTAAAGCCTGTCATTTAGCACAAATTGACATTTAAGCAGCTTTTTAAAGCTCTAGTATAAAAATGTTAAAACAGCCTGAGTTTTTTTCCTATTAACATCACCTATTATTTATTATCATAGTCAGAGAAGTGAATCATCAATTTCTCCCTTTCAACATTTTTTTAGGAATTGGAGGCAGTGGGGAAGATAGGACATCTTCAGTCAATTTTATTTCCTTCTTTGAAAAGAAAAAAAAATAAGCTTCTTAGATTAACATTAAAATCTTTTGTACAAAAGACACCACAAAATGAAGAAAAGATACCACTGAGTGTTGTGGTGCATTTAACAGCAGAGGGTTAGTGTCCAGAATATATATAAATTTATATTATATAACGTATAATATATATATATAATTTTACATACAATATAAAATAGTACATTATAAAATATATATATAATATGCAAATATATATTTCTACAAATTATTAGAAAAAATAAACAACTCAATAGGACAATGGGAAAGAATATACAAGTAGCAATTTACAAAAGAGAGTTTGAATGGCCACATAAAGGGGCGTCTGGATGGTTCAGTCGGTTAAGCGTCTGACTCCTGATTTCAGCTCAGGTCATGATCTCACTATTCATGAGTTCAATCCCCACAATGGGCTCTGTGCTGACAGCATGGAGCCTGGAGCCTGCTCCAGACTCTGTGTCTCCCTCTCTCTCTGCCCCTCCCCTGCTCGTGCTGTGTCTCTTTCTGTCTCTCTCAAAAATAAATAAACATTAAAAAAATTTTTTAACTGGTCTCTGCTCTCATGTTGGCTGGCCCCACCTCCAATCCAAAAGCCATACCACTTTCCAGCCAAATGTCTCCCAGGCTTGGGCTTGGAGGGTGTGTGCAGGCTGTGACTCTCATCAGTCCAAACATGGAGAGATGAACCTACAGCTTACCTGGGGCCAGCAGGAAGGAGGCAAACCAGTAGCTGAAGGTTCTAGAGAAATCTTGGCCTGTGGAGATCCTTGCCCCCTACTCTTTTGGCCGACTGGGAAGCTACAGAGGAGCCAGGCAGGTGCCCAAGTCTCCCTGTCTTGAAAGATGGGAGAATGACACCCTTTGCTACTATTTTGTTTTCTTTTTAGGGATTGTATTTTCTTTTTAACTCCAAGAGCATAGAGCTTAGTTAACCTGAAGGGATGCACATTTATTACAAAGGGCCACAGACGGACTTCAGTCACATCAGTATAGAACTCAGTCTCCTGGGGCACCTGGGTGGCTCAGTGGGTTAAGTGTCTGACTTTGGCTCAGATCAAGAATCTCCCAGTTCCTGAGTTCGAGCCCCACAGTGGGCTCTGCACTTACAGTGTGAAGCCTGCTTGAGAGTCTCTCTCTCTCCCTCTCTCTCTCTGCCCCTCTCCCACTCACACTTTCTCTCTCATAATAAATAAATTTTAAAATAAATAAATAAAAGTTTCAAATGCATAAAAGAAGAAGAAGAAGAAGAAGAAGAAGAAGAAGAAGAAGAACAACAACAACAACAACAACAACAACAACCCAGTCTTCTTGGAAAGAGAAAGAATAACGCCCTGGATGACAAATGTGGGGAGGCAAAAAGGAACTTGCTACATGTAGTTCCCACTACGTCATCATGCACAAACATCATAAGGCAGCAACACTGGTCTTTCATTACAGGATGAGGTCTCTGCATGCTTACTTCTTCCACAACATTGTGATTCAGGAGAATGGGTCTCTTTCTTTGTTAACACTGTATTTATTTTTGACAGAGAGAGAGAGAAACGGAGTGCAAGTGGGGGTGGGGCAGAGAGAGAGAGAGAGAGAGAGAGAGAGAGAGAGAGACAGAATCCTAAGCAGGCTCGAGGCTCTAAGCTGTCAGCACAGAGCCCAACATGGGGCTTGAACTCACAAACTGCAAGATCATGATCTGACACAAAGTCGATGCTTAACCAACTGAGCCACCTGGGCACCCCTGGGTCTCTTCTTGAAATCAGAAATTGCTTGGGTGGAAAACATATCCACAAGATTTGGGTAAGGCAGACCATTACTTGTTCAGTATTTCAAGCTGAGAAAGATGAGTTAATTCTTGAGGGAAATAATTCTATGCTTGTGCTGAATTCAGGTGCTTCCATTCAAAAAGCCCTAATAGTTAAAAACAAGGATATCAGAAAGGTTTGGGATATTATCTGTCTCTGATAAAGGTACAATACAGTAGGCAGATTAATAACATCTGCGAGCTGCCCAGCTATGGAAACAATGAGATACGGAATGATACTTAAGACCCGTCTGTGACAAAGAGCACAGTTGAATTCATCTATCTTAAGAAAAAAAAAAAATGTGAGGGTAAAATAAAGGCATTTTGAGACCATTTTTTTCTAAATAATTCTAGGGTTAAAGCAAAAATCCAAAATTACGAATAAAATGAACAGCAGAGTCCTACACTTCACATCTGTGGCATGCAGCCAAAGCAATACTCAGCAGGAATGTACATTCTAAGTGCATTTATTAGAAAACAAGAAAGACAGAAAATAAATGCATTAAACTTTCAACCTCATGATAATACAAAAACAACCAAACCAAACAAAAAATTAGGAGGAAATTTAAAAAGATAAAAACAGAAATAGACTGAATAGAAAATAACCCCAAAAGACAGACTGGATTAATTAAAATAAAATTAGTTCTTTGAAAAGCCCAATAAACTACACAAGCCTCTGGTAATTCTGATGATAGAGAGGGAGAGAGAGAACACCAGAAATAAGAATTAAAACATAGGCAAAGGGGTTCCAGAGTGGCTCAGTCGGGTAAGCATCCAAGTCTTAATTTCGGCTCAGGTCATGATCTCGCAATTGTGAGATCAAGCCCTGCATCGCGCTCTGCACTGACAACGGGGCGCCTGCTTGGGATTCTCTCTCTCCCTCTCTCTCTCTCTCTCTCTGCCCCTTACCTGCTCACACATGCACTCTCTCTCAAAATAAATAAATAAACTTAAAAAAAATTTTTTTAAATAGCCAAAGATACAGATAATATTTGTAAAATCCAAAAAGTTGTATCTAACACTTATACCATTAAACTTAAAATTCTAGAAAAAAAGAATTGTTTGGGACACATAAATTATCACAATAATATTAACGACAATGTAAAACTGAATAAACAGCCATAGAAAAACCTGAAAACCTAATTAAAAAAAAAAAATCTACTCTTTAAAAAAGGTATCAGTCCCAGACCATTTTATGGGTGAATTCTACATAACCTTTAAAGGGCAGATTTTTTTTTGCATGCTTTATTTAAATTGTTTCAGGACGTAGAATAGATATAAAATTCTTACTTATTCTATAAGGCTGGTATAACACCAAATTGAGTAAAGACTGCCCCAAATACCCTTTTCTAAATCTCATATAACGAAAGAAAAATATTTTTCTTTTCTTTTTTTTTAATTTTAATGTTTATTTTTAAGAGGGAGAGAGAGAGAGAGAGAGAGAGAGAGAGAGAGAGAGACAACGTGAGGGGTGGGGAGGAGCAAAGAGGAAGAGAGAGGGAGACACAGAATCAGAAGCAGGCTCCAGGCTCTGAGCTGTCAGCACAGAGCCTGACGCGGGGCTCAAACTCACAAACCACGAAATCATGACCTGAGCTGAAGTCAGAGGCTTAGCCGACTAAGCCACCCAGGCACCCCTAAAAATATTTTTCAAAAATTACAAATCAAAACTGTATTACAGGAATGATATCTCATGACCAAGGAGAACTTCAAAAGTGGCTAAATTGTTAAACAGTGGGAAATGTATTCTTTATAAATAGAAAAACAAAATCTATATAGCTCTTGCAACAGAGGTTGAAAAGGAGTTAAAAAAAATCTCAAACCTATTTCTGAAATAATCTCACTAATCCAGAAATAACATGAGACTAGGGTGCTTTGTAAGAAATTAATGTGTCTTGTTCTCACTCCTCTAGACACATTAGATAGGAATAAAAGATAGTTTCACCCCTTTTCAAGAGGATAGCCAAGCCATGGCCAGGTTTTCCTTACCCCAAACTGGGATGGAGCTTTTGTGTCTCCAAGCTAGTAAAGGAGAAGTTAGCTCTCAAGTACTCGCTACCCTGGAGATAATCAGGCTCTGATAAGGAGATCTGGTTTAACCAAGGGATTTAAACTAGACTATACAAGAGAAGACAGAAAAGGCTTTTGACTTGTGGAATTTGAAAGGCATGAACGGCTCTACTGAAAACTGAAATGAGGAAAACACTGCAGTTTTTAAAGAGGTGGTGATTTGAAGGGTGGGGAATGGCTTAAGTCAAATGGAATGTCACTCTGGCTCCGAGTTGGCAGGGATCCTGTTGTTGCAGGGATAGATGTCAAGGCTTGTAGAAGCTGAGCCAGCAGGACTGAAACCCTGGATGTTTGCTGAGGGTTCCAAGTGCTCTGCAACATACTGTGAACTCTCATGTGGTTTATGTGCACACGCACACACACTTGTGTGCATATACACACCCATGTGTGATGTTCTGGATTTGGATTATCAGTTGTCATGATGAACGCATAGTTTTCATGAAATATTTTTAAGACTATGAGAACAAGAGAATTTTATCAGATGGCCGAATATAAGATTAACGTGTGGAAGTGACTGGCTTTCCTGAATGCTGGCATTAACCAATCCGCAAAATAAAGAGAAAAATATTCACTGACACTAGCAACAAAACCTATTACACCTGTTGGAATAAACATCATAAAAAATTCCAACCTTATGAGAAAAATGGATTGGTAACACAAATTTCCAGCATATTTGAGAAACTTAGTCCATGAGAAGACAGAGAACCATCTGATTTAACTGAGAGAGGTCCTCCAGTTGAAGGAATTGTCTATGTGTTGACAATTCTTAATGCTTAAAAACTAAGTCATGTGACGGGTATCCGGGTGGTTCAGTCAGTTAAGTGTCCAACTCTTGATCTCAGCTCAGGTCATGACCTCGTGTCTTGCAAGTTCAAGCCCCGTGTTGGGCTCTGTGCTGACAGCTCAGAGCTTGGAGCCTGCTCCAGATTCTATGTCTCCTTCTCTCTCTGTCCCTCACCCACTCATGCTCTGTCTCTGTTTCTCAAAAATGAATAAATGTTTAAAAAAATGTTTTAAAAATCTAAGTCATGTGAAATAGATATCCTTGATAAAATTAAGAGGGGGGAGTAATTTGGTGATTAAGTTTTAAGGCTTAAGTTCGTTTGGTGCTAAATGAAAAGTACTGGTCACTGTTATGTCCACTCTCTATTATTCCAACAGAGACTCAAATGAGGGGTGTCAGATGAGAGTAAAGGTTAACTCAGTAGATCTCAAAATGTGGTCCTCAGATCGCAGCATCAGTATCAGGTAGGAACTTGTTAGCAATAAACTCTCAGCCCCCACTCCAGACCTACTGAATCAGAAAGTCCATGGATGGGGTCCAGCAACTGTGTTTCAACAAGCCCTCCATGTGATTCTGATCCCCAGTCCACAGTCAAGTTTAAGAACCATTATACTAAGGCAAGCAGTCATTCACATGCAACCAGTTAATGGATTTAATTTAACCAGCTATTTCTTGCTTATGTACCAGCAGAAAGGAAGAAACATGGCAGAAAGGAGAACTTAAGAAAGATTTTGCTATTTCTCAAATACGTTCATGTAAATAATATTTAATAGGGAGTACATAAGTGAAAATACTCCTTTTATTTTAAAGAGAACAGCCCTATTTTGGTCTCTGTTACTTCTTAGGCTTCAGAGAATCAGTGGAAGGACCAGGACGAGTCTTCACAGTGACAAAGCAGGCAATTTTTGATTGGTTATGACTTGAGGAAGATGCTCCTGGCCTCAAACACGTGTACGACCAGAGGCCACACAACTAAAAGTCCACTATCAGAGACTAACTTTTTCCCCCGTAAGTGAAGCACTTCTCCGAGTGTTCTTAAAAATTCAAATTCCCTCTGGAGGAATACACTTAAATTGTCACCAATCTGAATCAACCATGAATTCCTTAAAAATAGGCTTTTCTTCTGAAACCAGGGGTCTAGAAAGCATACTCAGTAAGGCCCTGGTCTGTCTGGGTGGGAAATAAAGCTGATAGGAAAAGTGGAGGCATTAGTCTTTGGAAATAAATTTCCACCTTTTCATCCATGTACTTAACATTCTTCAGAATCTAATTCTGGTGCACCATTAGATAACTCCTCTATCCCCTCAATGCCTCAGATTCTCAGATGTTTAAAGTCTCATAAGTTTAAGTTTTAAAAATACTTGGCAGTCTTTAAGCGTTAAATATGTGGAGAGGAAAAAAAATCACATCAGTGTATGGGAGATAATCATTCTGGCTAACTTCACCCATTACTCCTATTATTAGTGCCAATCTAAAGACCATCTAGAGTCCTTGGTGAGATTAGAGAAGTCATTTGCTGGCACCCAAGTATTGTCTCCTGGTGACAGCTTATTTTACCCAGTGAATGAAAAGGTTGATTAAGTTATAGCCAAATATTAATAGATGCTCAAAGCCCTGATTTATTATTGTGGAGACTGAAGCCATGCCAGGTGGAGACAAGTCTTATTTTTTCAGTAACCTATACCACTCATACTGTTTGGTTTACATATGGTTGTTTTCTTCAATATTCTTTTAAGATGAGAAGAAAGAATTCCTTATATTTTGTTATAGAACTGAGTTAAGTGGTTAATTAATAACTTGGACAGCAGCTTTAAACCACTTTCCCTGCCTCCTAATGAAGAATAAGATGTCTCAGGATTTTCTTTCTATTCTTGGCAGCAGAGCTGCTGAAGAGATAAACAACCAGAGCAGCTAACATAAATCACGCTCAAGGAGATAAACTGCCTGACCTTTTGGGGAACCATTTACACTTGTATAACACTGAAACCCAACGCACTCAAAACACTTGGGGGAGGTTACTAGGCACACACATTTCTGAGTATTTAATCTTACCACTCATTAAGCGAGGAAATAGGAAGAAAGAGTTATGAATATACTCTCCTGGACCTAATACCACAGTAGGGAGAAATCAAAGAAAGCCAAATCTTTTTACACCCTAGTTTCATTCATTCCTCTCTCTCATCTTTTCCCTTTGTAGGCAGTTTTCTTGGTGGCAAAGGTGCTCTTGGGCAGCAATTTTTTGTTCTCCATGGTCACCCACACAACACAAATCTTGTTCCTCAGAAGCTGGCACTGCCATTTACCTGTTGCTCAAGGCTAAGTCCTAGAATCATCCTGGACTGGTCTCTTTTCCTGCCCCCCTCCTCAGCCCATCAGATCAGCCACGTCCTACCTCCAATGTATATATGTCAAACCCAACCACTTCTCAACACCCCTCTCTACCCCAGCGCCAACATCTCTCACCTGGATCCTGTTTCTTCCCTTGCTCCCTACAGTCCACTCATCACAGAGAGTCTGATTCATCTAAAATATGTCAGATTTTATGACTACCCTGTTTCAAACTCTCCAGCAACTTCTGAGTATAATTACAATAAATTTCAAATTCTATCACAGTTCCTAAGGTTCTGTCTCTTTATCCTCATCATGTTCTCCTTGTCCCCTCAGTGCAGATACACCAACTTCACGGGTCCTCTCTTGGGTCCCTCAAACATACCTAGTTTATTAGCTTCCAAGAGTCCTCTCCCAGAAAGCTCATCATCTGGATCTTTGCCCAGCAGGCACCTTTTTATTATTCAAATCTCAGCATACATATTACCTCCTCAGAGAAGAATTTTCTGAAATGCCTGCCCATGCCATAGCTCAGTCATTTTATCACCTTATTTGTTTAAATTTTCTTTGGATCACTCATCATACATGATGTTTTCTTATTTATCAAATCTCTATCTCTCCATACTGGACTAGAAATTTCATGAAAGCAGGGACCTTGTTCCCTCATGCTTTAATTCCTAAAGCCCAGAGCAGTGCCAAGGACAGAATGACATTTGATACATATTTGCTGAAGTAATGAATAAACCCTTCTGACTCAACCCCCCCTATAAAAGTTTCAATCATATATGTAATGCTAAGAACAATCAATTCAACAAATATTTTTATGTGTCTACAAGTGCCAGGCACTGTTCTAGGTGTTTTGTTGGAGCTGGCTTCCACATATCTACTAAAGTTGAATAAAACATGGTTTTGATCATAATAATATACCAGTTAAGTTCCACTTGAATAAAAGCCCAACTTGAGTAGCATAGGTTACTGACATGAATGTTGCCACTGGGCTGCCAAGGATACCACTAAAAAGCACAATCTTATCATTGCTTCTGTAGAAACAAATCACAGAATGTCTTTCCTTAGGATGGTCAAGCAGAAGTGCATCTACAGATATGCAGCAGTAAGGAGACAAAGTTCAAGTCCTTGGTCTGCCATTTACAATGCATGTAACTTTATACCTCTGTGCCTCAGTTATACATCGTTTAAAGCTAAGAATATCAACAACTTTCCTGCCTACTTCACAGAGCTAACCATCAAAGAAATACTGTAACTAAGAATACTGCATTCTGAAGACGTATGTGGTTTAAGATTATAAACATGTATATGTTCATAAAGGATAACAATGAAACAATTTATGAATTATATTTACCACTTAGACTCAATTAAGTCACATTCAATACAAACTATTACTCATGAGAAGTAAAAGTAGTTAGATCTTTCCAAACACATTTGTTTATAATAGATTTCCCCAACAGAGCCTCATTTCCAGGGCCCCTTCCTTGCACCTGTCCTTGTACATGAATCCACTACCCAAGAAGAAGTCTCCAGCATTTGGGATGTCCATAGTTATGAGCAATGTCTCTTCCTAAAGAGAAAAAAACTGAGAACATAGTCCAGTTATGACTGCAGTGGCACACTTAGTGGCCTAAAATTCCCCAAATTATTCCTTGCTGAAACTAAATATAAACCACCAAGGGTGAGACCAGTCAGAGAGAATAAGTCATGCTGAATCCCCAGTGTTGGCACAACATGCATATAGGACAGGATAGTCCCCTTTGATAGAACGTTATGTATGTATCTATGTAGTTCTTAGGTCTCTTTGGATGCTGTGTAGATGCTCATAATCAATAAACTTCTCCTCCCACATAGTTTTTCCAGCTACAGATTTGATAGAGAGAAGAGCCATCTTAAAAGTCTAACTTTAGTGACTTTTTGACAAATAATCTTAGACAAAACTTAACAATATATTTTTAAGTGCTTTCTCTTGACTATCTTACCTTGGAGGCTCAATCTACTGTTGCTCTGTCTTTCCAGTTGAAAGTCATTCGTATTTCATCAATTATTAGGCACCTATTTCATTTGACAATTTCTTGAGGCTCCTTCTTAATTATTTAAATACTCAGGAATATAAACTAAGTAAACTTGTGTGAATGTCCAGCTTAAAAAGCCTTCTAGCAATTTTCTCAGATATGCAGTTTGAAGAATTGCACCATAAATGTGCCACAAATGTGTAAAGAGAACAAAAGTCTTCAAAGGGGAAAACAAAAGGTAATTCCAGTCTAAGTATCCATTAGAACTGCTTGAGAATATAATCTAGATATTAGGACTCACCTTTCTTTCTATCTTACGTAGTTCATCCCAAGTTCATCCTCTTTAGCCTCACTCCATCTAGACCTTGCAGGGGTCCTACAGTAATACTGGTTTCTGAGTGACCAGAGTGTACAAGGAGATTCTTGGTTAAAGGAGAGGATAACTTCAGAATCAAGAACCTTGGAGCCTGCCGAATGCTGCCCCATTATGGTTTTGCAGGAGGTTTCAGACGTCGTCTCAATTTTGGGTCTGTGTCCAAATTCCAGAGCCCCTGTTGGGTGTCTGTTGATCTAAACATCTATACAGATTGGCAATCCTATGTGGTCCAGAATATAATTCGAACTATGCATGTGTGTGGTTGTGTGTGTGTCTGTATGTGTTTTAGGAAGGAGAACAAAAGGTTTTATTAGAAATTAAGAACCAACGATCTCCACTATCTGTGTTCTTCTGGTTCCTACATTCTTTCTAGTTTGACTCACTGCCTTGCTTCAAACTCAGTCTTCAGGGTGTACCCAGATATAGAAGCACAACCTCACTCTGGCCTGTTTGGACAGCTCATCTCATTCCAGTCATTGTCTATCTTTATCCATCATCCCCCTGGGCACTTTCCTAGCCTCCCACTTCTCCTGAGTCTACTTTCTTCTTTGCACACTTTGCTACAGCTTTTGTTCTTGATCCTAATGTCAATTGTCGATATGCAAATTCATGGCTCAACCATACATGCTTATCTTTGACCCAGTTCTTATGATCCTACTCACTGTAAACACTGTTTTCTCTCACTGATTTTAAGTACATTATCCTAAACAGATTTAATTCACTCACCACTCAGATACTATGAAAGGAAAGAAAAGTATCCATTTAATAAAAATTTTAAGTTTTTGATACAATGTGCTCTGTGGCCTGTTGATTTGGTCAGGAAAAGGACTTTTCACTAAATGTTCGTGGTTTAGACATAACATAAACCAATCATGACAGGGGTTTTGCATTAGCTATCATGGTCCATAAATAAATGCTTGAAATTGGGCAATAGACTTAAGAAATAAGGAGCCCTCAGGCCTAACAGGTAACTATTGGGAAAAGCCCAGTATATTACAGCACTAGAGTGAGGATTTAGAGGACCTGAAAGTCCTACCTGTACAGATGAACTATTTCATCCAAAACTCAAGAGGAAATGTACCTTTAAATTCAGTAAAAGATCATACATCCTCATAGTCTGATTTCTGACTTTCATATAATGTACAAATGGTGTTATATACTGCCATAAATAGTAACTTTCCTGAAGATAGCAGCCATGTTATTAGCCAATTAAAGTTGAATAATCTAAACTGCATATATAATATAGATTACATGTATTTATAAATATAATAATTTTCTTATTTTAGATAATGTCCCTGTATGTTTTAAGCAGAACTCTCAGACTCCCAAGATTCCTGTCCCCTAGTTATTCAATCAGATGCTAATCTAGGTACTGTTATAAAGAGATTTTTAAGATGTAAAGCCCCAAATCAATTGACCTTTAGAGGCAGAGGCTATATGGACTCTCCTGACCTCATTGCACAAGCCTGTAAAAGCAGCATTTTCTCTGGCTGGTAGTAAAGGGTGAAGTTCCAGAGATGTGAGTGTGAAAAATAATTTAATGCACCACTCCTGGCTTTGCAGATGAAGGGGCTGCATACAAGGACAAGAGAGCAGCTTCTAAGAGGTATGAGAGACCCCCCCCCCCACACCCACCCAACAGCCAGCAAAGAAATGGCAATCTGAGTCTCATAGCTGAAAGGAACTGAATTATGTCAACATCCTAAATGAATTTGGAAGTATATTCTTCCCCAAAGTCTCTAGATTAGAGATCTCCTTTTCCCACAGGCCAATCCCTTGATTTCTGCCTGTGAGACCCCAAGTAGAGAACTCACAGGAGCCCCTGTCATATTTCTGACCTGCCCAACTCTGCTAATAAATGGGTGTCATTTAAGCCAGTAACTGTGGTAATTTGTTACACTGCAAGAGATAACTAATATTCTATCCTTCTGGGACCTTACATGTCATGCTTCTTTTGTATCTAATATTTTCGTGCAGCTTAACACAGAGACTCAAAATTTGGCTTACAAGGAGAGACAGCAAGGACACCAGGTGACTTTCAAGAGAGGTCTGTTGACCATTCTGAAGAATGATCATTGGTTGAGTTACAATGAGCTATTGTAGGAAAAGGACTCACTTGGCTTCAATTACAAGTCTAAAGTAGAAGAATCAGCAGAACCAGCTAACTAAAATGACTCTAACAATCATTTTCTAGACTGGAATGCATATTAGGAAGTTTTAACAGAGTTGTTGGATGAGATTAAATGCTCAATTTTAGAGCAAACAACTTTCTAATAAAAGCAAGTGATTGTGAAAACAAAGAAGCGGAACTGCATTGAATGATTCCATGGAAACATTCAGGTAAATTCATACCTACGGGCATGCCACAGTAGGTTTCAACATTGTCACCCAGCACATCTCAACATTGCTCAACTGTGTTTACCTTTCCCCAACTTCCTGCCTTCCTCTCAAGAGAATAAACATAATTGGGTGACGAGGAAATTGGTGGTCTACAGGGACCGCAAAGAAAGTGCATTAATCAGAATTCCACTGGAAAAGCAGTACAGAGCTGCTTCAACTCATAGTCTGGAAATAGCTCAGCATGATTCTCCAATTAAAAATTAATAAAGTGAGTAAGACCCTGCAATACAAAACAGCAAAAGAAAATTAAACATCTCCCCAGGGGAAAGCCCACAAGTCATAAAAAATTAAAATGTAGAACTGTGAATATTTACAAATATAATTTACAAACTTAAGGTTGTTGATGACTCATGCCCAGGGCAAGATCACAGGTCCTTAGAGAGCTTGAAAACTTTTCAGGGGTCAAGACAACTTTCTCTCTCCTGAGTTTACACCAGAACCACCACCTGGAGGATGAGGGAGGCAGTTAATAAAACAAAGACTCTCAGTACCCACCCCCAGAAGTGCTGACTCAGAAGGTCTGGAATGCAGATGGTCTAGCTTTGGTAATTGTAACAAGCAATCTGAAGGGATTCTGATGGGCATCTAATCTGAGAATCACTATAATAGCTGCCAGCTTCACAATTGTCTACAAGTCTGGGGCCCTCACAGTGTAACACACTGTTTATTGGTCTGCTGCTTACTCAGAAAGTGAACTTGTATTTGTAAACACTCAGATGCTTTCCAATTTTTTTCCCAGTTACAAATGAGATTATCCCAAACAGAACTAACTTTAGGATAAACATTGGTGAATAAACTTTTCCCATTGCTATGTCCTTCATTCATTCATTAATGCAACAAATAATAAAAAGCTATTATATGCGAGGCAGTGTCCTGGAGATTCAACACCAAGTAAGTAAGAAAGAGCCCCTACTCCCAGTCTAATGACAGCCTAATGTCATTAATAAGCAGATGTAATACAGTATGATGAATGGCAGGATGGGAAAAATACAAGCATCAGAGAAAGAGTTGTTGGCAGGAGGAACAACACATTCAAAGCCTAGAGTTAAAAAGGAAGCCTAGTATGGTAGAAGAGAGTGTGTGTGTGGATAGATGTCTGGGTGTGTGGACATGCACAATGAGTGTTAGAGGGAATAATGAAAGATGATATTGGGGAGAAAATGGGGCCATATTATGCCTCCTTAAAAATAATCTCATCTTGGCAAAGCAGGTTGGTAAACTTGCCCAGAGCCATTATCCAACAGACTCTAAACACATCAAGATAAAAACAGTAAGACTACATACTATTACACGGGGTGTTTTAAACCCATTAAAGTCTTCTAACAGCTCAACACTTCCTGATATAGCAGTTTCTGTGTAAATTCAGAAAGAATTAGGACTTTTTTCCCCTTTTTCCATTTACCTAACAGTTTTCAGGACAAGTTTTCAGAGAAGATAATTGATCTACAAAGACAGTATTGTGCACATTGGCATAGTGCCAATAATGTCATGCTTCTAACTGACAGTATTCGTGGAGTTCAGAAGTCATGATTCAAGTGTCGATGAAAGAAAACAATGTCTTCTAAATTTTACATATTCTTGGGGGTGGGGGGAAGCACCCAAATAGAGCTGCAATTCCCTTTGAGTGGCTTGTTCTGAATTTAGGAAGCCATCTCATCTCGTTCAAGGTAATGCTCTTCTGGACTAGAATGGAGATTTGAGCTGTAGTTCTAGAAATAAATAATTTGGAATGGGAAAAAGATAAGGCATATCATCCAATATGTATAAATGGAAGAGAAAGTGTGAGAGTAAATGAAACATTTGATGTAGCAAGAAGGAAGTAATTGGTGTCACTCAAGGGAAGAACTGATGCTGATATGCAGACCAATAAAAGTGAAGACCCCAAGTGAATTGACGTAAGCAAGAGATCAAGCTTAGTCCATGAGCTGGAAATATTTCACTTGCTCTTCCAGAGCGAATTCAGTCTTCAAGCTTCTCTTCCTTTCTCTCTGTTCTGGTGGCTGACTTATATGAATTGCATCAATGGGCTATTATCTTCTAGTTTCCAATTTGGGTTCAGCCAAGGGAAGGCACTAGTAGAAGATCAAAGTAAGGTAGAGGAGAGTGAAACTAGGTATTTGATTGCTTGGCTATGGTTTGATTCTTTCTCTCTACCAAAGGCGACAGCATCTGTCAGACAGACTCACAGCTGCATTCTCTCTCTGGGGTTCTGGTAACTTCTATCTTATCTTGCTGTTTCAAGGCTAGGATGATATGGCTCCCTATTATTGTTAGCCCTGTAGTGCTTCATTCCTTGCTGGTTCACTTTGACCTGAAACTTTGTAAACAGTTCTTTCATTGAACTCCTCTCCATTACTCTAAGTGAGCCATTTATTTCCTGTCTATATCCTGACTGATACAACCTGCTATGGACTGCATGCTTTTTATATTGGCAATGGAGAGTTATCCTGACTCTCAGAGGCAGTTAAAACAATAACTATTGTTATTAACAGTTACATAGAAATTATAGTTCACATATGCTCTTTTCTCATTCTCTACCCATGACTATTAAAACTAAGACCTCACCTGCTCTATACATAATGAATATACATGAACATAATGAATGGAATAATAATATACATAATGAATCTAAATGTAGATATTTTCTACCAGGTCTAATATTCTTAAGAATCCAAGAGCCCAGGGGCACATGGCTGACTCAGCGAGAAGAGCATGCAACTCTTGATCTCAAGGTCATGAACTCAAATCTTCAAATGCTGGTATAGAGGTTACTTAAAAATAAATGAGTAAATAAATATGGGGCACCTGGGAGGCTCAGTTGGTTGCATGCCCAACTCTTGATTTTGGCTTAGATCATGATCCCAGAGTCATGGGATCAAGTCCCGTGTTGGGCTCCATGCTGAGCATGGAACCTGCTTAAGAGCCTCTCTCTCTGTCTCTCTCTGTCTCTCTCTCTCTGCACCCTCCAGCCCTTCCTCCCTTCTCAAGCTCTCTCTCTGTAAAATAAGATATAAATAAATAAATCTTTAAAAAAAGAATTCAAGAACCCAAATGTTGTATAGTCTTTTAAAGTTGAATGAATTACAATCTCATTATATAAACCAGCTCTATTCCCTTCTTCTGGGCTCCAGGTCCTTCAAATTAGCTAATACTCATTTTTCAAGCTTTCATACACACTCACCTTATACAGAGAGCCAAAGGGCTTAAATCACTGAATACAAAAAAATTAGATTTATGCAATCCAAATCTCCTTCTACTCTAGGTATATCAAAAATAAAACAATTGACCCCCTCCCCCCCCTCTTAAATTGCACACAATACACTGTCTCCTTTCAGGAGAGGAACCATCATCACTGAAAGGGATATTCCAGATGTGAAAGAATGAAATTTATGACCTGAAGATATGACTTAGCATGAATAGAACCTCACTTCCCACTGAGTGGCTTACCCCAAATTTAGCAAGCCAAGCTCACAAGTTCAAGATAAAACTTTTCTAACCAAGTTTCAGACAAAGCATCTCTAGAATGGAATGAATATTTGAGCTATAGTTCTAGGAAGAAATAATTTAAGGGTAGGATGGAGAGATGAAGGAGACTGTCAATATGTACAACAGAGAGAAGAAAGGGGTGCCTGGATGGCTCAGTCAGTTAAGCTTCCGACTCTTGATTTTGGCTCAGGTCATGATCTCATGGTTCATGATTTTGAGTCCCACAACGGGCTCTGTGGTGACAGCATGGAGCCTACTTGGAATTCTCTCTCTCCTTCTTTCTGCTCCTCCTCCACTCATGTTCTCTCTCTCTCTCGCGCGCGCGCAAAAATAAACTTTAAAAAAAAAAGAAAGAAGAGAAAGCATGAGAGTAAAAGAAACATAATTTTTCAATAAGGAAGTAATGAGTGACATTTGAGGGTGTATCTTATCAGGGGGACAGGTATGTACCAAACTATTATAATGAGGGGACAGAAAGGAAATGAAGACAGTGATCAAAGCTCACACACACACAAAAAAAAAGTGGGTGAAAAGAAGGAAAAAGATCACTGTAGTGACAGATTTATCTATAGGACACTATCAGCTCATTTTGCAGAATTTTATTTTTAATTGATTCAATTATCATAATAAATAATGGTTTTTGACATCGACCTACTCATGATTAGCTCATGATGAATTTCCAAGCATTCAGAAGTTTACTTATGAAAAGGAAGGAACTATAACTTGTGCTACTCTGCACTAATGCCTGGCAAACAGATGCCCAGACCATGTGCCTCAAGTCAATCACTAGTTCAACCAAGTGACAGAAAGGGCTTAAGACCAAGAGAAGGTTTTTCATGTTAAAAGAGACCTGTGTACTTTTGAGAGAGAGAAAAAAAAAAAAAAAAAAAAACGCCAATGGATAGAAGAAAGCAACCATGTTAAAACACCTGGATTAAAAGAGAGACATAGGAAAATGTTCTGAGGGGCAATGGCCAAAATGACACAGGAGCCTTCCCAGGACCTCTCCCCACTGTTTCTAGGAATTGTTTCCATGCCTTCTTCTCTTCATTGCCAACAATCTTCCTTCCCCTTCAACTTCCCAGTGCTTCCTTTCCATTTCTTCTTTTCCTCACTTCACTTCTCTTATCTAGCCACAATTTAAAAGTGAAATAAAAATAATGCTAACTCTTGTAAAATTATATTAAGTTTAATAACTAGTCTTAAGGTAAAAGCAGTCAAATTAAATGTTTTATATTTATCTCAAACTTTTTTTGTATTTTACTCTAGAATAAATGTTTTTCTTCTGTGCAAAAGGCAATATAAGAAAAACTTCATCCAAATTTAGACTCCTAGGAAAAGAATTTGATTTTTGGTAGACAAGGGTGCAGTTTGTGGTGGAAAGCATTATGATATAGTCATAGTAAAACATGTGCTCCAAAGTTCAGCAGACCTGCCCTGAAATCACAGAGCCACCATTTACTGACTGTGGGACTTGACAAGTTTCCTCATCTCCAAAGCGGTGCTATTATCTTCCTCTATAGAGAGGCCCTAAATTTTAAAGGAGGGTATGGTAAAGTTTGAACCTAGTACCCAGCACAAACACTCAATAATGGTAGCCAGTACCATTATTAGCTACTTTATATGTCCTAAACTTCTTGGACGGATGAATGAAGCCAAGAAAATATTCACCTAGACATTTAACTTCTTACAGCCTTAGTTTGGTAAATTTGCCACCCGCATTATTCTCATTATGCTCATCTAAGTTTAAAAAAAGAAGAAGAAAAGAAAGAAATCGAATCAAATCCACTCTGTTGCTAATAGGCACAGAATTAACTACTGATTGCAGTCAACTGCCCCAAGATGTAGCAGTGCTGGAGAAGCAAAAGGTGCATGTATTGATTTGACAGTTTGAGAGGCAAATAAGCACATCAATTTTAATTTAACTTCCCAAGCATGTAAGCTGTCACTCACGATCATTGTTATGCCAATTATCTGGCATTAAATATTGTTATGATTTCTGACATCAAATCCATAGGAGAACACAGTTTTAGAGTGACATTTCAGTGGAAAATCCCCAGTACTTTCCCTCTGCAGTCTGGGCTGGTGAGGTTTAATTAAACAGCCAAATTACAAGCTGCCTCAGAAGATTTTGTAACAAAATTGCTGGCTGGCCTCTAGTGATAATGGTGCTACAGACCACTGCTTATTGTCACATGAGCTTACTTGGATATGAGAGGATTGGTCACTGATTCAGTAATAGAAGCCAAGACTTTTTATCGCTGTCATTTCTGCTGTTTACATAGACAATGAAAGAACGATATTTAAAGTCTCAGTTGTTCTCACAAACATGCCCAAACATGGGAAAGCATGCATGGGGAAGTACCCGTACTTAAAAGGTCACACATCTGAAAATCTACTAAAGGTTACATAATGTATAGTCTTAAGGAAATTGAATTCAATTCGAAATACTAATGAAAAATATCGTTTGGTCTGGGCTCAAGTAAGGCATTTTTGAGCCTCCCTGCCCCTGGTTGCCAGCTCAGTCCCAGATGCTTGTAGAACAAGAGAGGCCAGCCAGTTCTTCAGTTCTGCTCATGAGTAGGGATTTAAATGGGGCATCAGGCTCCCTGCTTCAGCAATAGATTGCTCCCCAGTGATTGCTCTGGATTTTTAGAGCTAGAAAAGCTTATCTGAGGATTCTATCATTCCTTTCCACCTAGTGACATGAGCTCACAATCTTCTCCTTTTTCTTAAGTTTACTTATTTATTTTGAGACAGACAGACAGACAATCCCAAGCAGACTTCACACTATCAGCACAGAGCCCAACTCAGGGATCAAATTCACAAACCGTGAGATCATGACCTGAGCTGAAACCAAGAGCCAGATGCTAAACCAACTGAGCCACCCAGGCTCCCTTAGCTCATAACCTTCTAATTAATATATATTCTTCAGCACCTTTCTTTATTCTATTTCACACATCTCTTTTTAAGTCTTTTGAGGCTTCAGTCTACTTTTTCAAACTAGTATCAGTCCTCTCTTGTCCCCTATTTGGTCCAACTCTGCCCTTCTTTTCTTTAGTCACAGTGCCAGCAGCTTATACCGCTCTGAAGTCTGTAAGACTATATGAATAAGCAATCTCTGGTTCAGGTTAGAGTGTGAAAACCAAAAGCAGATTTCTTTGTATTATGGTTAATGGGTTTAATGGAACTCCTTTAAAATATGATATCTGAGGGGCGCCTGGGTGGCTCAGTCGGTTAAGCATCCGACTTCGGCTCAGGTCATGATCTCATGATCCGTGAGTTCGAGCCCCACATCGGGCTCTGTGCTGACAGCTCAGAGCCTGGAGCCCGTTTCAGATTCTGTGTCTCCCTCTCTCTCTGCCCCTCCCCTGTTCATGCTCTGTCTCTCTCTGTCTCAAAAATAAATAAACGTTAAAAAAAATAATAAAATAAAATATATCTGAAAGCTTCTTCTCCCACTATTACCACTCAGGAATGTCTAAGGTGGCATTATATCCTTCTATTTACTTGGCCTCTTGCCTTGCAAATCTTTAGGATTAAAATGTGAAGAAAAATCAATGGGATATATTATTACACCTCTTATTTTAAAAATTTATAATCATGACAGTGAGAATTGTCAAGATGGTCTAGAAAGAGAAAATTTTGTCCAAGAATCTTACTTCTAGTACCAAATCTTTCACCCCATATTCTAGTGAGAGTCACTCAATTATTCAAGCAATACATGTGAGATCATGCAATGATCTCACATGATTTCACAATGATCTTTGACTGACAATGAACATTAAATTACCGTAAAACTTTTACCCATTAGTAAAATAGTTGCCCATTTAGAGCTCCAATGCCAAACCTTATTCCTATTTCATTTTCTCTCATAGTCATGAATACATCACAGAGACAGCTCTGGAGCTATAGTGCCTTGGTTTGAAACCACCAACTCTTTTTAACTGTGCAACTACAGGCAAGTTTCTTAACCTCACTGAGCCTCAAATTCCTTATCGGTAAAATAAAGATGGATAATAATAACATTACTGAATAGAGTTCTCATGAAGATTCAACAGTTAATATGTGTGATGTATGAGAACTCTGCCTAGAACAAATTAAGCACTCTATTAGGGTTAGATACTCTAGGATATCTGTACCACAAAGGTAGGAACTTGGTCTCAGTCCTGGGACAGTGCCCAGCATAGAGTACATGCTCAATAAATATTTGCTAAATGAATGAACTAGAACATTCAAGCACAAAAATAGTTTGTAAAAATCATTTTTATTGGGGTGCTTGGCTGGCTTAGTTGGTAGAGTGTATGACTCTTGATCTCAGGGTTGTGAGTGCGAGCCCCACGGTGGGAATAGAGATTACTTAAAAATAAAATCTTTTTAAAAATTATTTTTATTATTTTTTTGTTTGTTTACTTACTATTTATTAAACAGCTATTATGTACATTTTCCAAATACATTTCTGTTAACGTAATCCATACGAACAAGGACAGAAAGTAATGGAAATATAGACTCCACCAACATTGGTTATGGTGACAAGTTGCAAATTCTGCCTGCATCTATTAATACTATAAAGAAACTTGGTCTTTAAGCAACTGCCTGTGGTTCCAAGTTGCAGACCTAATTAACCAAATAAGAAAACATGTATTTAAGATTTTCATTAGTTTTCACTCCTAATAAGTACAACCTAAATGCATTTCCCCCTATTCTTCCTTGAAATAAACTTGGAATAGATTATTTCTATCTTGCACAAGATTCTTGGGATATAAAATCTAGTTGGTACACCATGATTTGCTCAACTATTGGATAGTTCTACAGTCATATGTCAGTAAGTAAATAATTGTGTGCTGATCATATACAGTTGAGTCAGAAAATGTATACCAGTTCAAAAGCTCATAATTCTATATACCAGGTTAATTTAAGTATGCACCTTTAATCAGTTTGAAAGTCCCTCCAAACTGTCAGTGTTTTCTATTCAAAAATATGTCAATTATTTCTCATGTTTTATTCACTCATTAGAGAAAATATTTGTTGAACGCTCACAATGAGCTAGGCCCTCTACTACATATTGGGGATAAAACGCAAATATAGTACCTGCCATCATGGGATTTATAATCTAATTCAAATTATAGATGGTAGTTTCGTATTTGTATTTTAAATTTTGTTATTTTATCTCATAACATTATATAATTTAATCTACATTCTATTGTCATAAGAATAGTAAAATGAAACCTTAATTAAAAACTTCAGTGTATTTGACAATAAATTTCATATATTAAAAAAATAATAAAAACTTCAGTTTATTCAACCATCATTTAATTATTTCAAATCATATCTGAAATTAGCACAAGCCAAAAGAAACTATTAGTTTTGATAACTCATAAGCCTGATTATCTGTGTCAAGATAGGCTCTTACAATAGAGCTCCCAACTATTTTTATATTTATGGATTTGAAAGGAAAGAAAAACTTAAAGTTGGATTAAATGTAACAAATTCACACAAACTGGAGGGAGGGCAAGTCTAGAGTTCATAGCACACAGACCTATAGTCACACTGCTGACTGGGAAGGGAGTAAAACGGGGCTGCAGGTATTAGGAAATGTTCATGAGTTCTTTAGTAAATAATTAATCATTTGTCATTAATATATTCATTTGTACTATTCAAATACTATAAACATAGTTTATAAATAAGCTTTTGAAAATAGCTTATTGGACTAAGGGGCTCCATTCAAGTAAGCTACCCATTTTCTTTATTTACATGATTAATATTCATATCCAACACGTTTCTTTAAATGCAGAGTTATCTCCTCACTCCATTCTGCAGGTCAGAATTATCACCAATTCCAATGAAGTCTGTTAATGAGGTGTTTGTTTTTGCAAAGAGCGCTATTCAAACCATTACTATACATCCCAAGTAGTTTATAGAGATTTTTTTATTACACAGTCAAGTATATTTACAGGGACAACATGCCCTTGTCTCCTTACTATTTCTCTTTGCTTATTTACTCAATGATTTATGAAGTGAAATACACTACAAAAACTCTTAGTAATTATGGGAAATTACTAAGGTTCCTCTGTATAGTATTTCTCATTATACTGTAACAAGAGTTCACAGAGAAGTCATTTATGTAAACTACAGATTAAGACTATGTCCCGGTGATGACAAAAAGCTTGGTAAACCCAGTCTAATTTCAATTAGTTCAGAAAAAAAGAAAATTGCCCAATGTTTGGTTGATCTATAGGCCAATGATTGGAAATCTTTTGGGATCGAAGACCACTTTGAGAATTTAATGAAAGTTGTGGATCCTCTGACCAGAAGAACCAGGCAAAGTGAAGAACTTAAGGGGGGGCGGGGGGGGGTGACACAGGATTTTTCACTTTTCAACCAGTGTATGTGCATCACTAGTCTTCAAATGCCAACACCTCGTTTTCCAAGCTCTAAATGTCTCTACCAGTATATTTATTAAATAAGTTCAACCTGACCCACAAATTCCTAATTATAACTTGAAATTAAGGGCATGCCCCAGAGTTGCTTTACTCCCACTCTTACCTAAAAGCCTTTACAATTCTAATGCTTAGAATAGTAAGGCTCCCAAGATACCTCATCACTGAAGTTAGTGTTCTGAGACCCTCTTGGCCCTTCTCAGGGTGGAGACCTCATATTAGTGATTCTATCTCTCCTCTTTTGGAAGTCTGCAGGTCTCCCATGGTCACTGCTCCCCACCCCCTTCTTGAATCTGACCCAGCACCCCCCACCACTTTCCCTTCCACATGATCCTCTTGAATTCTCTAAAATCCCTAAGCAGTGAACACTGTACCTTCAACATCTTCTCTGAACATACCCTTCTCCTCTTTGCCTTAAGTGAAACCAGGCTATCTTCTAAGGGCATTACTTCCCCAGTAATCTTGTCAAAGAGAGGATGTTCTTCTCTCACACGTCCACAAAGAAAAGAGTTAGAAGGTAGAATTTCCTCCATGCTTTCCACAGCAATCTCAAATCATTTCCCCCTCATTTCTATTGCTTTGAAGCTCATGCCAGCCAGCTATGATAACCACTCTACCTCGTCAATGTTATCACCTCAACTCCAAGTTATTGTCCTCCTTTCCTTGACAAGATTAAATCCTGGATTCTACATTCTAGGTCAGAGTCTTTTTTATCACCCTTACTTTTGTAATCATTCTTAGTGATGGTAACATCCACATGGATGACCTATCTTACATCTCAGTTTAACTGCCTCTACTGCAGGGACTGTTTCTTCCACACCATCTCAGCCAGCCATTCCCATAACCATATTTTGGGTACTGTCATTATCTTTTCCACAATCTCAGTTTCAAACATCCTATTTCTGGCCACTAACTTTCATTTCTTTGAGCTTACTTATTCTATTAACAACCTCTTCCACTGCTGAAACGTTTAATCTTGGCCTTTTATCTTTTGCTGAAATACCCATCTCCTGTCTTCAATTACCTTTTTTTTTTTCCAACCTTATATGCTATGGTCCACTGGCACTATCAATCCCTTGACACGCTCTCTTTAAAGTATACTATTCTAACAAAACCCTGATTGAACATGAATATCCATTTTTCCTGTGTCTTGAGTGAGGCTAGAGATAATCACTTAAATTCATGAATACAAATCTTATATGGGCACATAACACTTCTTGGAATGTCTACTATGTTTCCCTAGTAAGCTCACTTTTCCACTAAGACAATTATTTCAAACTTCCTCCCCTCACCAAAACCTTCCGTACTGTAGATATTAGGTGGAAACTCTCACATCCTCACCTCCATATGTAAAACCTACCTGTGTCAACACCTGTTTCTCCTCCTTTCTTCCCATTACAATGGAAAATTTGTCACTCTGCTCCTCAAAGGTTAATCTTTCCTTTAGGTTCTAGAACCCCTCACATCACTCTTGCAAGTTAGTGTGCCCCGCATAAATCATACAGATGGGTGAGGATGCTTACAGGCTCATGGATTCCAAATGCCAGAAGAAGGATTGTTCTGTCTAAACTATAATGTAATCCAAGCCCCACTATACTTCCCTGAAGTATCATGTCTGGATCTAATTATGGAACTACCCCAAGAAAAAAATCCATATGTACCAGCCATGCAGCAAACCTGGAAACCTTGTTTCTCCATCTCAGGCTAGATACCCATTTTGTATAGGAATTAGCAAAGAAGCCCTGGATCCCCTATGACATGGGGATTGAGGCACCAAGCTTTCCTCCTTGGAAGGGACATAAAGATTTTGACCAACCTTTATAATATCCTATTCTTACTTTATAGCAAGACTATTCATTCATATACTTTCTAAATTCTGCTGATACTTGTTAAAATCAAGAATTTTAGAGCCAGTGAGGAGATTAGAAATTATTCATTCATTCCCATTTCAAAGGCTCAGCAAAGCAGAGTTGATTAGGCTAACATCACACATTAGAAAGTGAACACAGTATCAGAATCATGTTCTCTAAGACAAACTATTTCCACTATGCTACTTATAATTGTGGGCTCTATGGAGTAATAATATTACCCTCAAAGTACTGTTTTGTGAGCATTTGACTAAGACTATGAAATAGATTTATGGATTCACCTAGTGGGTTCCATGTGGATATCCACAATAGCAGACTAGAAACCATTCACCAGTGTGTAAAAGTAACAATCCAGGAGTGGACCAATTTTTTATATTACTTCTTCTGAACAGTAACCTCTATCATGTCCTGACTGTGAAAGAATTCCCAATTCTAGATAACTTCGGCCTTAGGAGTTGCATTTATATAGTTGGAAATATCTGGAGATGGTATGCCTCAGCCTCCTCTTTGTTTTTATGCAAACATGGGGAATTTTTACAAATTAATTTCATAATTTAAAAAATAATAAAATAAAATTAGTTTCATCTTATAGTTCATCATTCAGTCACCAATTAAACAAACACATACTGAGCACTTGCTATTGTTGAAAAGAGTGCTAGACACTGGATTTACAGACACAACTGTGATAAAGCTCCAACTCTCAGGAACTCAAGATCCCAAATAGAGGCCCTTGTAACACTGGTGTAGTGTTGCCACCTTGGAGGGTTAGCACAAGTAACATGCTATTAATAACAAAGTACTTAAGTTAGTGAAATAGTTACTTTGAAAGATTAGAAAGGATTCAGTTGTCCTTATAATAACTTTGTACTCATTTACCAGCATCATGACACCCATTCCTGAGTAGGAATAGAAGGGGTAGCGTTATGATTCACAAACTGCAGATAATCCACATCTTATCTTGCCTGTGCTGTGGTGCATCCATGGGAGCGTGTCAACAAATGAAATTCAACTATCATGGGTCAAAGTAGAAAAAAGTGTTGACTAGCTCTAGCATGGAAGTCAAGTGGGAAAGAGAGACATGCAGACAACATTTGCAAGACAGTCTGTTAAGTGCAACCATATGCCCCTGGTATATGCACGGGAAGCTTTGGGCATGCAGACAAAGAGAAAAGGTCAGAGAAAATTGTACTGATAGGAGAGAGAGGTGTTAGGATTAGAGAAAACCATGCCAAGGCATAGCTGACAGGATAAGTCTGATCAGGAAGGGCAGAACCAGGAGCTGGGTTGGAACAGCGTGGGCAAGGCACAATTTTAGAATTCTTGATTCCATCAATCTCAGAATGAGGCAGGGATGAGAATGTAGGCTATCTAGTTAAACTGGAGAGACCTAGCAAGATTCACAGTCCAGTATAGAGGCTGCAAGTTCCAGAGATACAAGTCCAGCAGGGGTCAGGCAGTATGCACAGCATAGCCAAAACCTTGGTGGCACCATCAGAGTTCAAGATTCAGGTTCAGCGTTTGGACAGAGAATATGGAGAGAGGCTCTCTGCAGCCATCACAGGGCACAGGACCACAAAACAGCAGGGGCAGGACGTTAGTAAAATCAAGACAGGACGGTCTGATCTCTGTCCTAAGCTCCAATTTTGGTAAATGGTAGGTAAGGGCTAGTAGGTATGTGCAACTCCACAGAGTCAAGGAGGGAGCAGAAAAAGAACACAGGGATATCCCTACCACTGAAAATCTCACGGTATGAAAAAGGAGAAAGAAACATGCAAGCAAACAAGCACCAGAGATTCTGTGATAGAAGTTTGTATAAGGTGCAGAACAGAGTGCAAAAAAAGAGGGAGTGGCCAATTCAGCCTGGGGAGTTTGGGTAAATGTTTCAAAATGGAGGTGACCAATGAATAGACTTGGAAGATTAGTAGGGGCTTGCCTGGCAGACCTTGAAAGGAAGTAACAATTGGGAAAGACACTACAAGCAAACGAAGCATGAGCAAGAGTTAACTGGACACATGGAGCAGTCTGGAATGTCCAGGGACAGCATGTGCATGAAACATCTAGTCAGAACTGATTGCATAATTGGTGGAACCAGTGAAGCAGCCAGACCTGAAGAAAGTGCAGAATGGTGTGAGATTGGGGATAGGGCTTTACTGCATAGATCACTAAAGGATTTTTTTAATTCTTATTTAACAGCCTTATTGATACATAATTCACATACAATATGATTTATTCATCTAAAGTATACAATTAATTGATTTTTAGTATATTTCTAGATACTTCAAACTATCACTAAAATTTTATTGTGTGTGTGTGTGTTTAACATGTAATTTGTTTTTTTTTTAATGAAATTTATTGTCAAATTGGTTTCCATACAACACCCAGCGCTCATCCCAAAAAATGCCCTCTTCAATACCCATCACCCACCCTCCCTTCCCTCCCACCCCCCATCAACCCTCAGTTTGTTCTCAGTTTTTAAGAGTCTCTTATGCTTTGGCTCTCTCCCACTCTAACCGCTTTTTTTTTCCTTCCCCTCTCCCATGGGTTTCTGTTAAGTTTCTCAGGATCCACATAAGAGTGAAAACATATGGTATCTGTCTCTCTCTGTATGGCTTATTTCACTTAGCATCACATTCTCCAGTTCCATCCACGTTGCTACAAAGGGCCATATTTCATTCTTTCTCATTGCCACGTAGTACTCCATTGTGTATATAAACCACAATTTCTTTGTCCATTCATCAGTTGATGGACATTTAGGCTCTTTCCATAATTTGGCTATTGTTGAGAGTGCTACTAGAAATATTGGGGTACAAGTGCCCCTGTGCATCAGCACTCCTGTATCCCTTGGGTAAATTCCTAGCAGTGCTACTGCTGGGTCATAGGGTAGGTCTATTTTTAATTTTCTGAGGAACCTCCACACTGTCTTCCAGAGCAGCTACACCAGTTTGCACTCCCACCAACAGTGCAAGAGGGTTCCCGTTTCTCCACATCCTCTCCAGCATCTATAGTCTCCTGATTTGTTCATTTTGGCCACTCTGCCCGGCGTGAGGTGATATCTGAGTGTGGTTTTGATTTGTATTTCCCTGATGAGGAGCGACGCTGAACATCTTTTCATGTGCCTGTTGGCCATCTGGATGTCTTCTTTAGAGAAGTATCTATTCATGTTTTCTGCCCATTTCTTCACTGGATTATTTGTTTTTCGGGTGTGGAGTTTGGTGAGCTCCTTATACATTTTGGATACTAGCCCTTTGACCAATATGTCATTTGCAAATATCTTTTCCCATTCCATCGGTTGCCTTTTAGTTTTGTTGGTTGTTTCCTTTGCTGTGCAGAAACTTTTTATCTTCATGAGGTCCCAGTAGTTCATTTTTGCTTTTAATTCCCTTGCCTTTGGGGATGTCTCAAGTAAGAAATTGCTACGACTGAGGTCAGAGAGGTCTTTTCCTGCTTTCTCCTCTAGGGTTTTGATGGTTTCCTGTCTCACATTCAGGTCCTTTATCCATTTTGAGTTTATTTTTGTGAATGGTTTGAGAAAGTGGTCTAGTTCATTCCTGGGACGCAGGGCTGGTTCAACATTCACAAATCAATCAACGTGATACATCACATTAATAAAAGAAAAGATAAGAACCACATGATCCTGTCAACCGATACAGAAAAAGCATTTGACAAAATTCAGCAACGTTTCTTAATAAAAACCCTCAAGAAAGTCAGGATAGAAGGAACATACTTAAAGATCATAAAAGCCATTTATGAAAATCCCACAGCTAACATTATCCTCAGTGGGGAAAAACATAGAGCTTTTTCCCTGAGATCAGGAACACGACAGGGATGTCCACTCTCACCACTGTTGTTTAACATAGTGTTGGAAGTTCTAGCATCAGCAATCAGACAACAAAAGGAAATCAAAGGCATCAAAATTGGCAAAGATGAAATGAAGCTTTCACTTTTTGCAGATGACATGATATTATACATGGAAAATCCGATAGACTCCACCAAAAGTCTGCTAGAACTGATACATGAATTCAGCAAAGTTGCAGGATACAAAATCAATGTACAGAAATCAGTTGCATTCTTATACACTAATAATGAAGCAACAGAAAGACAAATAAAGAAACTGATCCCATTCACAATTGCACCAAGAAGCATAAAATACCTAGGAATAAATCTAACCAAAGACGTAAAGGATCTGTATGCTGAAAACTATAGAAAGCTTATGCAGGAAATTGAAGAAGATATAAAGAAATTGAAAAACATTCCATGCTCATGGGTTGGAAGAATAAATATTGTCAAAATGTCAATACTACCCAAAGCTATCTACACATTCAATGCAATCCCAATCAAAATTGCACCAGCATTCTTCTCGAAGCTAGAACAAGCAATCCTAAAATTCATATGGAACCACAAAAGGCCCCGAATAGCCAAAGTAATTTTGAAGAAGAAGACCAAAGTGGGAGGCATCACAATCCCAGACTTTAGCCTCTACTACAAAGCTGTAATCATCAAGACAGCATGGTATTGGCACAAAAACAGACACATAGACCAATGGAATAGAACAGAAACCCCAGAACTAGACCCACAAAAGTATGGTCAACTAATCTTTGACAAAGCAGGAAAGAATATCCAATGGAAAAAAAGACAGTCTCTTTAACAAATGGTGCTGGGAGAACTGGACAGCAACATGCAGAAGGTTGAAACTATCAGTACAATTTTAGAACATTTCATTACCTCAGAAAGGAACTCAGTACTCCGTAGCTATCAACCCGCATACCTTATGTCCTTCACTAACCTTAATCATCTGTTAGTCTATTTTCTGTCTCTATAAATTTGCCTATTCAGGACACTTTATAGGAAGTGGAATCATATAATATGTAGTCATTTGTGACTGGTTTCTTTCATTTAGTATTCTGTTTTCAAGGTTCATCCATGCTATAGCACATATCAGTATTTCATTACTTTTTATGCCCAAATAATATTCTATATTAAAGTGTGGATATACCACATTTTGTTTATTCATTCAGCTGTTCATGGACATTTGGGTTGTTTCCACCTTTTGGCAAATATGAATAATGCTACCATAACCACTTGTGTACAAGCTTCTTTCCAGACGTATGTTTTCATTTCTCCTGAGCATATACCTAGGAGTGGAAGTGCTGGATCATATGGTAACTCTACATTTAATCATTCAAGGAGCAGCTAGACTGTTTTCCAAAATGGTTGCAGCGGGGTGCCTCGGTGGCTCAGTCGGTTAAGCGGCCGACTTCGGCTCAGGTCATGATCTCGCGGTCCGTGAGTTCGAGCCCTGCGTCAGGCTCTGTGCTGACAGCTCAGAGCCTGGAGCCTGTTTCAGATTCTGTGTCTCCCTCGCTCTGACCCTCCCCCGTTCATGCTCTGTCTCTCTCTGTCTCAAAAATAAATAAACATTTAAAAAAATTTTTTAAAAATGGTTGCATTATTTCATAATCCCACTAAGGGTGTATGAGGGTTTCAACCTTTTCACATCTTCATCAACACCTGTTATTATCATTATTTTTTATTATACCCACTCTACTAAAAGTCAAATGGTAAAAAAATTTTAAGTAGAGAATAAAAATTTTAGTTTCAGAAGGATAACTCTAACATCAAGATGGGAAAATAATTGAAATAAAGAGTAGGAGTAGAGATAAAGAATTCTAATAGTTATTTATTGGCTGCTTAGGAAAGATAAATAAAAATGGTACTATTGCTCCAATACTTTCTCTACAGTATCAGAGTCTTGACTTCATGTTGTTTCTTTTAAGAATTTTTTTTATCCTAATCATAACAATTATCATGAAAAAAATGGGGGTCACTCTTTGAAAATATGCCCCAAAGGAGCCAATACTTCCCTACCTACCAAGTTTCCAGTCTCTTCTCCAGCCTTCATATTGCACCCCACCCCCATCCCCATGATACTTCTGGGCACGACTAGAGGCAGTTTAGTTTAAAATGCACTGGCATGGGGCGCCTGGGTGGCGCAGTCGGTTAAGCGTCCGACTTCAGCCAGGTCACGATCTCGCGGTCCGGGAGTTCGAGCCCCACGTCAGGCTCTGGGCTGATGGCTCGGAGCCTGGAGCCTGTTTCCGATTCTGTGTCTCCCTCTCTCTCTGCCCCTCCCCTGTTCATGCTCTGTCTCTCTCTGTCCCAAAAATAAAAAAAAAATAAAAAAACGTTGAAAAAAAAATAAAATAAAATGCACTGGCAATTCCCAAGGGTTAGGCAATTGATTGCCTCTAGAATGTGGGAAAGAAAGAGGAGAGGAATCTAACATTCCCTGGTTTCTGGCTGGGGTGACTGGCTAATAAAATAGCTCTTGTTACTAAGATGCAAAAAGCAGACCAGGAGAGGAGAGTTAGGGACAGATGAAGCATTTGGATTTCAGCACGTTAATGTTGCTGTGTCGGAGGGTATCAAGGGGGAACGGCTTGGAGGTAGCTGGATAGAAGTCCCCAAGGTTGTAGTTCAAAACATCTGTTTCAAAAGTTTAAACAACACGGCACACAGAAGCTCAATATTTGCTAATTTAAAAAGCCTAAAGTACACTGTACAGCTGGCTTTTTGCCATGGTAAATTGAGTTTGAAATTAAGAAACTGTCCCAGGTACTCAAAGGAAATTTGGGGAGGTGTCTCAGTAAAAATTAAATTAACAGCTATGTATTTCCCCAGTTCTCTTCTGTTCTTTACTGGTGATTTATGCCATGTTTCAAAATCCAAAACCAATTACAGACTTCCCCAGATACCTGAATTCATTCATTCACTCAGTCATTCGACAGAAACTTACTGAGTATGAAGTACTATTCAGGGGCTCAAGATGGCAGTTTTTGAACAAAACAGAAATGGCCTCTACCCTCGCACCACCCGCCCCCCCCATACCCTGCCATGGAGTAAACTCCATGGTTTTTCTCACTCAAAAGCTATTCATTTTTCTAGGAAAGGCAATCATCTAGCATCTGGAGTTGACCTAGGTAGGAAGATTTTAATTCCAGCATCAAATAATTATATATATATATAATTATATATATATAAATTATAATTATATATATAATTTTTTATATATTTGAAGCATAATTGACATATAGCATTATATTCGTTTCAGGTGCACAACATAATGATTCAGAATAATTTTTAATAACTGTTTAAACCACCTTAGAAGAACACCTTTAAATGCTTGGCAGTTCTCGTAGGATATTAAGTCTCATGAACAGGATTAAAAAAATGGTTACAAAATGGTTTAAATCTCCAAAGGATGTATTTTTAATTTTTTAAAGCAAGGTAAGAGGTGAAAAGCCTTGTTTAAAAAAATGAAATTCAGATAAATGTTACACACAAGACTATAAACACCACAGCAAAGTTTGCCCCTGGCTCAAAAAGAAAAAAAAAAGGAGAGAGAGGGCAACATTGATGTTTGTGAGATTTTTCTTTTATATAATGGTGCAGTTTCAGTGATAAAAATCACTAAAACTCTAGGCTGTTCCATTAACACCTTTTTAATCAAAAAGTAACAGCACTTTGCTAAATTTTTATTGAAGTACAATTTACATATAACAAAATTCGCTAACTCTGAGTATACAACTTAATGACTTTTTTTTTTTAAGTTTATTTCTTTGAGACAGAGAGCCAGAGACAGAGTGTGTGCAGGAGGGGCAGAGAGAGAGGGAGGAAGAAGGAGGGAGGGAGAGAAGGAGGGAGGGAGGGAGAGAGAGAGAGAGAGAGAGAGAGGGGAAGAGAGAGAATCCCAGGAAGGCTCCACTCTGTCAATGTGGGGAACCTTATGTGGGTAGGGCCTTGAATTCATGAACCCATGAGATCATGACCTGAGCCCGAATCAAGAGTTAGATACTCAGCCACCTGGGTGTCCCGCAATTTGATGACTTTTGACACATGTATACAGTGATGTACCCTTCAAAAGAATCAAGATATAGATCAGTGCTGTCCAACAGAACTTTTGGCAATGATGGAAATATTCTGTATCTGCCCTTTTCAATATGGAAGCCACTGACCACAATGGCTATTCAATATTCAAAATGTGGCTTAGAGACTGAGTAAATGAATTATTACCTTTATTTAATTTTAATTAATCTTAATTTAAATAACTACATGTTACAAGCGATTACATATTAGACAGTGCATGGCATTTCCATCACCCCAGAAAGTTCCCATGGCTATCATCTAGCAATGTTGCTCCAGTACCCTCTAGTGACAAAGCCTAGCATTACACTAACTGGCAAAGAGAAATGTTTACAGTTTGCAGCTCCACTGTTAACATGGCCAAGAATAGGAGAGAAAATAGATGACTTATCTGAAAGGTGTATGTTTAATTGTAATGAATTCCAATTTATCCATTTTTTTCTTCATGCTTTTCACATCTTGCCCTAGCAAACTTTGACTAATGAAAGATTGTAAATGTTTACTGTTATAGAAGTTTTATAGTTTTAAGCTCTTACACTTAGCCCTATTATCTAACTTCTGTTAAAAACTTTATACAGTGTGAGGTAAGGATAGAAGTTACTATTTTTGTATATGTGTATCCAATAGCTTCAGCATTTGTTTTTTGTTTTTTGTTTTTTTTTAAAGTAGAGTATTTATTTATTTATTTATTTTATTTATATATGAAATTTATTGTCAAATTGGTTTCCATACAACACCCAGTGCTCATCCCAAAAGGTGCCCTCCTCAATACCCATCACCCACCCTCTCCTCCCTCCCACCCCCCATCAACCCTCAGTTTGCTCTCAGTTCTCAACAGTCTCTTATGCTTTGGCTCTCTCCCACTCTAACCTCTTTTTTTTTTTTTTTTTCCTTCCCCTCCCCCATGGGTTCCTGTTGAGTATCTCAGGATCCACATAAGAGTGAAACCATATGGTATCTGTCTTTCTCTGTATGGCTTATTTCACTTAGCATCACACTCTCCAGTTCCATCCACGTTGCTACAAAAGGCCATATTTCATTTTTTCTCATTGCCACGTAGTATTCCATAGTGTATGTAAACCACAATTTCTTTATCCATTCATCAGTTGATGGACATTTCGGCTCTTTCCATAATTTGGCTATTGTTGAGAGTGCTGCTATGAACATTGGGGTACAAGTGCCCCTATGCATCAGTACTCCTGTGTCCCTTGGATAAATTCCTAGCAGTGCTATTGCTGGGTCATAGGGTAGGTCTATTTTTAATTTTCTGAGGAACCTCCACACTGCTTTCCAGAGCGGCTGCACCAATTTGCATTCCCACCAACAGTGCAAGAGGGTTCCCGTTTCTCCACATCCTCTCCAGCATCTAGAGTCTCCTGATTTGTTCATTTTGGCCACTCTGACTGGCGTGAGGTGATACCTGAGTGTGGTTTTGATTTGTATTTCCCTGATAAGGAGCGACGCTGAACATCTTTTCATGTGCCTGTTGGCCATCCGGATGTCTTCTTTAGAGAAGTGTCTATTCATGTTTTCTGCCCATTTCTTCACTGGGTTATTTGCTTTTCGGGTGTGGAGTTTGGTGAGCTCTTTATAGATTTTGGATACTAGCCCTTTGTCCGATATGTCATTTGCAAATATCTTTTCCCATTCCGTTGGTTGCCTTCTCGTTTTGTTGGTTGTTTCCTTTGCTGTGCAGAAGCTTTTTATCTTCATAAGGTCCCAGTAATTCACTTTTGCTTTTAATTCCCTTGCCTTTGGGGATGTGTCGAGTAAGAGATTGCTACGGCTGAGGTCAGAGAGGTCTTTTCCTGCTTTCTCCTCTAGGGTTTTGATGGTTTCCTTTCTCACATTCAGGTCCTTTATCCATTTTGAGTTTATTTTTGTGAATGGTGTGAGAAAGTGGTCTAGTTTCAACCTTCTGCATGTTGCTGTCCAGTTCTCCCAGCACCATTTGTTAAAGAGACTGTCTTTTTTCCATTGGATGTTCTTTCCTGCTTTGTCAAAGATGAGTTGGCCATACATTTGTGGGTCTAGTTCTGGGGTTTCTATTCTATTCCATTGGTCTATGTGTCTGTTTTTGTGCCAGCTTCAGCATTTGTTGAAAAAAAACATCTTTTCTTCCCTCCAATGAATTATAATTAACACAGTTTTCAAAAATCACTTACCATGTATGTATAGATTTATTTCTGGACACTTTGGTTTCCAAGCCTATCCTTATACCAATTAAACGACCTTGATTATAAGTAGTTTCATAGTAAATCTTGAAAACAATTAAAATGAGTTCTCTAACTGTTCTTTTTCTTACTCAAGAGCTGTCCCATTTTGCTTACTCAAAATTTGGCTATTTTAGGTAATTACAATTCCATATAAATTTTAGGATCAGCTCGTCAATTTCTACTGTTTTTACATTTCCTAGTGAGATATTTATTGGGATTTTATTAAATCTATAAATCAGTTTGGGGTTAATTGACATCTTAATTTACGCTACATCTTCCAATCCATGAACATGCCATATCTCTCCATTTATTCTAATCCTAAATCGTAAATCCTAAAATTCCTCAGCAGTGTTTTGTACTTTTCCTCAGTTAGTATTCTGGGCATTGGAAAAACTAAAAATTCTTACCCCTTCAGGTTCATCAGGGATTAAACTCTCCCCTGGCCTTCATCTATTTTGGACCTTTTCCACAACTGTAATAATTTTTTTTTTATTTTAACAAGCTTTTATAATTATCTGCTTGGAATTTGTGGGACCACTTCACCTCTGTATTATTAACAAAATCAAAGTTGGTAACATTTTATTTCTTTCTCTTTCCTTTTTTATTTTTTTTAAGTAGGCTTCATACCCAACACAGGGCACCATGTGGGGCTTGAACTCACAACCCTGAGACCAAGAGTCAGAAGCTTAACTGACTGAACCACCCAGGTGCCCCAGTTTTGTTTCTAATTTTCCAGTCTTTTCATCTTCATTTATTTCTTTCTCTTTTTTAAGTTTTATTTAAGTAATCTCTATACCAAACATGGGGCTCAGACTTATGACCCCAAGATCAAGGGTTGAATGCTTTTCTGACTGAACCAGCCAGGTGCCCCCCCCTTAACATTTTAATACAGAAATTAACCAATCTAGAATAAAAATTTGAGATTCTTTCTGGTCCAAGTTCTATCAACGTTTTCAGGGTTTAAGCTGTTGAATATTATCTATCATGTTATGATGTTTGCACTACTATAACCTCTTAGTGTTAGCTACAGTCTGAAATGGGAAGAAAATAAACAAAATAAACAGTTTCTACCAAAGTTCTTATATTATTTACAAATTACCCAGATCATAACAGACTCGCTGACCAGGAAACTGAAAAATTGTAGTGATACTCTTGAAATGCTAAATTATAAAGCATAGAAATATCATCACTGGGGGGCACCTGGGTGGTTCAGTTGGTTAAGCATCCCACTTTGACTCAGGTCATGATCTTGTGGTTGGTGAGTTACAGACCCGCATCTGGCTGTCCGCTGTCAGCACCCAGCTGAGTTCAGAGCTTCTGTTCCCCTCTTTATCTGCCCCTCCCCTACATGCACGCACTCCCTCTCAAAAATAAACATTAAAAAATAAAAAGAAATATCTGCAGTGGAAGATGAGACAGTGAGGACAGAGGGGAGTCCAAATAAATATTTTGAAATGTTATCTGAACTGTTTTATTTCTTACTTCCAGTAGTTCCTCTTGCACTGAAATTCCTCTCCTCTGTTTCCCCATTCAGAGGGCAGCAAGAACAAAGAACAAACAAATTGCCTTCAGGTTTGTGCTGTTACAGCAGAAATGAAGCTTGAAAGAAATGAGTTAACATACTCAGCTTTTGGGGTACAATTTAGACTCAAATATTCAGGCAGAGACAATATTCTTATTTAACTATTTCATTTTATTAAAAAACATTTGACTAGATAATATATGTACCTAGTACAATCTTCATAAAGTACAAAAGAGTTTACAGTGAATAAGGTCTCCTTCATTCCATTCCCTCTTCCCCAGAGGGTTCCCTCTCATATTTTCTTCTATGACTTTCATAGTTTTATTTTTTACATTAAGGTTTGATTCATCTGAAAGGTATTTTTTTTCAGCTTTACTGAGATATTACTGACATAAAATTTATGTAAATTTAAGGTGTACAACATAATGATTTGACACATGTATATATTGCCAAATAATTACCACAATAAGGTTAGTTAACACATCCATCACCTCACATAATCTTTTTTTGTAGTGATAATATTTAAGATCTACTCTTCTAACTTCCAAGTATGTAATATAATACCTAATTATACATCTGCTGTACAGATCCTCAAAATCTATTCATCTTATAGCTCCAAGTTTATACCATTTGACCAACATCTCCCCCTTTCTCCCACCTGCCTAACCTCTCCCAAAGACCATTCCACTATTTCTGAGTTTGGCTTTTATACATTCTACATATAAGTGATACTATATAGGAGTTGTCTTTCTTGGATTGAGTTATTTCATTTAGCATAATGTTCTCCATCCATGTTGCTGCAAAAGTCAGGATTTCCTTCTTTTTATGGCTGAATAATATTACCGTGTGTGTGTGTGTGTGTGTGTGTGTGTGTGTGTGTGTGTGTAGCATTTTATCTTTTCATCCATTAGTGGACACAGAGGATGGTTCCATGTTTTAGCTATTGTAAATAATGCTGCAGTGAACATGAGGGTGCAGATGTCTCTTCAGGATACTGATATCATTTCCTTCAAAAATATACCCAGAAGTCAAATTGCTGGATCATATTGAGTTCTATTTTTAATTTTTGCAGAACCTTCATACTGTTTTCCACAGTGGCTGTACCAATTTACATTCCCACCAACAGTGCATGAGGGAACCCTTGTTTCCACATCCTCACCAACGCCCGATATCTCTTGTCTTTTTGATGATAGTCATTCTAACAGGTGGGAGGTGATATCTCCTTCGGGTTTAAGTTTGCATTTACCTAATTATTAGTGATGTTGAGCATCTTTTCATGTACCTGTTGGCCATCTGTATGTCTTTTTTGGAAAAATGTCTTTTCGGTTCCTCTGTCCATTTTTTAGTCAAATTGTTTTGTTGCTATTGAGTTGGAGGGGTTATGTTTTGGATATTAACCCCTTATCAGATAGATGGTGTGCAAATATTTTCTCACATTCCATAGGTTGCCTTTCATTTTTCTGAGTGTTTCCTTTGTTGTGAAAAAGCTTTTGGTTTTATATAGTCTCCCTTATTTGTGCCTTTATATTTTCAGTGTTAAATCCAAAAAGCTGTGCCAAACCAATTACAACGAGATTTTTCCCTATGCTTTTCTTCCAGTAGTTCTACCATTTTCCCAATCTGACATTTAGGATTTTAACTCATTTTGAGTGAATTTTGGGGAGTGGTATAAGATAGGGTCCGGTTTCATTCTTGGCATGTAAACAGGAAGTTTTCCCAGCACCATTTATTGAAGAGATTCCTTTCCCCATTGAGTATTCTTGGCTTCCTTGTCAAATACTAGTTGACCATATATATTAGAATTTATTTCAGGGCTCTTTATTCTGTTCCATTGGTCTAGGTGCTTGTTTTTATGATAGATGACACTATCATGCTGTTTTGATTCCTACAACTCTGTAATAAAGTTTGAAATCAAGAAGTGTGATGCCTCCCACTTTGTTCTTTCTCAGGAATGATTTGGCTAGTTGGAATCTTTTATGGTTCCATACAAATTTCAGGATTGCTTATCCTATTTCTGTGAAAAATACCACTAGAATTTTGATAGACATTGTATTGAACCTATAGATAACTTTGGGTAGTGTGGACATTTTAGCAATATTAATTCTTCCAACTCAAGACACAGGCTATCTTTCCATTTATTTGTTTTCTTCAATTTCTTCCATCAGTGTCCTATAATTTCCAATGTACAGATCTTTCACTTCCTTGGTTAAATCTATTTTATTATTTTTGTTGCTATATAAACGGGATTGTTTCCTTATTTTTCAGATCATTTTAATGTACGGAAACACAATTGATTTTTCTATGTTGATTTTGTATCCCACAAATTTAGTGAAATCATTTATTAGTTCTAACAGTGTTTTGGTGGAGTCTTTAATATTTTCTATATATGAAATCATATCATCTGCAAAACAAGACAATATGCTTTTTCCTCTCTGATTTGGATGCCCTTTTTTTTTTTCTTGCCTAATTGCTCTGGCTAGAACTTCCAGTACTGTGTTGAATGGGAATGCTAAGATTAGACATCCTTGTTCTGTTCCTGATCTCAGCAGGAAAGCTTTCAACTTTTCACTATTAACTATGATGTTAGCTGTGGTTTTGTAATAAAACATTTCAAATGAGATATACTTATTTTCCCCATTTTTATATCACAATTAATTTCATGTTGTTTTGTTTTTATGTGGTGAGCAAAGGGTAATTTTAACTTAGAAAACACTTTAATCACTTCCTTTAGTCACTCAAAGAATACCTACTATATAGCAGGCAATACATTAAGTATTGGAAAATGGAGATGCTTATTTTAATAAAATTTTTACTCAAAATTTATTTTATGACATATTATCTCTGGAAATAAAAAAAATTTGTCAACAACTTTACCTATGAGGAGGAAACTTTATTTTTACAGTCTACATTTCTTTACTTTTTGAATTTTGTATCCTACGTCTGTGTATTATTTACTCAAAAAGTTTGGTTTGTAAAATCCTACGTATCCCATAATTTGTAACATGTAATGGGTTTTTATATCTCTTTAAAAGTTGTACATTGTAGCAAGTTAACAAAGGCTAACAAACTTTTCTGTTTATTCATCTGAAATTTTTTAAAGAAATGAGCCTGTTGTGTACTTTGATTTGCCAACCAGCAGAGTTCAGTATTGGTTACAGAGGATCTTATGACCCTTAAACTGTTCTTAATTAACCACGACAGCTCCAAGGGGAAGACTCTAGTGTGTAACATTCTCCTCTACTTGAAAATCAGCCTACTTGTACTTAGCATCAGTTCTTCCAAAGCTCCCCCATGGCTCTCCAGCAAGTCCTACTTCCCATGTTAATGTAGCATCTCAATCCCTGTGTCGATAGAAATTATGAGGCCATTTTTCATCGAATCTCCTTGCCCTGCAGCACTCACCTCCATCAATGAGAGCTGTAGCTAGGAGGAACTCAGCAAGGTACTGAGGAAATGAATCTTCTGTGGATACTAAATATATTCAGACTAAGCAATGAAAGAACACGTGATAAGCTACTGTTTCAGTTGCTTAAAATGAATTAAAATGTTGATCACACTCAGGTTCTAAGAGAAAAGAGAAGACAGGTAAAGTATCACACAAGACACTTGTTCTGAGGGTGGTATAAAGGGGTAATCTAACACAGAGGGTTCAATGCCAAAGGCTTATTTGGTTTGTGATAAATCACAGAAAAGGGTTCAGATCTCACTGAAGTGTGTTGAGGATTGAAAGAAGTCAACATGGAGCAAAGAGACTATTTAAAGGATTGGATTAAGGCAGTAAGAGTGGGATAGAAAGGACATGCCAACTATGTTACACATCAAGAAGAAAGATCTAAAATATAATGACCAGGGGTGCCTGGGTGGCTGTCAGTTAAGTGTCTGACTCTTGATTTCAGCTCAGATCATGATCTCACAATTTGTGAGATCAAGCCCTGTGTCGACTGTGTACAATGACAGCACAGAGCCTGTTTGCAAATCTCTCTCTCCCTCTCTCTCCACTTTTCTCTGTCTCAAAATAAAAAATTAAACTTAAAAAAATAAAATTAAAATGGCCAGTTAAAATAAAGAGACCTGAGAACTGACTGGTAGTTAAAGTATAAAGACTAAAAGCAGGACTCAGGAACCAGTGAATGCTGGCTATTACTAACAATTTGGGCTTAGTAATACTCAGAAATATCAGATATTAGTATTATTAACAATATTGTATGGGAACAATGAGACAAGGATGACTCCCAGGTTGCTGGATTGAATGCCTGGTAAACAGACGTGCCTTTCACTGGGCTGAAAATACAGAAGGGAAACCAAGTGCGGGTGAGAGGAGGGAAAGATGAAAAGGATGCTGAGTTACAGGGGCCTGGGGGAGCAGCCAGCGAGAAAAATGCACGTGTGGCATATGTGACAACTGTGGTCAGGAGACAGGTTAGGATCTAGAAACATAAATTTATGAGCGGTCACAAATAAATGGTAGTTGACACCATCAGAGTAAATGAGAAGGAGAGGACAAGGAGAAACATGTAGAATGTAGAAAAGGGTAAGAAGGAAGACCAGAGAATTTAAAGGGAAACCAGGAGGGGACAGTGACATAGAATAAAAGAGGAGTCTTTGAGACAGAAGTGTCTGATCAGGAGTTCCTTCCTCATCAGATCAATCCAAGAGAAGTTTTGCCTAGAAAAGCACGGGTTTTGAGGTCTTCTCTAGGACCTCAGGCCCTAAGTATCCAAGAGCAACCTCTGGGTACACCTGAAACCACCCACCAGCCTTCCTGGAACTCTCCGTGGCAGCAATGGCCTTGGACAGAAAAGTCCTCCTGTGTTCTATTAGCTCAGGTCAGCCAGGGTTCATGGCTTCCATGAAGGAGAGAAGAATTGATCCCACTGTTCAGCAGCTGGCCCAGGTCTGCTTCACGTCAATGGGAAAGGTTTTAGAAAGCATGGAATCCTTCAAGGCTCACAAAACAACCTGTCTGTTAACAAATGAATTTGAGATTATAGCTATATGTTGAAGTATAAAGTTGACACTCTCAAACTCCTCTACATTATAGTAGTAATGCCTTATTTGTAGAAGTGAATTTTCTAGATAAAATTTACTGCTGTAGGAAGTAAACCTTTAATTATAGCCATTTGTTATGTATATCTCACTAAGATTTTCCTACTTTTCCAATACACAATATGCTGGACATAACATACTCTTGCTTGTAAACTCAAGATCGTTGTTATGATTATTATGTGCAATGGTAAAAGATGGAAAGGATGAGAAGTAGCATTTAGTATGTACTTATTTTGCATTGTTGTGCATTTATTGCACTATGCACCTGATGTAAAATACTTAACGTTCTCAATGATCCTATACATTAGGCAGTGTTATCTCCATTCTAGAGATAAAGATACTCAGAATTAGAAGCTTAAGTTGTCCAAAATCAACTATATATTTTAGCCAGAGTTTATATTTAGTTGTATCTGATTCTAAACCCTTCCTATTCCCCTTCCTATGCTTTCCCCTCCAACTTTTGGCAGTTGTTTCCTACAGCTATTTCTTGCTGGGGGCTCCCTCAAGGACTGTTTACCCCAATGACTAAACAGGTCAGGTTGTTGAGCTTTTACAAGAGGATTTACCTTCTCTCTTGTTACAAATGACCACTTTCAGTATATCAGCTTCAGCAGTAATCCCTCCCTGATCCTGGTATCTTTTTTTTTTCCTGAAACCTAGGCAACTTGCCAGAGAAATTCAAATTACTAATTTTATTAAATGAGTAACATAATTTAACACAATACTTAAGAATGGCTTCACATCTCTCCTGTGAATTCTGTTTTCATTCCTTCTTAGACACTTTTCTTTACTGTCAGATTTGTGTCTGTGTTCAAGAAAGGTAAAATTAACCAAGTCTAACTAACCAGGCAAGTCTAAATATTAGATAAATTAATGGGGCACCTGGGTGTCTCAGTTGGTTGAGTATCTGACTCTTGGCTTCGGCTCAGTCATGATCTCACAGTTTGGTTCGGGAGTTCGAGCTCCACTTCCAGGTCCTCACTGACAGTGTGGGACCTGCTTGGGATTCTCTCTGTCTCCTTCCCTTTCTGCCCCTCCCCTGCTCAGGTACTCTCTTTCTCTGAAAATTAATAAATAAATTTTTAAAACTTCAATGTTAGATTAATCACTTAGTGTGCCCAACAAGAATTCCCTGCAATCATTTGTCCATATGTGGGCCATAGTGATCGGTTCAGAAAAGGGCAGGTACCCAAGTCAAGCAGTCAGAGCCTTTCTTGGGCTCTCTCTGGCTAGAACTAGCAGGAAAGAGATGCCCCTGTCACTGGAGCTAATACAAGATGGATTCGGGGCTTTCAACCACTCTCTGGAGACAGCTCACTGCTGTAGTAGAGAATAATTGCCCCTCACAAAGAGAGCAGAGACAGACAATGGAGAGAAAGGGGATCCAGACAGCCTTAGTTTCTGGATCCAGTTATTCCTAGCTCTGCAACTGCCATGATCTTATAGACTTACAAATTTCCTCCCCTTTATCTCAAGCTAGTTATCCATGTGTTTCTGTCACACATTACTAACAGACTCTTGACCAATACGTGCAGGCATTAGTCAACAATGGCAGTTCTTAACTTAGCAAAAGTTGCACATTAGAAGCATCGAGAGAGTTTTTAAAATCCTAATGCCCAGGATGAATCCAAAACCAATTATATCAGAATTTCTAGGGCAGGAAACCAAGCATTAGTATTTTTATAAAGCTCCCTAAGGGAGTACAGTGTGGATCTAGGATAAGAATCATTGTTCTGGAACAGCTTTTATTCTATGTAGTCTACCAAAAACCAACAACAAAGGGTGAAGCTTTGGAAACATTTTCATTGAAGTAAAATCCAAAAGGACAATTGTCATTATTCCCTGTTTTATTCAAGGTATACTGAAAGTCATAATTGATGCAAGAATACTTTTTTAAAAAGTTGTGTGAAGTTTAAAAATAGAATGTGGAGAGACAAAGTTGTCACCTTTTGGAGAAAACATGATTTCCACATAGAAATACAAGAGACCTTATAGACAAACTGTTAGAATCAGAAAGGTGGCTGGATACAAAATCAACACATGTATGAGGTGTCAATTCTCTTCAAATATATATAATCAATGCAAATCCAATAGGACTTCTCACAGAACCTGACCAGCTCAACCTAATATTCACTTAGAAAAATAAAAGATCAAGAAAAGCCAAAATGAGTTTAGAAAGTAACAAGTGGAGGACTTGCCTACCAGATAGAAATTTTTTTCTCTTTTAAATTATATTTTACACACATGTGCCTGCACACACACTTATTTATACCATGTATATCTACTCACACTCCAGAGATGAAAGGAGTGTGCATTTACCAATACAGTAAATAACAAATTAAAAACAATAGAAAGGCTATAAATAGGTCAACACATATCCAAAACCATGATAGGTGACAGAGGTAGAATTACAAATCAGTGAGGGGAAAAAAAGGACTAGTCAGTAAATGGTACTTTATATGGGGGAAAAATAGATCTCTGCTCCCACAATACACAAAAGATAAATTCTAAAAGGTTTAAAACACTCAATTTAACACCAAAACTTTTGAATTTTAGAAAAACAAATAGAAAGTGTTTTCGTGGTCTTAGGATTGGAAAGAATTTCTTAAAAAGGATTTAAAGTACAAATTACAAAGAAACTCACTGGTAAATGCAGCACCATTTAAATTTATAACTTTTATACAACACAACACCCAAAAGAGAGATAAGTCACAAAATGAGAGAAAATATTTGTACTGTGGAAAATCAACAAAAGATTAATATCCAGGCTATCTAAAGAACCCCTACAAATCAAGAGGAAACCCAACAGAAAAACAGGCAAAGGATGCCTTATATTTCTGTTTGTAACCGGATTGCTGTGGCTAAGACTCCCAGTACTATGTTAAATAACAATGGTAAGAGTGGACATCACTCTTGTTTCTGGCCATAGAGGAAAAGCTCTATTTCCCCATTGAGAATGATATTAGCTGTGGTTTTTTAATATATGACCTTTAATATGTTGATATGGTATGTTCCCCTAAACCTACTTTGTTGAGGGGTTTTTATCATGAATGGATTACTATGGGCATTTTTCCAAAGAAAACATACAGATGACCAACAGACACATGAAAAGATCAGCATCACTGATCATTAGAGAAATACAAATGAAAACTACAATAAGATATCACTTCACACCTGTCAGAATGGCTAAAAAGAACAATACAAGAAATAACAGGTGTTGGCAAGGATGTGAAGAAAGCGGAACCCTCCTGCACTGTTGGTGGGGATGAAAACCGGTACAGCCACTCTGAAAAACAGTATGCGGTTTCCTCAAAAAGTTAAAAATGGAACTACCCTATGATCCAGCAATTGTACTTACAGGTATTTATCCAAAGAATACAAAAATACTAATTCAACGGGATACATGCACCCCAATGTTTATTATAGTGTTATCTACTGTAGGAAATAAGTTTGAGAATTCTGTATGCTTGCACCAATGGGTTAACAATGCTTAGGGCAGAAAGCCCCCACAGGGCAAAAGTGCCCAGGGTTAGCTAATGAAAAGGTTGCCTTGTTAGCCTTGAGGCAGTGTGCTCCAGCAATCTTAAACTTTGGAGATAACAGCTAGTTAGCTGTATCACCTACAGAGAAACACTGTCTATCTGGTTTCTGGTGCCAGTATATCACTGTGGTTTAATCTCAACTTCAAACATTACTCGCCCCCCAAACATTTTGCTTCTTACACACACAAGTTAATAGTCACTACCTTATTGTTTCCTTCTACACTTTCCACCACGTATGTAAAACCTTGAGAGCTCAATACATACAGAGTCAAAACCCCTGTTGAAGGCTCTTTTCTCCTCCTGGACATTAGCCTTTCTCATTTTCATTTCTGAGTCCTCTCTCTTGCTGGACAAGAGAGAACTCCAGATTCAAAGTCTGCAACAATCTATAATAGCCAAATTATGGAAACAGCCCAGTACCCATCAACTGACAAATGGATAAAGAAGATGTGGCATATATATCCATATAAAGAAGATTCCATATATATAATGGAATATTACTCAGCCATAAAAAAATTTTGCCATTTGTAATGACATGGATGGAGCTAGAGAGTATTATGCTAAGCAAAATAAGTCAGTCAGAGAAAGACAAATACCATAAAATTTCACTCATATGTGGAATTTAAGAAACAAAACAAATGAGCAGAGGGAAAGAGAGAGAGAGAGGCAAACCAAGAAACAGACTCTTAAGTATCCAGAACAAACTGATGGTTATCAGAAAGGTGGGGGTGGGGGTTAAATAGGTGATGGGGATTAAAGAGTGTACTTGCTGTGATGAACTCTGGGTGTTGTAGCTAAGTGTTGAATCACTAAATTGTACACCTGAAACTAATATTGCGCTGTATGTTAACTAACTTGAATTGAAATAAAAGCTTTTAGGGGCGCCTGGGTGGTGCAGTCGGTTGAGCGTCCGACTTCGGCCAGGTCACAATCTCGCGGTCCGTGAGTTCGAGCCCCGCGTCAGGCTCTGGGCTGATGGCTCAGAGCCTGGAGCCTGTTTCCGATTCTGTGTCTCCCTCTCTCTCTGCCCCTCCCCCATTCATGCTCTGTCTCTCTCTGTCCCAAAAATAAATAAACGTTGAAATAAAAGCTTTTAAAAAAGTGAAAAACAGGCAAAGTTTAGTGGGAATGGGCAAGTCACAGATGAAACTCCATCAACAAATGTATGAAAAATATAAATTTAAAATGACATATATATTACTCCCATCAAATTAACAAAAGCTTTATAAAATGACAATCACAAATTTGGGGGAGAACATGAGAATAGGAAACTCTCATAAGCAAGTGGTAGCATAAATTGCCAAAACATTTTAAAACAATTTCCACTTGTCCTAAAACCCAATGATTCTATTAGGAATATATATGCTAGAGATACTATAGCACACATGGACCAAGAGATATGTGCAAGCATGTTCACTGCAGCATAATTTGTAATAGGGAAAAAAAAGAAGGGAGAGAGAAATGTAAACTTATAAATTATGGCATATTTATGCTGGAAACTATACAACAGTTAAATGAATGAATTAGAGCCACATACACCAATATAGATAAGACTCAAAAGCATACTATTCACCCTTAATAATAAAATATTTAACAAACTAAGAATAAAAGTAAAGTTTTTCAAACCATTTCAATCCATGAAAAACCCACAGCTAACATTATATCTAATCACGATTGATTGATGCTTTCCCTTTAAAATCAGGGACAATGGGGCGCCTGGGTGGCTCAGTCGGTTAAGCGGCCCACTTCGGCTCAGGTCATGATCTCGCGGTTCCTGAGTTTGAGCCCCGCGTCAGGCTCTGGGCTGATAGCTCGGAGCCTGGAGCCTGTTTCCGATTCTGTGGCTCCCTCTCTCTGACCCTCCCCCATTCATGCTCTGTCTCTCTCTGTCTCAAAAATAAATAAACGTTAAAAAAAATTTTTTTTAAATAAATAAATAAATAAAATCAGGGACAAGAGGACACCTGGGTGGCTCAGTCGGTTATGCATCTGACTCATGATCTCAGCTCAGGTCTTGATCTCAGTGTCACGAGTTCAAGCCCCATGCTGGGCATAAAGCCTACTAAAATAAAATTAAGTAAAGGTAAAGGTAAAAGTAAAAGAAGTAAAAGAAAGAGTAAGAGTAAAAGTAAAAGTAAAAGTCAAGTAAAGTAAAATAAAATAATCAGGAAGATGACAAGATATCCATTCTTGCTATTTCTACTCAACATTATACTGTAGGTTCTGCCCAAGGAAATTATGCAGGAAGAGAAGGAATTGAAGGAAGAGAAGGAAGAGAAGAAAGAGAAGGAAGAGAAGGGAGGAAGGGAGAAAGGGAGGAAGGGAGGAAGGGAGGAAGGACGGATAGACAGGCAGGCATCTAGATTGGAAATAAAGAAGCAAAACTATCTCTACTCATAAATGACATGATCTTGAATATAGGAAATCCTAAGGAATCTGCTAAAATCAAGTAGGACCAATAAACAAATTTAGTGGGGTTGCAGGATACAATATCAATATACAAAAATCAACTGTTTTTATATGCACTTACAATGAACAATCTAAAATTAACAAAACAATTTCATTTACAATAGCATCAAAAAGAATAAAATACCAAGTAATGAATTTAATAAAAGGAGTGTAAAATTTATAATCTGAAACTATAAAACATTCTTAAAATAAATTAAAGAAGATCTAAATGAACAGAAAACATCCCATGTTCATGGATTGGAAGATTCAACATTGTTAAGATGGCAATGGTCCCCAAACTGATATATAGATTCAATTCTTACTAGAATCCCAACTGGCTTCTTTGCAGAAATTGAGATGCTGATTCTTAAATACATACAGAATTGCAAGGGACTCAGAGTAGCCAAAACAGTAATAAAAAGAAGAACAAAGTAGGATCACACTTCTCAACTTCAAAACTTACTACAAAGCAATGGTAATCAAGACAATTTGGTACTGACACAAGGATAGACACATAGATCAATGGCATAGAATTGAGAGCCCAAAATAAATCCCTATGTCTATGGTCAAATGATTTTTGGCAAGGATGCCAAGACCATTCGATAGGAACAGAATGATCCTTTCAACAAATTGTGCTGAACCAAGTGGATAGCCAAGTGCATAAGAATGAAGTCAACCCCTCCTTCACACCAAATACAAAAACTAATTCTAAATGGATCAAAGACATAAATATGAGGCCATAGATTGTTAGGAGAAAACAGAGAGGAATCTTCATGACCTTCAATTATGCAACAGATTTTGAGTGGGGGGAAGGAATAAACAAACTGGATTTCATCAAAATTAAAAATATGTTTTAAAGGATACCATGAAGAAAGTGAAAAGACAAACTATAGAATTAGAGAAAATATTCGTAGTTCATATATTTGATAAGGAACTTGTATCCAAAATATACATATAACTCTTAACACCTTAATAATAAAAAGGCAAATAGCCCAACTTAAAAATAGGCAAAGTATCTGAACAGACATCTCTCCAAGGAAGACATAAAAATAGCCAATAAGCACACACACACACACACACACACACACACACACACACACACACACAGATGCTCAACATCATTAGTCATCAGGAAAATGCATATCAAAATCTCATTGAGACACCCACTAGGATGGCTAACATAAAAGAGTTAGATAATAACAAGTGTTGGTGAGGATGTGAAGAAATCACAACTTTCATACAATACTGATGGAAATATAAAATGGTACAGACACTTTGGAAACAGTCTGAGACTTCCTCAAATGTTTAAATGTGGAGTTATCATATGACCCAACATCCTATTCTTAAGTTCATACCCATGAGAAGTGAAAACATATGTCCACACAAAAATTTGTTCATGAGTGTTTATAGCAGCATTATTTTTAATAGTCAAATGGTGGAAACAACTCAAATGTCCATCAATGAATGAATGGATTAACAAACTGTAGTATATCCATATAATTCAATTATATATGGCCATAAAAAGGAATTAAATGCTGATACATGCTACAACATTGATGACCCTTGAAAGCATTACACTAAGTAAAAGAAATTAGACACAAAAGATCATATATTATGGTTCCATTCCTATAAAATATGAATAGGGAAATCTAAGAAACATAAAGTATATTGGTGGTTGCTTAGGATTGGGGGTGAGACTCTCATGGCTAGAGAGTTTGGTTTTACTTGTCATTTAAAATAAAAACAACCACATCACTGATTGTTATAAAATACTACTATCAGGGGAGCCTGGGTAGCTCAGTCAGTTAAGTGTCCAACTTCGGCTCAGGTTATGATCTCATAGTTCACAAGTTTGAGCCCTGCTTTGGGCTCTGTGCTAACAGCTCAGAGCCTGGAGATTGTTTCAGATTCTGTGTCTTCCTCTCTCTCTGCCCCTCCCCTGCTCGCTCATTCATTCATTCATTCATTCATTCATTCATTTATTCATTCTCTGTCTCTCAAAAATAAAAAATAAAAAATAAATTTAAATAAATAAGTCATAAGGATGGAAAGTACAACATAGGGAATCTAGTGAAAAATATTGTAGGGACACCTGGGTGCTCAGTCAGTTATGTGTCAGACTCGATTTTGGCTCAGGTCATGATTTCACAGTTCATGGAATTGAGCCCTGTGTGGGGCATGCTTGGGATTCTCTCACTGCCTCTCCCTGTGCCCTTCCTCTGCTTTCTCCCTCAATAAAAAGGAGAAAAAATATATATTGTAATTACATTATATGGTGGCAGGTGGTAACTACATTTACTGTGTTAAGTGTGGCATAAAATACAGAAGTGTCAAATCACTATGACGTATATCTGAAACTAATATAACATTGTATGCCAACTATACTTTGTGACAAAAAAAATTTAATGATAATAATTTAGGCAGGAAGATACATTTCAAGATAATGGGTTAGCTTTGGGAAAGATAAAAAAGAAGTGAGTAAAATTACAAAGGGGGCTTCAACCACGTCTGCAATACTGTATTAAATATTAAAGCCAAAGCAGAATAATTATGTAAAACCATAATGGTCTTCTTTAAAATTTTTAATCCTTTTTGTTAGCTTTAGCAAGAGCCAACTTACTAAAGCAGCAATTATTCTAATTGCTACGTTGATATTGCCAAAGTTTATCTTAAGAGAAACAGAAAGTCTATGAGATGCCTCTACTTTGTATCTTTTAAACACAAATACCGACCTGGGTCTACAGTTAATGAGGATTTGCTGTACTTTGCATCTTTTGATCTTCTTAATCTCTCTTTCAAACTCTTTGCAGTCTCTACCCTACTTTACTAAAGTCCTCTGACCAAAAATAGGTGTAATATAATCTAACAAATGTCTAACCAATGGAGTGATTTTCATATTACTTTTATCCAGTCCATATTCTGACACTTTTCTCCCACAAGTAACCTGGACTATACAGGCTCAGGCTCAGTCTGACGACATTCTGCTAGGTTCTCTGGGTTAATGCCGAGCCACAGACAACAACTGTGGTACCAGCATGCATTCTAATCAAAAACCTGTAAGATTGAGAATTTATTTTGCTAGATTTCTAGGTCCCGCAATATAGGAATTACAACTCTTCCAAGAGTATTTCAAATGCCTCTTGCAAACAGAGTCAAAAATCCACTCCAGATATCCTGTCACTATAGTCCAATAGTTTTAATGGAGTTCTTCAAAACTTTGTCTCTTCTCTCCCTCCCTCTCCCTGCCCCTGATATGTGTGCCATGGTTCTCAGACAGAAGCCACGAGGCCCTGGCAGAAGAGACCATCAGTAGATTATAGATAATGCCTGAAATGTCTTTGCAACAGATTTTCCCAGTTTCAAACTGATGAAAAAGGACAATTTTTTTTTTTAACTGCATTGGATTTCCATACAAAACCCACAAATTTGCCAAGGGACAAATATTTAGAAGATAATATTTGCTTTTAATAGACAGGATTTAAAACTCTTTTTAGAGTGCCACTAAAGTGTTTTTGAAAGTGTTTCTTTCATGGCCAATTTATATTTTACATGAATGAGTCCTTGTCTCTTTCCAGTGACCAGAAATAAACCCCGGGTCAATCTGGAAACATAGAGAATGGAGTCACTGGGAGTGATTTATGTCACCATAAATATAATAGATATGAATTGTCTCGCAATTATCTAATACACATATTTCAAAATAAATCCCATTTGAGCCAACCCCTCCTCTGCTCTTAAGAAGACTGAAAACACATTAAATATTTGTGGATTATCAAGGTATCCAGGTCCGTTTAGTCAAACATTCCCTTTTTAGGGATGGAGAAAGGCCCTGGGAATTAGCTCTTTCCTGTTAAGAATTTAGCCACCAGTATCATACTCAGGCAGATTACTTTAGCTGATTTAAGCTAAAACTCCAGAGAGGACATGGGCCCCGAGGGAGCTGGATGAGATGGGTATAATTTGGTGGGAGGAGAAAGGGAAAGAAGGCTCCAGAACAAACCTTCTGTACAGGCAGTCCTGTGTGGACATGAAAGTAATCCTCATCCATCCCACACCTTTATCTCTCTATTTATGGGCAAAATGACAGTCTCACTGCCAAGGCCTTCCCCACTCCCTAATTAGCTGTCACATTCCTGTGGCTTCCACAGCAGCTCGTACAGATTTCCTTTGTAGCAACTAAGCAACAACGTATGCTGCAGAGACTCTGGCCCTTCTCCCTTTCTGAAAATAAAATAACTTTTAGATGTTAAGATCTCTACTGAAATAATCTTTGATTTAAAAATTAAAACCAATATATATATACATGGTATAAATAATAGGCCCTGAACTTCTCATGAAAAGCAAGCATTTCAGGATGCCTAGCTTGCTCAGTCAGTTAAGCCTCCAACTCTGAGTTTCAGCTCAGGTCATGATCTCATGGTTTAGGGTTCAAGACCCACATTGGGCTCTGCACTGATGGTGCAGAGCCTGCTTGGGATTGTCTGTCTGTCTGTCTGTCTCTCTCTCTCTCTCTCTCAATAAATAAATAAACTTGAAAGAAAGAAAGAACAAAAGAAAGAAGAAAAGCAAGCATCTCTCATCGAACCCCTTCTGATTTCCAGTCCTGTTCCACAGAGACCACCACTTGAAACCAATTCTGGTTTGAGTTATTCGGCTTATTACCTCAGTATCTTTAAAGAATGTTCACATACTGCTGTTTCTTGATCAAGTGGAGGCCATGTGAATCTGTGGACTTCCTACAGCAAGAAGGAAGGATTCAGCTCATACCAGTACCCACCTTCCCTCCTCTTGTGTCCCCATCTTTTACATTTAGGTCACTACCTGTACTGCTTCTATCGCTTATCTTTGTAATTTGAAAGAATTAAATTGCCATCTCTTAACTCCATAGTTTGTAACATGAAACTATTAACACCTCTACCCTAATGTCCACCTCGTTTTCCCCTCCCCATCTATTGACACTACCTTTTTGCTTTTCTGCTGTTGAAGCTGATACCATTTATCTTTTGTTCTGTATCTGTTGTGTGCTCTATATTTTTAAAATGTGGTTGTTTCGAGTCAAGGGGTTGCAAAAGCAGGGTATCAGAGCAGGGTCGTTTTGTAATTGTGGTTTTGATTTAGAGGCAAATTTTGATGTCGTCATTTGGACACAGCTTTATCAAAAGGTAAGCATTCTCTATTTTTTTAAACAAAAATTAGAAATGTATACAATAGGTTTCCCTAAGCCTCATACCACCCCTGAACCTAAAAGGGTGGGAAGATCTATATGACTGCGGATTGCTTGATTTTAAGACCAATGCTTAGAGAGATGCCTATTGGGCCACCTCAAAATGTCATCAACCTTTTGCCTTCCCCTACAGTCATTTTGTCGCGGCCTATATCTAGAGGGGAATACTGGAAGATTCAATTATCTCCTGAATTTGGGACAGGGTAGGCAGCCAATCTAAATAAAAATAACAGCAAAAACTCACAAGAGAATATGTCTAGCAATGTTAATAGCCCTATGGGGAAATGTAGTAAAACTGAAAAGAAAAATGCTTTATAAAAACGAAACCTTGCCTGAAAAAGCCAGGGCTAAATCCCCTTGATAAAACATAAACTGTAAAAAAAAAAAAAAAAAAAAAAAAAAAAAAAATCCTATAATCTCTAGTTCATCTCTGGTCTCCTTAGAAAGCTACAGAAGAGTTTTTGCCCTCTTTTTTGCACATACTAGCCTACCATCAATTTAAGTGACTTCCTAAAACTCAGTAAAAGTGCCAGAGTCGCCACCATAACCCAGTCCCATGAAGCTTGAAAATTAGTATAAGATAAAAATCAGTCTTGGATCCTGCACCACACGTTTTCATTCTGAAAAACATCACTGTGCCATATTTTAATGAACACACAATTCTGTAACACAGTTTCCAAAGTGTGTATCATGGTGAAGCTTCAGTGTACTTGACAATTTGTTAATTCAACTGGCCTCCTCTAATGTTCATTACTGTTTTAGATAAAAATGTAGTTTCTCCTCAGAAATGAAAGAGAGTGGACACCCCCTTGTCAAGATATCCATCTACATATGAGTTGCCAGGATACTTTTGAGAAAGAATAGAAGAGGAAAAGGATATAAAACAAAGAGTACAGTAGTTGTTTAAACAAACAAACAAAACAAAACCTGTTTCATCTGGGCTTGAACATTTGAGGCAGTAAATTTGCATAAGACCTCTCAAACAGAACCTACTGCTGCCTCAGCTTAATCTTAAAAACAAAGATTCCCGCCTAAATCTCAGGTGCCTTAAGATCACCTTGGCCAGCCAAGTCAGCTACATCATTTGGGTTTTAGATCTTGCATCAAACAAGAATTGATTAACAGGCAATTCCATGACAGTCTCAATAGGACAGTCAACATAGAACTCAAGTGGGAGATGATACAGCAAACTCCAATTAGACTAAATATTCAACAACAAGAAAAAGGGAGCTTCTAGATCAGAAAAGCAGAAATGAAAATAAAGAGGAAACTGCTTTGAAGAAATGAAAGTCCGAGTGAGTGCTTGCAATGACACTGAGCTGCCATGAGGAGGCTGAGATCGAGACATGAGTGAGGATGTCATTCCCTTTTGCTGGACTGTGCAAGGGAAGTTGACCACTTCCAGGCAGCTGCTGAGAAACAGATGGAGAGGCTGCAGAAGATCCTTGTGGGTGGTCAGGAACTTTCAAGGAAAACAGTTCCCTCTGGATATCAGTGATGGTTGGCCTCTAGGTCAGGTAAGGTACCTAAAATTGATGTGGGAATTAAGGTGAAAGTAATCCTCTTAGTGACCCCAATAAGCTGTATTATTCAAGAAAAAAAAATAAGGGCAAGCAGAAAGCTCTGGCATATTAACCAACATGTGTAAACCTTTTACAACCACATGAGTCCCCAAGGGACCCAGAAATGCATCCTCATTCTATCCTGATGCCACAGCTCAGGATTTTCTTTCCTTCTCAAAGGGTTGCTATGGGAATCCACCTTTCTTCTACTCTGAGTGAGATTAGATACTCAGGTTCAATTGAATAAACTTATTCTCTGCTATGTGCAGTCTTGCTTCTATTCTCTGTATTCAAAAAATTACCAAAAGCTTTTTTTTTTTAATTTTTTTACGTTTATTTATTTTTGAGACAGAGAGAGAAAGAGAGAAAGCAGGGGAAGGGCAGAAGGAGAGGGAGAGAGAGAATCCCAAGCAGGCTCTGCATTGTCAGAGCAGAGACCAATCCCGGGCTCGAACCCATGAACCGTGAGATCATCACCTGTACTGAAATGAAGAATCCGACGCTTAACCAACTGAGCCACCCAGGCGCCCCTACCAAATGCTCTTACGTGCAAATTAACCCAACAAAGTCCGAGTGAAAACTGGAGGTTACAATGGAAGGAAAATATATAGGGATGCCTTTTATTCCCTCTTATAAAAAACTGAAAAGATGTTCACCCACACAGCTTCTTGCTACCTAACCACTTGAAGTTCCCATTCAGATCCCTCAAACTTCCAGAAGGAATGGGAAGAAACAATTTTTGGAAACAATCTGTCAAATATCCACTATATAGGTCTTTTGCAAATTTTAGTACTTCCATGTGTGATTATGGAATGAACATGGTGCAATGAAGTTGTGCAACATGGGGGCCCTGAATACCTCATACTCCAGCATTCATTTAATCATTCACTTAGCAAATACTTTTATTGAGCACCTACTGTATGCCAGGCTCTGTTCTAGAAACTAAGAATATAGTAACACAAATGGCAAAGTTGCTATATTAATGTATTTTACATTCCCATGGGACACAGAGACTATAAAAAATGTATATAATTTCAAATAGTAGTAAGTGCTATAAGGAAAAACTAAAGTTAAGGAAAATTGCAGGTCAGTCCAGAAGACAAACAGGTAAGACATCTCTAGTAGTAACTAAGCAAAAACCAGAATGATATGAAGGAGCAAGCCAAAAGAAACATGAATTTTATTAGAAGTTTGATGGAGGATCACCTAGCTGGCTCAGACAGTAGAGCATGAATCTTGATCTTGGAATCCTGATTCAAGGCCCATGTTGACATGCAGAATACTTAAAAAAAAATGAGGAGGAGGAGGAGGAGGAGGTTTGATGGAAAGTCATTGCAGAGCTTTGAGCAAGTGAGTGAAATGGCTCACAGGTTTTTTTTTTTTTAATGTTTATTTTTGAGAGAGAGAGAGAGAGAGAGAGAGAGGAAGAGGGGCAAAAAGAGAAAGAGAATCTCAACCAGGCTCTGCACTGTCACCAGAGAGCCCCATGTGGAGCTTGTACTCATGAGTCATGACCTGAACAATAATCAAGAATCAGACACTCAACAGACTGAGCCATCCAGGTACCTGACTCACAGTATTTTTTAAAGGTCACTATGGCTGCTACAGGAATAGAGTTTAGAGGGTCAAGTGAGTTTGCAGGGAAAGGAGTGAAAATGACAATGACTCAGGAAAATGGGACACAGTGAAGGAGATATATGGTCAGAATCAGGATATATTTTGAAAATCAAGTGTAGGGCCGATGGATTGAATGAAGAAAAAAGAGGGAACAAAGATGTCTATTAAGTGTGTGACCTCAGCAATTAGATGGAAGGAGGTACCATATACTGTACTGGGGAATACGAGAAAGGAGCAAGCATTTGTGGGAGAAAGAGAATAGTCAGCAGTTTTGCCTAAGACATTTTAAGTTTGAGATGCCCATTAGACTTCTAAATAAAGATGTCAAAAGGCAGATGATACCCAAATCTGTAGCTTAAAGTAGAGGTTGGAACTGACTGGAGATACAAATTTAGAGATCATCAATCATGTGTAACATGTCAACATTAGAATGAAGTTTCCTACTCTATCTACTTGACCCATAAAGCTTTGTATTCTATTTACTTTCCTACTAAGAAAAAGTACCCAAGGCAAGTTTAAAGGCTTTCTGCAAAGAGTGAAGTTTACCAATGTCTGAAGATCTTCCAAAAGCCATCTTTTAAGGGACCATCCAGGGCTTTTCCAACTGACCCTGCTTTTTGAAAAGTGGAAACTGCCTATGCCCCTGATCTACTCATAATTTTAGAAACGCCTTTGGCAGAAGTGTCCTCAGCTCACCCGCTTACCTGACCATTCTTAGAGCTATGGCTCAGACGAGCTTGCACTGGTGCTGTGATTTACCTAGCTCCATTTGACCTCCTTTCCACTTTCTATTTAGTATCCACACAGAGAATAGATTTATTACAAGCATTCAGAGATCTTGCAAAGAAATCAAGGGCAAAAATTCAGCAAAGACTCAAAGAATCAGGAATGGGAAAATCATCAGGACTTTCCATCCTTCTGCCTTTGTGGTTCTTTGTGTTTACTTTGTTTTTCCTTCTCAGGGAAGGAAACTTTCTCATGATTTACTTTGTCCTTCCTTCCTTCTTTTCTGGTCCATATGGAGGGATATGGCCACCCCACAGATAAACCCAAGTCACTTGTGTAATTGACTACAGCACTGACTTTGAATCTTTTCACCACTCACCACCCACACCTCAGGCCTTATATTCAAGTCATGTGCCCTGTGACTGAAGTTCCACCAAGGGGCAGAGTGCATTTATCTACACTGTAATGTTAGGTTCAACCACTGGCTTATTAGGTCAACAGAAAGAGAGGTAAAAGCATGCCAGTTTCAAGCCTAGACTCTAAAGGCCTGCTGTATTTCCACTTGCACCCCTATGCTGAGCCATTGCTATACATCTTAATCTGTTCAGGCTACTATAACAAAACACTATAAACTGAGTCACTTATAAACAATGCAAACTTATTTCTCACAGTTCTGGAGCCAAGGAAGTCCAAGAGCAAGACACCAGCAGATTCGGTATCTGGTGAGGACTCACTTCCTGGTGTGTAGACCAGGTCTTTTTGCTGTGTCCTCGCACGATGGAAGGTGCAAGAGATCTGTCTGGGATGTCTTTAGTAGGAACACTAATCCCATTCACGAAGTCTCTACCCTCATGACCTACTCACCTTTCATAGCCCCTACTACCTAATACCATCTCCTAGAGGGTTCGAATATGAACACAGTGGGGAACACAAACAGTCACATCAGAGCACCAGGAGTACATGCCCAGCCTAACCCACTGGTTCTGAGATGAGGAGTAAAGGTGCACATAGCAGAGCTGCTCATTGGGCCCAGATAAATCAGTCAAACATAAGCATAAACAAACATTGATGGTCATATGACTATGGGATTTGTGACAGTTTTCCAGCATTATTTTTTCCAAAGTTAACTGATACATGGTGCAGTTTATAGTCATTCACAAAGACTTATCTGTGTCTGAATCCCAACTGTACTTTCTGAGGAAAGAGACTACAGTAGACTCAGTCTGGGTTAAGTGTCCACCCCTCTGGCTAGAGGACATAGTTAAGGCTATTAGGATAAATCTGCCTTCTGAGTGTCACCCCTATGGATCAGGAGACAGTTCTCAGATAAAAGTTGGGGGTAGGAGGGTTATTATGTACAGAGCAGGCACCCAAAAGGAGTCTATTCTATTTTCTGTACAAAGTGCTCCCTACAGCGAGAACTGCCTGAAGGTAAATGTTTCCTATGACAAAAATCGTCTCCTGCAAGAAAGTTTCACAAGAAACTTAACTTTGAAGAAAAAAAAAGAAAATAGCACTGTTCCTTGAAAGGGAAAGATAGAGAGCAAATAGAGATGTTTAAATGCTCTTAATCACAGGATTGAGGTAGAATTTGATCAATGATTGGCAAGGAAATCAAGCTTGAAATGTAAGGGATAGCAAATATTTTCAGCACTGAAATTCACTTCTGGGAATCTCATGGCCACTGGCCATTAGACGTGGAGCTGAGTGTGGCAATGGATAAAGAGTTGTCTCTTAATGAAGAAAAGGAACCAGCGTATAAAGGTCAAGTTGAGACATAATCACAACCATTTCAAATTTAGTGAGTACAGAGGTGATGGTGGTCCTTTACTTGAATGGTGAATTTTAAAGCAAAACTATTACATTATAAAAAAATGGATTATTCAAATTAGCTTCACGGTAACAAGAAAATTCGTAAGGCTCTAAGTTGTTTTTTGCCTTAAAGGATTCTGTTTCCTTTAATCACTTTTTGAGGAGATAAAAAGAGAACTTTTAGATTTTGAATATTCAAATAGAAATGTTTGTAATCGGGGCACCTGGGTGACTTGGTTGAGTGTCCAACTCTTGGTTTCAGCTCAGGTCATGATCCCAGGGTCATGGAATCCAGCCCCACATCAGGCTCTGTGCTAAGTGTGGAGTCTGCTTGAGATTTTCTCTCTCCCCCCCCTCTGACCCTCTCATGCTCTCCCTCCAAAATAAATAATTTAAAAATGTTTATAATATGCACATAGCTTCATTTGCATCTAATATTTAAATAACTGTTATTTTCCTTTATATGTCACTTCTAGTGAAGAAATGGCTGATTATTTTACCTACTTACATAAATATAAGCAAACAGCCATATATATATACATATATTTTAAATACTATGATTAAACTCACTATGTGCTGATATTTAAATTGTACAAATAACACCAGATAATAAATCATAGGCAAATGGATGAATAGATCTTTGAATACATGATGTAACTCTGAAAGCAATGCAAGATACTTGCCAAGAACCAATGCTTTATGAATGATTCTCTATCGGGAGCAATGAATAACAATCACTAATGATAATGAGGGCATTTGGGAGGTACATGGTATCCCACCAAATATTTGTCAGACAAGCAATAAAAATTTGCACGAAGAATCTAATTTAAAGAAAGAGTTGCAAGAAAATTGAGAAGAAATAAAAAGCTGTTCCAAATACTTTATATCATATTGGGACCAGAGTCACCTAGCAGAAGCAGCTGTTCAGAGAGGTTAGGTTTTAATGAAAGCCTGGGACGCCTGGTTTTTAGCTTCCTTTTTTTTCCCCTCAGCAAAAATCCCAGAGGCAAAGCAATTCAAATGGCTGCTACCTACTCTGAAGGTGGATTAGTTCCTCACCCCTTGACCTACTGAATCTGATATCCCAAACTAGACTAAGAATCTCTATTTTTAATAGGCTCCCCCAGTGATTCTGTTGTGAACCAGGTTTGGAAACCAGTGTTCTGGAGGGGAAAATTAAAGCTATTGTTGACACATTCAGTCCTCTGTCTATAGCAGACCTCAGAATCCTCAGGAAACAGGAATTGCCTTTTTTAACAGTTCCCACTCTTTTCCCTTCCCTCCTAAGGTTTAAGACTCTACCTAGAAACTCTCTTTCATCAGACACATAGGAGAAGATGTTTCTATTTTTCCACTGCTTTTTTTTAATTGTTGAAAAAGTGTCAAGTGAAAAAGTGGATCCATCCAAAGACAGGAGTGATTTGGGATTAAACTGGTACGGGGCCTGGACAAGTGAGTCTTTAAATTATTCATTCGGGACTATGATATGACCACAGACATGGTTTCCCTCTTAAATGTTTTTGTAAAACCATGCTGGTGCTGTTTGGAGTTTGGAAAAAATATACACACCACACTAAATTCATAACTCCTTCATTCTCTGTTTATTCACCTTTTAAATTATATAGCCCTAACTGCACCATGTTGCCTACCTAGGATTATGCTAATGACAAACTGCTAATAAGTGAAAAACTAAAAAGACCCATCTTCCTACAGGGCTTTCTGACGAGCAATCAAGTCTGCACTCACTTAAAGTCCCACTCCAGCTGCACGACTCCCAGCAGCCTCTGCAGCCCCCCAGGTGCCCTGCCAGCTCCAAGAAGGCTGGCCCTGGTGGAGAGCACATAACTGAGGGGTGGACAAAGGCAAGCAGAGAAGTCCTGCTCTTTTGTAAGGCTCTCCTCTGAATCTCCTGTTACAATTTGGATCTTTCTCTTAATGTGGGCCAAGTCATTAAAGTCTGAAAAACCTATAGTTGGGGGCCTAATGATTTTTAGATTTCCAACATGGTTCCAAGGATAAAATCTGTATCTCTGCAGTGCCTGCGTGGCTCAGTCAGTTGAGCATCCAACTCTTGACTTCAGCTCAGGTCATGATCTCATGGTTCTGGAGATTGAGCCCCATGTCAGGCTCTTTGCTGACAGAGTGGAGCCTGTTTGGGATTCTCTGTCGCCCTCTTTCTCTGTTCCTCCTCCTCTCACTCTCTCTCTCTCTCTCTCTCTCTCTCAAAAATAAACATTAAAAAAAATGTCTATCTTTAGGGGCACCTGGGTGGCTCAGTCAGCTGACTGTCACACTCTTGATTTCTGCTCTGTAATTCCAGGGTCATGAGATTGTTGGGCGCACACTGAGCATGGAGCCTGCTTAAGATTCTCTCTCTCCCTCTGCCCCTCTCCCTTGCTTGCATGCACTCTCTCTTAAAGAAATTCTCTATCTTTGACACTTATACAGTTTTTAAAGGTAACTAAGAACAAATCAAGACAAATTCAGGACACTGCAAAAGGAAGAGGACAAAAAGAGAAGCCTACAGAATATCCACTCCTGGATTTTATGGTGTGATGCAAATAAAATGGAGAGAGGTAGATCTATCATTTACATAACACACACACACACACACACACACACACACACACACACACACACACAATTTATGTCAATGTGGGGGGCAGGATATATAGTAAGCGGGAGGTTGGGTGTATCCCAGGAAGAAAACAAGAAACGCCACTGGGAGCAGACCACCCACAGTTCTGTTTGTATGAGGAACAAGAAGCCACTTTCTAAAAGACTTCCTCAAGGAGAGGGGAGTAAAATTATACAAACTTGATCCAAGAACATTAGGTCAGTTTAGGAAGGGAAAGGAGATTTAGGGACACTTGTTTGCCTGAGTTCCAGCAGATGAGCCTGAAATAAAAGAAATGAAAAATAAAAGATTTCACTAAATTTTCAGTTAGGAATAGAACATAAAAAAAAAGGTGTTCTGGAAAAAGTTAAAAAGGTCCTCTGACAGCCTGTATAACAGAATATACAGGAGCTCAGGATCCCTTCATATCCCACTTCAGAGGAATGTGGAGCTCATTAGAGCAGGGAGATCTAGCAGCCCAGGCATGAAGTTGGACCCACCTCTTTCTGGAATAGAAGAGAGGTAGGAGAGACTGACGGGCACCTGAGTTCCTCACTGGGTGACAGGTGACATTGCCACACCAGGGGAAGGAAGAGTCGGCAAGGTGACAGAGAGGGCTAGCTCCCAAGCACATGCAAAGCATCTCAGGGTCTTCCTGAACTAACTGTGAAGGTCTGAGAATCGTACGAGTTTCCACAATTATAGATGGGAGCAGAGCTAGACAAATACCTTTTTTCTCGTATGTTTTGGCCCCATTGTAACCTGCAGGAGGGCACAGCCTGGGAAATAGGAATCATTTAAAAGAATGTGATGACATCATCAAAGGTAACTCATATCTTGAACTAGCATGTAGCATTACCAGTGAGTTAAAGGAGACATATCTATGAGTATGTATGTGCATATACACATATGTACACATATGCATTATGACTGAGCTCATGTGTACTTAAGTGTATATACTCTTCTACATACCTTCTTGGGCAGACATGACAGATCTTGCTGATGGATTTGATGACAATCCAGGAGGTAAATCGCGATGCCCTTTACCAAGAAAGGGATACCAGGAGAGGAGTCAGATTGGGTCAGTGGGGAGCTATAACAAGAGTTCAGTTCAGGACATGTTCTGAGATAGAAATGCTAGTGGATACACGATGTATTCAGAAGAGAGGCTGGGTAGAGATATCAAACTGGGTGTCACTGGCACTTAAAGTCATGGCCCTACACCTGTTGGGAGAAGCACTGTATGGAAACCAATGTGACAATCAATTATATTTAATATTAAAATAAAATAAAATAAAAATAAAAGCCATGGCCCTAGATGAACTCTCCCATGTGGAGAGGACAGAAGAGAGAGAGAAAAAAAAAAAAAGCATCTGAGAATGGAGCCCAGGGGAACTCCAATTTTGTAGCTAGATAGATGCAGTGGAAGATTGAGAAACTAAGCTCTATGTTTAATTCAATAGAATTTCACAGTACTGTGTTTCTCCAACTTTAGTCCTTGGGATACACTGTGGAGAAGGGGTTTTCTGATCAAGTCATTGTGGGATAATGCCACATACAGAGCTCCCCTGGGGGACCTCAGAGTACCAGACTTACATCTGCAGATGAAAGATTCGAAGATGTCCTACAATGAACAGCTTGGTTTTATTTAACAGTATTTCTGAAGTCAGGGATTCTCAAATACAGTCCTCAGATGAGCGGCAAGACCATCACCTGAGAACTTGTTGGAAACGTAAGTTCTCATCCCCACTCACCTATAAACGATCAGAAGCTCTGGCGGTGGGACCCTGCAACCTTCGTTATTATAGGCCTGCCAAGGGGACTCTGATGTGTGGTTTGAAGATCAGTCCTACTAAATACTGACCCTTTTCTATTTTTTGGCAAATAATAGTGTTTTCCAAAGTGATTTTCATGGAAAATATTGTTATTGCAAACTCTAGTTTTTACATTCTTAGGTTAACAAACCTTAAAGTGAGGAATTACCATTGAGGATTAAATCCACTATCTCACCATTTACTTGTTTGTGGCTAAATCAACATGCCAACAAGTATTTCAGTATTTCAAAAGGCTTTATTTGCCAAAAAGCAATGTGTGGTTATCTACTGATCTGAGATACATCTAAAAATATTTTTTTACACACAAAAAAGTGATCTTTTTTGCCTCCCTCAACAGGTGACATTATCTAGCCCTGCATTATCCAGTAACTTAGCCATTAGACACATGTGGCTATTTACATTTAAATCGATTAACAATAAATAAATCAAAAATGCAGTGCCTGACACATTAGCCACATTTTAAGCACTATCCACACGTGGCCAGGGGCAGTGCAGGTAAAAAAATGTGTTGAATACCCTGATTTAGACACTGAGTAATTCCTTCCTCCGTTATCCTTCAATGTCTCGCCGTCAACAGTGCAGCAAGGAGAGCCACTGCGACGCCTGAGTGTGATTGATCCTCGTTTCTCCAGACAACAACCGTCCTCACAGAGACGACAGAGCGGATGACGATGAGCACACGTAAGAACGTCAGCGGTGTGGTACTTTAGGCTCGAAAAGTTCCCCTCATTTTTCTGCTCAGAATTTTAGGTGTCTCCCACTCCTAGTCCGTAAAAGTTCTCCACCTGCTGCCCAGGAAACCCTCTCCACTCCACTCCTGCACCACCACCGCTGCTACTGATGTAAAGTCTTGTCAACCTCAGCACCCAAGACACCCTAGTCATCCAGCACTTTGGAAACCCTCTTCCACGCTCAGGCACCCACACTTCCTGACGCTTTCTCATCCCCTTCCCAGCCTCCTTTGCAGGCTGCATGCAGTCATGTGACCTAGGCTCCACCAATCGGTGCACCTACGAGAGATTGCAATTTGGAAGAAAACAATGCAGTTAGGAGGCAATACCCAAGGCCCTGCAGGACAATGTGCTGGCAAAGATGAGGGAGGGTGGCAGTAGAGACAGGCAGCTTTCAGAGGCCGCAGTGGCCATGATCTGGAGGCAGTGCCCCATGCCCAGTGTCAGCAAGATCCCAATCCTGGCTCAGCATGGCAGGAGGGCCTCCAGTGGACCAACCCACTGAGAATAACTCCTATCTTGTTCCTGGGTGTAAAACGGCCAGGTCCCATTCTCTGGTTTCTTGGAAGTCCTGTCAGTTACTTAGTATCTTTTAATACATTCCTTTTGAGCTGAAATTTTCAAGAGTGAATTCTGTTGCTTATAAATAGTGTCTGTAGCAGAAATTCCTACCAAAGTTGGAAAGAATTATCTCCACGGCATTTATTCATTGATTATATGACTTAGATTCTCTGCCAGAGAGGAGATACCAACACTTGCAGGACTCATTCTCCAAGGCCTTCCAATTCAGGGAAAGAGAATGATCAGCAAACCAAGAAGAAGGCGGCCATGACAAAGGTACAAATGTGGCATCAAGGAGGCCTAAAGGACAGGGAAGAGGAGGACAAGTTGAGAGAGTCTTCAAGAAGCTGAACCTTGAATTGTAAAAGATAAACAGGTTGTGCACATGCAGGCAGGCAGTAGGACAAAGGCAAAGACAAAAGCATGATGAAGGTTAAAAAGGCTATGAGAGTCTTCCTTATGACAAAGTATGGGGTTGGGTGGGGACAGGAGAGAGTCTCAGTAACCAGGAAAAAAAGGCTAGATAACCTAATAATAACAGCTAACATCACCTGAATGCTTACTGTGTGCACTTCTCTAAATAGCTTACATGGCATTAACTCATTCACTCCTCGATACCACCCCAGGAGGTAGATAACTCTATCACCCTTATTTTACAGAAGGAAAAAAACAAAAAACAAAAACTGAGGCAGAGTGGTAAGTGACTTACCACGGGAGCAGCAGAGAAGGACTTTTACCCTCTGATTCAGCTCCCGAGTCCACATGTGTAAGCACTCCATGTCACTAAAGTCAGGTGAGAACCAGTTCAGAGAGGAATTTATGTCCCATCTTAAGGATCTCAGATGTGACTTTCTAGCAGCACTGGAAGATTTTAAGCAGATGAGTGGAATGATCAGACTTGTGTTTGAGGAAAATGCAAAGTGTTTACAGAGTGGAGGGCAGCAAGAGGGAGGGCAGCTAAGTAGGAGGACGTTGCTCCACTCCCCACACTCACACCCACCCCCATACATACATTTACACACACACACACACACACACACACACACACACACCCCTCATCCTGGGGCCTGCCACACAAACCAAGACAACACAAAGGGGAGCTTTTGGGGACAGGATCGAAAACCAAGGAAGAAAAACTGACTATAAGCAGAAAAGTTCAAAATGGACCTATTTTGGAGCCATAGCTCCCAACTTAGCAGCTTTGTGACCCCCAATAAATTACTTAACCTCCTCAAGCTTCAGCATTTCTATAGAAGTAGAGAAACAAGATGAAAATCCCTATTGCAAAACTCAGAGTAGAGTCACATGTGTCCCCAGAATTCAGATTTTCTGCATTTTAAGACAGTAACATGTTGTCCATACCATATATTATGCAACATACCCAACGAGGTCTGACACAGTCTCCTACAATCAAGTCCATTAATATTTCTGCAGCAAAACATATGAATATTCACACCAAGTAGGATAAATCGAAACTATAAAGGGTCTCATGTAAGTTCAAATTATGGTTTCTTATCAAAAGATTTCAAGTCATGTCCATTTCAAATAGAGTTGTGAAAACCTGGAGGTTTTCAAAGCTTTTGGGATTTCAGAATTGCAGATACCATTTGCTTCAGAGTTTCTGTAAGAATTAAATAAGTAATGCATATGAAAGCACTTAGTATCTGTTTTCCCTCACAAGTGACAACAAATGTGACCCAGTATCCCAGTTACTCAGCCCAAGTACCTCAACTCTGCCATTTCAAAAACCCACCAAAGCTGGAGAAATCTTCACTCTTGCTTTTGATCATGAATTCTAATATTTATGGTCTATCAGCCCTACCACCAATCACAATGCCCATTTCACCATTCTTCGTGGGAATCCTATCAAGTCTTCATGCCAAGTGTCCAAGTTCCTAAGGTGAGTGCTATAGACTGGCCCTGCCCTCCCATACCCCTGCAAAGATCTGTCTGCAGGGCCACCCTGGAAGGTGTGAAGCTGGGGAAAATCACACTGTGGGAGACCTTCCCCTGTATCCACAATATTTTTTAGGGCAAAATGTTATTAAAATCAACAAAAGTAATCGTGAAGTGTAAAAGATGGGGGAAAGTGCCAGAAGAACTCATTAAACCTCAGTAAGGCAATGGTGAGTGAGGAAACCTTTTTGGACTGTATACTATGGACCGCACGCAGCACTGCTGGGCCACCGGCCCCACCGTAAAGACAGCATAGTTTCTGCCTCCTCTTCTCCAACTCTCCCTTCTGTTCCCTTGCCTCGATCAGAGTTTCGCTGAGTCATCATCACTATTACCGTCATGATCCTCCCATGATACAGCGCTCTAAAATTTACTTGGGACTCTGACGTATATCACCTTACAATTGGGACCTATGTCTTTATCCTTCTCTTCTGCCAGGCACTGCCTCCTCAGCCAGCCAGCCTACTCACAGCAGGTAATTTCTGTGAAATGCTGGTTGTTCTGGTTAGCAGAGGCCCTGGAGACAAAACATCAAGCCACACTTATCAATCAAGACACCCACAGACCAAACCACCAGCGCCATTTTGTGTGTTTGCCTGGTCTGATTTGCAAGGCCACCATGGGCTGGAGATCAAGCCCATCATGTGGAGGAATGTTAACAGACTGACTGTCGGCAAAGAGAAGGAGAGAGGCTATGTATTGGCAGTTCCATTGCCATTACCAAGAATAATGATCCCTAAACCTTGACCGAGCATCAGACTTACCCTGGAAAATTCTCTAAATCCAGATTTCCAGGCTTCATCCCAAAAGATTCTGAGACCACAGATGTGAGGGGAAGGCTGAGAATCTGTACTTTATTATGCTCCCCAGATGATTCTGATACAAAGGCAGTCTTGGGAACCACTGACCTAGAAAATCAGGAAACACAAATTACAGAAAAATCACTTGAAACATACCAAATTCTAATTTCTGGCAACTACAAAGCCTGTGATCGCACTGGAGGCAGAAAGGAAATGGCCTTGGAATATTAATACAAACAGCTATAATAACTATTCACTTTGGATAACCTTTAGATAAATGACACGGAGTCTCTGCAAAGGAAGCACAAAACTTTAAGATGTAAAGCCTAAAATGAGGCAGAGTGACAAATGAATATTGGTTATCTAGAAGAGGCTTCTAGGCAGCTTATATGAAGGCTTGTTACTGGTTCTTCCCCTCAGTCTCTCTCTTTTTGCTCCCACTCCCCTCCCCAAGTGGAAGCTGCCTTCAGTTGCAGGATGACACTTCAGAAATCAAATGGAAACCGAAAAATTACTTCTCTGGTTAGCATCTGTGTGGCAATATGTTTACTGCCTCTATTCAGCCCTGAGCTACTGCCAGGGAAGCCAGAAAAGAGGGCAAGAGCTCTATTCATCTAATTACTCCAGCAGAAGAAAAATGTGTTAATTAACTGACCTTAATAATTCATATATATCCAAACCGAGGGATCATTAGACTTGCGCGAAAGGCCTGGCATCTGAATAAAGAATCCTCAGAATGATCTCAGGGACAGCCTCATTTTAGAGAGGTGATCTATTTTTGTTTTCTCAAGAACAAATCTACCACCTCCAAAATGATTGAAGAACCTTTCTGCAAATTATGGGTTTGCTGTAATACCTTGATTCCTCCAATTTCCTCAGCCCCTCCGGGGAATGTAAAATATTTTTAGAATCACAACAGCCTAACACATTAATTGGATTTCATTATGCTGGCTGCTGATTGGAACGCTATACAGTAAAGGGGAATGTGACTGTGTGTGTCCTCTACAGACTTTCAAATCAGCAAGAGGAGGGACAACGGGTCCCGCTTTTCTGGGGGGTTAATACAATCCTTCAAATCACAGCCTCCTACCAAATATGATGCTGCATAGAAACCAGCCATGAAATTAGTTCAATGAGCCTCAGCTCGTGAAGTCACTCTAAGAAAGAGAAGGGAAGCTGATAATCTCATTCTCGAAGATAGTGGAACACCCCCAAGCAGGTATATTATTGACATTTGGCTTTCTGGGGGCTTAGCAGGCAGGGGTGGAGACCCATCGTAAGTCCACATAGAAAGGAAGGGGGAAATGAATCGTGCTGCATTTGCGATTGGGACAAAGTCATTTTCCAAAAGCGTTTATTAAACAATATACCAGCATCATAGACAGAGGAGCATATAGATGGAGGCTGGCAGTCTGTGTTGCAGAGGACAAACAGGGATGGTGAATAAAGAATGGCAGGAGGTTCTTCAGCGGGTCAGCAGGACACGGTGGTGATGACAAAGATGGCGACTGGCCATGGTGGCAGGGGAAGAAGAACACCTGCCCCTGGCAGCGACTTCAGCCCATCCGGCCAAGGCCAGCACTGCAGTGTGTGTGCTGCAGCTGAGCCCCAGAGCCAGCAGCAGGGCCAGGGGACACCTGCCTCACCAACCAAGGGGACCTTGCCAGAGGCCCAGCTGGAGGTGGGAATGGGCTGAGAGGATGCCAACACGCAGGACCCCTGTCCATGGGATCCTGAGTGTTGGGGTGTGTCGCCCCCCATGAAAATTCATGTTGAACTTCCAATGCCCAGTGCCTCAGAATGCGACCTTATTTGGAAATGTTGCAGATGTAATCAGTGAAGACAAGGTCATACCGGAGTCAGGTGGACCCCTAATCCAATATGACTGGTGTCCTTATAAAAAGAACACCACGTGAAGAGACAGACAGAAGCCTGAGAATGCCATGTGAGGATGGAGTTCTACTGCTACCAGCCAAGGAGCTGTCACAAGCTGTGGGACAGACCTGGAACAGATCCCTCCCTAGGGCCTTCAGAAGGAGCATGGCCGTGCTGACACCTTGATTTCAGACTCTGGCCTCAAAAACTGTGAAACAAGTTTCTGTTGTTCTGAGCCACCCAGTTTGTAATATTTAATTACAGAAGCCCTAGGAAACTAGCTAACGGGCCTGAGGAAGAAGGTTTAGAGTGGGTAGGAGAGGGATTGATCCTCTGGCACTAGAATCCAGCTGTCATGGTCCAGAGCCCAGTTCGGGGACCTTGGACAACTTGCTAGCTCTTTGAACCTATTCCTCCATCTATAAAATACGGTTGTGTAGACAGTGCCTGTCTGTAGCATTTTTATGAGAGTTAAATGAGATAATGCTGGTCACATGGCTAGCCCTGTGGTGACACATATTAAGCAATCGATGAATGTGCGTTAGCTCCTGTTAAAGGGCTACACAATCAAATTAGCAAAGTGTGGGTGACAGTGGACAGCCATCTGTAATCTTTTTGCTCTTAGGCTTTACTTTGTACACTGCATGAACTGTGGTGTGCTTTTTCTAGCATGGAAGCTCAAATTATTTATCTACATGGCTGATCCACAAGCATCACAACTCTCCTCAAATCCTTTCCCTATCACTGCCTCGCTAGACGACTCCTAGCTTGCAAATCTTCCATCAGTCCATGTCTCCGCATCTCCCTTCCTCCCTGCATCTCCATCCATCTCTCCCACAGCTTTCCCTCCTGGGAGGGTGCCTTTTCCTCTTTGCCCTTTCTGCTGGTTTCACCCACCTCCAGCTAGAAATCTTTCCTGCTCTCTAGCTGCTCTGCCTGGAGCAACCTCCCATTGTGGGCCCTCCCCCCTCCTTTTTTTAAGCCCCTTCTCATCCTACCTTCTCCTCAAAAACACATCCACATCCAATTATAGTGAATGGAAATAGGAAGCAGGTTCCCACTTACACCTAAACATCATCAACTACCTTCTAAACCCAACCCACCCACTGCTGATAAAAATAAATCTTTAAAAAATAGAATGAGTCAGTTGAATCCAATCTCTCTTCATTGAACCAGAAAGAGCTCTGTCTCCACATCCTGCACAGAAACACAGCGTGTGCAAGATAGGGAGGTCTGTGCGGGTAACTGTTCATGAAAGAAAGCTGCTGGGAGGTACCCCGGGCCCCCTCACCTTCCCTGCCCACATCAGTGTCTACTAGATGCTCCCGGGAAAAAGGCAGAGGCAGAGAAGCCAGTAAGTCATCTGCAAACATACAGAAGGGAAGCCAAGTCACACAGGCAATCCCCTATTTTCTCCACCATGCTACTCACCATGAATCAACCTTTTGGGATCTCTACCCACCTGTTATAGAAGCATCATCCAAGATGTGGGCTGCATCAAGTGCAGCAGTGCACAGATTTGTGGTGAGAGAAGTTCTTCTCTTTACCCAACATCTTGCTATCAATTAACAAGTAGTAGTAGATGATTTTTATTTTTCTCTGACAGTACCTATTTCTTTTGGGGAACTATTCTTTTTCTGTTCCATATGAGTCTCATGATGCAATCAAGCAAAACCACACACACAGAGTGACAAAACTGACCTCATCCCCCTGGTAACAGTGATTAGTCAAGGAATAAGCACATGATCTACGGTGGACTAACCAGTGTCCTCCCCTATGGTGGCATATACACACGGGGACAGAGAAGTGCCTTTTCCTACTGGAGTTGCTAAACAGGGTGTTTCCATGGGACTTTCATTACCTATCATCCTCACCACATTCAGAGCCAGTCTGCAGGAGGTGGGCAACCTATAGAGCAAAGGTAGAGGTAAGAGACTGACAGAGATATACACAAAGACATAGCAACATCATTTGAGCCTCTGTATCCAGTCAATCTTCAAGCCATATCCCCCTCCATCAGAATTACCACCACCAAGAGTTGCAGGAGCCCTTTTTTATTAAATTCACCTGGAGTTGGAGTCCTACCTCTTGCAACTAGAAATGATATTGAGCCTCTGGCTTCTCGTGAAAATTGATCCATTTTCTCCCCAGATTTTACACACCAAGGGAGGGCTTGGTTCTTCCAAGTCAGACAAAAACTCCCCTCACCCCTTTACCCAGAGCAGGGGCCAGCTTACCTTACATTAACCAACTAAGAGGACCCACTCCAATGAATCTTCAATTAAAGATGTGGTTCCACGTGATTCCATTAAGACTACAGCTGTCAATTTTTCAAACACAACACAACAAAACAAAGGCTCAGAGAAGGCACCCTATGGGGCACCTCGTTATACACCTGGAGGCAAATAGATGCATGAGGGGGAAGTCTATCATTCCATATGCCAGATACAGCTACATCTCTGTTCTAATTCAAGCCTTGCAACACAGGTACACAGTTTCCAATCTGATCTCTGCTATGTTGAGGCCTATTGATTAAATTTCCACTCAGGTAATTCTGGGAGAAGAGTTGAAGGCAAGTGTGTAGGTAGGGGCACCTGGCAGAGCACAGGGAGGATATTAATAGTGGCCAGTTACCTGAAGAGTGTGTGAGAGTGAGACGGACTTTTAAGGACCCCTCTCAGTAGGCTTCTCCCCCTACTGAAGACTCTGCCAAGGGTATGGGGAGTTCCGAGAACCAGGACATTTAGGAGGCCCATCTCCTTTCTGCAATCCAAGAGGCACTTAGCCAGCCCATCTGTGCAAGGAAAGGAGGGGGGACTTGCAAGCTTTCAGGAGAATGAAAACTTGGATGCATTGCTTCCTATGGCTCAGAGGTAAGGGAAGGAGAAGTCCCCAGTCTTGTGCCTCAGCTCATCCTGTTACCTCCCTGAGAGCTTGGACATGTTTGTTTTCCAGCCTCCAGGAACATCTTCTGAGGGCTTTATAGAGTCCCATTTACATCCCTGGCTTCACCCTAACTTAGCTTGCGGTTTGCCTGCCATCATCAGGAAAGCTCTGGGCAAAGGCAATTCAATGACTGTGTAGACAAGATGGCCCAGGGGTCTTGGGAAATTCTGCTTCATGGGGAAAACACAGAAAGCACAAGCACACCCAGGGGAGGCATTTGTGCTCTGTTAATCCCCAAAACATCTTTACAAAGAAAAATTAAAGGCAAATTTAGACTAGAGTTAAGTAAAGGATATTACAAACAGAAAATGTTATGGGTGTGCTAGGAAAATGAACATTTGGAAGTTCCTTAACAAAGCCAGTCTGAGATCTGTGTATCGTGTGCTCTGAATTATCTGCCAGATAGCTCTGGGACTTTCGAAATTAAAACTGAAATGGGGGCAAAATACCCTAAGAGAAATAAACCTCAAAGATTTTTTTCATGTTATTAAAAAATAATCCACGTCCGTGTGGTATCTAAAACGGTACAGTGCAAGGGAATGGCTCAAAGTGACAGGTTTGTGATTGAAGGCATCTATGAAAAGAGTGATTCCCCAAAGTGCCTGGCAGGGGGAGCTGTGCAGAGGGCATTTTCCTAACCTGAGACTTGCCAGGTGGAGAAAGCCGTGGTTCCCAGTGCCCTGGAAACCCCATTCAGTCTTTCCCTCTCTCTTCAGGGTCTTCCCATGTTTGCCATTGGCCTCCACCTCCCATACCCTGACACAGCACTGGCCCTGCCACTGCCACTGCCATTCTGAAGCCATTTAACATCCTTAGATAGTGAACCATCACCCCAAACCCAAAAGCCGAATTCATGACCATGCTCCCTTCTTCCTGTCCTGCCTACCTCCCAACCAAGTCTACTTCTTGGGTTTGTTTCTGATAATAGCACCTCTGTTCTCTCAGTCACCTCCACTGAAACCACCGAGTTACTTTTTACTTTCCCTCCATTCGCCCTCCCCCTAAACCTACTGTGGAGTAAAGAATTAACCTCATGCAAAGAGAGGTGTGACCTTTGCCTTCGGTGCCCAAAAAGTGATCTCTAGGCCCTTCAGCTGTCCTTCATGATGAGAATGTCTTTGTTTACCTAGGGACCCTCAGCCATAGCAGATGCTCTAACAGCATGATTGCAGAGCACTAGATAGGAGGTGGGTTAGGAAGTATTTCCCAAAGACGGACACAACAATATCTTTTACCCCACATTCTCTTTGGATCCCTGAGCTGACTGTGTAAGGGATCCAACTATTCCAAGGCTGTCATGTCGTGAGGAAACGCAGATCACAACGAGAAGCCCTGGGTTGGTGCTCCAGTTCAACCAGCCTCTGCCAGGTGCCAGACAAGTAAGGGAAGACACTGCCAATGATTCCAGCCCCCAGCCATCAAGTTATCCCCAGCCACTCACGTCTTCTTGGCTGAGGTCCCAGACATTGTGGAACAGAAGAGAACTGATTCCAATGTGTCCTTCCCAAATTCCTGATCTACAAATTCTGTGAGTGTAATAAAATGGCGGTATTATGCCACTAAGTCTTTAGCCAATTTGTTGCCGTACACCACTAACTGATACACTTTTCCAGCCACACAGGTCTGGGTTGGGCTTCCATTCTCTGGACTCCCATGGCATCTTGTACTTTTTTTATTCTACCTTTCCATACGGAATGGTCATTGCCAGCTTGCTCATCTGTACCCCACACCGGGCATCACGCTATGAAGTCAGAGACTGCATTTATCTCTATGTGTCTATATCTCCTCAGCATTCTGCAAGACGCCTAGCAATAAATAGGGAATAATAATCATCCAACAAATCCCCCAATAAGATGATGCCACAAGAGCACTAAAAGAGCTTTTGACGATTGGCCAAAAGCATCACACAACAGGAAAAAAACAGTCCAGAATATGCACCCGGTGAATCAGATGGATCATCTTCTTGTATGAAAGGAAGCACCCCAGGGGCACCTGGGTGGCTCAGTTGGTTAAGCGTCCGGCTTTAGCTCAGGTCATGACTTCAGCGTTCCTGGGTTCAAGCCCCACGTCAGGCTCTGTACTGACAGCTCAGAGCCTGGAGCCTGCCTCAGATTCTTTGTCTCCCTCGCTCTTTGCCCCTCCCCCACTCACGCTCTGCCTCTCTCACTCTCAAAAATGAATAAATGTTTTAAAAAAAACAACTTAAGAAAGGAAAAGAAAAGAAAGGAAGCACCTCAGATCAGTGTGAGGGTTGACAAGAGCCCAAGCCCAATTCCACCACAAAACCAGCTTTCAAGGTATGAATTTTTCATAAAAGGAAGGCAAGTCTGCACTGGAAGATAGACCCAGATAGCAGAAAGGCTAAAGGGTCAGGGCTTTGATTCTGGGTGGAAAATTATACTGGGAGTTTAAACCACAAAGGGACCCAGAGAGAGAAACAATGCCTTGCTGACCTTTATCTAAGGCCTGAAATTAATTATTAATCATAGATCCTGACCCACATCTACTGAGCTGCATCCTATTTCAACAGAGGCCTTTATGGTGCTCAAAAGATTTAGGAAAAGGGCCAGGGTGTCACTCTGGGCAATAATGAAGGGATCTGGAAGATTCACTCCCCGGATTAGGAAAAATTAACGTTTGGCTAAACTGCCAAGATTTTATTTAGAAAAACTTGATGGGAATGAAAACATGTGAATTCCCTGGCCAAGTAAAAACCTGCAAAAACAAGGAATATTATCTGATCTTATTTCCTAAATAGAAGTAGGAATAACGGATTATAAGAATGTTGGCCGCATATGAAATAATGACCTGCCAGCACAATAGCATGTAAACAAAGCAGACAAGGGAGGTTAGGTAATGGAATGAAGATTTCTTTAAAAAGAAAACTGGAAGTTCAATTTAAAAAACTATTTCCAGGGTTGTGTAGGTGGCTCAGTCAGTTAAGCGTCCCACTCTTTACTTCGGCTCAGGCCAGGATCTCAAGGCTTGCATTGTCAGTGTGGAACCTGCTTGGGATTCTCTCTCTCTCAAAAATAAACAAATATTTAAAAAAAAAACTATTTCAACAGTAGAGAATTGTATGTTTTGACATTTTTCTCTCTTCGATGCTCTGGGCTTTCTTTTTCAAAACCACTAATATGAAAAGGAAGGCGTTAATAAAATAACCAATTCTGACAAATGACAGAGCGGCACACTTGCCGAAAGATATCATAATCAGAGAGGACTGGGGCCTCATCAAGGTCCAATTTGGTGCTTTAAAAATTCACATCCATGGGGGCACCTGAGTGGCTCAGTCGGTTAAGCGTCTGACTTCAGGTCAGGTCATGATCTCGTGGTCCGTGAGTTTGAGCCCCGCGTCGGGCTCTGGGCTGATGGCTCAGAGCCTGGAGCCTGCTTCGGGTTCTGTGTCTCCCTGGCTCTCTGCCCCTTCCCCGCTCACACTCTGTCTCTATCTCAAAAATAAATAAACTTTAAAAAAAATTTTTTTAATTCACATCTGCGTTTGTCTACAGGAGTCTTTCAAGCTGAGAACCATGTCTTTTCTCTTCCCTCAAGCTTGAAGAGTCAAAAATTTACTAACTTTTTAAACATGTAATACATTCACATGATATAAAATTCTACAGGTACAAAAGGGTAGAAGCTGCAACTAAGTTTCCCTCTAAGAGTGCTTTTTAAATGCCCAGTTTTATTCCGGAAATTTAGAATCTCTGATGCCTTATTTCAGACCCACAGCAAGAATAGCATCAGGAGTCATTTTCTGTGTTTGTACCAAGAAAAGAAATCTATTCAATCGATTTGTAGTGTTATTATTACTGTCACTTTGTGTCTTAATTCAACTCTTCTGAATTTACTTTCCCTCCTCACCATATTTTGAGACTTATGACCATGGCAAAATCCTACCACCTAGTGGAAAAATTCTCCATCCTTTGCTCTGAATCCTTTTTACAATTTAGAACACATTAGCTGTTAGCCATTAGCTACGTATGTAGGTCACTTTGAAAACTTTAAAGGAATAAACTGTTCAGACACTCTTAATAAATGAAAGATGCTGTAGATTTTGACCTCGGAGGCTTCAGCAATGTTTCCATTTCTGAGACAAACAATAGTTACTGGGACCTGCAGAGATCTACTTCCATTGTTGAGACTTTTTTCATTTTTATATTCATTCAGTGTTGATAACATCAAGATACAGGCACCACTGGATGACATCAGGCACAATATTAATCTCTTGGACATGTTAAGGATGGTAAATTCATCTCCACACCTGTCTAGCAGTCATTGAAATTGAGAAAGAAGCATGTCTTTCACAGACTTGAGGGAAAAGACATGTTTCTTTCTCAATTTGAATGACTCACAGACAGGTGAGTAGATGTGAATTCACCATGCTTTCAGTAGATTTTGAGGTTGTATTTCACAATGGCTAGACGACAATTCTATGTGTATTCACAGACAGGGATTTTCCAATGCTTTATTTAGTTTGACTACCCCATCACAGGCAATAGTTTTGAAGGCACAAAAGGTGATGCAGAGATTATATACTAAGGCTCCGACCAATACATCAGAGAAGAGAAGGGGAGGAGAAGAGGGAGAACAAAAATAGTTAAATTTTCCTGAAACTTCAGTCCATTCTAAATCGGCATGAGTTGACACTGAAAGAAAATAAGATCTTTTCTCTTTTCTCCTTCTTCCAGATGGAATCTTGGGTTCAGGTCATTCAATCACTTGCCTCAGACAGCAAAGAAAAAACCAACACCTGCCAATAGGGACAAAGAAGTAATACTCCCAGAAGTTCAAGGTCCTACCTTACATTTGTGATGCCTTGTCTGTTCATCTGTTTGAATATCCAGGTGCCTGCAAATCTCTTTTCGCATTTGATTCACTCATTTTGGGATTCCTACACCATGAGAAAGAGTTGTCCCATCTCCCCAGACCATCTTCAACTTTCATATTTCACACTACAGAAATCATTCACCTCAAGTCCACCCCCCCCCACCCTATGAGTGTCCTTCATATAAATGTATGTCTTCCTTGGGGTGCCTGGGTGGCTCAGTCAGTTAAGCATCTGACTCTTGGTTTCAACTCAGGCCATGATCTCACAGTTTGTGAGTTTGAGTCCTGCATCAACTCTGTGCTGACAGTGTGGAGACTGCTTGGGATTCTCTCTACCTCTCTCTCTGTCCCTACCCTGCTCTTGCTCAGGCTCTCTCAAAATAAATGAATAAACTTTAAAAAATAATAATAAAAATAAATGTATGTCTTCCCTTTTGCTCCTATCTCCTCAGTCAAGGAAAATATTGGTTATCTCCTGTCAACTCCCTCTCTCCCTTTTTAAATGGAGGCTTGATATTTTCTGGATTATCTTGTCTTAATGAGGAGGTAAGTTCACAAATACTTTCTTCTCTCTTCAGCTCCCATTTCCATACCACACTCTTAGTCACCAACACCAATGTCCATATTCAGAATTTATGTTCTAAAAAGTCTGAGCCAAAACTAACGTTATCTCTTCCTTCTCTCTTTCTTCCATCAAATTTGGTAATTGAATATCCATATTGATAACTCCTTGGCATTCCCATTTTTTTTTGGCATTCCCATTTATGAATAAACTTTAGCATTCAGATTCAGATATCTCCAGGAGGAGTTCAATGGAAGGATGGAGAATAAAGCAGTTGGGAGGCTTGACTAAGGAGTTTTAGAGTTTATGACTGGCTCATAATAAAACCCTTTCTCTGAGAACCACCCTGCAAAAGTCATGTTCATACAATATGGTCCCACACCCCAGTTCAGCCATATGTCAATAGACCAAAAATAGTCACCTGGTAAAAACTGAGCCACAGATTCTCCTAGAAACTTGGAATGGAGTTCAAAGTTCAAAGTTTATATGTCCTCTGGAACTGAGGACATATAAACTTACAGGCTATCATCAAGTTTTTACACAGTAAAAGATTGATCTGCAGAGAAAGAAGAGTGAAGCAGAGACAAAAGAACCAGACCAGAGAAACTTCCCATCTGTTCTTCCTCGTTCTTAGGTCCTCCCACTTCCTATTGGAAAACAACTTTAATGCTTCATGTGGTGTGTGGATCTGTTGGTGGTGAATTCTTTCAGGTTTGTATGTCTGAAAAAAAAATGTATTTCTCTTGTTTTAAAAGTTATTTCTGCTGGGTACAGAACTTTGGGTTGACAGTTATTGTTGTTTTAATGTTGGTACTTCACCAGTATTGTTTCACTATCTTCTCACTTCTCACTTTGTTTCCCATGAGAAATCGGTCATCCTTATCTTTGTTCCTCTGTATTTAACATTTTTTTATTACAGATTTTGAGCAATTGGATTACAATATGCTTTCTTCATGTTTCTTGTGTTTTGGTTTCACTGAGCTTCTTGGACCTGAAGATTTTTAGTTTCCATCACATTTGGAAAACTGGGAGCCTGTATTTATTCAAATATTTTTTCTTCTCTCATGTGGAGACTCCAATCACACAAAACTTAGACTCCTTGGAATCGAGATATAGTTGATGTTCTGTTTACTTCTGCTGGTTTCTCTCTCTTTTTTTAATGTTTATTTATTTCTGAGAGAGAGACAGAGTGTGAGTGGGGAAGGGGCAGAGAGAGAGAGAGACACAGAATCCGAAACTCCAGGCTCTGAGTTATCGGCACAAAGCCCAATTCCAGGCTCAAACCCACAAACTGTGAGACCATGACCTGAGCTGAAGTCCCATGCTCAGCCAACTGAGCCACCCAGGCGCCCCTGCTGGTTTCTCTTTTTGTTGCATGTTTCATTTTAAATAATTTCGATGGTTTTGCCATCAAATTCACTGAAAATTTCTTCTGCAATGTCTAATCTGCTGTTAATACATCCAGTGTATTTTTCATCTCACACCTTGTAGTTTTCATTCTAGAACCTTTAATTTGGGTCTTTTTTATGCTTTCCTTTTCTTCAGCTTTTTAAACATATGGAATACAATTCAAGGCAGGAAACTGGGACAATGGTAGGGCTTACCTTGTTTGTTTCCACTCTCTAGAGATAATAGTCCTTCAGTGCCTGATGCCCATTATCTTGACACCACAACTGCATATATCTTGGGGGACAAGGGAACGATAAATCCAGTCCTAGCTACTTTGTCTTGATCAGAAGCAGAAATCCCTTCTTCCATTGCCAAAGGCCTCTTGTTTGGCTTTTCCTTGGATTTCAGCATATACTAGCCAATGTCTTTTGAAAAAAATTCTCTTTTGGCCTAAGCAACAGTATCTGATACACTGAACAAGTAGAACTCGTGGAGTTTCATCATAACAACAACAACAACACCTGAAAACTATATTTAAATCTCTTCACTGGGAGGTAACCATTCTTCTCCTGATCTTGGAAAAAAAACTCAGGGCAATCTATGTAGAAGTTTTCAATATTAGTACCCTCCCATGTATACATCACCCTAAGAAGGGACAAAGAAAGCTAATAGCAGAGGACATCTTACATCTCTAATATAGGTGATAGATTGGCAGGAAATTTGGGAAGTAAAAAATGAAAATAGGATATATAAATAAGTAGCTACAATGAATTTATGTAATATCACAGGCTATACACACCTATAATGTGTTTTTAATTTCTAATCATTCAGAGGAGCTATGGAGAATCGCCATATTCACCCATAAAATTACCCTGAGTGCCAGAGGCAGAATTCCAAACCACATAAATCTTTGATCTGACCTAATACATGTGGCCCTCCTTACCACAACACAACCATTAAGACCAAAGAATAAGTTGACATGGAATCAAAGAATGTCAAGAAATAGACACAAAATCAATCAAGATTAAACTAAAGGTGAGTGCTAATTAAAATAATTTGGAAGTAAAACTCCACCTAAGAAACTGATAATGAACAGATGTAGGAAAAGATTAAAAAGAGGAAATGCCAAATATATTTTAAGAGAGGAGCCAATTATGAGAAAAGAGTATGGATGTAATTTGGACCACAACAATGGATGAAGCTTGGTGAACCATCCACGGATAAGCTAGGTCTCTTAAGATAAGGCAGCCAAGTGCTGCCTACACATCCATGACTCCTTGAACACCACACTCCATTTTAAGCACTTTATTTGCTGAGGAACAAATGAAAATTGGAAAGAATCCAAGGAAAACTAAAAGTGATCATAGAAGAGCAGTTTTTTTAGCACAATCTAAATTAATTAAAGATGGAAAATCGGTGAAAAGACAGTGAAAGCAAAGAAGGATGCATGGATGAAATTTAGTCATAAAACCAGTGCACAAATCCAAACAGGAAGAGAGTATGACAAGAATAGGAGGACAAAAGCATTGAACCTAGAAAAACCTATAATACAAAGACAGTTGGGGTTTGGGGCAAACAAACAAAAAGGTGTGATTACAGGGAGCACAGCCTAGCTTTGTGAAGGAGAGAGGACTTACTGGTCAGGTATCTTTTTTTCTAAACTTCTTGAGTCAGAAATGGAGCTGAACACTGAATAAAATGCAGAAACACAAAGACTTTCTTGTCTCCAACACAGTTACAGTCTCCAAATCAGTTTCATTGGCAGTGAACCCATGAAGTTGCACAGGACCCTGTGCAGGACCATCTTGAAATTCTCAATAATTTACAAAGGGCCTGAAATTTCATGTTGTGCTGGACCCCATAAATTAGAGAGCTGATCCTGCAATAAACTCCAGACTATAAAAAATTTTACCACTACTCACAAAATGTCTTTTCCCTCCACATCTAAAATTACAGATAAATCTAGAGAGAGACTAACGCAAGAACAAGGACCATCCATTCAACTCTTTGCTCTGCAAGACCTCCCCTTCTGTCATACCTGCCAAGTGAGCTTTCCCCAGTCTTCCTTCCCCAAAATAATAAGCACAAGGACAATGAATTCCTCCACAGAGGTCACTATGTGTTAATAAAGTCTTTCTTTGGTCAAGTGATACCTCTAAACTTTCCAGATTAAATCACATTTGTTCTTACAGAATCCACACTCTGTTTCTGGTGAGTAAAGAACTACATTGGTAGAAAGGAGAGCAGACCTGCAAGGCCTAAGATATTAAAGATTCCTTATCCCAAAATAGTAATAAGTAAGTAGTTGTAAGAAATACACATGCACATAAATATATTCTAATAGCTACAAACTTTGAGTTATATATGCAAAAAGTCCCCCTGTGTGCCAGACACTGTCAGGCACTGGGGATTCAAGGATGAATAGAGCAAAGTTTCTAAACTTATGGCAGTTATTGTCCAGTCATATTAAATGTGTTCAGTTTATTTAAGTCCAGATACTGAACAGGCAGTTCATTCTTTATCTGAAGCACAGTAAAAAGATCTGGATTGAACAGATATATGGAAATCATCTATATATAAATGGCATATGAAACCATAAAATAAGCTAACCCAGAAATAGCACATAGAGACAGAAGAACAGTGGGCAAAGCCCCAGGGAATGGTAACTTTCAAGAGGGAGGCAGAGCCAGAGGGGCCTTGAATGGAAATAGAATGGAAACCCCAGGAGTATAGAAGGAAAATCAGGAGAGTGTTGACCCAGAGATCAAGGGAGTAAACAGTTTCATGAAAGGAATGATCAATAATGTCAATTCCAACAAGAAGGTCCACTAAGAAAAGGTTTGAGAAATGAGCATTGGATCTAGCAATGAGGTCATCTGTTATTAAACCTTAGCAAGGACAGTTTCCACAGATAGGTAAGAGGTGAATGTCCAGTTGCAGTGGACTATAAAGAACGGACGTGAGGTCCAACTATAAAAGACAATGGGTGGAGCCCACCATTTTGAGAGCTCCAGACAAAAAGGAGAGTCAGAAACAAGGCAGTGGCTAGAGGAGATATTGGGAGAAGTATTTATTAGGAAAGGAGAGACTTAAATGGGTATCAGCCAGAAGAGGAACTAGTGGAAAGGGACAGACTGACTACAGAGAGCAAGCTCCCAGGTTAGAAAAAGAGACTGAGATCAAGGACAGAAGGCAGTGCAGTGCACACTGATCTGAATCTTGAGGAAAAGCCACAGACGGGGTGAGGTGGTAGGTAGGACTGTAGAGAGACAAGACAGTCATTCAGAGAAACTCTCCTGATAGCTTCGGTATTCTCTCTGAAGGTAGGGCAAGCAACCAACCCAGTTTCCTGGGAACAGAAGGCTTTCTTAGGACAGTTGGTCAGCCTATTGTCTGCTCGAGGGCATGCCTTCCCTCCCCCGCCAAACCTTTCCAGCTCTTATTCTCAGGGTCACAGAATTTGGGTTATGCCCCAAATGGTTATGCCTTTTGGCATAACCATGTGTGGTAATCATATCCTCCCACTAGGAGTAAGCTCCATGAGGGTGGCATGTCTGCCTGGTGAAAAGACACTTACGGAGTTTGATAAATTCTTACTGCTTTGTGGAGATACTTCCCAAAAGACCTGAAATACGGTTACCCTGTGCAGACCTTCCTAAAAGTGAGATCAGAGAATTTGCCAAAATTCAAAAAAACTATGAACCCCTCACCAGAGCTAGGAGAAAATTCCTTGGCATCGAACCCTGCTCTCACCTTTTTGCTGTAAATAAGAAAAATAACAGCCACCCTCCTTAATTAAATGTTTACCAAGTACTAGGCATCATTTTGTCCAATTATTACAGCAATCTTATTAGGTAGGATTATTCCCATTCTATAAGTAAATGACCGAGGCTCAGAAAAGGTAAGTAATTTAGCCAAGGTCACACAGCTGGTGAGCAGCAGAACCAGATTCAAAGGTACGCCCTTCATCTCCAAACCACACACTCTTCACCTCCGTCTAGGTGGCCTTCTAGCCTAATAGCCACTTCCCCCAGACGTAAGCTCTCAGCTGTTCTATGTCCAGTATAACCATTCACTGTCCCTTGGATATCACACACTGGACTTTAGCTCTTGCCTTCTTTCCTCCCTTCAAAGTGACCTCCTTCCTCTGAAATAACCTACTGCCACCAGGTGTCCCTCCTCTCCTGTTAGTGAGCACCACTTTGTTCTAATTGCAAATCAAGCAATGCAAGCAAACTGGAAAGACTTCCTAGCTTAATTCAATTACACAAATTCACATTATTGAGCAATATGCTTTCCCCTGAGGAAGCCCAGATGAAAGAGTCAAGAAAACACAAGTACATAATGGCAAGGCAAAATCTGAGTGGTTCAGATGAAGTTCTAGGTTCAAAGGAGGAACAGATTGCATCAAGTTGATGAAAGATTCCTTTGTGACTTCTACAAGTAATATGGAAAGAACCTAGGTTTTCTACCATCTGTACTGACGGTTTAAAAATAGGTCCTAGATTGTACCTCAAAGGCTACCTAATGTCTTTTCTTCCTTGTTTATTCCTGAGTCTATAAGAAACCATTTTTGAGCCCTTAGGTGATTCAGAAGTTGACCCCAACTCATCAATATTAAAGAAGTTTGGGAGAGCAAGGATGTGGAATAGAATTATAATTTACTCTGTGGTGATATTTAAAACCACTTTAGGACATGGAAAACCAGACATTTTTAGCATTTGAGGAGCCATAATTAAAGTATTAACTGCTTTTTCCATTGTTTGGCCCCTTTGTTGCTCCCTTTGTTCATCAGACAATAAATGCTCTGTAGCTGCAGCTCTCCACATTCAGAAAGAATATTCCTGATGGAACAAGCCTGTTACAATCCATGTCTTTGAGGATTCATGCATGAATAATGCATTATGCTTTGAAATTTAAAAAGGGACATGAGAGTCAGAGGAAGCCAAAAAAAACAAAGAAAAATTAGGATCATGACTTCCTTTCCCACAGCCCATGCCTTCTTATGTATCAGGGAAGACAGAACAGCCCATGTCTTCCTCCATCTGGGAAGACTTCAAGCACTGCCGCCTTGCAAGTGGGCTCCCCACTTCACACCATGGCTGCTTTCTCTGCCCTTATTCACCTTCACATCCTACTGCCCCCATTCCTGGTCTGAAAGCAAATGTCTACAGAAAAATCCTTAGTATTTTATTGGCAAGACCAACTGTGAAGGGAAGAAAGAAGAAAAGCAAAGCAAAGCAAAGCAAAAAGAAACAAAGGTAGAAGTTTCCTGGGGCGCCTGGGTGGCTCAGTCGGTTAAGCGGCCGACTTCGGCTCAGGTCATGATCTCGCGGTCCGTGAGTTTGAGCCCCGCGTCGGGCTCTGTGCTGACAGCTCAGAGCCTGGAGCCTGTTTCAGAGTCTGTGTCTCCCTCTCTCTGACCCTCCCCTGTTCATGCTCTGTCTCTCCCTGTCTCAAAAATAAATAAAACATTAAAAAAAAATTTTTTTTTAATAAAAAAGGTAGAAGTTTCCTGGAATTTCCTTCCAACCAGTTATGTGACTTCCTAGAGGTCCAGTTTGATTTCTTTTCGATGGTGGGGGACATTCAGGGGCAATACAAATTAACTCTTGCAAAGACAGAAAATTTAACTACACTTAAGACCAGTTTTACTGTCTTTGCAGTTTGAAGAGATGTATCACGCTGAATTAACGGAGTCACTACTCATTCCCCACCGCTTGTTTTTGTTCCTCAGGTGCTGAGGACGGAATTCATCATTCACCTCACTTCATTGGCCATGACTATCACTGGTTTCAGTTAATTGTTGAATATTTTGGTATTCTCTTTCTTTCTTTTTTTTTTTTTTATCTCACCATGTCTGTAGAGTTGTTTCTAAGTCACGTATAACTGTTACATCAAGGAGGAGGGACATCTGACCATTCCTCAGCATTAATGCTAATCCCTAGGGAACATCCATATTCTGTCAAAGGACCCATAAAATGTCTTCAGCTGAATCTACTGAAGACAGGAGGTTCTCATTCAAAATGAAGACAAGGTGTATTCTGACGTAATGAGCGTGGATGGGGCAAGGGCAGGGCCATTCTCACGAGCAGCCGCCAGCAGCACTATCTCAAGCAAAAATCTAAAATCTGAATCCTTTGTGTCTTTAGATCAAGATCAAAGACACAACATTTCAATGTATGTGAAAAGACAAACTGCTGGACAGTCTACCAGCCTGTTCAGGTTTTTAAGTCTCACATTTCAAGTAAGCCCATAGGTCATGCTATCACAAAGCTGCTACTACGAGAATAATCCTCTTCTGATCTCCTGGGGCAGGAAGTGGCTTCTCCTCAGGTGCCTTACCTTTCAGGGTTCCTGAATTCTTACTCACATCTGCTATCAGGAAAGCTTTCAAGGGCTCTTCAGAGCCCTTAAGAGGAATAGCCTCTTAACCTGGAGCCTAAGCCAAGTACAGTTGAGAAGGTCCGAACACGGTGGGGGGTGGAGAGGAAGGAAATGAAAAGTACAAAGTGTTCTTCTGAAGACATTTGTGGGTCCTTTGACAAAAGATCATTAGTGTTCCCTGGAGATTAAAAATATTATCCAGGAGCACCTGGGTGGCTCAGTCAGTTAAGCATCTGACTCCTGATTTCAGCTCAGGTCATGTTCTCACAGTTGTGAGATTGAGCCCCGAGTCAGGCTCCATGCTGAGTGTGGAACCTGCTTGACATTCTCTCCCTCTCTCTCTCTCTCTGCCTCCCTCCCCTCCACCCTCTCTCTCTCTCTCTCTCTCTCTCTCTCTCTCTCTCTCTGCCCATCTCCCACTCATGGTGTGTGTGTGTGTGTCTCCCCCAAAAGAAATTAATAAACACTTTAAAAAATATTATCCACAAATGATCATGTCCCCCTTTTAAAAGTACAATTTATTAGCGAATTATAAACACTACAGAGCCTGAATAACTTTTTATCAAATTTCCTGTTCTCACCGGAAGCAATACTCCTCTGTGTTACAGAGGAGCATCCTAAAAATCAGGGAAATTGAGGAAGTGAAGAGAGGTCAAGACTACACTGTTACTCATGTGCAGGACCAGAATCCAAACCCAAGTTTACTCCAAATCCATGATCTACACAGCCACCAATCCAAACTGAGCGCCAGACCCATCACCACAGCAACTCTTTAAACACGTGAGCTTCCTATCCCACTCCCTGCCTTCTAGATCCAAATCTCTGAGAGTAGAGTCCAGTAATCAGGGGCTTTTTAAAGCCTCCCAGGTGCTCTCTCAATGGACACGCTGCGAACTGCTATCTCCTGTTTGTGGTGACAGGTCGATACTGGTTTCTTCCTCTTATTTGCACATTCTCCCCCCGCCCCCACCATTTCCAGTGATTACAATTTACTTGTTCTGTAGACCAAATAGAAAACAAGAGAGTATTTTTAAGTATTTTTTTCAGGCTGAAGTAATCATCTAACTCATTTTTAAGAAATCAGTCTCCTCTTGTGATTAAAAAAAGAATGTAAAGAAACCAGCCAAGCCGTTAGCAATACAACGCATTAAATGCTTCCGTCTGTTTTCTCTGGCTATTCGTAATTTAAAAGTAAGAAATATGGGGGTGTTAACCAAACCTTTCAGTTCAGGGAACAAAGTTTCTTTAAGAAGTCTTAGGGGCGCCTGGGTGGCGCAGTCCGTTAAGCGTCCGACTTCAGCCAGGTCACGATCTCGCGGTCTGCGAGTTCGAGCCCCGCGTCAGGCTCTGGGCTGATGGCTCGGAGCCTGGAGCCTGCTTCCGATTCTGTGTCTCCCTCTCTCTCTGCCCCTCCCCCGTTCATGCTCTGTCTCTCTCTGTCCCAAAAATAAATAAACGTTGAAAAAAAAACATTTAAAAAAAGAAGTCTTAAATGCCAAGGCCTACCAGAGTAAGACATTAGGACAGAGTATTGGAATCAGGTGCTGAAGTGTCGCTATTATACGCAATCGACGTGGATTTATTTGAACAGTTGTTCCTCATAAAATCTTCACGCTTATCAAAATGCCCTCCATCCCCAACCAAAGGTAATGTCCCATCTGACTTCCCCAGGTTGGAAAATAATTGGTTCCTAACGTACCATACGACATAGGTGAGAAGCCAATTTGCAGAAGGAACCGCACTTTGGCTCCTCTTGGGTCCTCTGCAGCACCGGCTCAGAGAAGCCCAGCACAGCCCACACTACTGGGTACGGCATATACTCTCAATTCCCACTTGTTCCAGGGAATCAAGTTTGTTCTCCCTTGCTTTTTCATCACGTCTTTAAATGTCGTTTTCACCTTCAAAAAATTAGAATAATATCTCCATAATGTTTTCCCCATAATTTTTTTTTACTGACAAGATTTTACCGTCACCAAGAATAAAGGGAAGCACAGGTGCCAATAAGAATATTTTCATTTTTCCTCTGTTTCAAAAAATACACTTCCTGACTCTGTGAAAAGATAGCTCCTGGTCCTTTCTCTTTTTCACAGCTTCTTTTGCACAAACTCATTCACAGAAGAGATAGATTGCCAATCTTTTCTGATCTCTCTTTTGCTCATCCTCGACTGAATTTAAATTGGGGTCATTACGTTAAGGTGGAATAAAACTATTTTATACACCCTAACTCAGAGAGGTCCTGTTTCCACTGCAATTATCTTTCTAAGCAATAACAGTGGGATAGAACACAATGTTTTGTGCCGTATTTCCGAAGACACCTCTGCATGACATGCACACCAATATTCTTCCCTTTTCCACAGGTTATTTTTAGTAAAACAATTGTTTTGTGTTATTTTTAACCCTCCAGGTTTGCTTTGTTCTTACCCAAAAGCCTTGCTTTGGAGATTGGTGTCCACTGGAAGAATCTCAGACAGATGACCTTGGTCTTTTCCGGAGAAATCAGTAATGTGTGTCCGCTCAATTGCAGCTCAGCAGCCACACTGGGAAGCTGGGGCCTCCTGGTTCCAGGTTACTCTGTGCCCTAGTGGCCTCCAGGTGTGAACAGCAGTGTGTGGTGGGAAGGGCTGAGCCAGGCTCACCTGCAGGTGGTTGTCAATGAAGAACAATTTGAGGGGTATAGGAAGGTGAAATATAAAGTCCATGGCCCTGGGGGCAGAAGATGTGCATAATCCTTCCATCACAGTAGAGCCCACGGTCAGGAAAAAAAACTTCTCTTAGCCTCTTGTGAACACATATAGAGTCTAAAGAACGATACAAAATGTTCTTTTCCTATCATGGCAGGTCTCAGATCAGCTGTCTCTTCTGTTTCTTTTTGTCCTGCTTTGCCTCACATTAGTGTACCAGCTCCCTCCTGCCATTGAATCTTGTGGGCAGGTTATTAGTGAGGACAGACAGATTTCTGGCTTCAACTCAGGTAGGCAAATGTGGATCCTTACGTTCTTCAGACTAGCTTATTTGGTAAACAATAAACCTTCCTGCGTTTATTGATCACCTCTTATAGCATAGTAAATTTTTTGCTAAAAAGCTCTTACCTTATCAGATGGGCCAGATGAGATAAGGATGCTATGGTCTTAAAGAGTGCAGCAGAAAAAAGTATTTTGGCTTTAAGAACCAAAGATTTAATGTAGAGGTTTAACTGTAGTGGGTTATTTCCACTATACCATACTTACTACTTTTAACATTAGTAATAATTACAGTAACAGCTAGTAGTTGCTTTCTTTCCGATAGCTTTAAGTCCTTTACCATCTCTTTTAAGCCTCCCAACACTACTAAGAAATAGATTTTATAATTATCCAATTTTGTTGATAAAGAATCAGAGGTTAATTTTCCCAAACTCATGGTAAATAGTGGCAGCAGAATTTGAACCAGGAAGCTGGGCTCCCCAGCCCCTGTCCCAGCTGCCATATTTGACTGCTACGTAGGCACAGGGTACCAAGTTTCAGTAATGCAAGATGAATACGTTCTCAAGACCTTATGTCCAGCATGGTGATGACAATCAACAAAACTGTATTGTATACCTGAAATTTGTTAGGAGGATAGATTTTAAATATTCTCACCCCCCCATCTGCCCCCAATTCACAGATGGTGACTATACAGGTGATGAATATGTTAATTAGCTTAATTGCGGTGCTCATTGAACAATGCATACATATATCAAAACATCAAGTTGTTGGGGCACCTGGGTGGCGCAGTCGGTTGAGCGTCCGACTTCAGCCAGGTCACGATCTCGCGGTCCGTGAGTTCGAGCCCCGCGTCGGGCTCTGGGCTGATGGCTCGGAGCCTGGAGCCTGTTTCCGATTCTGTGTCTCCCTCTCTCTCTGCCCCTCCCCCGTTCATGCTCTGTCTCTGTCTGTCCCCAAAATAAATAAAAATGTTGAAAAAAAAATTTTTTTAAAACATCAAGTTGTATACCTTAAATACGTACAATTTTTATATGTCAATGATAGCTCAAGAAAGCTGTTGAAAAAGAAAGAAAAAAGTTTCATTTAAAAAATTCTCCAAGGGGCCCCTGGGTGGCGCAGTCGGTTAAGCGTCCGACTTCAGCCAGGTCACGATCTCGCGGTCCCTGAGTTCGAGCCCCGCGTCAGGCTCTGGGCTGATGGCTCAGAGCCTGGAGCCTGTTTCCGATTCTGTGTCTCCCTCTCTCTCTGCCCCTCCCCCGTTCATGCTCTGTCTCTCTCTGTCCCAAAAATAAATAAAACGTTGAAAAAAAAATTAAAAAAAAAATTCTCCAAATGTTAACATGTACCATGGTTATTTTATACACACACACACACGCACACCTTTCTGAACCTTTTTGGGTTTGAAGACATGATGTCCCTTTGTCCTTAAATGCTTCCATCTATGTTTCTTAAAAACAGGCCAGTCTCTTACATAATCATGATATAATTATTAAAATCAGGAAATGAACATTGACATAATACTATTATCTAATAGTATTATCTAATCTACAAACCTTATTCAGATTTTGCTAGTTGTTCCAGTAACAGCCTTTATGGCAAATTAAAATCCCTGTGCTGAAGGAAAAAAAAAAAAAAGCCCACAAGGTGGACAACCCCCCCCCCACCCTTCCAACCCAGGGCCAATGAGGGGGGGGGGGGGGGGGCGCCTGGGTAGTTCATTCTGTTAAGCGTCTGACTTCGGCCAAGTCATGATCTTGGGGTTCATGAGTTCGAGCCCCATGTCTAGGCTCTGTGCTGACAGCTCAGAGCCTGGAGCCTGCTTCAGATTCTGTGTCTCCCTCTCTCTCTGCCCCTACCCCACTCATTCTCTGTCTCTCTCTCTCTCTCTCTCTCAAAAAATGAATAAACATTTTAAAAAATTAAAAAAAAAAAAAAAGAGGGTCAATGGAAATTGTTAATCTGTGAGTCCAAATATCAAGAGCTCTGGAGACTGGAGTTTTCCAGGCTGTGGCCATGGCTCCATCCGTCTATGTTGTATAGACAGGACAGTGCAGATTCCAAAGAACAGAGCCACAAAAGACAGGTGAAATGATTTATGAGACCCTACTTCATGCTATGAAAATTATAAATTTATTGGAATGAAGATCATTTGTTACTGGGCACAAAATACACCCACTGTAAATTGAAAGAAAAAAAAAAAAACGTAACAAGTGCAAACAGATTCCAGGAAAGAAATGGGCATATATATATATATATGGTTTGCACACAGTACATATATATATATACACATATATATGTATATATATATAATGCTTATTTATTTTGAGAGAGAGAGTATTTGCATGAGTGTGAGTGGGTGAGGGACAGAGAGAGAGGGATAGAGACAGAATTTCAAGCTGTGCTCTCAGCACAGAGCCCCAGGCAGGGCTCAATCTTATGACTGTGGGATCATGACCTGAGCCGAAATCAAGAGTCAAATACTTAACCAACTGAGCCACCTATGCTCCCCAGAAATGGGTAAAGTTTTAAAAAGTTGTTGCTTCACTTCTTCTGTCATTTCTACAATAATGTTACAACAAATCCTGATAAATTATTTTGCTACAACGCATCAACAATTCAATAAGGATTTCCCAGTGAACACAAATTTTAGATTATTAACATAGCCTATATAGTATTTATCAATTTAAGAAAGTGAGTATCCAGGACAAACGTTTTTGAGTGCAAAAATGTGTAAGTAAAATGTCTTGTGTTATTTGATTAATTATTTAGTGTTATAAAATGTATGTATGTGTATGTTTTTAACTTGGGGGTCAACTGACAGGTATTTGACCAACCCAAAATGACAGAATCACAATACATTCATCAATAAACTTGTGCAATATATTTGTATTATATAAAAGATTTTTTAACACTGTGATTTTTGTGGTCAATTATTATTATTATTATTATTATTATTATTTATTAGAGAGAGAGAGAGAGTGAAAATCCCAAATAGACTCCATGCTCAATGAAGAGTCCAACGCAGGGCTTGATCTCAAGACGCTGGAATCATGACCTGAGCCAAAATCAAGAGTCAGATGCTTAACTTACTGAGCCACCCAGGGGTCCCAAGATTCATTTACTTTTTTAAGCTTATTTATATCACACCATGTCTTAGATCATAAACTGTATACATTACCTTTTGTGCTAAAACAGAGCAGGTTCCAAATATTCCAAATATACAATTTCCTACTATAGTTTAGTAACGACCACAAACCTATCAGGTTTCTTCAAAATTAATCAGCAGAACATTGAAGGAATTTTTTTTTCATGAGAAAGGAAGCCAACTAAGCTTATATAATTTATATATAACAATACATTCTGTTTGTTCCCAAATCGAACAGAAGTTCTTCTAAAGTAGATGGTTTGCACACAGTAAGAGCTCAATAAACATTAGTTGAATACATTAGTCTCTCTCTTTTGGCCCCCACCCTACCATTACACATATAACTACTGCTAGCGAATACCAGGAGGCAACTAGCTCTGAAATCCACCCACCCCCTGTCCCTGGGGAAATAAGAGTCAAAGTTTAATCACCTGAGCAAATTTTCTTTTATTGAAAAGAGTTAACACCTGGTTCCCTTGAAAACAAATACTTCAATGAAACCATGAGGCTGTCACAGGAATTCATAAAGATGCACGAGGCACCATGAACCTCACTGGCACAGGGAACTTGTTCTGGTGATGAAAGCTCCTTTTGTAACAGAAGTTGTATGTACAGAGCCAAATTCTCTGGCTTACTATTGGTTCTCCTCCATAACAGCCACCCTTAACCCCAATAAAGCAGAAGGACACAGCATACAACGAGCCCTTTTTCTGGTTGCTATCCCCAAACCCCTTTGCCTTGGAGTCGCTCCCAACCCTACAGCATTAACTTCGCCCCAGGGTTGGGATCACTAACCAGATGGTCTGTTGCCTGCAGAAATGCGCATGCTCAGTTCATAAGCCCGTGCACACCCAATAAAGCGTGAAGCTCAGGTGCTGGCGGCTGCTTTTAGACGCTCATTTCTTTAGTTTTGTTCCGCGTCCAGTTGATTGAGTCGCTTTACGATCATGCTGTTGATTTTCTTAAGATCGTCTATGTCCTTTCCCTCAGCTGTTAGTCTTCTCGACACATCATCCATCTTGTTTCCAGTTTGAACTTCAAAACAGAAAACAGACTGTGTTACATTGATAGCCAATGTGTTCCGTCGGGACCCGCTAGTGCCTTGTGTTGGTGCTTAGCCAAGTGCTGAAAGGCCCCCTTGGCAAGTCCCCTGCTCCAATAACCCACGCAGGCCACAAGCCCGAGAGAGAAATCGCCGAAGACTAAAGCTGTCTGCCAAAGTGCATTACTTTTACAATTTATTGGGCCCAGCCTCGACTACCTTTGGCAGCTCCACACAGATTTTGGCTGAGAAACTTCACTGTGAGCCACCAAAGGAAACCACCAGCTAGTCTCATTGGGAGCATATCAGAGAAGTGATCGTTACATCGTCTTCTTAGAGCGCTCTTCTCCAGAGCTCCTCGTTGGGAAATTAGGTTTTCTGGGTTTCAGCCTATTTCAACATAGCTCTGCTGGTTCTGAATTACCAGCCCATAAATGAACATGTAGTAATTCCCCTCAGACCATCCTAAGAACAGAGACTGTATTTTCAAAATAAACAGAACCCTTGGCAATAAAATAAGCTATGGAGGTTACTCCATACTCATCAGAGGTTAAAATTTCCAGGAAATGCAGCAAAAAAATCCATACTTAATATTTGAGCTTCTTATTATTTCCATTTTAAGCAAGTTTTTTTTCCCCAACTAATGTTGCTGGTAGCATGCCACGAGGCTTAGTGGAGAAACTAATGTGGGAAAGTAAACTAGATAGAAGAGCTTCCCCTTCCAGGCTTGGGACAAATGGTTGCCCAGAAGCTGCTGCTTCCCCATGTCTGCAAAACTATGCTGGATGAATTATGGTCTAAGCCATGAAGGAAGGATCTTAATTGAGATTAACTACAGAGCCAGGCAGAAAAATCACTTGCTTCTGGGGAAAAATGTGAAACTGAAGTAAATTCATAACACATAATATCCTTTCCCCTCTTGGGAAACTCCTAGTAGAACATAAGTCAAACAGAGAAGGACGCAGCAGCCGGGCTGGCTTGAGGGTGTTCCACGACACACTGATTCCAAATTAAATTCCAAAAAAGAAAAAGAGTTCCATGTGCAAAAATGTTAGAGAAAAATTTTGCACTGATCTGCCTCTTGGAAACTCACAAGAAGTAAAAAAAAAAAAAAACAATTTGAGCATTATCTAACTCAGCAATTATCAAACTCCTTTGACCATAGAATCCTTCTTCCCTCGGGCAACAACAACATCCCAGGAACCTAATATTCTCTGGAATAGACTGCTTGGCCACTAGAATTTGTTACCAGAGGCATGTATAGTAATCTACTCTTGTAGCCCATTATTCCTTTTTAGGACAGAGATTATGACAAAAACATAAGGTCCAATGGTTTAATAAGAATGTAATCAAGTATAAAATAAGTCTATTCCCTCTTACATAAAAATACCAGTTATAAAGAATACAGGTTCTTTCACGTCAGTGAAAAGACTACAAATTTGCACTAAATCCCACTGAGAGCAAAATGGTTTGTTAAAGATGAGCACAGGCCGGGGCGCCTGGGTGGCGCAGTCGGTTAAGCGTCCGACTTCAGCCAGGTCACGATCTCGCGGTCCGGGAGTTCGAGCCCCGCGTCGGGCTCTGGGCTGATGGCTCGGAGCCTGGAGCCTGTTTCCGATTCTGTGTCTCCCTCTCTCTCTGCCCCTCCCCCGTTCATGCTCTGTCTCTCTCTGTCCCAAAAATAAATAAACATTGAAAAAAAAATTAAAAAAAAAAAAAGATGAGCACAGGCCAAGTTCATTTCCAGAGGCCTGTGCCAACTCCACTCTGAGGTTGAGTTAAGGTTTGTCTGAAAACCACAGGAAGTCCTTGTTTTATTTCTTCAATATAGGCAATGGAGGGCAGGGAAGCTTTGGAGCCAGACAGGTCAGGGTTTGAATCTTGGTTCTGCCTCTGATTAGCAGGGTACACATGGAGAGGTACGTTTCTAGGTCTTAGTCTCGCGTCAATAAAATAGAAATACTAAATACTATCTTAAGAGGTAAAGATGTAAGATAATGAATTTATGTATCTGGCACAGAGCAATAGCCCAAAGAAAGACATTCTTCTTGGGGCGCCTGGGTGGCTCAGTCGGTTGAGCGGCAGACTTTGGCTCAGGTCATGATCTCATGGTCCATGAGTTCGAGCCCCGCATCGGGCTCTGTGCCGACAGCTCAGAGCCTGGAGCCTGTTTCAGATTCTGTGTTGCCCTCTCTCTGACCCTCCCCTGTTCATGCTCTGTCTCTCCCTGTCTCAAAAATAAATAAAACGTTAAAAAATAAAAATTTAAAAAAAGACATTCTTCTTTGTTCATATCTTCTTTCTCTTTCTTCGTATGACTTTGCTCTCAACATAAAACACCAGCAGCAAATATAACATAAATCATATTTATACAGGAGGGGTATAATGACAGTAATAAAGTGCATGCTCTTTGAAGTCAGGCAGGAGTGTCTTTGGGCCCTGATTCGGCACTTATTAGTTGTGGACCTCAGGCACGGTGATTAACCGAAGCCTCAGTGTCAGCATCGGTAAAACCAGAATAATAGTAGATTGTACGACCTAGAGTTGTTGCGAGGTTGTGAGCAAACAGACATCAGGTGTTACTTAGCACAGTGCCTGGGAAAATAGTGCTCGATATATAGCACTTCTTATCATCATTACCTTTAACCTCATTACCCGTCGCTCCACAGAAGAGAGAAGTTCCTTTGGGTGGCTCTCCTGCCGATAGGGATATCTAAAATTTCCTGCTAGTTTAACTCAGTCATTACCCCAGATGGGTGTGGCAGAATGATAGTTGGAGCATTAATTTTTGTTGGTATAACATTTCAGAATTCAGAGTAATGCATGGGCTTTTTCTGGCCCTGAAGATTCAGGAACAACCCACATCCAATGGACAGTCAGAGACAAGGGCACCATTATTGTAAGGATAGTTCCCATTGAAGCTTTTAAGTTGGAGAGGGCATGGACTGGGCCAGAGAGAAGCAGTTAAATATCCCACCTCCCCACCTGCCCTGACCCCAGGTTTGGGGAAGTTTGGGGAAGGGAAGGGGTCTGAGGCTGTAAAAGAGCCACACCCCCTGCCCACCTGTCTCCCCCCATCATCACCACCACTACGTCCTTTAATCCTGAATGAATTTAAATTAAAGGCCTTCCAAAGACATGGGCTCCACTTCTCATTGAAGATTTTTGAAGGCTACAGGGCCTGCAAAGCAGGAAAGGGCAGAAGAAATAAATGATGGTTCTCAGGACCCAGGGGAAAAGGCGTGGTTCAGGGCAGCAGGAAGCTGAAATAAATCCAGATAATGGCCCACAGAGGTTAGCTGAGAGAGAGAACTGATGGGCTTGAGGGGAGAGGGCAACCCACAGAAGGAAAGGACAGCACCCTGCCCCTGCCAAGGCAGAGAGGAGAGTGGCCCTGAGGCCTGGGGGGTCTCGCCATGTGGGACAGCCCAGCCACCACTCAAAGGCAGAGGTCAGGCTCAGGCTGAGAGCAGGGAGGGCAGGTCGTCATACAGCCCGGGGGAGTGTCAAACAGGAAAGAGGCGGCCTCATCACCTCCCCAACACAGCCTCTGGGACCTTGCACAAGCCCTCAGTGCTTCCAATAGATTTCTGGGAAGTGAGAAAACCTGGGAAGGAGTTTGAAACCTGAATGTGACTCTATGGTAGAGACCTGAATTAATGGAGCAATTACGTACTGGATTAAGAAAAACTAGAATCAACATTTGACAGCCAGGGACTCCCAAGTAAGAAAGGAAAGTTATAGAGACGCCTGGGTGGCTCAGTCAGTTCAGCATCTGACCCTTGATTTTGGCCTAGGTGGTGATCTCATGTCAGGCTCTGCTTTGTCAGCCTGGGATCCTCTCTCTCCCTCTCTCTCTGCCCCTCCCCCACTAATGTGCTTGCATTTGCTCGCTCTCTCACTCTCACTCTCTAAAAATAAATAAATAAACTTAAAAAAAAAAAAAGAAAAGAAAATTATAGAAATATTTAATGTCCTTGTTCGTGAACTTGTGGCACTGTGGGCTTACGTCCCCAGAATCACAGGGTCAGGCACTTGCCGTCTGTCTTTCCAGTGTAGCAGTGATTGCCAAAAAGCATGGACTCCTCACAGGAGCAAAGTTAAACAACCAGCAACAAAGTAAGAGCATTTAAGAAATGAGAACGTGTCAGTGGTACTTACCTATTAGAAAGATCACGAAGGAAACCAGTGCCAGACTGACAATCAGCACAATTATCAACCCCATAAAAAATAGACTGTGACTTCCGTTTCCTGAGTTAGTGCCAACGTCTGGGATTTTCTCCTGGAGAGCTAACATGAAACAAACAAAAATACCTATGACAAAAACTCCTCAGGATCCACCTTGCCAGCAGAACTGAAAAGTCCCCCACTATTAAAGACCCGAGTAAGGGATACACCCGTTTTTCCCTGTGATCACCCTGGAAAGTGACTTAAGTCATAGGAATGTCTTTGGACTTATGTCTTTGGTGCTCTTTGTGAATTTTTTACCTTCTTCATCCTTGGTAGTCAAAAAAATAAGCCGGGTTTAGCACTCTCCTTGGAAAGTTCTTTGAAGATGGTGTTAATACTGAAGAGGCAGGACGTGGGTTTTCTTTGGATGGGTGGGAGAAGATATGTGTGTTAAGCTTTCAGAGTGATGGAGACTGTATTGCCCTCTTTCTGAAGTGACAGGGGAGTAAAATACAACTGGCTGGGACACCTATGCTGAGTGGAAGGCTGAATGCTCTAGGGTATCTCCCAGAAATGCCTTTCACCATAGGAGTAAGTTAAGCTGACATCCATTTAAATAGAAAAATGGCCCCGATGTATCGGGGTTTCTCAGAGCTGTCTTTGGGATGAACCTGCTTGGCAAACAAGGTTCTTTTAAATGTTGGGCAGTTACACTGAGACTGCAACTATGCTTATAAAGCAGCTAAAGCATGAAGTGTCTGCATTTGGCCATCATTTTGTAAGGCCTGTTTGCCTAGGAACACCCAAATTAAATTAAATAAGCACTATAGGAACTTGGGGTCATGGAGACCATTAACTTCCTTTCTGTATTCTCTCCTACTTTGCATCGGTCCCACACACTGTGCTACTTGATAATAGCTAGGTGGGTGGCTTAGGTCCTGGGCCGTGTAAATACATCATGCGTCACCCCGCAACAACTTTTGCTTCCTAATCAAAGCAATGGCATAAACTGGTACCCAAATACCTATTCCTGTGGAGACTTGACTGCAGTAGAAGCGGGTGAAAGTCTGAACCCATTATAATGAAGAAAAAAGCAAGACCTCAATTAGGGTTTAGAAGGGGAATAATAGATATAAATTTGGAATTACCTGAGTTTGGAATGGGAATGGAACAAACGACTAGTAGAAAATTAAGGCCTGTGTTTGAAAGTCCGAGTTGAAGCTGGAAAAACGGGGCTCAAAATGATCTGAGAGAGCTCGTTCACAATATTTAGGGAACAAAGTACACATTTAGTGTTTAGAGGATTTTTGTTTTCTCCTCCTTTTTTAAGCCCTTAATTGGGACCATTTGTGATTTTTAAGTAGAAAATGAAGTTGACTTCACGTCCCCCCACAATTTAATGACTTCTTGAAATCTGGATGAATGTGTGGAGCATTTTCTCGGCAATGCACTACAAAGCAAGACTTCTCCAGGACAGTGGGCGCCACCGCGACCTGGCCGTGGTCTCTGGAAGGCACGACAGCAGCCAGGAGGGATGAGCAAACCTCTTGGAGGACCAGCACTGCAGTTTCCCTGCCCTTTCCAGGGAGAAACACTCCACAGGAACTTCTCAGAACTCTCGAAGACGCATTGCAAATCTTGCTGAGGACCCAAGAAAGCCCATAAGCCTGTCAAATATTAAGAGAACTAACACAAAAGTTGACTAATAATAAAAAGCATTTCCAGCTCTGAGCTGTGCCTAAGGCCCACCCTGCCACCCACCACACCCACAGGTCCAGATTAGCCTTTACTATTTTTAGGGGGCCCAGAAGCCAGGAAGAGCCAGAAAGCCTGGGAGGCACACATACGGAGCAGATGCTGTGAGCCGGCAGGACAGAGGGTCAGTCTGTTTAAGTCATTTATGGAATCCACAATATAAAGCTTTCGATCTTCAGGCATGCCTCGAGAGCTGGTGTCCTGGGAATGATTCATAGTTCCTGGAAGAAAACACTGACACTAGACAGAAGGCCGGCTCTGGGAGCCCCACTGCACAACAATCAGAGGCCACAGGAAGCTGGACAGGCACGGAAAGAACCACCCACATGCATTATTTCCAGCTGAAGGTCTAGAAAAGCTGTGCTTGTCCAGAAGAAAATATTTCCCTTTGGGGACAACGTTGTACCTATTCTTTTTGCTTGGCTTGCCAGGAAGCTCAGACTCAATTGTGACACCCAATTTGAGCCTTTTATACCCTGCTTATCTGAATATCCTCTTTCCTTCTCCTCAGATTTCTTAATTCTCGCTATTTTCCCTGAGCCTGCTTTTTAATTTTGTATTTTATTTCATTAATTTTTTTAAGTTTTTATTTATTCATTTTGAGAGAGAGAGAGAGAGAGAGAGAGAGCACATGAGCATGAGTTGGAGAGGGGCAGAGAATGGAGAGAGAGAATCCTAAGAAAGCTCTGTGCAGACAGGGTGGAGCCTGATTCGGGGCTCAAACTCATGAAGAGTGAAACCATGAAATCGTGACTCCGGCTGAAGTAGGTTGCTTAACTGATTGAGCTGCCCAAGCTCACTGAGGTGCCGCAAGAAAACTATTTTTTTTTTTTTTAAACGTTTATGTATTTCTGAGACAGAGAGAGACAGAGCATGTATGGGGGAGGGTCAGAGAGAGGGAGACACAGAATCCGAAACAGGCTCCAGGCTCTGAGCTGTCAGCACAGAGCCCGACGCGGGGCTTGAACTCACGGACCATGAGATCATGACCTGAGCCGAAGTCGGCCGCCCAACCGACTGAGCCACCCAGGCGCCCCAAGAAAACTATTTTAAAATAAATTACAAAATTAGGGGCACCTGGGTGGCTCAGTCAGTTAAACATCCGACTTCAGCTCAGGTCATGATCTCACAGTTCATGGGTTCCAGGCCCGTGTCGGGCTCTGTGTTGACAGCTCAGAGCCTGGAGCCTGCTTTGGATTCTGTGTCTCCCTCTCTCTCTGCCCCTCCCCACTTGTTCTCTGTCTCTGTCTTTCTCTCTTTCAAAAAATGAATAAAAATTGAAAAAATAAAATAGTTTTCTTTTATCACATTGTTTATATTCTGGTGAGATGCCTCAAATCCTTTGGACAAGAAAACTATGTATAAACATATGGAAAGGTAAAACTAAGCTAGTCGGCCTGTGGCCCAAAGACAGATTGTGAGAGGGCAAGAGAATATTACCACAAACCATCCTAATTGCATGAGGCTTTAAAACATAACTGCAATTTTTACATTCTCGCTCAATATGGTATATATGAGTCTCCACCTTACATGTATTCTTTAGCCATTAGATGCTGGCAGGGAGTCCTCGAGAGAAAAATCTTCGCAGGCTAGGGTGCTATAAAGAGGAACCGTGCAGCGGGTTGGAGGCTAAACTCTGGGACGTCTGAGGGCTCTTTCCTCCGAATTTCCTTAGATTGAGGCCACTTCCATAGTAAAGAATTTTAAAACTGAGGTTGACATTTAAGGTAATATTTTCTGATGACAGCACTTCCAGCAAACCTGAAAAGCCCGAACGGTTTTATTTATAAAGTCTGTTTTATTAGGTCTCTTCTAGCACAACAGAGAACGTGTGCCCTTTTAATTACATGAAATAAAGGGCTCTAGGAAGACAAATTCAAATTACCATCAAAACTGTCTCTTTCATGGTGATCTCTCTTCATAAAATGAGTCCAGTGGTGACATAGGGACTTTTTGATGTGAAAGGGACTGTAGACACGCTCTAGTCTGGCCCCCTCCTTCCCACAGAGGAGGAAATGGATGCTCAGCTGGTGAATGCCCAACACCACACATTTACTTAGAGGCAGAGCTAGCCGGAAGCAGACCTCTTGCTTCAGAGTTCACTGTGTCTTCCCTTTCGTCTCCACATCCCTCCCTCACCCTCTTCTTCTTTTGTTTTTTAATGCTTATTCATTTTTGAGAGACAGAGCCTGAGTGGGGGAGAGGCAGAGAGAGAGGGAGACACAGAATCCAAAGCAGGCTCCAGACTTCAAGCTGTCAGCACAGACCCTGATGCAGAGCTCGAACTCATGGACCGCGAGATCATGACCTGAGCTGAGGTCAGACACTTAACCAACTGAGCTACGCAGGTGCCTCCCTAACCCTCTTTCAAGACTTGGCTCAAACCTCATCTCTCGAAGAATCAACCTGCCTTTCCTTTGTGCTTTTGCTGGATGCGGTACCTTCTTCCATCAGAACACACATGCTATTTTACAACATTTACTGCTTACATCTTTGACTTGCCTGGTTGACTTAGAACTCCTCAGGGTGGGCACCAATCCTTTTCTTCAAATACTCAGTGTCAAATGTATAAGCCATGACTTACGTTAAGTTGGAACAACTAAAATATTTTATTTACGATTTGAAGCTCACCATTTACAAAAGAATTTGAGGCAGTTAATAATAAATGCAATGACAGAAAGAAACTGAGGATAAAATCCTCATGTGATATCTATCTGGACTCTGGTAAAGTCAATAAACTTTGTGCCTTCATTTATATGAAGCAACACACTGTTTACTTCCTGTTAACATTAAAAATCTTTCCTTTTTTTTTTTTAATTTTTTTTTTCAACGTTTATTTATTTTTGGGACAGAGAGAGACAGAGCATGAACGGGGGAGGGGCAGAGAGAGAGGGAGACACAGAATCGGAAACAGGCTCCAGGCTCTGAGCCATCAGCCCAGAGCCTGACGCGGGGCTCGAACTCACAGACCGCGAGATCGTGACCTGGCTGAAGTCGGACGCTTAACCGACTGCGCCACCCAGGCGCCCCAAATATCTTTCCTTTAATAGCAGTTGCAAAATGAAGAAAGATAGAGTTAGGAGGAAACAAATTCAGGAAAAAAAAAAGTTGCGAACACCTACAGATGTGAAAAAGGATCAGCCATTTACTAAACAGGGTAAACTGCATCCTGAAACATTAAAAACCAGGAATTCCCCAGTCATACCTAAAACCCACTAGTACTTGTAAAAAATATGCTCCTGAAACCCTAAGAAAAACATGGACTAATTAAACTTTTTATCAGTCAAAGCTAATAACTAAACAAGGTGTTCCAGGTATCCTGAAATTTTAATTAACAAAAATATGTAATTCTCAGAGTATTTTAGATTAGACATCACTGAAGCATTGATATTGATATTACTGAATTCCAAATATACTTCATGGAATAGTCCTAAGGGAATGACATGAAGTGATCATTTTTTAAAAAGCAGCAGCAGCATATAAAATAAAGGAGTCTTAGAGATCAATCAAGTCTTATCCTTTCACAGATAAAATCATAAGTAATGACTGATGCATGGTCACAGATTCTACTCTTCCAGAAATGCTTTGTATTTTATCATCTCTTATACTTTATTATCCCGAGTACTAATATTTGATGAGCAATAAAGGTTTGTATGTCACATCATAGAATCATCATTCCAGCCATGGCTTCTATTTTAGGTGTGGTGACGGGCACGTGGTTCATTTTTGGATCTCTGACTCAGTGTCCTTAAGCCTTAGCTTCCCCTTTAGGAAAGGAATTGCTATTGCTCAAATCTCATACTGGAGCTTAATCAACAGTTACAAAGTGGAGGAACAACTAGAAAATCATAGCCACAAACACTAACCTAGGAGCAGCACAGCTAATTAAATCTCCAAATGATTAGCCTTGCTACTCACTGAAAAAGGTGATTCAGTGCAACAACAAATCCAAAATCACTGAGGCAACAACTTAGAGTCAGCTATGAGCGTGCCCTGAAAGTAAATTTCTTCCTCAGGGTAAAGTCATAATATAAATAGGTGCCATTTTCATGTACTTTTAAATGAACTACAACATGCAAATGAAAAATAACTAGCAAAGAAAATGGGATTGGGTGTCTGTGGTTCATGGCCACCAAGAGCCTATAAATGACTCTGTGAGTAAATGGATCCAGGATCACATGGCCCTGAAGCCAGGACCCACGGTTGTTGACACCAGTTGTTGCTATCTCTGGCATCTCCATATAAGGGCACCTGGGAACAACCAGCAGGGCTGGAGAAGCCAAAGTGTTACTAAATTCTGCATCACAGTAGCTCAACCCTCCTCCCTAACTCTGGTGTGCAAATTTGCTCACTATTCTAAGATTGACCAAAGCCGTATCCTTTTAACGGGGCCTTTTCTAATCCCTTGCACTGAAACACGTAAGTAATTTCATTTTCCTCCAGCTTAGATCATGCTCACAGCTCTTTTTATCATTTAAGAATTCTTTAACCAGCTACAAATAAATATTCCGACAAAATAGTTGTCTATGAAAAATTGCTTTGCTCTTTATTTTTTCCCCTGGGTGCTCGATATCAAAGCACAGAAATGACACACCGGTATTGCTTGCCACAAAATCCAAATTGTTATAATAGGGTTTAATTCAAAGCTAATAGGAAGCTTTATTGAGTGAGTCATGGTAATTTGTTCTTTAATTCCACTTCAGAGTCAGTGCCTCTTCACATTCAGGAATTAATTTTTTAAATCAAGTCTAAATCATTTCTATCAAAAGTTTAAAGCACAGAGCACATGCAACAAAAAACATCCCAGCCTCAAGAATCATAATTCGGTGTCGGTAGAGTAATAGCATGCAAATTACTTACAAAAAATGTGAGCTTTGACTGCTAGGTTACCAGAAAAGAAAAGAAAGAAAAAAAAATACTATTCAGAAGCAACTACAGTAAAACTTTCTATGAATTCTGTAGTCCTGTCTTTGCCTTCCTTCAGTGAACGGGTGCTCCTACAAGGCCCATAAACCCCGGCATGATGTCGGTCTATATTTAGTGTTAATTTAGCCAAGCAGTGTAAGATTTCCAAATACTTTTTATGCAATGTCTAAGGTTTTTAGTGACTATATTACTGAAACTATGCTTTAAAAAGAAAAAGCCACCATGCCTTGATTCAATTGGTAACAGTTGAGGTTGTTATTGGACCGAAGTTAATGTCCTTATTTGGCTGATGGGACCGGGTAAGCGGACACATTTCTAGCACTTCTGCCACGGTATGCTCCCATATATAAATATCCAGTAGCGGACCGGCGCTGCCATTCTGACAGGACTCCAGACCAACCAGAGGACTGCAATAAAGAGCGACAGAGAAAGGTTGTGATACTAACTGGGATGATGGCACGTCAGAGAACTCTGAGTGCTTCCAGAAGCTACAAAAAAAGATTGCGAGTGGGAGATTGTATGGCTACAGACCTGCTGCGGAAGAGAGAAGCACTGTGTCTCATCAACTTCCCTTTCTACTCAAAGCCTTTATTTATTCTGAGTTTTTATGCATCCGCTTTCTCAGAAATGCCAGACTTTCTCTCATGGGGTTCCCTCACAGGCACGCCAAGGAGCGTCTGCCCTCTGGTGTACATGAGAGGAGCTACAGTGAGGACGGCCATCCTCTGAGTCCCATTCGCAGGCTCCAGGGACAAACTATCCTGGCAGGACACTAAGGGCTGGGCAGTAATCAGATACGCAGTCCTTTCCAAACCTACCTTCCATTGCACATCTAGATGGACACATCTATGGATCTTTGAAACAGTTTGTACGTCAATCAGAAAATGTTTGCTTCACGGAACTTTCTTTACATTTATATTTAGTATGGACCTCGGTCTACATTTAGGGGAAAGGAATGCCATTTCCTTAAACTTCATCTGTACCAGGGGACCAGTTCACGGAGGAAGCAATATAACTAGTAACTGTCTCCTCAGAGGTACATTATACATTAAAAAGCTATGCCAAATTTCTTGAAAAATGAAAATGTTTGTTTGCTGTTATACTATCAGCCTGTTTATAAATCTCCTAGCTACCTGATCAGTCTCAAACCATCAAACCTCTGAAGAAACAGCAGCCTCATTTTGAATATGTACTTGTATGTTTTTCTCACTCCTGTAACCTTACAACCCTATCAGTCCCCCTTCAGGGATGAGGAAAATGTAGCCTAAGCAATTCCTTACCCCAAAGTCTGAATTCAACCATATTTTACACCAGGGAAAGGGATGAAAAGTTCTTACGGCTTGAGATTAATTAGACTTCTGGAGAAGCACGTGAAAGCAAAGAAAGATGACATACATACCTCATCTTATCTATTACATACTTGAAAGATCACATGAAGAAAAGTTCAATCATAAGAAAATAGGTATTCTCACCTGAAATAATCTGGGGGCACTTTTAAGTATTTCTTGATTTTTATTTCAAACACTTTATTTTACCATATCTAGATTCAACTCCCGGGAAATTCAGTAAGTGCCATCACAGCCTTGAATCGTGGATGCTGGTTGCTTCAAAATTAATGCTTGAGCCTCAAAACATTAAGAACTGAGTAGGCAGGGACCATTTTAAATTCCTTTAAACCAGCAAGAATCAAGAACCAAGGAATGAACTGGTTCATATGATATGAACTATCATATACCATTTTGCTACTTTTGAGAAAACTCAATTATTTTTATACATTGAAGCCCCAGTAATCCTTGTCTAGCAACTATCCATAAATTTCATGAAGATGTACCCATCCATAAATTTAATATACAGATTAACTCATTTCTCTCTTCTTCCTCCTAAAACCCCATTAAAAAGGCAGAATAGGAATTAAAATTAGAAAACCACAAGAATGAAAATTGGAAGAAATAATACTGAACAAGATTCCAACAAATGTATTGAATACGGAAAAGAGAGTGGTCGTTACCCGCATGTGTAGAACGGCAGAACTCAGGCGGGCTTAGGAATTGGAGGCAAGAATGAAGTATGGAGCTAAATCCAGGCAGGTGATTTCATAAAGATTGAAAAACTGCGTTATAGAAATCTACCCCACCCCCCCATAAATGATTTAAGAAATAAAGCCAGAGGCTCAATTCAGCGGTTCTAGTTATTTCATGGAGTTCCAGGACAAAGTGTGTATGTGTGGGTTTGGGGGGGGGGGGGGGGGGGGGGTGGGCAGAGGGTAGGTGAGGGAGGCTGGGCAGGGTCAGGGCCCACCAAAGCAGTTATTGCTGAATTTTACAACTCTAAAGTGCCTCCAATAACAAAACGAAGAAATAAAAATTGCACATCACAACAGTTTTATTACAATAGAGTGAGGTCTTCAAAATTCTGAATTTGATTTTCTACCTAAAATTTTATATACCAAGCCATATTACCTTTCAGGCATGCGGTAGTCTCCAAGTAATTGAGCCTCTAGGCACGCATTCCTTCACTGAAGGAAGTGTTCTCTATCAAGTAATCTAAGAACAAAGACACAGGGTCCAGAAAACGTGGACTCCAACCCAAGAGAGGAAAACAAATCCCAGGATGATGAAGTCTCAGAAACGGTTGTATATATACATGAATAAGAGAGAAATTAGTTTAGACTGAAACAGGTATACGGTTGGGCTTTGACCCTGTGAAAAACTGATCTTAAAAAGTTTTACATATTTGGGAATGTTTCGGAAGAATTAGTGATGTGATGTAAATGTAAAACCAACACAAAATGTTGAGAATGGAAAGGAAGCACAGGCAACTCATTCAGGAATGAACATAGAGATATGGTCATAATAATCGAACGATGCCAATTTAATGGAAAAATACCAGAATGAGAAAAAAGGAAAAATCATCTATCAAATAGGAAGCTGTCAGATGTCTAAACATAGTAAACTAGTAACAGTATAAGCATATTACTTAGAAATCTGAAACCAAGGCCCTGGGAAAAACACCAAAGGCTGAAACGGCCCCTGTGAAATGGAAAAGGATGGAGCAGGGAGCTAACTTTCCCCCTTACAATCCCTGAGGTACCATTCAACTACGTATATACATCATTTTAATAAAAATTTTTATTTAAAAATAGTATACATATACGAAATTGAAAATTTACGGGCGATAACTACTTGTAATCGTTTTTTCCAGGATTCTGACCTACTTGGGAGTACAAGAAGGTGGCAACAGCAAACTCCACTTCCGGATTCCGAGGCAGTTTTCCTCTGCACCAGAACTGAGAGATGGGACTCACGCTTGCCACAGCTACAGCGACTCTACAGGCCAGACAATACGGTTTCAACAAGAAGCTACATCACATGTCCCAGGAGTTGAGAATGTCGGGGAGGAAGAGCCCTGGTTTGGGAAGAACACCTTCACGGATCTGGGGTCTTCTCTAGTGTACAGGTTACCCCACCCCTGAAGCCTCTTATTACTGTTTTCTGCACTAAACCCAAAGAAATCAGTAACTAGAATCCCAATGAGGCACTAAGTACTATTCTACAGTGATATACCCAATGACATTGCTACATTCTTTCATCTATCTTCATGCTTCCAAATATACAAGTGAGTTTTGTCTCTCTCCCCCTATCTAGGTTGGTTATTTTGAACTTTGTACCTCAAACCCATAAATGTTTCTTCTACTAGAAAAGAAGCACTTTTAGTGTGAAAAGATCTTTATTTTAAAATGTAAGACTATAGCAGATAAAATGTGTTACTGCCCTCAGAGGTCAAGGTTGGCAGCTTTTCTGGCATATGCTGAACTCCTCGTGAACTCCCACTAGCTTTGGTCTCAAAGACCAAATGGCCTTTCAGAGTAGCTCTAAGGTCTCATGCTTCGTCAACCCCAGTGACAGAACTAAAATGATTAGATCCCATTTAATAATTAAAATATAGCAGAATTCTAAAAGAACTAGCTCCCAAAACTGTATCCAAAACTCACTTGTCTAGTATATTAAGTACTTTGTATATTTACAACATTATAATCAATATTTTTGGACAACTACAGTATAAGAAATTTAAACTTGGGTGATAGGTTTCCTCATTATGAAATCAAGTACAGTAACATATTTTTGCTCTTCATAAATAGAAATGACCAAACATTACAAATACTTTATTTATGTTTACTGATTATATTTACAGAGAATATTCAATAACCAGAACTCACCATTTGCAATATTGTACATTAAATTATAACCCCTGCTACAAAAGCCATCTATGTTAACCCAAAGATAAAAACTATCTCTAGTTTAAATACATTAGAAATTAAAAAAAAAAAAAAAAAATTAGAAAGTGATCTTCAAGTGCCAAAAATCTAGAAGAATTCTCCAACATCCGCTCTCTTATCTCGACATTTGCTTCGAGCTTTTGTTCGAGCTTTGAAGGCTGCAGAATTATACAGATGCTGAAATGAAGGAAAGGAAAATACAAGTGAATCACTAAAGCTTAAAATATTCTTGTATTTTAACATTTTAAAATCATAACATTTTAAAATCATAAAAATGTTGTCAAATGTGTGTGTAATAGCTACGTGCCTTCATTCATTACTAGAAACAATTACAAATGATAGAATAACTTTAGAAGGTTATTTGGCAGTACATATCAAAGAGTCATAATCCAGCCCTGTATTCCCATGTAAAGATTTCATCCAAGAAGGGATTCAGATATTAATATTAAAATACCTAATCATCAATTATGTGGCTATAAAAATGACTAACTATAGTCTATAAAAATATAGTTAAGCACTTCCCACCCACTAGTATGGCTATAAAACAAAAAAAGCCAGAATAAAAAGTGTTGATAAGGATACAGAAATTGGAACTCTCATACACTACTGGTGGGAATGCAAAATGGTTCAGTCATTGTAGAAAACAGTTTGGCAGTTCCTTACAAAGTTAAACACAAAACTACCCTATGACCCAGCAACTCCACTCCTAGGTATATACCTAAAAGAACTGAGAACAGGTGCTCTAACAAAAATGTGTACACAAATGTTCACAGTAGCACTATTCACAATGGCCAAAAAGCAGAAACAAGCTAAAAGTTTATCAACTGATAAATGGATAATCACGTGGTGTATCCACACAACGGAGTGTTATTCAGCCACAAAAAGTACTAAAACACTGGGACATGCTAGAATATGGATGAACATTGGTAACATGATGCTGAATGAAAAAAGTCACACAAAAAGTCACCTTTTAGGAATCTATTTACATGAAATATCCAGAATAGGTAAATGCATGGAGACAGAAAGCATATCAGTGGTTGCCAGCAGCTTGGGGGGGTGGGGAGGGATGAGAAGGGAATGTTTAATGGATATAAGTTTCCTTTTGCAGTGATGAAAATATTTTGAAACTAAACAGAGATGACAGTTGCACAACATTGTTGAGTATACTAAATGCCCTGAATTGTACACTTCATTTTTTTAATGTTTATTTATTTTGAGAGTGAGAGAGAAAGAGAGAGAGAATGCACACATGAATAGGGAAGGGGCAGAGGGAGAGACAGAATCCCAAGCAGGCTCCACACGGTCAGCACAGAGCCTGATGCGGGGCTCAAATTCATGAAAAGCGTGAGATCATGACCTGAGCTGAAATCAAGTTAGACACTTAACCAACTGAGCCACCCAGGCGCCCCAGTGAATTCTACACTTTAAAATAGTTTATTTTAGGTTATGTGAATTTCACCTCAATAAAAACATAAAAATATAATTAAGGATTTTGGAAATGTTAAGTGAAATTACATTAATTAGTATTTAATGTTACAAACTCTCTGAGCACCTGTTTTCTCAGCTTGCAAAATGAATCTGGTACTTACTAAGTAGGCTTAGTTATCTGATACAAAAGATACTGTGTACTTATTCATAACTATAAAAAGTTAACAATAAAAGAAAACAAGAAAGGAAAATAATTTCTGTGCTAATAGGATTACAGATAAAAATTATTCATTGTAACTCCTGATACTCTAAATAAAGTGTCTACAATTTTAATACAGCTATTCTGTGTCTGAAACATCATAAAGCACTACAAGCCCATAGACTCCGCTAAATACTTATCACCTGGTAGAATCAAAGCCTCGGTCTCCTTTTCTTTGATGCATTGAGTTCTGATGAAAACAAAAACAAAACCTACCCTTTCAAAACGTGAAATCTTCATGGTTTTAAGTGTTGCAGCATCAAGCATCACTGGGGGTCCAAGTTCAAATACATTACGAAGGAATTCATTTGACTTCGGTAAAACAGAAAGGTAAATAAAATCAGGCTCATTATCAAATATCAGCTCTTTTTTACTACATAAAGTGAAATCTGATTAATAGAAGTTATGTGGAGCTTATAAATAAGTACTTGGGTCACTTATTTTCCTCTTTATGAGACTAAGTTGTTTCCAATGCCTCGAATCCAAGAAAGTTACATAAGCAAAAGTCGTCTACAAAACTTACAGATGTTCCACCAAAAAGTTGCCTACTTATCAATTCTACTTTAAAAAAAATAAATGCAGCTCTGTACCATGCTGAAAGCATCTCCATATCCAACTAACTTCAAAAGCCCATTATGTGAACTACATTCCAAAATGCTAATTTAAAAACAAACATACAGAAAAGAGGTCACTCACACTCACCTGCAAATGGTACTGCATTCCTGAACCAAGAACTTCCTTAAAGGTGTCATAGGTATGTTTTTTGACCCAGCAATCAATATACATACGTTCAGGACCAAATTTAACAGTTTCTGTTGGAAAATCCCGTTCCTAGCCAACAGAAGAACCAAAAATTTTAAGAGGAATTAAGATGGCTTCACAAGTTCCTACAGAAACACAATTTCTAAACAGACACATTTACAAGTAAACAATATGGTTTAAACTGATAACTCCGATACCTCCACCCCTGAGATGTGAACAGACTAGCAAGTATTATCCTAATATAAGGGTACAGAACTTGTCTATTTATAGTAGACTTAAAGGCACAACCAAGTTCGGATAAATACTATTGGCAAAACCATATTGTTGTGAATGTCTTTAAATTTCAGTAACACTCAACAAACGTGAAGAAAAAAATCAGGTATCTATATTGGTCTACAAATACAGGGTGAGGTGGGGAGAGAGGAGCAGGATGCTGCAAGACAAGTCAGAAGACAAGATGCCCCACATACCAGGAGTGAAACTGAGAAGAAGCGGGGGTCAACGGAAGGAAGGGAAGATAAATGGAACTGACATAACAGACCAACCAAAAAGTAGAGTACCAGCAACAAGAGGGCTCCAAGGGTCTCAGAGCAGACTTACTAAAAAAATGAGAGGTTAACAAATGGAGTTTAAGACTTCAGAGATGGAACGATTTTTCCAGAAGACAATTTCTAAAGTACAATCATGAGTGGGAAACTAGTGAATCAAGGAAATAAAGGAAATGGAAGTAAAGACCATTGAAACAAATACAGGAAAGGGCCCTCCAAATGTAGGGAGGAGTCACCCAGAACAGGGGCAGAACTTGGGATGAAAAAAAAACTGGCTGCTCCATTCTTTAATGAATCATGATTATGAAAGAGTAACTAGGAAGAGAGCAGCTGATCACCACAGGGACAGAACAAAGGAGATGGAACTTGACCACTCCAATCAGCTCCCCGACATCTACCTAGCCCCTTCCTTCTCAGCAGACACATTATATAATGTGATAGAAAAGAACATGAAATCTAGACTTAACATGGGTGTGCCACTCACTGGCTTGTCATTTTGGCAACTAATTTAACCCCTTTGGGTCTGTTCCCTTGCCTGTAAAGTGGAGCCTTCAATACCTATACCACAGAGTTATGAGAAGTGTAAGATAAAGCATGTCTGTGAAGCACAAACTGCCTGGTCTGTCACAACAACTGAAAAAACACCCAACAGGGTTCTACTATTTCAGCCTTTCTCATTTCAGAAACACTGAGACACCAGGAAAGAGCTCTGTCTAAACTCATCTGCATCATAACCTATTCCTCTCCTAAATCTCTCCGATTCAAGGCAAATCATACTCCTTACATCACACTCTCAATCTATCATCATACCCTCAAACTAAAATTATAAACTTGTATTTTAAAATGTTCCCTTCTCCACTGGTTCCTTCTCCCATAAAGGGAGCATCTAAAACACCCAGCATCTAAAACAAAACAAAACAACAAAACCCTCCCACGATCCAGTGATCAACCCTTTCCCTTTCCAGTTACAGCCACGTTTTTGAAAAGAACAGTCAAATGGGGCGCCTGGGTGGCTCAGTTGGTTAAGCGGCCGACTTCGGCTCCAGTCATGATCTCACGGTCCGTGAGTTCGAGCCCCACGTCAGGCTCTGTGCTGACAGCTCAGAGCCTGGAGCCTGTTTCAGATTCTGTGTCTCCCTCTCTCTGACCCTCCCCGTTCATGCTCTGTCTCTCTCTGTCTCAAAAATAAATAAACGTTAAAAAAAAAAAAATTTAAAAAAAGAACAGTCAAAACACAACATCTCCACTGCTTCACTTTCCAATCCCCTTCAGTCAAGCTTTCCTGACATCACTTTACTGAAGCTGCTCTTATAAAGGTCACCCACCAATGACCGAATTGACAAATCCAATGGACACTTCCTTCACTCTCTCTCTCACTTGACCTATCTGCAGCATGTGGCCCTGTTGATGGCACAGTACAATGGGTTCAAATTCCAGCTGTGCTACTTACTGTTCTTTCTGCCTTTGGTCTCCATTCTTCCTTAAAAAAATAACTGTGTTGCTTAAGTGTTATAATGGAACAGAAATAAGAAAACTTTGTATCAAGGCACCTAACGTATTAAATGCTTGCTGATTGAGACATACATGAGCTTAAAGAAAGATTTCCAGATGAAAAGAAAGGATGGACAGCAACAAGCACACCTAAAATGGAGAACTCTCCTCTACGGCAGTTTAATCAGCTTCATTTAAAAGATCCATCAAGGAAGCAGGGTCCTTCAGAGAAAGCTGGGTTCCAGTGAAAGTTAAGAAACAAGAACACTTAGCAAGGCTGTGAGGACAGACCTTTCTTCAGCAGGTACACTGAAGCAGAGCTGGAGAAGAGGGAACCCAGGCAAAGGGCAGGGGAGGAAGGGAAATCCTGAGGTGGAGAGGGGAGGGTGGAGAAGGCCTAAGGGGAGAGCACTGCAGGGAAGAATTATGAGGCAAAGAAAGGGCTTTCACTTGTAGGAGGTGCTGGGCAGGGGTGGGGGGCACATGAGAGGCCTGTTAAGGCTGGTGTGCACTGCGATCTGGCTTGTGTCTTAGGACAATCAGTGCTGCGTGCTGTGGCTGCTCAGGCCGAGGGGCTTGTCAACAGGGTCTGCTCAAATCCTGCTGAGCCTTACAATCTTTGATCCAGAAAGGATGCATCAAGACAGAAAATCTGACATCAGGTATAATCCAGAAAACATAGAACACACCATTATCTTATCTTTGGCGGTGACATTATCCAAATAGAGGAGTAGTTTGTAGTTATTCAAGAAAATGCCTTGCCTAATTTGGGGACACCACCGCACTAAAATTGTAAGATCAAAAGGATCAATTTTTAACACAGATGTCTGCTCGAGCTTGGAGGCTTTTATTTTTCAGATTCTAAAAACCAGAGTAAATATAAAATATTACTATAATGTAATTAGAGTTAGCATTAACTGAAATGCATAGATCCCTGAAGATCTCTATACTAATTTATACCCTAAGTTTTACTTGGATTAAAATGAACAAAATTCTTTTTTATATATATATATTTTTTTTTTAATTTTTTTTTTCAACGTTTATTTATTTTTGGGATAGAGAGAGACAAAGCATGAATGGGGGAGGGGCAGAGAGAGAGGGAGACACAGAATCGGAAACAGGCTCCAGGCTCTGAGCCATCAGCCCAGAGCCTGACGCGGGGCTCGAACTCCCGGACCGCGAGATCGTGACCTGGCTGAAGTCGGATGCTTAACCGACTGCGCCACCCAGGCGCCCCAAAATGAACAATTCTTAAGCAGGCTATGCATGAGAATCACTGGAATATTTCAAAACTGGACCTGAATGGGATCTTAGCATCTTTATTTTTTTTAATTACCATTCTAAATTTTCATATACACGCCAGGTTGAAGACTCTGGTGACACACTTATTCTTAAATGAGCTGCCCTATTGGATAGTAAGAACCTGAGATATTTATCCTTTATGTGCAAGAAATATTTCTTACCTGGTCAAACCAAAAAAAAAAAGGAATAAAAGAAAATGTTAATGACTTTGGTATTCTCCACAGTAAAACTGCCCTTAACCTGCAGTTCCTCTTAACTGTGCCTTCTATTCGAATCCCTGAAGGTTTCTAAATCAATTTATTTGCCAGGTAGATTGAAACAGGTTAGAAGACTGTAAAAGGTACTCAAGTATCGGATGATTTTAAAACATTACTTAAATGCTGGGTTTTGTTATTTTAGCACCTAGGCTTCCTAGGGAGAATACAAAGGTCTTTGCTTAAAAGTACTGACAGGTAGACAATAATTCACTATTCACAGAGAACACTGTACTAAATATGTATGTGCTAAGCACCACTGTTTAAATGATGACAAGTACAACAAAGGGAAATACACTGTGTATTTTTTAAACTAAGAAAAAAGTACCTTTATGCATCAAAATGAAATTTGCCTTTGTTTAAAAAAAATATGTATGTTGTTAAAAATACCCTCCAGGCTTAAAATGAGGAAACTATTTTGATCAAAGGTGAAGTTCAACCAACAAAATGACCCAACTGCCAAGTTTAGCCTAAAACGATCTCATTCAAAATGAGTAGGCATTGTAGCATTGAGAGACCTACCTCCACTGCCCTCAGGATGTCTCTGAACACGGACCGCTGCTTTCTCTTGTCCACTTTGGCACGGTGCTTGTTTCCATCTGTAGCCAAAGCCCTAAGCATCTGAGTCAAAGAATCCATGTCTTCATAAAAAAAGTCCTGGTCAGGAAAAACAATTTTAGTTTGTTATTGGGTTCCTTTCCCCCGCCGCCACCACCCCAACCTTTCCTAGCGCTAACAAAGAACAGTCCGCTTTGGAAATCACCCAGCAGTGGTAAAAGGAGCATCACACATTTCAGAGCTCTTTAGAGATCTTGGCACACAGGCACACGTTCACACATTTATAGCATCATGTGAAAATTTTAATCCAGAAATGGGGACTACAAGATGATACACTACCACTAACCAATTAACATTCCCCTCCCAACTATATCCAGATACAGTCAACAAATACTTATTGTGTTCCTACCGTATTCAAGATATTCCTGGGATTTCAAAGTTCAGTGGAAGTCAGATACCACAAATATCAACACAGCTTCTATCCTTTGGCTCTTCAGTCCCCAAAGCACACAATCCCAGAATTCCAAATATTCTTATTCCCAAAGTACAAGCGATCAGTAACGCTTAAAACACCTAATTTCTTATTTACTCTTCATTTTTCAAATAAGCAAGCATTTAACTCAGGTGTACACTTCATGTACTTAAGTTACTCAAGCTAAGAAGATATTTTAATCCCTTCTGAAGAAAAGCCACAAAATGTATTACTATTTGCTACTGTCCTGATTTGACTGTGAGTTTCCTTGTTATAGTTTAACAATGGCTATACTTTTAAGAAGTATCTTTGAGTGTTTTTATTCCCTATGTACATTTTATAAACACATTAAAAAAAATGATTCAAAGTTATTTAGCTGACCAAAATTAGAGCAGACACTTAGAGAAGCCAGAAAGTAAACAATCTCCAGTTCCACTTATTAATGGCTGTTTAATATTTTTTGCATTAGCTATAATAATCATTTAACTTATTCTATTAAAATAAGTAGATCTTATTCTGGATATTCTTCAAATTGTACATATAATTGTTTAAGCTTAAAAAGCATAAATGCAATTTCTTTTAAAGTCTAAAATTAAAAAGATTATTAAACTGGTAGAAATTTTATTATTTAAAATTTATTATTACTGGTGGAAAATTACAACTGATACCCCAACTTTTCAGTACATATTTTCTTATTGTCAATATTTTAGAGATTGTGTATTAACTATTTCAACAAGTTTTCTTCAAATGTTCCAAATCAACCTCCTATGTCTGAGTAACTGGAACAATACCTTAAGATTTGCATCTAGAAAATCTACTACCAAAGCTGATGAGGTTTTATTAAAACAGATGAAAGTCATGTTTATCTCTATGTATATAAATTCCAATGAATGTGATGCTTTCATAAAGTTTTACTTGTAGAAACAAGTACATTTCAGACACTGGAAGTTTCCTACTCATTTCACTGGCTACTCATTCTGTTATAGTATTCTCAAAGAAAAATGTATGGAAAATCTTACAATACATATAGGAAAATAAATGAAATTAAGAAAACTCTAGATATTAACTTAACTTGTTTTAAGAACTGAGAACCACTACTAGTCTGACCCACCGGGGACATTCAGCTATGTCCAGGGACATTTTTGGTTGTCATACCTGAGGAAGGAGCAGTTGCTATGGGCATCTAATGAGTAGAGGCCAGAGATGTTGCTAAACATCCTAAAATGCACAGGACCGCACCTGCACCCTCTTCCCAACAGAAAATTACACAGCCCAACCTACCAACCATACAGACGTTAAGAAATCCCACTGTAATTGATCTCTGCAACCGATAAAACTCAATCTAGTTACGGTATCAATCACTGAGTTCAATATAGTACTAACTTGGAAAAAACAAATGTTAAATATTGTAGGGAAATGTCTCCGAAACATTTGGGCATTAAAAAGAAAGAAAATATAGAACAAAAACAGTCCATAAATAGCATCCGAAAGCCAACTTATTGGGGCTTAGGATAACTATATAGTAAACTATATATCCAGGGACAAATGAAAATTGGGACTCTTGGGGTACAAATAAACACTTTAACTCCTATCAAATATAAAAAGAAAATAGCAGAATCATGATCACACAAGGGTGTGTGTCTGTTTCTCTCCTGAAGCACTTCCTTTGTCAGGTTAAGCAGGGTATAAAAATGGGAGAATCAAGGAAGGTCTATGCTATATTTTGGTATGTCTTCCAAGGTCAGCATGTTATTTGGCTCCCAAGAACTGTAACTCTGCCTAGTGAACAGTCTTGGTGTTATTGTAAGTTATTCTAGAGAGCTCCTAAAAGGCCACTACTAGACCACTGCCAGAGAGGGGAAGTAATACTCAGTTTAATCAAGAGTTAACAGTAATAGCTACCACTTATACTGTACCTGTCGTGTTCGCAACAACCTTATGAGGTAATTACTATTTTATTCTGCATTTTAAAGATACTGATACTGAGGCATAGAGAAGTTGCCCAAATTATCCAACTAGTAAGGGTAGAAAAGAGATTTGAACCTGGGAGTGTGGCTCCAGAGCACACACCTACCTATGTGGTTACAGAGCAAATATGCATAATAAACTAGAGAGAGAGCTCTCACAATTTCTAATTCCCCATGGAAACTTACATTAGCAAAGGCTCTGAATATTTCCATGCCATGCAAAGCTACTAAAACCACAATTTAAATCAGCCTATGTATTCATCAACACTTGGTTTAATTTTTTGAACGCCCTACATCTACTCCTACCCAATACCACAAACTCACTTTCAAAAAGCTTACTTAACAAAAATAGCAAACAAAACACTAGGTTCTATTCTGTAACTCAGTTCATTTTTGTCCTTAGATAGGGACTTATCCAAACATGTTTAATCTGACCTGAGTTCTAGCTCTATCTCCTACAATTTATCAAACCCGGAGAACAAAGAAGATATGTGAGTAATAATAAATGTATGTTTACACAATTATTTTTAAAAATCCAACATGAATAATTTAAATTGTAATATTACTTTACTTTTAAGAAACACTTCAAAGGAAAAAGCAAAGAAATTACCATTTATAGCCAGTAGAGTAAAAGAAAATTAAAAAACTGGGACATCTGGCTTCTATGCCTTGAGGTTAAGGAGCCATTAAGTAGCTCAATAAAATTAAATTGATTGCTAAGCTTGAGTCCAATTTCTCCTAAGTACATTCGTTCGCTGACAGCATTAATAGCTTCTTTCCATTCTACCTGCTAGCTTTCAAAAAAAAAAAAAAGGCGGGGGAGGTTAGAGGAAGCCTAACAAAGACACTTCCTAGATAGAAGTTTTAAGAGCCTAAAACATTGTTTTGGGTTTTTTTCCAGTTTATTTTTATTTATTTTTTGAGAGAGAGAGAGAAAGAAAGCAAGTGGGGGAGAGGCAGAGAGAGAAAGACAGAATCTAAAGCAGGCTCCGCAATGTCCGTGCAGAGCCCGATGCAGGGCTCAAACACACAAACCATGAGTGCAAGATCCGAACTGAAGTCAAGGTTAGATGCTTAACCAATTGAGCTACCCAGGCGCTCCAAGCCTAAACATTATTTTTAAACCTAGGACTAGAATGAAATGTGAAGAACAAAGGCGACAGAGATATTATTAATCCTATTTGGAATTATTCACTATTAAATAACACATTTAATTCCAGAAAAGGTTTCATTCCAGAAGTATAGTTGTTGTCTTTACATTAAAGAGCACCTAGTAAGTAACCAAAGGTTCACAACAGGGGATACAAACTAGGGTGCCAAACATCCCAGTTAGCCAGAGATGAGAGGTTTCCTGGAACACAGGGCTGTTAACGCTAACCTTAGAACAGTTATCAGGCAATCCAGTAAAGCTGGTCACCTATCACAAAATACTTTTGAGAGCCAAATTGAGTAACAACATGACAAGCACACAGTGGATGGGGAACTACAAAGCACATGTCCCAGTCTAAAGGTCCATGCTTGTTTCCAGCTTTGGCTTAGAGAAGTTAAACAACAATGATTAAATTTATCTGATCCCAAAGCTATGTTGACTTAGTATTTCATCCACTTGTCTGACATTTATGATAAGGCATCCATGCCTGAATCACCTGAATGTGTCCTGTGCCTGAGAAATCCAAGCAGTTCCAAACAGATTGTAGTAAACAACTTTCTCCATGGTAAAAGTGCCCCTCAACTTGAGTTCTATAGACAGCAAGGGTAATTGCAATAACGCTCAAATGTTGCTCTACCAACCCCTACTGGTTTATGCTCTTAAAACTTTTATCATCACTGCCAAGAAGCAGGGCAATCACTTGGTTTTCAAGCTGGCTATACTCCGAAGTTATCATCTAACTCTTAATTATGAAGATAATGATAGAATCACAGTCCTTGTGATATAATCTTTTTTTCTCTATTCATCAAATACTTACACTCTCCATCCCTCTGGCCAATTCAAACATAAGTGCCAAAGATTCACCAGCAGCTATTCTCATGTTTACGTCATCAGAAGACAGGAGGCTTGGAAGTTTATGGAAATGCCTAAAAAACAGTTAGTCATTACTATGTGAACACAGCCAATCATGTCAATGTAGGTTTTCATAAAATATGAAACAAAGAATACATACATCTCAAGTTTTTTCTTCACTTCACTGATCGGGCATATGGTCAATAATAAAGTCCATGCGAGAAGCGAGCTGATGTGAAGCACTGTATTAGGGGTGCTGCAAATAACATTAGTGTCTTTCTCTTTGAGGTAGGACTTGGTGAAGACATTTTCCAAACATTCCAGAGTTGAATACAGCTCCTAATGCATAAGAACATTAAATAAGGTAACCATCTTAAATTTGAAACAAGCGAATAACTGGGTCAAAGGTTTTCTACTTACAGTAATGTCATCTGTAGCAATAAAACAGCAAACACCAAAGCAAGTTGCACACTAAAAAAAAAAGTAAATATAGACATTAATGTTTTTAATTTTACTATTTCTGTATCTTCCTGCTTTTATAATTCAATGTGAAAATGTTCTTAACTACATGACTATAATGTTCCCAAGCAGAGTATAAAAAGAGAGAATATAGAATCAAGAGTTAAGGGAAGTGGATTTCAGCTCAAACTATGCTACCAAACTGAGAGTATGGTTAAGTTCTTCTCTTTCTCTCAGTTCTTCCATTAATCCAGCAGATAGTTTTCAAACTTCCAACTCCAACTCAAAGAAAGAGATGAAGTTTGCACATTGGAGATTAAGAAGTCTACTCTACTAAAAACGTTTAAAACACATTAAGTTTGTTACAAGGCTTTTAAAACCATTTATGTTCATTTGTTTTTACGTAGACTCTACTATGAAAACTTCCAAAAGAGATCATTTTTCCAGAAATAAGCACAGTAGGAGCAGAAATCTCCTCCAGTTTAATAACTCCCCTTGAACTTCCACTTAAAGAAGGATCTCATTAATCCAGATCCCATTGTTTTCCAAGTATACTGAAAAGCGGTCAGGAATCCTGTAACTGCCTTTTGTTAGGGGGGAAAAAGGAACGATATAGGAGTACAAAGGTAAAGTTACTTAATAAAATGGACTTGGAAGACAAAACATATGCAACCATGTGCTTATAGCATAAATGGGAGCCATTAATTTTCAGAACACTGCTCTAACAGATCATATGAAAACAATTTATGACTTGTGACATTTTATTATCGTCCACTTCCCTTTTCTCCACGTTTTCATTAAAATTCTCATGTTGTTCCAAGTGCCACTAAAGCGTTAAGTCTTTAAAGTCACCATTCGCACACCCAGGTTTCAGTTAGTTTGGATCTGGTAGCATAAGGACACTTGTGGCATTAATCTGCTTTGTGTCACTATTTTATTTTCATTATTTCACCCTGGTAAAAATTGGACATTGCTAAAGTTAAAAAGTAATCTAGGTATTATTCTCAGTAACAAAAACTTTCAAACTGTAATCCCTTGTCCTGAGCAAGCAGCACACGCCATGCCCCATCTCTCCTTTCGCTGCCTCAAGAGAAAAAAGGTGTATTAACAATTAGAACTGCCTACATCCCTCTGCTAATATAAGAATTGTCAAGGAATTTTTTAATTCACGGCAAGCATCAAGCATATTTTTAAAAAAAATGACAACAAACTCACGCATGATGAAAATTAAGACATCGCTACAAGTACCCACCTAACAGGGTTTTCTGTCAAACATTTCAAAAACACCTCTCCAGTCCTGCATGATTTAAAAGTTGCATGAAACTACCCAAAAAGGGGGCAAAGAATGTCAACAGCATAAGCCGATATAGCCATTTTGGGATCACTAAATGCTAGAGAGCAGAGATTCCTAGGAAGTCACCAAAATTCTATTTCTTTGCCTCTGGGGGAAACAGCCTCACTATACCCGGCTTCCATACAGCTGGTAGACCAAGGAACTGGCCGCTAAAGGGATATGCTCTGGCCTGAGCATATATCCTCTTTTTCCCCTTCCAGCTACCATAGCTGCCATATGGAGGACCTAAAGGTGGGGCAGAGCCACAGGGTGGATAACCAGGGTCTCTGACTACTTACTTACACAGTGACATGAGCAAGAAATAAACTTTTATTGGGGCGCCTGGGTGGCGCAGTCGGTTAAGCGTCCGACTTCAACCAGGTCATGATCTCACGGTCCGTGAGTTCGAGCCCCGCGTCGGGCTCTGGGCTGATGGCTCAGAGCCTGGAGCCTGTTTCCGATTCTGTGTCTCCCTCTCTCTCTGCCCCTCGCCCGTTCATGCTCTGTCTCTCTCTGCCCCAAAAATAAATAAACGTTGAAAAAAAAAATTAAAAAAAAAAAAAAAAAAGAAAGAAACTTTTATTAAGCCACCAAGATTTCAGGGTTTATCTGATATAAAGATCAATGTGAATTACTTTAAGTAATATTAAAGAGAAAGCTTGAAAACTCACTCTTAAAAGTATTAAAAACTTGAACTGGTTCTCTTGTTAGGAAAACAGCTTAAGATTCAAATCTATTAAGATTAAATTCTTATGATGCATTAAGATTCTTAAGATCCATTAAGATCCAAATCTACTTTCTTTTTTTTTTTTTTTAAATTTTTTTTTTTTCAACGTTTATTTATTTTTGGGACAGAGAGAGACAGAGCACGAACGGGGGAGGGGCAGAGAAAGAGGAAGACACAGAATCGGAAACAGGCTCCAGGCTCTGAGCCATCAGCCCAGAGCCTGACGCGGGGCTCGAACTCACGGACCGCGAGATCGTGACCTGGCTGAAGTCAGACGCTTACCCGACTGCGCCACCCAGGCCCCCCCAAATCTACTTTCTAAACTCAGAAAGATGTTTGTGATAATCACTTACGCATACCAAAAACAAACAAAAAAACAATTTAAAGTCAACTGTTATAAGTGATAAATTTCAAACAATTAGAGAATGAAAGTTTTTCAAACCCGAAAACTAGATGAGGATCTCACAAGTTACAGATTCCTACATCAACCCAAATCCACCCATGGAAATAGAGCATTCAGCTTTTCACAAGGACTTGTCGGCCACACCAAGCCAATTTTTTTTAACACCTATTACATTTCTTAAGAGTAAAATATAACCACCCAATAAACACTGTTAGATCACTTCTTTAAGTTCCAACCAAAAGAATTTTTTTTAATGTTTTATTATTTAATGTTTTATTCTTGAGACAGAGCACAAGCAAGAGCAGGGGAGGGATAGAGAGAGAGGGGAACAGAAGAATCGAAGCAGGCTCTGCACTGACAGCAGCCAGCCCGATGTGGGGCTCAAACCCAAGTCGAGGTCAGACACTCAACAAACTAAGCCATGCAGGCACCCCTCAAAATTACTCTTCAATCATCCTAAGTAACTCAAATATAGTATTCCCTATTAGTGTATGACCTTCAATTTCAAAGGTGTAGAAATCTATCTGGGCTATTCTATGGCATCAAAGAAAATTTAAGAAAACAATTGTTATGCTAAGTCTGTTCACTCAAACTAAAAGACAAATGAAAATAAAATGTTAATTACAAACCTGCTAGTTTAAAAAGTCTAACTTTCCTAGATCATTCATCAGAGTAACTGGCTGTCACGCCTAGATAAATTTATAAACTAAAAAATCACATACTTACAGTTTGCCTAGCCTGGATACTAGCTGTTCCATCACAAATTATTTTCTTTAGGACTGGTCCAAGAGTTTTCAAAACTTCTTCACTTTCGATCCCAGGGCCCAACTGAATACACAGAACAGATGCTAGTGCTGCAGCCGCACGCTGCTCATCACTCTTACCTACAGAAAAAACAACGGTGCAACCGTGAAAAAAATTACTTTGAGAAGACTAACTTATTAAGATAGCCATTTCCCAAATCTGTACAATTCCAAAATATCATCTACCATTTACAAAACCCATAGTACGTTCCAAGTTTTGACCTGAGCAGCACCCTAGTGAGCTCAAACTCTGGGAACAGACCTCACTCAAATCCTAGATCCACCACTTACTAGCCAAATGACTTATTCTCAAAACATACTTCGTCAGCAGTAAAATGGAGATCAATACCTATCTTAAGCAAGTACTATAACAAAACATGTTGTTTTACAAAATAACGTGTTTCAGCTGATTTGACCTTCCAAACCTTTCATGTACTCACAGAACTGTGCTCAGGTAGCCTCTGCATTAATCTCTGAGGCATTTCAGATGTACACAGCCCGTGAGAAAGCCTTAACCTTCAGGGTCCCCCCCGCCCCATCCCAATTTTTTGAAAATAAACAAGGGATTAAAACCATACAAAAACTACAGACACCAAAGGGTTTGGGCAGATTTTACATGCAAATTACTACCTGACAAACAAAAAAATTATAAAATAAGCAGACTAGAATGGAATTTTTAGAAGTCATCTAATCCAACTGTCATTATAAGAAAACAGTTTCAATGTAAACACTTCTATAAAAGCCTTTGTAACATCTCAGAAAAGTGGGCTCTGCTATCAACTATACCACTAAGAAGTTATATAACCTTAGACCAATCTCCCATTTCCTAGGCCTTTTATTCTGTACAATGAGAGAGGTGGAATGGATGAAAGGTTTCCAAATACCCAATCATTGACAAAGCTTTCACGTAAGGTAAAATGAGAAAAACAAAGACATAAAGCTAATAAAGCTCACTCAATTTAAAAGAGCATGTGGGCTTCCCACATTCTGGTGCTAAAAATATTTTGTTAACAAAGAGATAATGATGGAGAGTCATTATCCTCACAATGTCCTCACTTGGCAAAATAATTAAGCTGGCAGCCCCAAGTCTTTTTAATTTTGGTGGTTCCTAAAGCTGAAGTCTGGTGATACTAGATTTAATCTTTAATGTCTTTCTTCATTCTTAAAAGTTCTAGGATTACAACAATATGAATTCCAGAATCTCTACTACAAAGTTCTGGAATTCAAATATCCCAAGGAATATCCTGAAAATGATGTCATCTGCAGGTATGACTGATGTTTTAAGTGCATGCAAGGGAAAATGAGCTACGTGATTATAATACTTTTTTAATTTCAGAAAGATGAAGTGGGATGGTTTTTTTAATAATGGCTTTTGTTGACATCTGACACAAGCTTTCAAGGCTTTCTTCTTTGAGAATGGCAATCACTTCTTGCAATACAAAAAAAGGATGACAACCACCACAATCCTACTGTTAAGCTGCCTATTACATAAATAAAAACAAAGTTTCTAACAAGTCTCATTTTGAATTTGAATAAGCATAGTGTGTATTCCTTGACACCTAAAGTTAAAAGAGTGAGCCAGTTTTCTATTTCCATTAACGAAGGTTACTGCCAAGAGGTGGCAAATTCCTTTTTAGTTCTGTGACTCTGACTCAAAAATAAGGACAGTACCTTTTTTCAGGCAGCGTTCAATGCTGTCAGTCAAAGTCATTCTTCTTTCCAGAATAAATTCATAAAGCATTTTTGAAGCCAGTGCATTTTTAATACCTTCAAGAGCTGCCTGCCTGGTCTTCGCACTATTTAAAACAAAATCAAAGATCCAGCTGGAGTGTACCATAGGTCAATGACTTACAAAAACTCCACTAGTCCCCTCTACATTTCTATTGACAGATTTGTAAATAATTTTCTTATGTAATTGTCATCAAGCTCTAACCATTTTTCAATAATTTAATTTTCATGTACAATTCATCTTATTACACAAAGATTTTAAGCTGCTTTATATAACGTTTTTCTGCTTAGTCATCTAATAACCACAAGTTTAAATGACCATATAATATTTTATTGTTTCAATGTGCAAGACATGTTCTCTTGTAGTACATATTTAAGTAAAGTCACACTTTTTTTTTCTTTTAACACTTTTATTACAAAAGTCTAGAGTTCATGTTTGCATCTCCAGGGCTTTTTAATTCTGTGTGTTGTAAGTCAGCTTTAGAACTACCATGAAATAAGAAAATTTAGCTTTGCTATTTTTCATGTAGCAACAAAATTAGTGGACAAGAGGCTTAAAGCCGGGTTTAGCTGTTCTTTCAAGCTGAAAAGTAACTGTTAATCCAATGAATCCATTTCAATTATAATCAAATACAGTTATGTGCTATTATGCTAGTATAATGGCTAATCCGAGTCCATCTAAAGTCTACTGGTATGTTCCTATCCACATTAGAAGTCCAAAGGAACAAAAAACATTAAAACATCCAAAGTAAACAAATCAAGATCAGAGAAGTTCAGAGAAGTGCATACAATATACATGGTGGCTGGCCAGAATCCCTGACATAGAATGAACAGAGTTTCTAGTAGTTCCTACCTCTTATCCAGGGTCAGGTCAATGAATCCCTTCAATTTGTACTCTAAGTCTTCTTGAGTTCCTTCCTCATCAAGGACTTCTGGTCCTAAGAAATAATATAAACTAACCATTGTAATTTAAGTTTAAAAAAAAAAAAAAAAGCAGATGGGGAACAGTGATAGTATGCTTTAGCTATAAGAATTCTTCCACCTAATGGGGCGCCTGGGTGGCTCAGTCGGTTAAGCGTCCGACTTCAACTCAGGTCACGATCTCGCGGTCCGTGAGTTCGAGTCCCGCATCGGGCTCTGGGCTGATGGCTCAGAGCCTGGAGCCTGCTTCTGATTCTGTGTCTCCCTCTCTCTCTGCCCCTCCCCCATTCATGCTCTGTCTCTCTCTGTCTCAAAAATAAATAAACGTTAAAAAAAAAATTAAAAAAAAAAAAAAAGAATTCTTCCACCTAAAACATCCTTTATCTGAAGTTTCAAATTTAAATTTAAAACTCATACCATCTTCAGCAAAGCTGGAAGGATCGCTGTAACCACTGCAATGGCTCATTGTTTCAATCGATGCATCCTCATCACTAAAAGGTTGAACATTTCGATGCTGGCCACCTATTAGGTAAGAGGGTCAAAGGAGATGATTGTGTTTGCCATATACACAAATATTTAAGTTGGGAATTTTAAAATTTACTTAGGAAAAATCCATTAATAAAAACCCAACCTTACTTAGGTGAAGAGATGATTATACTACAAAAAACATACTAAAATATTCCTAAAATAAGTCAATTCATCTGTTTTTCAGACCACCAACTGTTTACATCAATTTCAGAAATGTCAAAAACTGGTATTATGGACGAAAAAACTATTTCTAAACATGACATTAAATCATGAAGACGATGAAAATAGATCCAGAAAGAGTATGAGATCATAGATCATAAGAGTAAGAAAAGTGTATTTTTCAAGGAGAATGACTGAGCTTAGTGAACAAATATGACAGTAAACAAACAGGGTAAATGGATTAATTTTTAGGTTACCTGCCACATGAGGAAGAATTAAGACATTAAGGGATGGTAGTTTTAAAGAAAACGAGTTAAGAGGGGAAAACAGAAGTAAAATAGAAATTTTGATATTTAATATAAAAGCCTGTTATAATAGTTCACCTCTAAATAAAGGTTAACATATCCAACACTTTAAAAACATCAGGGCTGTTACTAGAAAAATCTTTTTTAAAACTATGATCTCTCCTCAAATTAACTTAAAAAAAAATAAATCCATAGTTAAGTGGGTTTTTTTTGGCAGGAATTTGATATTAATAAAAGTACTGCCCAATCATGAATTACACTGAGCAGTGAATCAAACTACATCCCAAATTCTGCCCCCAAAATGACTCTAAGTCACCTGATTTCTTTGAGCCCAAGTTCCTTTATCAGTAAAATCAAAGACTGCACCAAACATCACCAGGTGCGTATGTTCAAGAAATGTACCACCTTAAGAAAAGTTGTTGTTGTTGTTTAAATCCTCTCTGACTAAAACTGCTAACTAAATTTAGGGTGTTTTCTAGAGTTTTTTTTTAACCAGAACAGAGATTTGCCTGATTTTTAAATCAATATAAGGTGGCAAGCGGCCTTCAAATTTGCTTGCTATCCCAAAGAAATAAACTTTGCCAATCAAAGTAGGAAAGCATAAAGAATAAGCAGTGAAGCCAAGATACCACAACATATTAATCAGAGTCCTTACGGCAGGAATAAACAAACACATAAACAAGGATCTATGACATCATTCTCTATTTCTGGATCTATCTTCATTGTCTTCATGATGTGAAGTCATGGCTATGGTTGAGAGTCATCTGAATAATACTAACATTTATTCAACAATTCGTATCTTTTTCCTTTTCATATTCAGTCTATTTCTAAACTGCCAAGAAACATATTCCTATACAACATTTACCCCACTTTCTCTAAGTTTCAATCAGTTTCCAAGACTCCAGGGAAAGAGAAGTTAAACAAAGAAAAACCAAGAAAAAGAACCGTGTATGAATGCCTGATATCTAGATCAAACTCACCCACCTTGTGTTCCCAAGTGATTTTAATTAAGTAGCGCTCTAGACACATATAGTCCTTATTTCTTAGGGGGCTTACTTACAAGGTTTTGTTCTTTCACCAAAAAAAAATGCTCTCTTCAAATTAAGTGCTATAACAGGTATGCATACTTGTCAATTTTATCAGCTTCCTAGAACTTTGCATGAACTTAGAAAGAATTTAAATGGACAACCAATTAAAGTGATAGAAAAGTTATCTTTTAGTTGTACATGTTAAAATCTCATCTGAATCCCATCTCTTCTAGGTGTCATTTAAAAATACCAATAAGTAAGTGGCTTATAAATTAGTACAAGTTTGCGACAACTTTCTATCTCTTCTATTCGATTATTATTTATTCACTTGAGTAATACATTCACATGGTATCAAATTAAGGTTTTAAAAAAGTAAATCTCACCTGCATACTCCATTTATCAGAGGTGAGCACAGTTAACAAGTTCTAGAGTAAATTTCCAAAGACACTCAAAGCCTGTACAGTTTTATAAACTAATCAAAGAATTATTTTCCACTTAAACATGCTAAAATTCAATGTTTAAATATACTTTTTTTTTTTCTGAAAATAATCATGCTGATTAAAGATCAGGAAAGAGCCTAGAGGTAAAATTTGAAAGGCAATCCCCCACTGCCACTTGAGGTTATTCTGTTAGTACCAGGGAGAAAGGAAGCTTAGACAGGAAGTTTCACAGGGAATAAAAGGTTTGTTTACGATTCAAGGAAGCCATTAGTAACATCGTTACAAATTTTAAATGACTTTGGCTTGCAGCTCTGCACCATTTATTCCATCAACAAAAGGCAAGCTTAAAGGAGAATAAAATAAGGGCCTTCCAGACAGAATTCAGATTTACTTCAGAGGAGGAAAAGGTTAACAACAGAAGAGTACAGAGGTATCGTATCCTCAACTGACACAGAGCAATCATATGCCACACCAAACTAATTTTGTACTTTACATCTTGATCAAAAATGAGTTTCACGAATATCGAAGGGATACAATCAAAATAAAGAGCGATATGAAGAAAAAAATTGCACTTATAACAATCCATTCCTATTGTCAATTATTAAATGTTTAATACACGAACACGAGTTTTCGTGCTGCTATAAATCCTATATGAAAGCGCTTTAAATGCTAGTTTCCAATCCTTCTTGTTAACAAGAAAATTGGGCTAGTCACTAATGAACAAAGGCATATCATTCTGTGGGTCGGATTTGCAACTCTGTTGACAAATACATAACGGCTGGTAGTTCCGATGGGATAATGTCTGAGAATATTCCAGTATTTAACTTCAAAATCTCCATCAAAAAATTGACTTCACCCAGTTTAACTTAATACTCGACTTGAGTTCAGTGGTGTCTCGTAGGACTTTCCGCTTTGAAGTCCTTTATTTTTACCCCTATAGTTAGTAGCACAGAATCATTAATTCATTGAAGCATCTACCCATTCAGGAAAAGCTTCAACTATGCTGTGAGAACACAAAAACCTAAACTTTTGGCCAACTGCAATCAGAGCTCCTCGCCACCCCGCCGATTCCGGCCTCAGAGCACAGAACCTATAGAACGCAGCACAAAGGACAACGCGACTTCTGCCCCGGGGAGGAGGTCGCCTGGACCCTCTGGCCACAAGAGGAGGAGGGGGCTCGGGATTTCTGCAGGTGCCAGTCAGGGGTAAGAATAGAGCCTAGGCTGGGACAGTGGCCCCAAGCCTCCTACGCCTGCGCCCAGCCAGATGGGACACGCGGGATGCCCAGGAAGGCAGCGGAACGGGATGCCACACGTGCGCCTCTGCGTCACGTCGGCCCCACAACTCAGGGTCCAGGCCTCGTGACGCAAGAACCCGGCCAAACCGGCCGGACTTTTAGCATTCCCGAGAACTCCATGTTGGAGTCGGGGGGTCAAAGACGACCACAGACAGCCCAGACGCAAATCCTAACTCGGCCCCACCCTCCGTCAGGGCGAGCTCTGAAGAGCAAGCACCAGCTTCTGAAAACAGTGCCTCTCCCGCCCAGCAACCCTTCACCCCGGACTCCGACCCAATCTCAGACCCTAGGACCTATTCGCCCCCTCCCCGCCCCCACGGCCGGTGCCTGAGTTCGGCTCGAAAGCCAGATCCAAATCGCGCGAGGTACTGTCGCCAGGGCACGGTGGGAATTGTAGTTCGCCAGCCAACTAAAGCGCCCAGCCAACACAAATGTCTAAAGGGAAGGAACTACAAATCCCAGGCTGCCCGAGGTTAAGAGACTCGCTAGTCCGGCCGGCAACTGGGATGCCGGCGACGGGGATACCCCCTTACCTGCTGTCGCCGCCGTCGCTGCAGCTGCCCCTGAGCCGCTGCCACCACTGCCACCGCGGTGGGGAGTATTCCGCTTCTTATTCTTCGGCATCGTGGGACGCCCGGTGCCGCCTAAACTCAGGGCTTAGCAAAGATCAGCCGATGGAGCTGCACTTTTTACTCGTGCGTCTGTGCGGAGGGCGGCTAAGAGGCGAGTCTTCAGCTAACAACAGAGGCGAGAAGCGGCGGGGGTAAGAGTGGGCGGTGGCAGCAGCAGAAATCCCGGTGAAGAGCTGTGATCGGAAACGATACATGTTTCTCTCTAGCGCGGGAGCTAAGGCGGGGCGGGCTGGGCCACGACGCCTTAAGTAGCAAGACCGCCGCCTGTCGTCACTATATGTGGGCAGGACTCGAACACCCAGTAACCAATCCGTATAGATCTCCCGACCAGAGTCCTACCTCCGGCGGCTGACGGATCCTGACTACCAATCCCATGTCGCAAGTCTTCCGGCAGCGCCCAGGGAGTGACTCTTAGCTACCGCATTTAATTCTGGGAAATGTAGTAGGCCTTTGGGGCCGGGGAGGGGTTCGCCTTCTGTCTCCTCCCAACGGGCTTGCCTCCCAACTCATGACCCCTCCCCTGCTTCCCAGCAGCCCCGCCTTGGAAGAGACTGAGTTGATCGTGGGTGATGAGCAATGCAGCGAGTATGCATGATGACGACGGCCAGCTTCCAACTGGGAGCTACGCAATCAGCTTAGCTCATCTTTCTCCAGAGGCTGGAGTTCTTCTGTTTAACCTTTACCCTGCTTCTCTGCAGTCTCGCTCGGGCACAGCCATACCCCTGCTCGAGAACACCCCCAAGGTTTTAGTTGTTGGATTCGTTTAGCGATCACCAATATTTATCATTGAGCTGTGGTTCAGGGCTGTGTGCACCTCCAAAAAAGGTGTGCTTTAATTTACTTAGTCGTGTAGTTTGTGTATTTCTCCTATTACAGACTAGAAAGATCTGGCGATTCAGTGTCGCAGGAGTCGTATTTCTACACAAGAATGTGTCGTTTAACAATTACACCTGCCAGGTCAGTCTGGTTTCTGAGAATGTAACAGCTGGTAAAACAAACATAAACTATAAATACCAATATTGCAGTGTTTTTTATTTTCCAAGGTGCTCCTAGATATGTCTTCCTTGTTACATTTGTTATTTATTTAGGACCTGTTATTGTCATGCTTATGACAGACCGAACTCACTGACTCACCTCAATATAGGTGACTCATCCCCCACTGCACCTCTCCTGAGCTCCTCTTATTTTCAACTGCCTGTAGCACATTTCCACCAGAATGTTCCACCTGCACCTCAATCCAGTATCACTAAAACAAGAACTGTTTCCCTCTTCCTGTCTGCCCTTTGTGTGTTCACAGTACTACTATCCTCCCATATGTCCAAATTAAAAAACTCAACTTCATACATGGTTCCCCTCTCTCATTTAATGCCCTCCCAAAACAATGGGCTTTACAATACAACTCAAATTCATGACCCATTCTCCAGTCACACGTGGCCTCAGTTCATACCTGGACACTTAAAGATCTTCCAGTTGTTTCACCAAGGTTTCGTGCATGATGCTGCTGCCAGATTTATTTATGTATCCCTGTCTTACTAATTCACTAATTTAACAATTGTGCAAAAACATTCCTTGGTTCCATTACTAATATGTTAAATGCCAACCCTCTTAGCCTGGCCTGGACTCCCTTTCCAGCTCCATGTCTCACTGCTGCCCCCTACACATCCTGTTCTTCAGCCACACTGCTCTTGCTGGTCATTTCCAGGACACAACTCTGCTCTCCTATCTCCATTTTCTCTTTCACATTGTTCCATGTTCTTGTAACGTCCTTCCTCCCACCTTCACCTTACAAAATTTTAGCCATCTTTCAAGGTGTAGCTCAAATCCCCCACCTCCTTCACGAAGCTTCTAACCAGAATTGTTTCTTCCTCCTCACAACTCTCAGCGCTCTTTGTAATGCTCTGTTGCCACTAATTATATCACCACAGGTCCACACAGCTTTTTCTAAGATGCTCTTCAAGGGGCAAGAATTCAAGGTAGCTTTCATTTTGCTTAACCCTGAAGCAGCAAGTAAACTACACAGACCTTGTAAACCAGATAAGGACGCAGGTTGGTGGACATAGCTCACACTAATTTCCCTTCCGATGACTACACATCTGAAGTCTGGTGGCCTGGGTGCACATTGAGTGAGATGACCCTAGGTTGGAGAAGCACAGAACTCCGTAACTTTTATAAACCCAGACTCTCCATCATCTGGAAACAACTAATACTACACATAAGGCAATAATCTTGCTACAGTGTGAGCCCATTACCCAGGCTTGATGTCCAGGTTCCAGACCTTGAACTTGTACTTTGCCTGCATGTGAGGCATCTTCCTTTTATCTGCATCCATATTCGTGTCCACTTACAGGCTTTTCTTGGGCAGGCCCAGCCACATCATACACACACTTGTTTTACGTTTAGTGGTGAACACATCTGTCATCTAATAAAATTGCCAGGTCTCCAAGAACAAGAACCTTGTTTTCATTATTCCTACTCCTCATGGCATATAAAGAAGTGCTATCTTTGCAATTACAGTCAGTGTCTGTTAAATGAATGGTTAAGAAATAATCATTGACTAGATTTCTCTAGTTCAAGAAAAGGGAGATATATTACATGCATGGAAGATAACTTTCAAATTACGAACTCCAAGAAGAACTTTTGATAAAATCATCTTAATTAATATATTTTTATATCTATAGTTACCTCAGATATGTACAAATACCAAGAAGATTTAGTCACTGTCCTCATTACACAGTGGTCCTTAACATATTGGTTTTACAACATATTTAAAGAAATTATGAGACTCCAAACAACATTAAGTGAGTCACCAAATGACTACAAATAGCAGGAAGAAAGGGGAGCCCAGGACACAAGGGCTTTTTCCTAGCCAGGCTTTGCCTGTTTATTCAGGAAAGAACACCTTCCCTGGGGATTTCTACCTAGGTCTCACTGGCCAGACTTTTGTCACCTGACAGTCCCTGACCTAAAGGGAGTCTAGAAGACAAGGTTTTTTAGCTGGAGTTATTGACAATCAAAACTGCAGTTCTGTCGATAAGAACGAAGGGGAGATCCTGGATGTAGAGTAGGCATCTAGCAGTGTGTTCTTCACGTACTATGAGACAAAGTCTTCCCATGTTCTAACAAGTATCACATATTTGTTACCAACTTGACATTATGTGCTGTCTCTCACCTCTTACCAGTAGTAAGATGTATCCTCCTCCTAAAAAAACACAACCTACTACTCAGTTTAACATTCTAACAGATATCACTATCATGGTAAGCATACGCATTGTTGTAAAAACAGATTTTAAATTAATCTGAGTTTGTCGGCACACCTGAGAAGAGTTCTAAGCTCTCATGGGGTCTATATCCTGAGAAATATGGTTCAAGAACAATTAACACAAATAAGACTTGGGTATTCAAACCTCCCTTGAAAGCATAAACATAAAAGGTTTTCTTTGAATGTCTTTAGTCATGGCTTCCTTGGGATTCTTTGCATGGCATTAAGCAGAAATAAATGTCTCCCAGATCCAGCTAAGACTTATCATAACCTAGATCCTACCTATCTCTCCCAACTCACCTCTCAACACCTAACAACACAGTCCCTTCCCTTCTGCCACATGGAACCCCTGGCAGGTCTCAGAGCTCATCATGCTCAAGCTTCCAGGCCTCTCCCACTCCTTGCCCATTATAGCACATTGCCTAAAGTGTCTTCTTTACCACCTCAGACTACAAAGTTTATCCCCCCCTTAAGACTGACAGCCCTCCCTCACCCCTGAGCTTCCACGATTGCCATTCAGATCTCAGCTTAAGTGACACATCCCTGAAGAGGCCTCCCCTACTCTCTAAGGTAGCCCCCTTATCCCACCTACCACCACCCCACCTATGTTATTCTCCTAAAGCACATCTCACCACCTAAGGTTTCTCAAGTTCAGTTATTGTTTTCTCTTGCAGAGTGTTTTCTCTAGTACAATGTTAGAATTATAAGAAAAGAGATTTTGTTTTACTCACTGCTGTATCTTCAGTACTGGTACTTAGTAGATGTTCAATTAATGTTTACTGAATGAATAAATGGATAAATAACTGAATGTCACTCCCCTGCCTGAAACATCCTTCTCCACAATCTCCCTTCATCCTTTAAGTCACAGATCCTGGACCTCCCTCCCCTCCCCTGTCAGATGTAAATGTCTCTCTTCTATGTTCCTATAGTGCTGTTCCCTAGAACAGCAGTAATTATATGTATTACAATTCTTGATTACTTGTCTGTTTCCCCATCAGACACAAAATGGGCAAAGTCCAAGATCATCATTACTGAATCAGACACCAGAGCTTTACAAGCACGTGCAGCACCTTTGTGCAAATTAGAGGCCAGGGCACCCAGCTTGATGAGTAATAATGAGCTGGAATTTAACCCCCTCTTTCCCTTCATCAGGGAACAACCTATCCATCTGTACACAGGGGCCCTGGTAGACAGTAGTTGTTTAATTCGGTGAGGGAGTGAATTTCCTCTGTATCTGGGCAATTTTCTTAAAGACAAAGAAACTAAAGTTGGGAAAAGGATGACACTAACAATTATCAGAAGTCCACTCTGCTGCTGGTGCTTTTCTGGTTTTTTCCTTTTTTTTTTTTTTTACCACTTTATTGAGGTATGATTGACATACAAAAAGCTGTGCTTGTTTGATGGATACAACCTGACGAGTTTGGAAGTATGTATATGCTAGTGAAACCATCACCACAATCAATGCCATAAACATATCCATCACCTCCAAAAGTTTCCTCCTACCTTCTGTGTGTGTGTGTGTGTGTGTGTGTGTGTGTGTAATAAGAACACTTAATTCTAGGTTCATTTCACATCTTATATACTTCTTACACTGTATGCATGACAGATCAGTTTTAACATTTTGTGGATAAAAAACTGGGCTCAGGGGCGCCTGGGTGGCGTAGTCGGTTAAGCATCCGACTTCAGCCAGGTCACGATCTCGCGGTCCGTGAGTTCGAGCCCCGCGTCAGGCTCTGGGCTGATGGCTCAGAGCCTGGAGCCTGTTTCCGATTCTGTGTCTCCCTCTCTCTCTGCCCCTCCCCCGTTCATGCTCTGTCTCTCTCTGTCCCAAAAATAAATAAATGTTGAAAAACTGGGCTCAGAGAGCTTTTGTCAGTTCCCCAACGTTGTACCATTATCAAATAGTTTGTGATTGAAACCCGGGCCCATCTGATTCCAAGGTTGTCCTTGGCTGACCTGGGCCACATGGGGCCCTGACTGCTTCTTCCCAGGAGCCACAGGTTATGTATGTTGTTCCACTAGGACGGGCCCATGTGGGCACAATCTTGCCTTGTTCAGCCTTTTTTTGGTGTCCTTTGACCCCTACTATTTCTGACTGCCTGTTTGTTTGGCAGATTTAGAGTTTTCTGATATTTCTAGGCAATAGCAGAATTGTATTATCAAATAGTAATGTTATCCAATCAAATAATTTTTTTTATGTTTATTTTTTGAGAGAGAGAGAGCATGCAAGCAGGGGAGCGGCAGAGAGATGAGGGGAGACAGAGGATCTGAAGCAGTCTCCGTGATGAGAGCAGAGAGCCCGACGTGGGGCTCGTCATGATCCACAAGATCATGACCTGGGCCAAAGGCCGACTGAGCCACCCAGACACCCCTCAATCAAATAACTTTTTAATGCATTATCACTTGTTATGTTTTAGGTTATGTTGCTTTCTTAACAGTTTTACAAGTTTTGTTTTATTGCCAGGAATGGTGATAATGCAACATGCTAAATACGAAGTCCCTGTTTCTTTCTTTTAAGAAGAGATACAGTGGCAAAATAAGTTAAAGCTCCTAAGCTTCCAAATATATTTTGTTTGCCTTTTTTTCTTTTTGTTATGTAGGAGACATTTCTTTGGGTTGTCAGTTTTGAAATTGCATACACTTTCTCTAATGAAATTTCTGAAAAATAAGATAATAAGGTTGTCAAAGGTCTTCTAAGAAGAGAATGTTGCTTATCTCACGAAGTTGTGCTAATATCAATAATACAGTATAAGGCTATGAGAAAAGAGGACAATGAGCTGTAAATACTACAATATACACATGCAGACCATGTTTATCACAGGTTGTATTGAAGGGGCTTTGCATGGCAACAGCATATGTATGGATTTTCTTTTCTTTGAAGAGAGAGCTATCATTGGACTTTTTCATTTGGATGTCCTCCGATACTTCATACCCAACATAATCAAAATCAATTTTTTTCTCTACTGACCCCTCTCTCCTAAAATCCTCAGCCAGTTCTCCTTACCCCACTTTCTCTGTGGTAGCACCAATCTTCTGGCCAAATAACCAGAGAATCTTAAATTAAAAAAAGACTTGAGGTCATCTACCTCAAACTCCTATCTCATCTAGGAAACACTTTGGCAACATGACCAAGATCCTGATCTCTAACTCAGTCTAGCGGATCTCTAACTCAGGGTTTGAGTCCTGGCCACACTCCCTACAATGGATTCGTGAGCAAATCACTTCCCCCTCTGTGCCTTGGTTTCAATGAGAATAATACTAGAACCTATTTCACAGACTTATAATGAGGAATATGTGAAATAATACATGTAGAGCACTTAGCCCAGTGCTAAGTAACACATAGTAAACAATAAATGTTAGTCTTTAACATTAGCAAGCAGATATTTATTCATCTTAAATTCTGCCAGTGCTAAGCATTGCACAACTTTCAAGACAGATCATTCCATTATTGCCCAGTTATCATTTTAAGAAGTCTCATATTTCTTCAACATTCATCAGGTGTCTGCTCTGTATAACATGCAATTCTAGAACCTGAGAACAAAGAGATGAGTGAGAACAGTTATCTGGCCTCTTGAAGTTCCTAATCTATCAAGAGTTCAGCACCAAGTGGCCTGTAGCTGTCCTGCCAACACAGCCCTGTTGGAGGTGATACTGTTACATTCCCCAGGGATTTGACCAATGAGATCCTTCATCCACCCCTGAGCAACTAGTCCACAGGCTCCCCAGGGAGGGCAATCCTCTCCTCTGCAGCAAATCACTTTGCCCTTGTGGACCTCCATTTCCTTAGGTATAAAAAGGAGTAAATAATCCTGCCTATTATGTCACTGGATTGTTGTAAAAATAAAATGAGATCATTATGTAGTCTTTGTAATCTGTCCGGTATTCTATAAGGATGAGATACTCCATGTGTTAACTGAAAGAAAGAAAGTCTTCTCCTCATGATGCAATTGTAGACAACAATCAGCAAGGGAAGATCTTCTGGCTAGGAGCTGGTAGACAGGGTAAGAGGAAGAACTGCACCAAGCCTCCAAAACAGGCTTCACAACAAGGACAAGACTAGACTGAGTCAACAAGGCATCCGCATTGCTCCTGAAAATCCATTTGGTGGCTGTCTATTTTGTTGGAAGGTCAACCAGGTTTTAGATCCAGACAGACCTAGAGTCAACAATGCTTATCTACCACTTACTAGTCTAGTCGGATGACCTTATGCAAGCTACTTACTCTAAGCCACAGCTTCCTCATTTGTAAATTAGATTCTCTCTCTTGGGAATTCAGAGTTAGAATTTAAAGACATTAAGAGCCTGGACTAGTCCTTTCAGCAGAGGGGATGTGATGTCAAGGAATGTAAATTAGCTCTCTATCATCATGAAAAAACAAGAAAGCCAGTTCCCATAGAGAAAAGAAACAGACAGGACTATAGAGAGAAGCAGGGACAAGAGATGGGCTTCTACTTTTAGACAGCAGAACTTCCTAAGATTCAGCTGAATTTGGGTTCCGGGATCACCCCTGAACTTTTTTTTTAATGTTTATTTTTGAGAGAGAGAGAGCATGAGTGGGAGGGGGCAGAGAGAGAGAGAGGAAGACACAGAAACCGAGGCAGGTTCCAGGCTCTGAAATGACAGCACAGAGCCCAACGCGGGGCTCGAACTCATGAACAGTAAGATCATGATCTGAGCCAAAGTTGGACACTCAACCTACTGAACCATCTAGGCGCCCCTCCCCTGAACTTTTAAAATAAACACTTTCTGGGGTGCCTGGGTGGCTCAGTTGGTTAAGCATCCCACTTCAGCTCAGGTCATGATTTTGCTGTCTGGTCCGAGTTCAAGCCCTGCATCAGGCTCTGTGCTGACAGCTCAGAGCATGGAGCCTGCTTTGAATTCTATGTCTCCCTCTCTCTCAGCTCCTCCCCCACTCATGCTCTGTCTCTCTCTCTCTCTCTCTCTCTCTCTCTCTCAGGAATGAATAAACATTAAAAAAGATTTTAAAAAGGCTGCAGAAACCTCTTACTCAACATGTCTCCGAAGGCAAGGGAAACAAAAGCAAAAATGAACTAAAATAAAAATGAACAAAAATAAAAAGCTTCTGCACAGCAAAGGGAACAATCAGCAAAACTAAAAGGCAACTGACAGAATGGGAGAAGATATTTGCAAACGACATATCAGATAAAGGGTTAGTATCCAAAATCTATAAGGAACTTATCAAACTCAACACCCAAAAAACAAATAATCCAGTGAAGAAATGGGCAAAAGACATGAATAGACACTTCTCCAAAGAAGACATCCAGATGGCCAACCGACACATGAAAAAGTGCTCAACATCACTCGTCATTGGAAATACAAATCAAAACCACAAAGAGATACCACCTGACACCTGTCAGAATGGCTAACATTAACAAGTCAGGCAACAACAGATGTTGGTGAGGATGCAGAGAAAGAGGATCTCTTCTGCATTGTTGGTGGCAATGCAAGCTGGTGCAGCCACTCTCAAAAACAGTATGGAGGTTCCTCAAAAAACTAAAAATAGAACTACCCTACGACCCAGCAATTGCACTACTAGGTATTTATCCACGGGATACAGGTGTGCTGTTTTGAAGGGACACACACACCCCAATGTTTATAGCAGCACTATCAACAATAGCCAAAGTACGAAAGAGCCCAAATGTCCATCGGTGGATGAATGCATAAAGAAGAACTGGAGTATTACTTGGCAATCAAAAAGAATGAAATCTTGCCATTTGCAACTACATGGATGGAACTGGAGGATATTATGCTAAGCGAAATTAGTCAGAGAAAGACAAAAATCATATGACTTCACTCATATGAGGACTTTAAGAGACAAAACAGATGAACATAGGGAAGGGAAACAAAAATAATATAAAAGCAGGGAGGGGGGCAAAACAGAAGAGACTCATAAATATGGAAAACAAACAGAGGGTTACTGGAGGGGTTGTGGGAGGGGGAATGGGCTAAATGGGTAATGGGCACCAAGGAATCTACTCCTGAAATCATTGTTGCAGTATATGCTAACTAATTTGGATGTAAATTTAAAAAAATAAAATGAAAAAAAAATAATAAAATTTAAAAATATTTTTAAAAAATAAAATAAAATAAACCCTTTCTTTATGCTTAAGTTATGTCTAGTCAGTTTCTATTTCTTGTAAGCTGGAGTAACTGATAGTTTCTTCTTGGCAATGCCCTGTTTCCTTGAGTCTAATATTTCTTGGAGACCCAAGAAACTGTTCAGGCAGCTGCAAATGGGACTTGCAAAATCTATCTTCTGCTCTCAGATGAAAGGCAGTAGGAAGTAGGAACAGATTCTCCAACACTTTGGAGGCATGTTAGCATTTTTCTAAATTATGGAGAATGAGTGAACTGCCAAATTTCATTCATCATCAGTGATATTTATTGTGAATCAATCCAGCCAAAAGAATTCTAAAGAGCTAGTTTAAAAACCTAAACCAAACTGAACTGGCCATACTAGGTTTATCACATTGAAATATTTATATTAATTAGTTCTAAAATTATAATTATTTTATTAAAAATAAGAGAAAATTGGCTATTGAACACATTGATAAAAGACTGAAAGTTTTATTAATAAGATACATTTGGTAAATATTTTTTCATTCCATTCAAGAAAGGCTTTTGTAATTAATTTGTAACAGACACCATTGATTGCCTACCCCAAATCTATCCAACCCTCCCTCCTCATTCACAAAACCCCAATTTTGTCCATTTTTCCAGCCTCCTTTGAGCAGCCATTTGCTTCAGGGAAGGCTGGACCTAGCCTCAGCTGTAGGCATTGGGTCATGAATGATCCCATGATTGATTCCTCTTACACATGGTTGGTTTAGTTTTGGACACACAATATAATTATAACCAATGAGGTGTAAAGGGTGAGGGGTTTTGCAGAAAGACTTCTCCTTCCCAAGAGAAATACAAACAAAGAGATGGTTTTCTCTTTCTCAGGATGTTGTCATTTGTGATCAATGAGGGGAAACAAAGCTAATATACCAGGAACTATAAGACAGAAGGATTACAGAAACTGGATGAGATTTCTGAGACACTCATTTACCAAGTGGCACAACCTACTACCTCTAGACTGCTCATTATGTGAGATAATAAAAGTCCTGAATATTTAAGTCAAGTTTAACTGGAGATTTCTGTGACTTGGGGCTGAAAGGATCCCAACTGATACTGTTATATCTAACAATCCCTTTAAAATGATGGTAGCTAAATAAATAAATAAATAAATAAATAAATAAATAAATAAATCATGATGGTAGCATTTGGCAATTTCTAACTTTTTTTTTTTTTTTTTTTTTTTTGAGAGAGAGGGAACAAGCAGGGGAGAGGGGCAGAGGGAAAGAGAGAGATTCTTAAGCAGGCTCCACGCTCAGTGTAGAGCCCAACACCATGACCCTGGGATCATGATCTAAGCCAAAATAAAAAGTTGTACATTTAGCCAACTGAGTCTCCCAGGCACCCAGTTTCTAACATTCTTATATGTGCTTAAAAGTGAATTGAATAAAAAATAATCCCTCAACTGTTCCCCTACAACCCTTAAAAGTCCCTTATGTTCAAAGAAAGAAAATGTCTTTGAAATTCTCACTCCTGTCATCTGCTGTTTTGTATATAGAAGGTGTCAACATAGTGCCACTGCCCGCTTCATGCCACCTCCGCAGAAGTCTGTCCAAGGACACCCGTTAAAACGCTTTATTTGGAGAATTTCCTTTCCTTCACTCCCATTACTAGTGGATGTGAGTGTTTTCTGAGATTTTTTTTCCCTAGTATCCTTTCCTTTCTCCATCTTTACCATTCCGAATTAACAGCGACTTTCCTTAAGGCAAATCCCATCACCATCTCCATGAAGGCTTTCCAAACCCCACCTCTGTCTCCACAGATGAACTGTCCCCTCCAATATGGTAAAAAGGGCATTTTCTGGAGTCAGACTCTTAGGATTTGAACCTTGGCATCACCATTTACCAGATGCAAGTACTGAATCTGTGTGCTTCAGTTTCCTCTTCTATAAAGTGGTACTAATCAATAATGCTTCTAGTGTTACTGGGAGAATTAAATGAGACAATGCACATTAGCATTTAGCACAAACCAGGCACATAGTAAATACTCCATAAATGTAATAATTATATGATTATTACAGAAAATCTGATTTCCATTGCACCAAACTCTCAGTATTTTTCTTTATCAGGCTTTGAGTTATTTGCATCTAATTCATTTTTGAAGCTTTAGCACCTCGTACTTGCCTGAAAAGTACTAGGCACTCTATGAACACTTTCTGATTCATTGACCATGTTACTGCCTGGCTCATAATCCTTCATTGGCTCCTGATTGCCTGTAGTATAAATCCATCCACTTAACATGATTTACAAAACTTCTGATCTCTGGCTCTTACCCGTCTATTCTGTTTCATCTTCTACATTCCAGCTAAGCAAGACCATCGTGATTCCCCAAACATTTCCTTTAACTGAGAATGTCTTCCCAGACCCTTTCTCCAAACCTGGTAGGTGTCTTTTGATATTCAAGACCCAAATCAAGTATCTTTTCCCACAAAGTCTTTCCTGACCATCTTATAGGTAGCCACCAAGTCCAGAAACACAGGCAAATATGTAATAGTTTTGTTGGTATTATATTACATTATGGGATGAAATAATACATCTGCATTTTGAGACTTCGTGGGCACCCTGTAGCTAGAACTGATCCCTCCCTCCTATGGGCTGCTACGTTATCTTTGGTCTCTTTAATGAAGCACTGATCACCCAGGGTGCAACACACAGAGGCCCTGCCTTATTGACCTGCGCATCCCAACCACCCAATTCTGTGATTGACACAGGTGAGGCACTCAGCAATTATTTGTAAATAAACAAAATGTCAACAATTATTATAGATCATCTACGCGTTAGGCTAGGAAAACTGCTAACCACTGAATCATTGATAGTGCACATCCCTAACATGCAAATCCTGCCTGCAATCACTTTCATCCTTGTTGCTTCGGATAGTAAAGCAAAATGCTTGGCATGTGCCCTGGTGATTTCATACTGCATTGTTAATATTCAGCTTTCACTTGTGGTTAAAACATGTCTCCTTTGAACAAATACTTGCATGTTTTAAAAAGGAAAAAATTATCAACAGAATAAACTGAATAGAACATTTCAAAATTAATGACACATTAATATATGAATGTTCTTATTGATAGGAGAAAATTAAAATTTTACAAAGAGCTATTACCTAAACTGACCACATAAAAGTATTGCTGTCAAGGTCAACGTGAACTTACATTGGTTAATGGGGCTCATGTATATACTTGCAGTCAGATCACGTGGCATTTCAACTAGCGAACTAGTGGTCACCCACCCCCTCCACCTGCAGCAGATTTCCTCTGGATTATGGGAAAAATCTCAAGCCAGTCTCCTCTCAGCAAACTCTCTGATGAAATAGTATTTCTTAAAGATGACATTTGGCCAGAAAAATCAACACTTAACATGACAGTTTCATGAGCTACTCTGTGAAGTGGAAGACAGCCTCAGGCTAGTGATGAAAACCACATTGTCAGATGCACGCTTTACAGTTGCACACTAGCTGGTCTAATGAGGGAACCCTTTAGAGTCTCTCTCTCTGCTTTAATAATGACTCATTGTCCTGGGAAACTTCACTGTTTATGATGGTAGTTTATAATTTCATGGTCACTATGACAATTCGGAACCTTTAAGAGGCTCCAAATCTGGAAGAAGTTATATTTTCAATTTGATTTTGAGTAATGCAGTAATGCCAACATCACTCACTGAAATCTAAAGTAAAATTATTGTCATCCAATAAAGAACTACTCTGTTCATCATTGATCCAACCTATAAAAGTCAACTTGCAAAGTGAGTCATAGTGAATATGTATCCACAGCACAATAGCACCCCAAACTAAGACTGCCAAGTTGGTACTTAAAACCCCTGAGATGAAGTTGATAAAACGATACAGGGTGATTCAAAAAGTATCACACACTTCTAAAGTGGATTACTCAGTAACCAGGTAATATACAATCATGTACATGTTAAACTGTGGGTGACCTTTTAAGTGTCTACCCATAAGGAAAATATTAGGTTTTGACCACATGTTGTATTTGTTAAGTGTTCTTTTTGAATCATTCCATATAAAATTATGGTTATATTAATCTGAGGTCCAAAAATGGGATTAGATGGGCTGTGAAATCCCTAAAATTATATTTTATTCCATATTACAACTTGTCTCTATGTAATAACAGAGAATCAATAAAATTTCTCATTAACAGATTTTACATTAATATTAGTAATTACTTAATTTAGTCTTTTTTGAATGTTTACTTCTTTATTTTGAGAGAAAGAGAGAGAGAGAGAGAGTGCAAGGATGGGAGGGGCAGAGAGTGGAAGAGAGAGAATCCAAAGCAGGCTCTGCGCTGTCAGCATAGAGCCTTATGTGGGGCTCAAACTCACCAAGCGTGAGATCATGACCTGAGCCAAAATCAAGAGTACCATAACTGACTGAGCCACCCAGGTGCCCTTAAATTTAGTCTTTTTCTTTTTACATGAAGGTTCATTTTATTTTATATGCTTTATTAGGTACCAAGACAGATTTTCCCTCTCTCTCTCTCTCTCTCTCTCTCTCTCTCTCTCTCTCCCCTCCCTTGCTTGTGCTCTCTCTTTCAAAATAAATAAATAAACTTTAAAAAATGTTGTCATATTAAGTACACTTCATTCAATACAATCCCTATCATAATACCAATTGTGTTTTTTCACAGAACTGGAACAAATAATCCTAAAATGTATATGGAATCTCAAAAGACTCCCAACAGGCAAAGCAATTTTGAGAAAGAATAAATCTGAGATATTATGCTTTTTGATTTCAAACTATACTACAAAGTTATACTAACCAAAACAGTATGGTACTGGCACAAAAACAGACTCACAGATAATGGAATAGAATAGACAGCCCAGAAATAAACCCACATTTATATGGCCAATTAATCTATGACAAAGGAGGCAATAATATATAAGGCAGAAAAGACAGTCTCTTCAACAAATGGTATTGGGAAAACTGGACAGCATCATTCAAAAGAATGAAATTCGGGGCCCCTAGGTGGCTCAGTCGGTTAAGCCGCCGACTTCGGCTCAGGTCACGATCTCGCGGTCCGTGAGTTCGAGCCCCGCGTCGGGCTCTGTGCTGACAGCTCAGAGCCTGGAGCCTGTTTCAGATTCTGTGTCTCCCTCTCTCTGACCCTCCCCTGTTCATGCTCTGTCTCTCCCTGTCTCAAAAATAAATAAAAACGTTAAAAAAAAAATTAAAAAAAAAAAGAATGAAATTGGACCACTCTCTTACACCATATACAAAAACCAATTCAAAATGGATTAAAGACTTAAATATAATACCTGAAACCATAATATTCATACAAGAAAACATACACAGTAAGCTCTTTGACAATGGTCATACCAATACTACTTTGGATATGTTTCCTCAGCCAAGAGCAACAAAAACAAAAATAAACAATTAGGACTACAACAAATTATAAAGCTTTTGCCCAGCAAAGAAAACCATTAATAAAAGGAAAAGTCAACCTGCTGAATGGGAGAAGCTACTTACAAAAGATACATCTGATCAGGGATTGATACCCCAAATATATAAAGAATTCAACTCAATAATACCAACAACAACAAAAACAACCTAGTTAAAAAATGGGCAGAGAATCTGCATAGGTATTTTTCACAGAAGGCATACTGATGGGCAAGAGGCACATGAAAAGATGTTCAACATCACTCATCATCAGGGAAATACAGATCGGAACCACAATGAGATACACTTCACATCTGTCAGAATGGTTATTAACTAAAAAGACAAGAAATACCAAGTCTTGGCAAGGATGTGTAAAAAAGGGAACTCTATTGCACTGTTGGTGGGAATGTAAATTGGTGAAGCTACTATGGAAAACAATATGGAGGTTCTTCAAAAAATTAAAAATAGAACTACCATTGATCCAGCAATCCCACTTCTGAGTATTTATCTGGAGAAAATGAAAACACTAATTCAAAAAAAAACATAAATTCCTATATTCATTTCAGCATTATTTACAAGAGCCAAGATATGGAAGTACCCCAAGTGTCCATTGATAGATCATTGAATAAAGAAGATGTGGTATGTATGTATGTATGTATGTATGATGTGTGTGTGTGTATATTCCAATATTACTCCACCACAAAAATAATGAAATCTTGTCATTTGCATGTACATGGATGGACCTAGAAGATATTGTGATAATAAAGTAACTCAGATAGAGAAAGACAAATACCATATGATTTCACTTATATGTGGTATCTAAAAAAAAAAACGCATGGATATAGAGAACAAACTGGTGGTTACCAGAGAGGAAGAGAGTTGGGGGATGGGTGAAATAGGTGAAAGTGGATTAAGAGGTACAAACTCCCAGTTATAAAATAAATAAGTCAGAGGGATGATGATGTACAGCATTGGGAATACAGTCAATAATATTGCAATAACTTTGTATGGTCATAGAGGGTAATTATACCTATTGAGGACATAATTTTATAATGTATAAAAATATCAAATCACTATGTTGTACACCTGAAACTAATATAATATTGTATATCAATTATATTTCAACTTCAAAAATAAAAAGTAGACTTCAACCCTGGCTCCTGCAGCACCACTATCGTTATTCCTGCTGTAGGATCCAGGGTCACTGTTAGCCCACAGAGAATTTTTTCTAACTTATCCAAAATTTTAAAAGTCAGAGTGCCTGGGTGGCTCAGTCGGTTAAGTGTTGGACACTTGATTTTGGCTCAGGTCATGATCTCACTGTTCATGAGTTTGAGCCCCGCGTCAGGTTCTGTGCTGACAACTCAGAGCCTGGAGCCTGCTTGGGAATCTCTCTTTCCTTCTTCTCTCTTTCTGCCCCTCCCCAGCTCACGCTCCGTCTCTCTCTCTCAAAAATAAATAAACATTAAAAGACTTTTTTTAAAAAACTGTATTTGATTCTAGGATCCACATTTTTTAACAATTTAACAACTCTGGAATTGATATTTCTTACAGTGCTATCCCCAGTTAGCAACTTAATAAATTTTATATAATGGATACATTTGCTAAGGGAAGAAAAAGGGGGGGAAGTGAAATAATTCTAAATTCTATTTTTATATCTCACTCAGAATCACAGGTCATTTTCCACTAGAAAGAGGACACCTTGTAGATCTATCAAATCAAGCACTTTTCTTTGTCCACTTTTCAAGGAGTCATTCAACTAAAATAATTCCTCCTCAACCTCAAAGCACTTTGTTTATACTCCTTGTGTGGCCTCATGCTCTTCTGCTTTGTACTGTGATTGTATTTTGCTTCTCTTGCCTGTAAGCTCCCACAGGGCAGGGCCTGTGAACCTTTGTCTTCTCTGCTACACAGGGCAACGACACAGTCAAGTGGAAGCAGGCTGGGCTCTTGGAGACAGGCTGACCTGCATCCAGGTCTTGGTCCTGCTGTCCACTAGCTCTATAATCATGAGCAAGTAATTTAACCTCCCGGAGCCCCATTTCCTCACTTAGGAAATGGAGAGAACACTTAACCCAGGGGATTGGAATGAAGGCTTGAAAACGAGTTATGTTGTAAAGGACTGGCTTTTTGCAGGTTCTTTGCAACTGACTGTCCAGTATTTTTTTCAGAGGTGGAATGAGTTCTGGAAACAGGCAGATTTACATCCAGGCTTGGTCACTTATTGTGTCCCCTAACTACCCATTACTTCTTTATGCCCTGGCTTCTAAGCGCCATGAAGGTCAGATGCTGTCTGTCTCATTCACTCTTTGTCCTTAGCATCTAACACAGAGGCCGCTGTTGTTGAATGGACCAGTGAATGAATAGAAAATGAAAAATCATTCCTCACGGCACTATTGTGAGAATTACAGAGAATGTAATGTATATAAAGTGCCCATCGCAGTTACAGTGCCTGGTAGATGGCAGGCACCAAAAACTGAGTTTTGATTTTCAAAACAAATAGACACACACACAAAAAAAATAGGCTGTAAAAAATGCTGTGGACATTCATGCCTATGTATTTATCGTGTAATTACAGGAATAGGCAATAGAGGACATGGCTAAATGGCTCGCCTGATGACTAATACATTCTGTAAAATTGTGCTCATACCTCCAACACAACACTATTCTGGGAAGCAAGAGTCACTCATTTGTTTAGTAAACATTTATTGAGCACTTAGGATGTGGAGGACCCAAAAGAGATAAAATATTTATGAACAAGTACATCTCTGTACTTGCTTTCCAAGAACCTGAGGTCTCAGGTGACAAGAGATCCCATGTAAAGTAGATTCAAAAAGATCCCAGTGAACATACAGGACACTTGCTAGCCCCTTTCCTCTTTATTTCAGATATTACCTTCATAACTGTGACCTTTCTGCTCCCACCCATTTAGACAGAGGGAGGTAGTGCCTGTGACCTTTGTCACAAATACAGATAGCATAGAAACTGTGAGTCTGGAGGTCAGGACGAGGGAGGTTCCAAATGTCCCAGATATTCCCCTCCCATCATTATAACTCCATGGGAAAGAGGGCTGTGTAGAAATAAAGTCTGGGTGGAGGGAGGGTAAATTGCAGCTGTGAGTCTAAAGATAAATGATTATACCTCACCTGTAACCTGGCTTCTTGGTGATCTCACCTAAAATATTCCATATTGATGTGTGTCATTCCTCTTCTCCGAGAATGATCGTAAAGTAGACTCCATCAGCCATACCGGAGTACTATTGGTCCAAGAGAAGGAAAAAGTCCAGGGCGGTCATGCTTAATTATCAATTTGAATTTTGTTGTCACCTATCTATATATTGAGATCCTTAATTCAAAATATAATGGGACACAGTATTAAAACAATGTTATAGGTCTTCATACAATCCTCTCTAGGCAAAAAGTTCTAGGCAGTAAACTTGAGGCCTAGCCTTAAGCTTCCCCAGCCTCCTGTGTGCCCTCTAAACCTTTAATGTCAGCAGATTTCTGGCTACAACAGGGAACACAGGACACAGCGAGTGGCAGCAACACTGCCTGAAAAATAATGAAAAGAAATTTTACTACGACCAAAAATGCAACAAGGAAAGAAGGGAGGGCAGACAGAAGGTAGGAGAGAAGGGAGAAGAAAGAGAAAGGCAAGAGATAATAAATTAACCTAACAAGGTCCAGCCATATCAAGGATTAATTATGTAAAACACTGAACTGAAGGAGCTCTAATGTACGGCCCTTATATCCCTACTGACCTTTGGGGGGCATCTGTATTAATTAGCTGAGGAATATGATGCTGAACCTATATGAAATGGGATCCTGGGAGAACCCTTTATTTCAGACACCAGACTACATGAGTGCCCAGGGTCACTTTTGGGGGGTACCAAGCTGCAAACAGGTGGTGAGAGTCTTTGACATCCTCCTTGGTCTCTTTATATAAAATACCTTCTAGGGGCACCTGGATGGTTCAATTGGTTAAGTGTCTGACTTTAGCTCAGGTCTTGATCTCAAGGTTTGTGAGTTCTAGCCCCATGTCAGGCTCTGTGCAGAGCCTGCTTCAGATCCTTGGTCTCCCTCTCTCTGCTCCTCCACGACTTGCACTCTCCCTCTCTCTTTCTCAAAAAAAAAAAAACAAAACAAAAAAACTTTTAGTCTACCCCTTCCACTTGGGCAACTCCAAATGGAAGACACAGAAGTGGCATAAACAGCAGCTGGGAGGGAGTGTGTATGTGAGAGGGAGCTAGGGAGTCAGCCCCTTCCTGGACAGATGCTCACCATCTGGGTGTTTGTTCTGGGTACGCCAGACTTCTCTCGTCTTTCAAGGGCAACAAGGATCAAAACTCCTGTCATGTGTGACAAAAAGGGAATTTTTCTCTTAACAGGTTCTCCTTCCAGATACTTGTAAGAATCCTTGAGGAGTGCTCACTTGCTCTACATATCCGTTCTGGCCACTATCTGTCCCCAGCCAGGCTTCAGCTCAGCCTTCAGCAGGGCACCACTCCCTGTGTCCTAACCACCTTCCCCGGGCTGCTGCCCAGCTTCCCCTTCTGCTTTACTGCAACCACAACTCATTCCCCTGCCTGAATCCCTCATGGCACTGTGAAGGTCAAATGGCTTACACCAACAGAAGAGAATTACAATATAGAAAACAGTATTTGCCCAAGAAAGAACTGGGCTCCCAAGTCCTCCTCCTGCACCACGTTACATCTGTCCCACATTTCTTAGTATTACCATTTTTTGCTTTCCTTGGTTCACAACCCCTTCTGTGGAATTATGGCACGCAGACCTAAATCCGTTCATCCAAAAGAAGTCCTTAGGCCTCCGCAGGTGCTGTCAACCCCACGACACCTCTGATTTGTATCTCCCAACATGGGACAGAGAGAGGGAAAGACTGAGAAAGTAAGAAGGAGCTGAGAAGAAAGGCGTTGAAAAATATCTGGTATGAAAGATCAACGCTGGGCTCCATGGCTCAGAATCATCTCCTAATATCAACATTCTATCTTTATTTGTTAAATATATATAACAACTTTTATCCATAATAAGTGATCTTCTTAAAAGAAAAACTGAAGGACTGTCTATTAAAATTTAACAAAGCTGAAATTTTTGTAACATGAAGCCATACAGTATGTCCTTTTATAGAAAAAGGCTAGGCTTGCCTTATCTCCAAAGAAAAAAGGAACATGGTGAGACTCCCTTGTTTATGGGGACTGCTAAAATAACAAAATGATTATTATGAGTCCCATTTTGGTGTGTCTGGGTGAGAATTTGTTAAAGCAGAAGGGGCATTATGGGAAAAATGCTTAGGAAGTGAAATTAGACATTTCATACATGAAGTAGCAGCTGCTCAGAGAGCAGAGAAACCCTCAGAAATCACTTCTCAGGTGTCAGTGCAGTAAACAACAATGAACACAGCTCTTCTCTCTGATGAGAGGATGGTTCGGGATGCTGTGACTGCAGATAACAGCACATTATATTCCAGATACTGGAACGCTTGAGTGATTAATATTCAAAGGTTTAGAGCCCAGAATGACCATTCTAGAGTGCAAACTGCCTCTGACTCAACATTATCAAAAACAGAATTGAAAAGCATAATCCCATGGTAGATGTAAACCAGGACCAAAATAAAAAGTGATGCTTGCTTATACAAGGAGGCTTTCTATAGGTATGAGATAATCCAAACACCAGCTTTTACTGGATAGCCAAGTCTGAGATTAAACAAGTGTTTAAGGAAGAAAAGCCACAACTGGAATAAAAGCAAAGCAGAAAGAAAGAAAGAAAGAAAGAAAGAAAGAAAGAAAGAAAGAAAGAGAAGGAAAGAAAGAGGATTGGTAGTAAGTAAGAAAGTTCAATAGAGGGGAGCCTGGGTGGCTCAGTCAGTTAAGTGTCCAACTTCAGTTCAGGTCATGATCTCACAGTTCATGGGTTTGAGCCCCGTGATGGGCTCTGTGCTGACAGCTCAGAGCCTGAAGCCTGCTTCAGATTCTGTGACTCTCTCTCTCTCTCTGTCCCTCCCCCACTCACACTCTGTCTCTCAAAAAAAAAATAAAATAAAATAAAATAAATGTTAAAAAAAATTAAAAAAAAAAAAAAAAGAATATTTGATTTGAGAATGCAAAACCACTGGGTCCGTTCCCAGAGCCTTTGAATGGGCCCACACAGGGAAGGAGGGCTCAAGATTAAGCTTTCTTACCTTCAGAATAAGCTACCTTACGGGTAAGTGATAGCTTAAAGCCACTAACACTATTGCCCAATCTATTCCGGCCAGCCAAGCAAGAAACGCAGGAGTCATCTTTGTTCCTCTTATTTCCTCTTCAGTCACCAAGTCATGCCCATTTTACTTCCTGAAAACTTCTCAAATTCTTTTCTTTCTTCATTCTTAATGCCAATACCATGTATCTAGCCATCTCCTTACTTACTCTACTGCAAATAGCTTCCTAACAGGTTCCCTGTTCCTACTTACCTCTCAGAAATTCTTGACCTTAACACCCAGAAAACTCTTGTCTATTTAAAACGTAAATCTACATTACACACATCTAGTGAGTACACTTCATTAAAGCCCCAGTCAGGAGAAAGCTCTAAGCTTCCTTAGCATGACAAGCAAGTCCTCCATGACCTCATCTTTGTACCTCTCCACCCTTGGTTCTTCAGAGTATCAACAACATATTGCCTCTATTTCCTTGTAAACACCTTGAAAGTGTTCGCATCGAGGCTTTGGTTCCTGGCTGAGCTCTTAGCTTGGGAATACCTCCCTTCCTCATCTGCCTCTTTTCCACCCACCTCAAGGTATTCAGCACACTCTGTTAAGAGGACTTGTTTCTTTCTCCCTTTTCCTCTCTGCTCCAGACTGTCATCAACTTGGGGGTAGGGGCCATGTCTAACTCATTTTCGTATCTCTAGCACTCAGCAGAATTTGGTTCTCACTCGATTTTTTTTTTTTTTTTTAAGTAGGCTTCATGCCCAGGGTGGAGCCCAAAGTGGGACTTGAACTCATGACCCTAAGATCAAGAACGAGCTGAGATCAAGAGTCAGATGCTTAACCGACTGAATCACCCAGATGCCCCACTAGATTATTTTCAAGTGAACAAATTAATGACTGAATCAATCACTAGATGAGTCATTCTCTGTAGACAAAGTAGAGAGAGACAAGAGAATAGAGAATTTAGTTCTGGGCTATGCCAATTACTGTAGGTAAGAGAAAGAAAAGAAGGCAGTTAAGCATCAGCTATATCAGAAAAGTATAAGGATTAACAGGAGTTGTGTCATCTTCTATTTATCATTAAGTTATAGTTTTTACGGGGAATGTGTACTATTGAAATAATAAAGAAGCTTATTAGGGTACATGCCAAGTTGCTTAAAACAAAGAGACCCCAAAATAAAATGATTAAAATACAGTACAAGTTTATTTCTCTCTCACGTAGAGATGCACAGGTGATCAATGCAGGGCTGGTGGAACAGCACTGCAGTCCTCAACATGCCAGCCCTGCCTCTTGACTGCCAGTTTCCAAGGCTGCTTCTAGTCAACAGTGAGAACGAAAGAGGAAGGACAGGACAAAAGCAATAAGCTGCAGGGTGCCTGGGTGGCTCAGTCAGTTGAGTGTCTGACTTCTGCTCAGGTCATGATCTTGCAGTCTGTGAGTTCAAGCCCCTTGTCGGGTTTTGTGCTGACAGCTCAGAGCCCGGAGCCTTCTTCGGATTCTGTGTCTCCCTCTCTCTCTGCCCCTGCCCCGCTCATGCTCTGTCTCTCTCCCTCTCTGTCAAAAATAAATAAACATTAAAAAAACATTTTTTTTTTTTAAAGCAGTAAGTCGCCCCCAGCTCCTGGCCAAATATCCATATCCGGCTGCAAGGGAGATGGGGAAATGCAGTCTCCAGCTGGGCATTGATATCCCCAGCGAAGATCAAAAAGAATGAAATCTTGCCATTTACAACCACATGGATGGAACTAGGGTGTATTAGGCTAAGCAAAATAAGTCAGTCCGAGAAAGACAAATATATGATTTCACTCATATGTCGAATTTAAGAAACAAAACAGGTGAACAAAAAGGAAGGGAAGCAAAAATAAGATAAAGACAGAGAGGGAGACAAACCATAAGAGACTCTTAAATACAGAGAACAGACTGAGGGTTGCTGGAGGAGTGTTGGGTGGGAGGATGGGCCAAATGGTTGATGGCAGTAAGGAGGCCACTTGTTGGGATGAGCACTGGGTGTTACATGTAAGTGATGAATCACTAAATTCTATTCCTGAAATCATTATTACACTATAGGTTAACTAACTTGGATTTAAATTTTTAAAAAATGGAAAAAATACATGCCCAGCTAAAACTCTGGGGAGTTTTATTCATAAAAGGAAAAAAGGAGAAAGGAATATCAGGGACAACGGGTGGCCAGATGGAAAGTGTCCTGTTCTGTTTGCTTTCTACAAAACAGAGAAAAAGAGAATGTTTTAGTAAAGCAGTACAAGCAGAAGCCAGATTTCAAGGAACTAAGAGTTACTGGGCAAATGAAGAGAAAAAGTGCAGACCATTTATTCAAGGGTAACAGTAAAATGGAAGTAGAGAAATAGGGTGATGAGAGAGGACGTGAGAGTCAAACGAGATTTTGTTTTTGTTTTTCTTGGAGGAGGAATACCTGTGCTTGTTTGAAGGTGGTGGTAGAAGTAAAGATCAAAGATGCTGGAGAAGCCATACACCTAGCGATGGCCGCCATGCTAAGTCAGAAGCTGAGGGAAGGATGAGAGGCCGGGACAGAGACATGGACACTGAAGTGGAAGGAAGGCAGGTGGGAAGTGGAGACTAGCCACCAGTTCACCAGCTCTCCCACTACAGAGTCCCAAGCCCCAGACTTTCCTGTCTCTAATCCTACCTAACCACATCCCCTAAAACATGACCCAGTCCCATTTTCTACTTTGCAAAGTCAATGAATCACCTAGACAAGAGTTTCAACAAAGATTTCAAGGGACACTGTGCCTCCTGCTCACCTCTTTATTTCACTGAGTTAATATTCTTAATTCAAATCAGACCGATTACCCTCTACATTCCCACAGCTAAGGATATAGAGGTGGACAAGACAAAATCCTTGCCTTCATGGAATGTGACTTTGAGCACGACATGCACATTTCAAAAATAACCTTCTGAAGACAATGCCCATGGTTTGCTGCCTGACCCAGTTACTGCCATAGGAAATTTTCAGACAGGGTAGAAGATGGGGCAACAGTATGACACGTGTGCACGTGACACAGAGTCACATTGAATATACACCTATCCTCTGGCAGCTAAAACAACACAAATGTAGATAATAAATCTGTATTCGCATCTACATAGAAAACGGAGATAACAAAGCAAGTCCATCTTGAACAGATGTTAATAGGTAAACAAGCTTTTAGGTAGGACCTTAAGTGGCCACAAAGAGCCAGTGGCTTTACCACCTTGACTTTCCACCAGCCGCATAGGCTTCCCTCCTTCTGTCCTTCCCTTCTCATCACATTCCTGGCCCACTGTTTGCTTTCAATTTTCTTCAAGTTCTCCCACATATGATCACCTTCTGACTTTCCTTGAAACTCAGTGGGCCATTTCTAATCTCTGCCAGGCAGTAGAGGGTACAGGTTAAGAGGATACATGGACTCCTAAGTGAAAAGGCTTGAGTTACACTCTCGGTCCTCAGCAATTTAACAAACATACCTGAGCCTCTGTTTTCTCATCTGCAAATGAACATAATACCTACCTGTGGCTTGCTTCTGAGAATTAAAAAGGATGTCTATGTAAAGTTCGCACAATGTCAGCACCTAGCCATCACCAAAAAGGGTTACTTGTTATTACGTGAGGATGTACCCAGATGAAGTAGCTGGCATCAGCCCAAAGCCTGACCAGTTCAGGCTGCTGCCCCAAGTTAAAAAAAAAAAAAAAACTAATAAAAGAGCATTAAATACTGGGATGAATTACACATCCCTCCTGGAATGCCCTATCGCTATGTAGACATGGAATGAACCAGAAGCCAGAAGGAGAACAGTCCGGTTTTAACAGGAGTCAGCCTTGCTGCGCCTCTGGGGTTGGCCTTATTAGTAATAATAGGGAATGCTGAATCATCCCACCCAGGGGCGGGGCAGGGGTTGCAGGGGACTGACAGCTCTCCGGGCTGGCCTCCCAGCGGAGCATTCCAGGGCCTACTGTCCACTCTGATCTCCTGACCCACTTGCACCTGACCTTTTCTTTGTCTCGCCCAATTTAGGCTCTCATCTCTTGCCCACTGATCAAACTGGTTATTTTCCTTCTCTGGGCACAAGCCTCCTGGCTTCAGTTCTTGAGCCACAGCCAAATGGGCAGGTGCTCTTACTGACACCTGGGAATTTCCACCTGTGAATCTGGGGATTCCCTGAGCAGAGAGAGGTGCTCTCTTCCTGAAAACACCATTCAAGTTTTTCTTTTATAAGAGTTAAGTGAGAGGGAGGAGGAAGCAAATAAAAAACCTGCTCATAGTAGAAATGGATGAAAATGAAGCAAAAGAAAACAATTAGAGATGTTTTCCAGAAGACAGAGGAACACAACTACTTTGTCAATTTCCTAATCTTATCTGTACAATCTAAGGGTGCTGCCAGAGTTGTAAAGATGGCTTGCCATCCATTCTCTGTTATAAGTTCTCCTGATACTAAGTATCAATTTTGGTAACTGGTTGACCCTTGCCCTGTGCTGTAGGAGTGTGAGATGAATGGTTTGTTCTGATTTTCAGGCTTCAGAGCGTCACAACAGTCTGCAGGTGTCCTGAGTTACAGAACTGGTCAACAACACTCTAAAAAAAAAAAATCCACATGGGAAATGTATTTCAGCATCTTTGTTACTGAATAATTTGTATTGGCAAAAGTCCCTGCCCTTCGAAGTCTTCGGTATACTGCTCCCAGCCCCCATGTTTCCTCCTAAATCCCCACTTCCTATTTTCTCAGTTGTGAAATGCCAGGTGGTTAGAAGGAATGGTTAGAAGTCTGATACACAAGGACTGAGCGGTCACAAATGCCTCCTCTGTCCCCACTTCTCTTGCAACCCTGACCACAGTCCCTGCAAGTGACAGGAGGTGGGAGTGGCTGCCAGGTCCTAAGAGTACTAACCACCAACTCTACCATTTCCTTCCCTCTTGGGTTTCAATCTCTGAGAACTATCGCCTGTCCCCCCCTCCCCGCCCCTGTCAGGTGATGCAAATGTAGCCATCCCATCATGGGGGGCAGGTACAACCTGGCTGTGACATCTTACTCCAATCCACACTGATCACCAAGGGTGGCTGTGGCATGGGTGAGTGCTTCCTGCCTCACTCCTCTATGCCTGACTCTCCAGAAAGGCTATCAGAGAGGATGCCTTCCCAGCAGAGAAAGGATGGCTCTCGTGTTAGGAAATCCACACCCCCTGCTCTGCAATCTCTGCTTCACACACGGGGCACTCTGTTGAGCCATTCGCTGACCTCCAGATTGTTCTTATTGGTCAACACTCTAAAAGTGTTGCCACCTGCTCACCAGGTCCTAAAAGTTCTGACTTCAACATTTGTGCTAAAGACCAAGTCCTCAGTTTTCATTCTTACTCAAATTTGTTTGCAGACTAAATTTTTTTTCAGGCCCTGGGTCGGTGTGTTTGTATTTACTCTCCTGGTTGTTAATGAAATGAACTGATACAACTCGTTTTATTTACTTTGACTTTTGTTGTGAGGTATTATTGAGAAACAGCACAGAATCAAGGAAGGAGAACTGACATTTTTTTTTTAAACTATTAACAATCATACAACTTGTTTTTGTTAATGTTTTCTGATCATAAAACTATTGTATAATGATTTTACAAGACATGGAAAATCCAGGAAAGTTTAAATCACCAAGATAAAAAACATAAAACCCTCACCACCCCATGGCAAGAACAGTCCACATTTTCATAGATTTCCTTCCAAATTCTTTTCCCTACAGTTTTCAGTAGGACGAGGAAGCCTATTTTTATTAATAGCACCCTTCCGTGAAGAACTAGGGTTTGCCAAGAGTGTGACACACATATTTGCGAGTGTTTTCCAACAACTCTGAAATATAGGTGTTGCTGAACTTGTGGGAACTGAGTCCTTTCTAGGACTAGGTGAGTTAATACTTTGCCTGCGTGAGGATTCAAATCTACATGTCTCACTCTCAGGGCAAAACCTTTTAAGAAGTGGATTCCCAACTGAAGCCTTTTAGTTGATCTTATGGAGAGAAGGAAATGCACAGAGAGGGATGTAGGAAGGCTTGATGCTTTTCTCAGTAATAGTCCTATCTATCCAGTTTATTATTAAATCAGACCTACTGAAAGAAATCTCATCTGGATATAGCCATTTTCAAAGGCAGGTTGATTTCTCCATGAATCCAAAATATCGCTGTTTGTCACTGTCCTCGGACTAGAAAGAAACAGAGAGAGAGCTCTGAAACATCTACAAAGCAGCTCAGCTGGGAGCATACCGAAAGGGAAAGGAGAGTAAATCTGTGCCGGTTTGGGCCACTTTCAACACAGCGTGAGCCTGGGCAGTGTCTTGGCTTCTAGGGACTTCCAGCTGCAGATAAAGTCATGGCAGCACTCTTCAGGGCTATTGGCCAGACATAAATAAATGACAGTGGGGACAGAAAGGTAGTTGTAGTTCTGCTAAAAACATTTGGACTTGGATAAAAATATGTATTAAGCAATCCCTGCGTTAGCCGTCCCTGTACAAGATCTGGGGCATTAATAAGCACATAAATTAATAAGCACAGAAATTAATAAGCACATAAATGGCTTCCCTGCCCACAAAGAGTTTCATTCAGTCAACCAATATTTATTGAGCACTTACTATGTGCCAGACACTATATAGAATGGATAAAGATCCCTGTCCTGTAGAGCTGGCTGTTCAGTGGGAAAATTATGTTGAGACAATAATCGTAACTGAGACAAGTTGTGCAAATTCCAGAGTCCCATCATTTGGTTATGAAGTTCAGTCTTTACTGAGGAAGCTCATGTACAGAGGGCTAAGAAGAAGAGGCATGGGGTCCCTCAGTCTGCTCTTCATTTTAAATTCATGTGTTTCCAGTATTAGGGTTTGCTTTTATTTTCCTTTAAATTTCATTGTATTATGATTTTTAAATAATTTTTTAATGTTTATTTATTTATTTTGAGAGAGATAGAGAGAGAGCAGGGGAAGGGCAGAGAGACAGGGAGACACAATCCGAGCTGTTAACACAGAGCCTGACGCAGGGCTTAGACTCACAAACCTTGAGATCTTGACCTGAGCTGAAATCAAGAGTCAGACACTTAACGGACTGAGCCACCCAGGCGCCCCTCGTTTTATTATGATTTTTTAAATTTATAAAATGTCTCCACTGTTCACTGTATTTAAAGAAGTGTCCCCTCCATCTCCATCTACACAGGCCTTTTTCCTGCTTCATCTGGAAAACCATTTTTACTAATTTTTTTACTTATCCTTCCAAGAGCTGTTTTTGGCAGAAATAAGCAAACATTCTTATTTTTCCTCCTTTATTACACAAAAGACAGTATCCGATCTTTATCTTTTATCTAGTCTTTTGTTCTGAATCTTGTTTTTAGAGAGCTGTTTCTTTTTAAAGCTTTTTTAAACAGCTGCTCTGTTTTCTATTTTGCTTTATGTAATAAGTTCCCTATTGATGGATGTTTGGATTGTTTTTAATCTTTTGCGATTTTAAGTAATGTCACAATGAAAAACTCCCTGCACATAGTGTTTCTAATTTCTAGAGATTCTTGAAAGTAGAATTGCTAAGTCAACAGGTGAATCAAATGTAGCTTTTATTAGTTAATTCCAGATTATTCTCTCTAGAGACTGCACCATTTTGCACTCCCAACAATTATGACAGCGACTGTCAACATCCTCAGCAACAGAGGGTATCAGCAAACATTTTGAGTTTTGTTGATCAGAGAGGTGAACAGAACTTTTTTTTGGTATAATTGACAATGTTACATTAGTTTCAGGTGTTACAAGGTAGCGATTAGACAAGTTTACACAGTATGCTATGCCAGCCAGGAGTGTTGTGGCTACCATCAGTGAGTAGTAACAGTTTTAAATACTTTTAAAATTCATTTTCCTCTTAATATAAGCAAGACGGAGTAGCTTTTCAGATAGTTACAGGCCATTTCCTTTTCAAATTGTTTTTTAATTTTAACCACCTGTTCATATTTTTTTGTCCATTGTGCCTCCTTTTCAGGAAAGTACTTTGGAAACTTTTTTGACTCTGGGGAGAAAAAAGGCCACTTTTAATGTGATCAAAATAAATGTATATATCAACTTGGGGAGAATTGGCATCTCCCTGATGCTACAGTGTCTAAGACAAGAAGGTGGGATGTCTTCTTATTTGTTTGTCTCTATTTGTGTTTCACAGAGTGCTTTAAAGTTTTCTTCCTATCTGTTTTGCACATTTCTTTGCATTCCTTTGGTAAAACCACAACAGGATGCAGCTGAACGTGACTGCAGAAAAACCCATGATCATGCTGACTGGTCTTGCTTTAAATTTATTACCACAGACCTCAAGTGGTGCCTTCTCATTCCTAGCCAGTCACGCTGCCCTGTCCTTCGGCCTCCAGCTCCCCCAGACAGCTATTCACACCCTCTCCCTTCTCCACCCCCACCCTCATTCAGCTGATTGTCCTTCTTGTACCTCATGGAGAAAACAAATCGGAACAAAACAAAAAATCAGAAGAGAACTTTTTCAGTTTTCCCTTAGGATAAAAATGCCAGCCACCAAATTCAAATCTTTCATACATCCTTCCTCTGTGGGAAGAGGGTGGAGGGTAGGGATACAGATTAATAAAGGGGGGGGGGGGAGGGAAGCAGACTTCCATTTAGATGTAAATGGGATAGTAGAAATCCAAGGGCAGCAGTCACTCAGTGGCCTACCCCAGAAGCCCAGACTGGTGAGAATTACATGGAAGAGGAGGCAGGGCAGTGGGGTCTCCATGGTAGCAGGACCTAAATAACACCAGCCCGGGGTCACAGCGAGCACAAGAGCGGCAGGATACAGGTCTAAGACCATGAGCTGGTTTGCTCTCCTCCACTGGGCCCACAAGGGAAGGGTGGACCTTACTCAGAGGTGTGTGCTCCATCCTGGCCACGGCAGGTGGACTGGAGGATGCCTGGGAATGCCAGTTTCACAGCAAGAACGAAGGCCCCCTCGTCATTCCTATTAAAGTCTAGGTGAGGACTTAGTTGCCATGACTGAGGCCTCTTTGGAATCCATCTGATGGGGTTGAAGGCCTAGAGACTGAAAGTCACCCTGAGAAAACAAGACAAACACCAAGCAATTAATAAGCAAGACAGAATGATACAGCTTATTTGTATTTACAAACTGATCCATCGACTAAATTATGCAGTAGCAGCAGTTCAGAAAGAGAACAGTATTTAATAAGGTGCTGATCAGAGATTTCTGTGGATAAATACAAAAAGATGCTTGAGAATGGACAGATCTCGTAGCTGCAGCCATCTGGTCATGGATATCTTGATAAAAAGCAGCAGTCTAAAGCTGGATTTTTATCTCTGGCATAAGGATTGTTAGGGGTTTTTGCCACATAAACCTAGGAATGAGCAGGACAGAGGATGTACATCCGTGACCAGCAGATACCTAACTGACATGTTTTTTAGGAAGGTCTCAATTTAGCCAGCAGAGGGCAAAAGAGCACAGAAACAATTCCAAGATTGACTTTCTGAGGAATGTTTGGAATAGAACTGTATAGGTCTCTCTGCAAAAATAAACAACAAAAGCCACCACAAGTGTGGTTCTTTTGAAAGAACATATTTAAAAACAGCATGTCTAAGGCAGTGACTGATTCCTGCTGACATTCGAACAAATTCTTGCTTTTTTAATAAAAAGTTAGAATTTCTTTAAATGATGCATTTCTTTATGGATCCTTAAATGCCTGATAAAAACATAGGACTATGTCTAAATAATTTAACCTAAATTTTAAGAAATACTTTTATCTGAAGATCCCACAGAAATAAAGTCTCTGAAACGTTACCTCAGAAATGGGTTTTTCTTTTTCTTTTTTAAAAATTTAAATCCAAGTTAGTTGACATATAGTGTAATAACATGGTCTCGGGAGTAGAATTTTGTGACTCATAATTTACATACAATACCCAGGGCTCATGCCAACAAGTGCCCTCCTTTATGCCCATCACCCATTTAGCCCATCCCCCTACCCAACATCCCTCCAATAACCCTCAGTTTGATCTCTGTATTTAAGAGTCTCTTATGGTTTGCCTCCCTCTCTGTTTTTATCTTATTAGAAATGTATTTCTTGGGGCGCCTGGGTGGCGCAGTCGGTTAAGCGTCCGACTTCAGCCAGGTCACAATCTCGCGGTCCGTGGGTTCGAGCCCCGCGTCGGGCTCTGGGCTGATGGCTCAGAGCCTGGAGCCTGTTTCCGATTCTGTGTCTCCCTCTCTCTCTGCCCCTCCCCCGTTCATGCTCTGTCTCTCTCTGTCCCAAAAATAAATAAAAAACGTTGAAAAAAAACATTTAAAAAAAAAGAAATGTATTTCTTTAAAGAATGTGATGCTATGGTAAATGTGCCATGCAGTGACATTTGTTAAATAAACTAACAAGCATCAAAATGTTAAAGGGGTTGTTTATTAAAGACAATTATGTATTTAGCCTACATAGCCTGTATAGGGTAAGTAAGAATAGAGGTGGGAAGGCGGAGAGAAGAAATTGTCCTTTCCAACAGATAGAAGGCAAAAGCAGGCTTAGACCTCAGCCAGATCCTGAGGCCAGTGGTCATGTGTCTGTTCCTTCCAATAGCCATCAGCTCCTCCCTTGGTGCTGTTCACTTCTGTCATTGCAAAAAGTATATTTACTATTCAAATGCAACTTCAAGCCCATGGTTTCCAGACCCAGATAGAGAAATTGCAACAAGGCTTCACCAGGCAGAAGATTAAAATACTTATTCTGGGCATGGCAACTGAGTATCAAAGTCACTGGGCTGGGAAGTCTGAGAACCAAGGTTCTGGCTCTAAGGTGGACATTATCTGCGTAAAACACTGAATCTCTCTGATCTACAGTATCTTTCATCTACAAAATAAAGGTATGAGGCTAGGTGATCTCAAAGATCCCTACCAACTCACAAATCCTAAGATTCTGTTTATTTTGTCCCCATCTTATACTTCTCCATCTCAGTTGATATGTGAGTTGGTAAGACTATAGGATGCTAGCCTCTGCTCAAGAAAATATGTAATTTAATAAAGAGCTCTTAAAGACTCTGAGGAAAATAATCCCTACCAATAGAATTTCAGATCTGGAAGGAGGCTATAAGGAAATTTATCTGCTGAGTAGACAATTTTGGGGTCATTCAAAGCATACTTTTATTTTTTATTTTTAAAGATTTTTTTTTAACGTTTATTTATTTGAGAGAGAGAGAGCGTGAGCAGGGGGATGGGCAGAGAGAAGGAGACAGAATCTGAAGCAGGCTCCAGGCTCTGAGCTGTCAGCACAGAGCCCAATGTGGGGTTCAAACTCATGAACCACAAGATCATGGTTCTGATCTGAAGTTGATTTGCCAGCCAAATGCAACTGAGCCATTTAGGTGCCCCTTAAAGGTTTTATTCTTAAGTAATCTCTATGCCTAATATTGGGATCAAACTCACAACCCCAAGATCAAGAGTTGCATGCTCTACTGATTGAGCTGGGCAGGTGCCTCCAAACCACACTTTTAGAGGCCAGCTTTAGGCTAGACATATAGTCTGCTTTTACACATCACAAGGCTTACTGACACATAATCATTAGGGCTCCCAGGTCACTGAGCAATTAAAGCACTAACCAAGGGAACCGATGGAAGGCAGGATGGCCAGTTCTAACACTCCTCCATGCAGTGGTGTGAGAAGCATTACCTCCTGTCCAAACTGGAAACCATCTGTCACAGCTAAAAATCATTCAGCTCTAAGTAACAGAATATTCAACCACAGAAGCTTAAACCACAAGGAACAAGAACCTCAGAGCTAGGCTCCTCCAGGGATGGCCAGCAGATCAGTGGCTTCATTCACAGAATTAACACCTGATGGTTGCCAAGATGTCTGCCAGGTTCTAGGCAGCACCACCTCACCAAACAACTCTGTAAGCAGGGAGGGGTGAGCAGACACAGGTAACTTTCTTCTCCTGCAGCTTTTGCTCTTATTAGGGAGGAAAATCTTTCCCCTCACCTACTTACATCATTCAATGGTCAGAACTAGATTACATTTAGTTCTTAACAGTAATGGATGCCAGAAAGTGCCAAGATCAAAGTGCCAGCCAAATGTAAAAATCCTCCACAAAACACTAGCAAACCAATTTCAACAACAGCATAGTAAGTGGATCACATACCGTGATTAAGTGGGATTTATCCCTGGGAAGCAATGATGGCCGAACATACACAAATCAATAAATGTGATACACCACATTAACAGAACTGAGAATAAAAATCATACGATCATCTCAATAGATGCAGAAAAAAGCATTTCTTTTATAAGGCACTAATCCCATTCACACGGGCTACACCCTCATGACCTCATTACCTCCTAAAGATCCCACTCCAAATACCATCACACTGGGGATTAGGGCTTCAACATATGAAATGTGGTGGGGGGGGGGTCGGGTAACAGACATTCACCACCCACCGAAAGAGTTTTAACATTTCATTTTCTACTCTATTGCTTAGCTTATTGTGTTTCTCTTGTTCTTCTGTGAAAAGAAGGGTCTCTGTGTTGAATAAACAGCCAGATTATTCCCAGGGAAGCGATTGGAGACATTTCCTTGGGAAGACTCTCTTGGCAGACAAACAAAATGCACACTGTATGTTTCTGCAGCAGCCCGACAGAGTGCAGCACAGCACTGCTCACACCCTCCTGGGGACGGAGCTTTACCAGATGTCAAATTAATTTCTTCTTTCTGAAATGTATAACACAGTTCATTCTGGGCTTCTGTCTGTTCAAGAATTTAGAGCCAGAACCTTAGACAAAGGGATTTTAATTGCACGCTGATAAAATGTCAAAACTATTGTGCCTAAGATACACGTGCATTAAAACAACAACAACAACAACAACAATGCCTCCTGGATTACCAAATAGATTTCCCCCTGTGAGTGGAATCCATTTTGTAACTCATCAGAAAATCTTCAACCTGCAAGCAAATTCTTATAAGCCATTTAGACCGTGTCTTTCTACTTTCTGGAATGCACAGTAATACAATGCACTAAAATGAATGGTCTCCAAGTTTGGCTAACCTATTTTTAACTTTAAGTGGTAATTTTTACCTCCCTGTGAAAACCTTAATGATGAATAAGGGTCACTGTTTGAGAAAGTTGCTTATTCCGCAGAACACAGCTGTTATGCCTCATGTTAAAGCATGAAGAGCTGAATCAGAAGGTCACCTTCTCTAACAGTCTTTCTCGCTTTAAAAAGAAACACCCAAAGACAAAGAAGTGGCTTGATTTTCAAGGTCATCCAATGAAAGAAAAAGAGTTGCTCTAGGTTAAGGGAGAGCTTTTCAACCAAAGCAAGGTCCCAGAATTGCACCCAGAATAGCCAGGGTGGGCTCTGGGGTTTACAGAACAATCGCTAGAATTACCTAGAAATACAGAATCATCTCCCAAAAGGGAAGTTTTCGTTTCTATGGGGGTAAGACACATTCTTTGAGGGAGTGATTAATGAGGCAAGATGCAAAAGGTCCCAGGCATTTGTCAGTATCCTAAGTCTAGCATTTAAGCAACAGGCAAAAATGTATCTATACATTTCCATTTGAGGGGTTGGAGTGCCCTTTAGGCACCTGGCTTCCTCTGCAGTCCAACTGGCTCTTCTCCATTTCAACAAAACGGCTCATATATATCTCGGTTTATAAAAACCTGTTCAACAAGTATGAAGTTACACAACAGGAACAGACACCCCACTATTTTCATGATCAAATTACAAGTCTCTTAGCTGCCAGGAGCTCTTTCACATGCAGCCTGAAGCGGTGAAAACCCCTAATTCCTCTGTTAGACCCTTCAGGGCCTGTGGCCTCCTTATTTTGGTCATTGGTGATTGCAAGCGAACCCGCAGGTCACACTAGGGGGCTCACCACTGCTTTCAAGGAACCCTTCGTCAGGCGTGGGGCAGGGGGAGAAGCTCCCTGGGTGGGAGCGTGTGCTCCTGAGCTCATCAGAGCTTACAGCTAAGCACCTTGGAGCTAAGATGAGGTGTCACTGTCAACGCAAGAGTAATTGCTAGGTGTTTAAATAAACTTTTCTGAAGGTCATCATGCAAGCAGCAAATTACAAAAATACTAGGAGTGCAGCTCAGTGGAGAATCACTATCAAGGGGATGGATCACAGGGGGATTTACTGAAGGAGCAGCCAGCCTACAATTAAAGGTTCTAGGGGGAGGGAGTGGCCAGTGAAAAGACTGCTGTGAAAGCAGAGTGAGAAAGCTTGACCCGCGTCCCCCAGGGTTTGAAGAACATAAAAACCGGAACTGACTCTCTTCTGAAAGGCGTGAGCCAGCGCCGGGAAGAGAAGGGTGGTGGCAGCAAGCGGCACTTGTACAGCTGTGGACAGGGGCGCTCGTTTTCCAAACTGACATCACACAGGCTCATCACACTGTTATCATCTTCATGGGGTCCCCAAAGGATGCCCGTTGGGACGAGGAGAGCCAGGCAAGGACCGGAGGGGGATTCGTAAGCAATCAGAGAGAACTGTACTTGAGGGAGGAAATCGTGTAACTGGATGGAAAGGGGAGAGGAGTCCAGAGAAAGTCCTCAGGAGAGAAAGCCCAGCATTCGGACCTCTCCATAACAAAGGGTATCTGCTCTCTAGGAGAGGACTGTGTGCAGCTCCAGCTAAGTTCAAAGGCAGGCCGTTCTCCTCCCACCATCCTCTTGCACAATTAAACCGTGTGGGAGGCTGAGGTGTGGAGCAGAGAAGTGGATGGACAGACCCTCCCCCGCGCTAGTCTGTGGGGCCTCAGGTCAGCCCCGGGCTGAGCACGGAAGGTGGAGGTGGGGAGATGATGTAAAACTTCGACTTAGTCAAGATAGGAGTTTTTAATACCTGAAAACAGCACTCTTTTCACAACTGAAAGAGACCAGAAGCGCATGTCATTTGCCCAAGATGTCTGCAGAGCCAGAAAAGAAAATCCTTCGTGGTGTTTGAGGGCAGCTCATTACACAAACTGGCTACATAAGTTTGACCAACCATCGCCAACAGATGAAAAAAAAAAGTCTACTGGCCCAGAGGCTTTGGATGTTTGGGGCGAGATAGAGAAGCCTTTTAACTATTACCAGAGGGTAAGAGCAAGGTGACATGAGATTGTCCCTGGAACTTCAATTTTTTTTTTCAATGTTTATTTATTTTTGGGAAGAGAGAGACAGAGCATGAATGGGGGAGGGGCAGAGAGAGAGGGAGACACAGAATCGGAAGCAGGCTCCAGGCTCTGAGCCATCAGCCCAGAGCCCGACGCGGGGCTCGAACTCCCGGACCGGAAGATCATGACCTGGCTGAAGTCGGACGCTTAACCGACTGCGCCACCCAGGCGCCCCTGTCCCTGGAACTTCAAAGCAGGAAACATTAAAATGACAGCTTGGACACCTTAGCCATCCTAAGACTAGACACAAGTATTTGCTGAGTATAGCCCAGGTTTTCTCCAGAAGCTAGCAGAAAGAACCTCCTTCCCTGGTTATCCCTTAACTACCTGGCCCTGTCACACCACACCTGGGGTCAAATATTTCATTTCAGGGGCCTCACTTTCAGAGGCAAGTGGCCCAAAAGTAACATGAGAATTTTAAACAAAAGAAGGAGATCCAAAGGCTGATGAACAAGCACGTGGAAGGAACCTGGGGTGCTGAATCTGGAGACTTAAGGAGTCCACTTCGAGGTCTGTGGCCTGCATCGTGGTGGCAGTCATCGTGTGTGCCTCTAGATGGCACACCTGCCACTTTGCACGCAGTTAGGGGGTGGATGGTTTTGTCTTCAGAACCTTTGTGTCAAAACCCCTCCCAGCTGTCTTTTAGGAGAGAGGGGTCATTTTAAGACCTAATAAGCAAGGCCATTCCCTGCTGGCGAGCTCCCTCTCCCTTGAAATGCCCAGTGTCAAGGAGAGAATTTTTCTTCACACACGGAATTGGAACTCAAGGCTGAGAAGCAGGCGAGGAATGGAACTGGATACCATAGGACTCGTTTTCCTAGGTCTGCTTCTCAGGGAAGAAGAATGTTCAGAGTTGGCTCCTGGGGGGCAATAGGAGAGATTCTGGCTTCTAATACATAGGGAGGCTGGTCAGAAAGTAAGAAAAAAATCCTAGCAAATCTAAACAGGTCATATAGAATTCCATTTAATAACTTCAAGTTATTTTCAAGGCCCTCAAATTCCCATATTCCAGTTTGGAATTGCCAAGGGGTGTGGGGGAGGGTTCTGGTCCCATAGCTCTTTGGGCATTGGGGGTGAATAGTGGACACTAGCAGAGAAAAGGCTCTGAAGTGCCAGGCAGAACTGCTTGCTTTTCTCATCAGCCACTCAACCAACTTGGGATGTCATCACTGAAACCTGTGGGACACAATGTGGAAATATGGAAAGAAAAGGATCAAAACTCTTTGGCGAGTAACATCTTAAATCTCACAGTCATCTAAGAACTCTTGTCCCCTACTTGGTCTCCTCCTTTTTCAAAGCATCTATAGTATATTTCAAGAGCATGCATGAAAATAAACAACAGTTTTTATGTCCTTTCAAAGAATCATTTTGAAACCTGAATGTTAAATTTATGATGGGGATTTAAAATCGACTATCCACCTTGGGGCGCCTGGGTGGCGCAGTCGGTTAAGCTTCCGACTTCAGCCAGGTCACGATCTCGCGGTCGTGAGTTCGAGCCCCACGTCAGGCTCTGGGCTGATGGCTCAGAGCCTGGAGCCTGTTTCCGATTCTGTGTCTCCCTCTCTCTACCCCTCCCCCGTTCATGCTCTGTCTCTCTCTGTCCCAAAAATAAAAATAAACGTGGAAAAAAAAAATTAAAAAAAAAATAAATAAATAAAATAAAATCGACTATCCACCCTAATGTAATGCTAGTCTTTTGGTTCAAGGATGATGTGTACCGTCATTATCACAGGATCTTTGAACACTTTTATTTTTATTAGTAGTGGTGATGAGCTTAAACTAGTCCACTCAATACTCTCCTAACGAACACATTTTGCGAGGTAGCAGCTAAGCTTAGATGTGTAATCAATCCGTAGAGGGGAGCAAATACACATGTACAAAGAAACGATAAGTATAAATAATATTTATTGAATGCTTAATATGTGCCAAGCCCTGTTCTAGTATTTTATTCACATGCATCGTCTCATTTAATCAGCACAGTAGTCTAATAAGATATGAACCATGAGAAACTCCCTCTTATCCACAGGAAGTACATTCTAAGACTGCCAGTGGATGCCTAAAACCACAGATAGTACTGAACCCTGGATATACAATGTTTTGTCATATACATACACCTGTGATAAAGTTGAATATACAATTTAGGCACAATTACAGATTAATGACAATAACTAAAAATAAAGTAGAACAATTATAACAATATACTTAATAAGTTCTATGAATGTGGTCTCTCCCCACCCAATAGCTCATTGTACTCACCCTTCTTCTTGTGATAATATGAGATGATAAAATGCCTACCTGATAAGATGAAGTGAAGTGAACAACGTAGGCACTGTGACTTTCTGAGGCTACTCCTGACCTTCTGACGATTCATCAGAAAGGACCACCGGCTTCTGGACCACAACTGACCGCAAGTCACTGAAACAGCAAAAAAACAAAACTGCCGATAAGGGCAGACTACGGGATCATCATCTCTCCTTGCTATGGATGAGGAACCATCTCTGAGGCACAGAGTAGTTAAGTGACTATTCCAAAGCCAAACAGCTTACAAGTGTTGTCATTTGGATACTGCCCATCTGTGTCCGTTATTTTGTATCCATTCACACAATAACATAATAGTTCAATGCCCCTAATAATAGCACTTCCAGGACATGACCAATTTGCTCCCATATATGCAATTCTGCAATTTCTCCACACACCTCCTACCCAGCCTTTAGCCAATTTAAAACAGCTTAACACTAAGTGGGTCTGATTTAATGAAAATCTTAAGAATGAGTTCAAAGTTTCCAGTTAATATTTCTGAATGTACGCTGCTGTTGTGATCAACATCTTAAAACTTTTTCTTAAGAATGGTTCGGTTATGCGATTTTTCCCTTAAGACAAATGAAAAGTCTAGATATGTTCATATGTTATGGGCTGTAATTAATTTCACTGTTCAATTTCCTCTAAAGATAAGATACTTTTCCTGCCTTATAACACCCACTCTTCACTGCTGGTTTCAATCTTGGCAACATTTACATAAAATACTATACCAGTCTCCTCACTCTGCCCCCTGAGACCTCATTCCTCCCCGTCCATGTGACCCAGCATGGGCCAGTGGCAGGGGTTCTCACACGGTTTTAAATCATTTGGGACAAGTTATAGTTGAGACTCGGATTTCTGAAACAACAAACTGGACACACAAAAAATAGGCTATTAGGGTCAGATTGCTGTACTTAGGAGAGAGAGGTTTATGTTTGAATAAAATGGAAGCTCAGTGGATCTTAATGTTTGTGGAGCCTAGGGCTAGAGTAAAAATATTGGTGAGGGCGTGGAGAAAAGGGAACCCTTGTGCACTGTTGGTGGGAATGTAAAGTGGTGCAGCCAAGGTGGAAAACAGTATGAAGTTTCCTCCAAAGTTAGAATAGAACTACCATATATGATCCAGCATTTCCGCTTCTGGGTATTTATTTGAAGAAAATAAAAAACCGACTCAAAAAGACATATGCACCCCCATTTTCACTGCAGCGTTGTTTACCGTAGCCAAGACATGGGAGCAACCTAAGTATCCATCAATGGATGAATAGATAAGGAAACTGTGCTACTCCGCCATAAAGAGAAAGAAAACTTGCCATTTGTGACAATATGGATGGACCTAGAGGGTATTATGCTAACTGAAATAAGTCACAGAAACCCAAGTACCATATGATCTCACTAACACATGGAATCTAAAAAATAAAAGAAAACTGAATCCACAGATACCAAGAACAGAGTGGTGGTTACCAGAGGCATGGGTGGGAGTAATGGGTGAGGTGAAAAGAAGGCACAAATCTCCAGTTACAGGTAAGTTATGGAATGCAATGTACAGCATGGTGACTGTAGTTAACAATGCTGTATTGCATATTTGAAAGTTCCTAAATTGGTAGATCTTAAAGGTTCTCATCACAAGAAAAACAATTTATAACTATGTGTGGTGACGGATGTTGACTAGACTTATTGTGGTGATCGATTCACAATATATACAAATATTGAATCATTACGTTGCACCCCTGAAACTAATATAGTGTTATATCTCAATTATACCTCAGTAAAAGAAGAAAACACTTCTTTCAAAATGTTCTATGAAAATGAAACAGCAATACAACAATTATAATGAATGATTATTAAAAAGAATTTATTGTATCAAAGAAATTGTAACACAAAATGTTACCATCCCAACCCTTTAAAATTTTTCTTTAAATGTTTATTTATTTTTGAGAGGGGGGAGGGGCAGACAGAGAGGGGGAGACACAGAATCCAAAGAATCCAAAGAAGGCTCCAGGCTCCGAGCTGTCAGCACAGAGCCTGATGCAGGGTTCCAACTCATGAATCGCAAGATCACGACCTGAGCCAAGTTGGGCACTTAACCGAATGAGCCACCCAGGCACCTGCATCTCAACCACTGTTTAATGTATTGTACGATATTATTAACTATATGCACCTTGTGCAACAGATCACCAGAACTTTCTCATCATGCAAAGTTGAAACTCTACACCCGTTTAATACGTTCCTTTTTGCCTTCCCCCCGTCCCTGGCAAATACCATTCCACTTTCTGTTTCTAAGAGTTTGATTACTTTAGATCTTCATATAAGTGAAATCATGCTCTATTTGTCTTTTTGTGACCGGTTTATTCCAGTTAGCGTCCTCAAATTTCATCCATGTTATAGCATGATTAGTGATATTTTAAGTTATTTTTGGAAATACTAAATCTCATTACATTGTTTTATAAAAATAAAATTATAATTTTTGCCAGCAATGGAGGTGAGCCACTCAGATCTCACTTCAAAGAGAAAAATGGCCGAGAAGTGTGCAGTTATCAGTGGACTCTCACCACACCTTCAGGATTTGCCTCAGTGTGTGGCCAAGGATGTGCCATCCCAAGGGAGCTGTCAGTTAGAGGCTGTAAGGAAAGAAGATGAAGGCTAGCCATTTCTGCTCAATCTAAGACTCCCCTACAGGCAATCTTTGCACCAGAGATCCCCACTGTGCTGGTCAAAACTTTCTTAGAAGTGTATTGAAGGCACAGGCCCTTCCTACCCAAACTTACTTCCTTTCCTCTCTTCTTTCACGGGTGTCCGACCTACATTACGGCCTGAAGGCTTTCTTGACCCACTCCTCCTCCCTTTTCCTTTTATCTTTAAGACACTTCCCCCAGATAAATCCCTTGTACTTCTGCCTTTGACATCTGCTTCCTGAAAAACCCAAATTGGCACAATTTTCTAGCATTTAGTATCCATTTTAGTTGGCAGTGCATAGAATTAGTATTTCATTTTATTCATGTCACATCTTGGCCTATATAAATACAATAAATACAATAAATAAATACAACATTTAAAATAACATGGACACTTGGCAGTGCTGAAAAATGGTATTTTGTTGTACGAGATTCTATTACATTCAAGATACCTGAGAGGAGGCATTCAAAAATTAATTAATTTGTCTTCTCTCTTTTTTGTTATTTCTTCTTTTTTCTTTTCTTAAGTTTATTTATTCATTTTCAAGAGAGAGGAAGAGGGGGGGAGGGGCAGAGAGAGAGGGAGAGAAAGAATCCCAAGCGGGCTCCATGCTGTCAGTGCAGAGCCCAACATGGGTCTCAAACTCACAAACTGTGAGATCACGACTTGAGCTCCAACCAAGAGTCAGCCGCTTAACCAACTGAGCCACCAGGCACCCCAATTTGTCTTCTCTTTACTAAACATTTCTGCTAGTCACATTCTCACACCAAAGCAGTATCTATCTCCAGTGTCCATAGTGGTAAAACACACAGACCTTCAGGGCATTCAGAATGCCAATGTCTATTATTTAAAAGTACTATGGACAAAAGATGTGGATACAGATTTCCCTGGGTCCTGAACAATATTAGCCCTGAAAACAGACATGTAATATCACAAGTTGTACTAGATGAGAGCCAAGATGTGGATCCCAATGATGGAGAACCTTATGTATTTACCATGCCTGTGAAATACATGTGTCTAAAGCACAGGATTCAGGAAAGGAAACCACATTGCCTGGATCTAAAGATGGTGCTGGCACTTTAAAATGTGTGTCCAGACTTGTGGGGAAGTTGGTGGGGTAGGAGGATCCTGGGCTCACCGCATCCCACAGATACACCTAGATAATACCCACATCAGTGCAGATAAACCAGAAAATAGCTCAAAGACTGGCACAATAGACTCTGCAGCTAAATGTACAAAGAGGCCACATTGTAGAGATGCAATCGAGAGCAAACTGACCCAAGGGCATGACCACAGGAGGAAGAGATGCTGAAGGATCAGAGAGGGGAAAGGATCAGACCACACCCCTGGAATCCCAAGCACTGGACACCTGAAATGGGCTAATCATTCCCCATAACATTTGGCTTTGAAAACCAAAGGGGCTTAACTTCTCAATTTCTTACAATGAATCGGGCTTAACACCTGGAACTTTAAACATCAGCACATTTGAATCTCAGAAAGTTGAGGGGTGATGGAAAACTAAGTAACTGCCTTCAAAGAGACAGCATAACAAACATCCCCACTGAGATACAGCACAGAAGCAGCAATTTGAAAGACAGCTGCGGTGAACTGGAGGGAGATTTGTTTGCTAATCTCAGGGCCCCTGCTGGAGGGACAGGGATATTTGGGAGACTTCCTTAAGAACAAAGTGGCTGGCAGGTGCCATTTCCATCACTCAGCCCCAAGCCTAGATACACAAATCAGCACAGCACAAACACTCCCTACCTACCTTGCTAACATTGTCCCCACCCTCGCACACTTCTGTGGATCTGCTCCCTCCAACCTGGCCCCCACCCATAGCAGACCTGCCCAAACCTAGCTAACATCGCACACCCCACCCCAGTGCTCTCCTGCATCCACCCCATCCAGTAAACATGGAAGTATGCAAGTAGCCCCAGTAGGGGTCAGCATCACTCCAAAGTGGCTCCTGCTGGGGGGGGGGGGGGGAGAGCGGGCGGAGAAAGGGAAGATAGCCACACACACCAGTCCAACTGTGGCTCTAGCAGTCGGCTGGGAGCAGGCATTGGGTCTGACTGCTGGCCCTGCTTTCCACCAAAAGCTTTTCATACAGCAACACAGGAAAAGTGCCCTGTAGTTACGTGCTACTGCATCTTTGGCAAATGCCTGATCTGACTAAACTCAAGCCCATGGCAGCCCCAGACTTATCCACTAACACCACAGGGACCAGACATTGTCCACGATAGGCAAAGACAATCACTGCAGATGACTGGACTGAAGGAAAAAGTGACTCAGCTACAATAGCAGAGTGCATGCAACACACGTAGGCAAAATCCCTGAAATGCCAGGTTCTGGTAAACAGGGGATATTGCACTACAGGGCACGAAAGGACTTCTTCTTCATAGACCACTACTTTCAAGAAAAGGATACATAGTTGACTTTCCTAACACATAGAAACAGACATGGAGGGTTAGAAAAAATGAAGAGACAAAGGAATATGTCCCAAATGGAAGAATAGGACAAAATCACAGCAAGAGCCCTAAGTGAAATGGAAATAAATAATATGCCTGATAAAGAATACAAATTAGGGGCGCCTGGGTGGCACAGTCGGTTAAGCGTCCGACTTCAGCCAGGTCACGATCTCGCGGTCCGGGAGTTCGAGCCCCGCATCGGGCTCTGGGCTGATGGCTCAGAGCCTGGAGCCTGTTTCCGATTCTGTGTCTCCCTCTCTCTCTGCCCCTCCCCCGTTCATGCTCTGTCTCTCTCTGTCCCAAAAATAAATAAACGTTGAAAAAAAAAATTTAAAAAAAAATAAATAAAAAGAATACAAATTAATGACAATAAAGATACTCACTGGACTTGAGGAAAGAGTGGAGGATATCAGTCAAACTTAACAGAGAGATAAAAAAGAACCAATCAGAGCTGAAGAACATAATAAATGAAATTTAAAAAACATTAGATGGAATAAATAGTAGATTAGAGGAATCAGAAGAATGAATCAGCAATCTGGAGGACAGAGTAATGGAAAGAAACCAAGCTGAGCAGGTGAGAGAAAAAAAATGTTATGTGTGGCTGTGCACTGCAGAAAAAGTTCTCAGACACTAGACTGAGTGGATGTGCAAGGCTGCCTCTGTGAGACAGCAGCAGCACAGTAGACTGCACATAGCCTTTATTTCATATTTCCTTAGATATAAGTATCAAGAATGTCAAAGCATGAAAAGAGAACACAAAGGATCTTTAGACATTAACCAGACATATACCTGGTGGCTGTGAAGGCATGCCGCGAATACGTGTAGTTTCAGGGAATGTCCAGGAGTTACAGCAGGTTTTATATCTTAACTGTCCTTTGGGGGATCATGGAGCTCTGTATCTCATAGTGCTATCGCATTCAACAGCCTTGAGATCAGAACATTGCTGACATTTCAGCTATTGCTCCACTCACCTTCCAGGACTTACAATACCTTCTCTGGAAATAACTCCACAAGTACGCAAAATGAGAAGAGACTTAGGGAACTCAGAGACACCATCAAGTGTAATAACAGTATTATAGGGATCACAGAAGGAAAAGAGAGAGAAAAAGAGGAAGAAAATTTATTGGAAGATATAATAGCTGAAAATTTCCAAAATGTGGGGAAAGAAACTGAAATCCAGGTCCAGGAAGTACAGAAAGCCCCCAACAAATTCAATCTGAGGAGGTCTACACCACATAGTAATTAAAATGGCAAAATGTAGGGGTAAAGAGAATTTTAAAAGCAGCAAGAGAGGAGAACCTGGGGGACTCGGTCAGTTAAGGGTCCAACTCTTGATTTCAGCTCAGGTCATGATCTTGTGGTTTGTGAGTTCAAGCCCTGCATCAGGCTCTGTGCTGACAGCATGGAGCCCACTTGGGATTCTCTATCTGCCTCTCTCTCTGCCTCGACTCTGCTCACACTCTCTCTGCTTCTCAAAATAAATAAATATACTTTAAATAATAATAATAATGATAAAAATAATAAATAGATAATCAGAAATGCAAAACATGATGAGTTAGCAAAGATATTAAACATTTATTATAAATATTATAAATATTCATGAAGGTAGAGAAAAACAAGACCTTCATGAGGGGAGGAATGGAAGATATTACAAAGGTCTAAATGAGACTTTTAGGGATGCAAAATACAATGTCTAGATGAAAAATATACTAGATGATATTAATAACAGGTATGATGCTGCAGAGGAAAAGATAGCTGAGCTTGAAGAAATAGCAGTAACACTATCCGTGATGGTCAGAATTCTAAGATGGACTCCCAAGATTTCATGCCCTGGTGCACAATTCTCATGTAATCCACAGAAATCTGGTGATTATGTAATGTTATATGACACAGATGATCCTAAGCAGAGAGATTATCCAGGCAGACCTAAGTACATGGGTTTTTTGAAAGCAGAGGGTTTCTCTGGCTGATCACAGAGGGGAAGTTACAGACCAAAGCAAGAAAAGTATTCAAAGCACTGTTACTGGCTTGACAATGGAGGATCACATGTGGTAAGACACATTGGCAGTCTTTATCTGATAAGATCAGCTATGAGCTGAAAGACAACAGAGAAATGGGGACCTCAATTTTACAACCCCAAGAAAATGAATTTTGTCAACAACCAGTGAGCTTGGAAATGGATGCTGAACTTCACATGACAGCCTCATCCCCAGTCAACACCTTGCTTTCAGCCTTGTGAGATCTTGAAGAGAGACATGTTGTGCCAGACCCTGACTTCTACAACTATAAGTGAATAAACTGATGTCATTTTAAGCCTTAAAGTTTGTAGTAATTTGTTATATAGCAATAGAAAACTATCCATGAAGGAGAGAGAAAAAAGATTAACAAACACACAAGCATCAGTGACTGACTGTAAGCAATATAAGGGATTCCAGTATTTGTGTAATTAAAGTCCTAGAAGAAGGGGAAGGGCATATTTAAAGATGTAATAGACAAAGTGTGTATAACATATAGCCAAATTATGCCAAGTATATAATAAATGCAATTATTACTATGCAAAATTTACTTCTATTCAATAGTTTAGCCTGGGTGCCTCAGTCAGTTAAGTGTCTGACTTTGGCTTGGGTCATGATCTCATGCTTTGTGAATTCAAGCCCCACATTGGGCTGTCTGCTGTCAGCACAGAACCTACTTTGGGTCCTCTGTCCTCCCTCTCTCTTTCCCCCTCCCTCTGTCCCTCCATGCCCCCCCTCAAAAATAAATGAACATTTAAAAAAACTGGGTGAAGTAGAAATTAGTTTCCTATTTAATTTACTGAAAGAGAAATTACTATATAAAATGTATTGAACCTATAAAAAATAGTATGTAGATTTTATAGGCTCAATGCCTAAAAGTTGATCATGAAACTTGACCTGACACCAATCATTTTCTAGAAGATTATCAGCAGATTCCTGGCCTCACAGAGCCTCATTTCATTAATAAATGTCCAATATTAACTACTATGTAAAAACAAAATAATTTATTAAAATCAAGACTATCTGCTAAACAACCATTTCAAAAATATAAAATTCCAGTGCCATTGTTGCAGGAAGCCTCTGTGATAATACCTAATGATCTCCACTATCTGATATTCATGCCCTTGCATACTCCTTCCCAGAATGGAATTACTGGCTCACTTGTAATGAATAGAATATGGCAGGAGTGATAACACGGTACTTTTGAGATTAAATTATAAGACTGTCTTCTGTTTTGGGTTCTCTCTCTTTCTCTCTCTCTCATCACTAGCCCACTAGAAAGCCAGTTGCCATGTTTTGAGGCAACCCTGTGGAAAAACCCAACTGGCAAGTGATTGAGTCCTGTCAACGAGCACATGTGTGGACTTTGGAGGGGATCCCAGTATTATCACCAGTTGAACTATTGGGTGAGACTACCACCCCAGCTGATAACTTGACTGCAACCTCCCAAGAGACCTGGAGCCAGAGGCACCACACCTAAGTACACTTAAGCTGTGCTCAGATTCTTGACACACAGGAATTCTTTTAAGCCTCTATGGGTTGGGAAAATTTGTCACACAGCAGTAGATAACTGATGCAAATTAATTATTCAGCAGTTTAATCTTTTTCATAAAGAAATTCTGAAGATCCTTTTTAGATAATATAGGGGGAAATAATCCTACCTTCTAGTTTGTGTACCATAGTATTTTCATGGATCTGTAAGCAAGTCAACATGTATCAGGTTATTACATGAACATTCAAAATCTGTAGTAATTTGACACCATAATGTATTCAACTATTGTCACCAATGAGTAGTGTGATACAGAGAACAGAGTTTACCAGGAACCAAAGTAACATTTCCACCATTTAACTCTTGTTATCATTTTCTAATCTTAGAGAATTATTAGGTTCTTTTAAAAGTGTTCCAGAGAGATATCTTTAATTGCTGGTGTTATGTTCAAGTTAAACAACTTTCTACCCACACAAATGGGTAGAATTATATGACTCACTAATTCTCCCACTGAACAGAGCTCCACAAAACCTTTTGGTCATCTGGCTCAGCTAGCACCTTTGGGGTTAATAACCTAAGGCTCTCTGGGACCTAATAATTATATCAGACAAATATATATACATATATATAGCTCCTCCTAGCTAAGTAATATCGCGGCTAGAGACATGAGACAAAGAAGATGATGATGAAAATAGCATTGGTAGAGCAGTTTAATGTTTACAATATTATTTGTCATTCACAGTTTTATTTGTTTCTCACCAAAAATCCTGTGTACCTAGATGTTTTGATCATAAGCCCTTTTCACCATGCTTATTCTTTGTTCTGTATCTAGGACAGGGTTTGATAACTCTGGAATTCAAAAACATTTGACTCAAACAGAGTAACTGTTAATTCCATAAGCCATGAAATGCCTGCATAAAAAGTAAATAGATCCATCATAATGAGAAAAATCCTATACCCTACTGTCTTCCCAACCTACTCTTGGCTGGACTTTGAAATTTTTTCTGTTCCATATTGCTTAAGACTTTTTTTTTTTTTTTTTTTGAGAGAGAGAAGGTTTACTCTGGCTTAATGAGCCAAATTCTTTGAGCCAACAGCTACCTTCCCTACAAGCCCATAAACAAAATTGACCATATTTGTTACAGGAAAAGGCAGTCCAATGACATGGTAATGACTGCCTACTGTGGAATTTTCATCTCCTGCAGAAATTTATGGCCCCATTCACCACAGCATCATATGCCTCCTAGAAAAAGAAGCAATGAGTAGTTTATTCCTGTCTAGAAATTGATGTGTAGCCAGGGGTAACATGTGCACATTCACATCTGCCTAAAGCAGGGTGTAAAATGTGCCCATGAATCAAAGATTCTCTAGTATTTTTAAATCACAGAAAGTCAGAACTAGCTGCCAGAGGGAGGCTTTGGTAGATAGGCAGCACTTTGCTGAAATATGTGCCTTGATCTGTTGTTCCATTTCCTGGACTGGATGTTCTGCACAGGTCCTTTTGGCCCTAATGTTGTAATGCTTGTGGACCAGCTGAGTTCATTTAAGGAATCTTCCTAAGCTGTTCTAGTAATGTGTTGAATCCTTAATGTCATCTGATATTTTTCATGGGTGCTTTGGATGATGAGACACAGTATACATGGAAGAATATTACAATATAGCTATGGCAGGCAAGGAGTCATCAAACCTAGTTGAAAAAAAAAAAAAAGGAAACTGGTTGAATGAAAAAGAAAACATTACAAAATAACATGTTTGGCAAAGACCACTAGTGGAGTCCCAATTTCCCTTCCCCACTATTTCCTTTACATTAGAACTCCTGATATGAAACAGCCATCTGAAACAAAGATATTTCTCAGTAGTTCATCAGTAGATAAAGTCATTTGTTATGTTCTGGCCAATGAGATATAAGCTCTAGGGTTATGTGCACTATCTTGGAAGAGTCCTGCTGGCTCAAATGCAGACAAGATGACAGGAGTGCAAGTAGCCATCCTGAACCACGAGGTGGAACTTGTACTCCAAGGATGGCAGACCAACAATACGGAGGGGAAGGGATCCCTGACACCATGCATGCTACCTCCAAACTTCATTTACATGACAGAAAAATAAATAGTTATCTTGTTTACATCACTACCATTTTGGGTTTTCTGTCACTCACAGCAGAATTAATACTGGTGACAAAGCAAGAATATTTGTATCCCATTTTAATAAAGTTATTTAGGTGTGTAGGCGTGTGTGTGTGTGTGTGTGTGTGTGTGTGTGTGTTTGTGTGCGTTAGGTCCAGCCACCCAGCATCCAGTATCCCATTTTAATATCATTCTGATTTCCTTTTAGTGAACTACCCCTCTACTGTTGTGTGATGCCATGGTGGCTGGTCATGAATACATTCTCTGTTTAATAGATCCAAGGGGGTCTCTAGAATCTCCTTTCATCAAGTCCTTCTTCTCACTCCCCTGTTTCACTGAGAGTGTTTTAAAGCTCACTCCTAAGTACTCTCCATTTCTTGATGGTGCTCCTCCACAAAGGAATTTATCATCCCCATCAGCATCTGCTACAACTATAAACAGATGGTTCACAAAATACATCTCTAGCCTGAACCTGTCCTTTGAATTTTGTATGCAGGTTATCAGTCAGGACCCTGGCAGAAATGAGTGATACACTCAGATTGGCACAACTTGAGTGGGTAGACAGGATATGGGGAAATTAAAAGAGGTAGTGCAGTGTTCTGGAACAAGCAAGAATGCAGCCAGACCCTGGAGAGACAGGATTTGGAGGGGAGGGCATCTCACAAGAGCTGTGATCTTTGGTTCTGGGATGCAGCCATCCCACAGCAACTTGGCAGGGGGGAAGCAAGGAAAACAAAGACCCACCTTACTCCGCTTTCTCCTTTGATCTGCTAGTGTACCCCACTAGGCTAACCTGATCTGAAGCCAGAGGCAAAGGGAGTTTGTTGATGCAGCTCAGCTTCCCGGGGCTGCAAGCAGGGTGGAGAGGTCCAGATCATGTGTGACACAGCCCATCTAGCCAGTTGCCTACTTAACATCTTTTGCTGTCTCAAGGCACCTGAAATTCAGCCTTCCTCACTGCACACCATTCATCCAGCCCCTTCCAGGATTTGGCCAACCTGCTCCTCTTTCATTGTTCCCAGGAAATGGCACCATTACCAATGTATTTCTGCAATCCAGAAACCTGGAAATTATTCCTGGACCCTCTCTTTCTCTGTCCATCCATACTCAGTCTATCACCAAGTCCAGGTACTTTTATGGAACCTAAATTCAGCAAAACAAAATCCATTTTCTCCTAGGACTTTGAGTCTTGAGAACAAAGGTGCCGGCAAGGAAGGAAGGCCAGGCCAGGACCACTCGATTCCTGTCTATTATAAGCTCTGTTCTTTAGCCTTTCTTCAAACTCATAGGACTCCTATATTCTTCCAGTATAGCCTCTTTTTTGGTCAATTTAGTGTGAGTTATTTCTGCTGCTTGAACAACAGTCTTAATGAATAAAGGAAAATGTTTAATTAGGAGGCTGAGAAAGTACGTGCTCCTCAAACATCTCATCACTCTTTACAACTAACAGGATGTCTGAAACTATTCTCTATTTTTACATATCTTCTCCAAAGAGAGGCATTAATGGATAATTTTGTTAATTAAAAGAATGTAAAGTAGAGCTATGTATAATTCAATCATAGCATGGGCCCATATGTCAGCAATGGGCATCTCTCAGAGGATGGATTAGAGGTGATTTGTGTTTTCCTCTTTGGGTCTCTGGTCACCATGTTTTTCTACCATAAATACTTACTAGCTTTGTGGTTGGGTTTTACAAAGTAAGTGAACATCATCTTAAAAAACAAGCTAAATAAACTATAGTGTATTGACGCTGGAATAATAATAAAAATGCTTTAATATCAAGGCAAATAGCAAGAAAGCAGCTATTACAGAATCATATTAAAAGACAAAACTAAGGTTTGGATTTTGGATGGGTATTTTAGTGATACACACACGCACACACTTGAACATACACACACACAGTGGCTGAGGTCACTCACTCAGTGTGTATCCAGTTATTGAGTGTCTGTTTGTACTGTCTTGCTTATACTTGAAACAAGTTAATTGTTTGACTAATAGATTGTACCTTCATTCTGTGTCTATATATAGCACAAAGCCTATACAGGTCTCACAAGTACAAATGAATGAAGACTTTCATTCTTTTTTTTTTTTTTTTAATTTTTTTTTTTCTCAACGTTTTTATTTATTTATGGGACAGACAGAGACAGAGCATGAACGGGGGAAGGGCAGAGAGAGAGGGAGACACAGAATCGGAAACAGGCTCCAGGCTCCGAGCCATCAGCCCAGAGCCTGACGCGGGGCTCGAACTCACGGACCGTGAGATCGTGACCTGGCTGAAGTCGGACGCTTAACCGACTGCGCCACCCAGGCGCCCCGAAAACTTTCATTCTTGAAACACTTATGGTCTTGTGTGGAATTACACAGTGTGGCCCGTGAACCCCCTGTATCAGAGTCACCTCTGATGAAGACACCTAAGTTCCTCCCCAGGAACCAGAGAAGTTGACAAAGTGAAGATAAAATTTAAGCCTGATTTTTTTTTTAATATTTTGATTTTTTAAAAAATTTTATGTAATCAACTTTTTAAATTTACATCCAAGTTAGTTAGCATATAATGCAACAATAATTTCAGGGGTGGATTCCTTATTGTCCCTTACCCATTTAGCCCATCCCCCGTCCCACAACCCCTCCAGTAACCCTCTGTTTGTTCTCCATATTTAAGAGTCTATTATGTTTTGTCCCTCTCCCTGTTTTTATATTATTTTTGCTGCCCTTCCCTTATGTTCATCTGTTTTTTCCCTTAAAGTCCTCATATGAGTGAAGTCATATGATTTTTGTCTTTCTCTAATTTTGCTTAGCATAATACCCTCTAGTTCCATCCACATAGTTGCAAATGGCAAGATTTCATTCTTTTTGGGGCACCTGGGTGGCTCGGTCGGTTAAGTGTCTTGACTTCGGCTCAGGTCATGACCTTGCAGTTCGTGAGTTTGAGCCCCATGTCAGGCTCTGTGCTGACAGCTCAGAGCCTGGAGCCTGCTTTGGATTCTGTGTCTCCCTCTCTCTCTCTGCCCTTGCCCCACTCACACTCTGTCTCTCTCTGTCTCTGAAAAATAAACAAACGTTAAAAAAAAAAGTTAAAAAAATAAATAAAAGATTTCATTCTTTTTGATTGCCGAGTAATACTCCATTGTATATATAAACCACATCTTCTTTATCCATTCATCCATCGATGGACATCTGGGCTCTTTCCATACTTTGGCTATTGTTGATAGTGCTGCTATAAACATGGGGGTACATGTGTCCCTTTGAAACAGCACACTTGCATCCTGTGGATAAATACCTAGTAGTGCAATTGCTGGGTCGTAGGGTAGTTCTATTTTCAATTTTTTGAGGAACCTCCATACTGTTTTCCAGAGTGCCTGCACCAGCTTGCATTCCCACCAACAATGCAATAGAGATCCTCTTTCTCCGCATCCTTGCCAACATCTGTTGTTGCCTGAGTTGTTAATGTTAGCCATTCTGACAGATGTGAGGTGGTATCTCATTGTGGAATATTTTGATTTTTTTTAATGTTTACTTATTTTTAAGAAAGAGAGAGAAAGAGACAAAGCACGAGCAGGGAAGGGGCAGAGGGAGAGAGGGAGACACAGAAACCCAAGCAGGCTCCAGGTCTGAGCTGTGAGCAGAAAGCCTGACACGGGGTTCGAACTCACCAACTGCAAGATCATGATCTGAGCCTAAGCTGGATGCTTAACCGACTGAGCCACCCAGACACCCCTAAGCCTGATTTTTAATGATATAAGGAGATAAAGAATTAACTGGCCAAAGAAACAAGAATCTGGCATTCTAGGTAGTATAAACAAAAAATATTTCAGAACATAATTCTAGAGCTTCCCAATTCAGTAACTTGCAAATAACGTGCCATAATAACAGTATTACAGACTTATACTTCTGCTACCAAGAAAGCGTCCATGCTCAAGTTAAAAGCTGAACGCTGGCACTGTCCATGGCCTGAACAAGTAACTAACATATTTATGAATTGTCCTCCTGTTTATACTTCAAACAAGTTAATTGTTTGACTAACATACTGTACCTTCATTGTAAGTTACATGTAAGTTACCAATAATAAGCTGGACTTTTACAGCAATCTTTGAGTTAGACACGTCCTATATTTTACCCCTGGAGCCAAGTTCAACAACACTATACTAATACTGCCTTTGAGTTCATAAAACATCCAGAAAACTTACATGTAACTTGTCTTTTAAAAATCAGTAACTGAAGTATTAACAAAATGATTATTTCAAAATCATAACTCCCCAAGCTGCTTTTACTTTGCCTTAATTGTAGTTAACTCATTCATCCATTTATCTATTGATTGATATATTCAGTCACTCATTCAAATATTCACATACACAGAACACTGTATACGTGTGTAAGAAACCAGAGATTCAATGGTAATTAAATCCTTCCCTCAAATAAAAAAGCTTACAGATGTTTACAGATAAAACGGATATGAGAGATAGCATGTGATAAATGCCACAAAATTAAAACATACAAAGTACTAAGAGAGCTCCGAGGTGGGAAAGCTAGCTGCTACCTGGGTTTTACAGGACAGCTTTGCCATTTACAGGTCAGATAATGAGGGAATAAAGATGACAGTCTCAACATCCAGATATGGGAGTGGAAGAATCAAATACATGCTTGGAGTCTGGGTAGCGATAATGGAAGCCAAGAGGAAGAACAGCTTTTGAGACAGGGAGTGATGAGTTCTATTTAGGGCTGAGTCTAATATGCTGCTGGGATATCTAAGAAGATATGAGAGCAGACAGTTGGGAAAACTAGTCTCTGGCTCTGGAGAAGGTATAGGGCTGAAGGTCACATGGTCAAGGTTGGAATCAAGGCTCACTAACAACTCAAAATGCAGCCTAAGTTGTGTTGTTAAGCCTCTTTGATTTTCAGCTTCTTCCTCTACAAAGTGAAAATACTGTGTTAAAGCCAAGGTCCCCCAAGTGTGGTACACCACATGATTTTAGGTGGTCCACACAGAAACTTCGGTTTACTATTTTGTATTTATTTTTTATGTGTTAAGAAATATTGCATAAGAAAACCTTGATTTCACTGACGTTATTTCTTTGGCTAAGTGAAGAAAAAAAAAGCATGTTGATTTTTAAGGAATATTATACAGGCAATAGTCTGACAAGGTGGAGATTATAAAGATAGTTTGCAAATGCTAAGTTTGGAAAGCCAGATTTTAGTTGTCTAGAGGTGCTTGATACTAAATAGTCCTAAATTCTCTAGCAAATCATAGGTTTGATGGTATTTTCATAGGTGGAAATGGAGGACTAGATCAGATTGTCATGAAAAGGGGGCTCAGGGCAGAGCCTGGAGGATCCTACAATGAAGGAATGATGACAGGAGGTGAGACTGGGATGTGGCAGTCCTGTCAGCAGCCTCAGATGGAGGTGAGGGGTGCTGCAAGCAAAGAAGAAGGCCAAGAGGAATGGCAAGGAGCTAGGCTTCTGTTCTTATCTCTGAGAAGTGGGAAGCAGGGAGGTTGCCCTGTGTAGAGGGAGCAGAAGGCTGGAGGAGACAGCCAGTTACTTGTACTTCACGTGCCGATGGAAGTACTCTGATCCTATGATTCAGTAAGCTGAGACTAAAGCATGGTGACATTAACTGCACCTCGTAGAACAACAAACTCAATCACATTCTGAATGAAATGTCCCACGCTCTGCGTCTGCACCTACTCTTTTAAGTGTGGGCAGTTCATTCCAACTGACATTTAACTGGTGTCTAACCAGTTCCAGACACTATTCAAGGTAGTGGGGATTTAGAAATGGATGAGATATATTTACTGCCTCAAAGAGTTCACAGTATGGAAAGGAAGGCAGATATGTTTACAAATAAATTAGAATTCAGTGTGAAGCGTCTCATTATAAAAGTATGTGCAAGAAACAGCAGGAGGAGACAAGAGAAAGTGTAAAACTCTGCTTGGATGAGAATGGGAGAAGAGAAGGGGGGTAGTCAGGAAAGACTACCCATATACTGCATACATGACTCTAAGTCATAAAGGAAATTTTACATTTTCAGACACTCTAAGATTTGTTCATTCAAACAATATCTACTGAATGCCTATTATGTGCCAAGCACTATTCTAGACACTAGGGATAAACAGCAAACAAAAGTGATTTTAAAAATCCCTGTATTCATGGAATTTACAAGCTAATGAGGGAAAACAAGTGACAGATCAGCAAATAAATAGTTTGTGAGATGGTGGTCAAGTGCTAGGGGGAAAAATAAGACAGGAAAGGAGGACGAGAACGGCATGAGGTGGAGCGAGATACTATTTTTAAAAGAATAGTCAGGAGGAAGTCTTAGTAAAAACAGGACCTTTGAGCAAATTCCTGAAGGAGGAAAGGAAGCAAGCCATGTGGATTAAGAGGAACAGTGTTCCAAGAAGAGGGAAGAGAAAACGCAAAGGTTCTGAAGTGGAAGCATGCCTGGCATGTTTGGAAAAGCTTGGAGCAGAGTGAGTGGGCACCAAGGAGAATAGAAAATAGGTTGGAGAGTTAACATAGAGCTGAATCAGCTTTGAACAGAGTGACAGGCTTTAGAAACATCATCCAAGTATGTATGTCCAGTGGGCACTGGACTCTTTGAATCTGGAGTTGAGGTGAGAGGTCTGAGCTGGGGGTACATGGTGGATAGATGGTATTTAAAGTCCTGAGCTTGCATGAGACCATCAAGGGAGTGAATGTAGATGGTGAATACAGGTCTGTGTTCTCCTAGAAGCCAGGAGGCCTCCAGTGTTTCGACATCATGACAATGAGGAGGAACCAGGGAAGAAACAAAAAGAAGAGAAGGGGAAGTCAGGCGAGTACAGCGTCCTTGAAGCCCAGTGAAGAATAGTTTCAAGAAGGAAGGAGTGATCACATATGTCAAATGGGTCAGATGTTGCTAAGGGGTCAAATAAAAGGAAGACTAGGAGTTTCCCATTGAATGAGCAGTGAAGGTACACGTGCTTGTTGATCTCAATAAGACAAGTTTCCATAGACAGTGGGAGCAAAACCCCCTTCCTTAGGGGTTCAGGAAAGGAGAGTAGAACTGGAGCTGGGAAGCATAGACAACAAGAGCAACATCACTTCCAGGCATTCACCCATTTATTTATTAACCAGATATCTATTGAGCTCCTGCTACATGCTAGACATTGTGATGAGTGCTAAGGACACAGATGGTGAACGAAACAGACATAGCTCTTCTGTCTTCAAGAATCTGAAAATCAGACCAGTAAGCAAGTGTTCACAATACATATAAAACTACAATGGCAGAGGTAGGTACAGGATGTTTGGGAGTGTGTAGAAGGGAGACACCTACCACAGATATTTCCAGTGAGAGGCCAGAGAAGTTTTTCTATAGATGTAACATCTAAGCTGAGACCTGAAGTGAAGAAATTAGCTACATACAGGCAGAAAGTGTCCTGCCTTCTCAACAAAGCATGAGAGCCACTGTGCTTCCAAGTAATTTACATAGACCTGCAATTAAAAAGCCCAGATATTTACACAAGGGTTGATGCTTCCCAAGGCACTATCCACGCATTATTTTATGTGACCTTTACAAAAATCTGGAGATGTAATCAGTGCTGTGCTATTATCACTGTATTACATGTGACCAAGTTGAGGTACAGAGAGATTAATTAAGTAGCTCCCTGTCTTAGTCTGGGCTGCTATAATAAAATATCATAAACTGGCTGGCTTATAACTACATAAACCTATTTCTCACAGTTCCGGAGGCTGAGAAGTCAACATCAAGGCTCCAAAAAGATTAGGTGTGTGGTGGTTCATAAATAGCTACCTTTTCACTGTGTCCTCACATGATAGAAGGGGCCAGGGATCTCTCTGGGGTCTCTTTTATAAGGGCACTGATCCCATACATGATTTAATCTCCCCCATGATTTAATTGAATTCCAACCCCACCCCCCTCCTAATACCATCACATTGAGAATTAGGGTTCAACATATGAATTCCGGGAGGACACAAACTTTTCAGGTGATAGCATTCTCTGAGGTCATAAGACTGATATTCTCAGAACCAGGGAATGAACGTGATTGACACACAGTGAGCACTCACTATGTGCCTGACAATATTTTAATCACTTTACATGCGTTAACCTGTTTAGTCCTCACAAAAATCCCATCATCTCCATTTTACAGATAAGGAGACTAAGCCACTAAGTTAAACCTTGCCCAAGTCTTCACAGCAAGTAAGTGGCAGAACCTAAATTCAAACTCACATAGCCTGCCATAAGAGCACGCAGAAACACCCACCATACTATACTGTCCTCTGAGAGGTATCAGCTGTTACTGAGCCATGAAGAAATGCATTTGTATATGGATCAAGGTGGGAAAGATGCTCTTTCCTGATATCCCTATTAGAATGATCAAATGACCTCTATGAAATGAAGTCTGTGATAATTTTGTACAATCTTGTTCAATTATGTGAAATTCCCATTATCATGGAAGGGACGGATGTCTTATTTCTGTGACTTGGGAATTGTCTTGAGGTTCCTCTAGCTTTCGTTGTCTTCCAGCACTCAGAAACTCCCCAGAGCCTGCATAGCACGTACAGGGGCCAGTCACATATCAAACACAACAGATGCAGGGATTCGACTGTTTGAGGAACACACTGGCAACGAGACATCTAAGTGAGGGTTGTTTTTTTTTCAAAGCAGTTTCTTCAGGAGAAATCTGATGCTACTCTTGGTCAAAATGTCTTTGAAACTTCTCCTCCACTCAGTCACTACGGCACGTAGAAAATACTCATCCTTACAGCAAGGAATTTTGGAAAAGTTTAAAGGAATTTACAGCCAATTCTGTTGGTCAAGTTTTTATTTTTAACAGTTTTATTGAGATCTAATTTATATACCATAAAATCCACCAATTAGACATATGTCAATGATTTTTTATAAATCTATAGACTTGTGCAACCATCACCAAAACCCAGTTTTAGGATGTTTTCATCATCTCATAAAGCTCCCCAGTGCCCATTTAGATTTTATCCCCACTACCCTAGGCAACCACTGATCTTATTTCTATGCTACATATTTTTGTTTTCTGATTTTTTTTTTAAATGGGATCATACGGCATGTGGCTCTTGTTCCTACTCCTTTCACTTAGCATTATGTTTTGAGGCTCATTCATGTTATAGCATGCATCAGTACTTTGTTTCAGTATATCACCGAACAGTGTTTCCTTGTATGGATATACCACATTTTGTTCATCCATTCACCAGCTGATAGACATTTGAGTTGTTTTTAGTTTGGGGCTATTATGAATGCTATAAACCTTCACATGCATGTCTCTGTGTGGATGTTTTATATCTGTTGAATGGGGGGTTTTAAGCATACAATTCAATGGTTCTTAGTATTGGCACAGAGTTGTACAGCATTGCCACTATCTAATTGCCGGACGTCTTCATCATCCCCAAAAGACACTCTGTACCCGGTTAGCAGTCACTTCTTATTCCTCCTTCCTTCTGTTCCCTGGAAACCATGAATCTACTTTCTATGTATTTTACCTATTCTGGGCATTTTATATAAAGGAATCACGCCATGTGGAACTTTTCGTGACTGGCTTCTTTCACTTAGCATAATGTTTTCAAGATTCACCCACGTCATAGCACGTATCAGTGCTTCAGTCATGCTTAGTGGCAAATACCGGATTCTGTGGACACCCCACACTTCATCCAGTCATGAACTGGTGCACATTGGGGCTGTTTCCCCTTTTTGGCTATTATTAATAATGCTGCTAGAAACATTTGTGCACAAGTTTTAGCACAGACGTGTGTTTTCAATTCTCATTTCTCTGGGGTATATATCTAGGGGTGGACTTGCTGGGTCATATGGGAACTCTATGTTCAACTTTGTAAGAAATTGCTTAACTGTTTCTCAAAGTGGCTATACCATTTTACATTCATTCAGCAATGCATGAGGGTTCCAGCTTTTCCACAGCCTCGTCAGCACTTGTTATTATCTTTTTTTTTTTACTAGCCATCCTAGTGGGTATTGATGAGGTTTTGATAATATTGTTTGGGTAAAATTAAGTAAAACTAATACCACCAATAAGAACTAAAAAAGAATACCAGATAGCAAAATAAAAAAGGAACTTCTGTGTGGCACACATAATGTGATTGTTAATAATTTCCAAGCAGGTGCTTCCTAAGACTCTAGAGTAGCAGTAGCATTGTTTGCCTGAACATGGCTTTCATGTGGCTTTGAGAAGGACAACACTAATGTCTCCCCACATCTATCTGAGGAAGGAGGGGCTTGTGGATTTATACACTGCAGGTACAAGGGTCAATGAGTCTGACTTCTTTGGAGGACAATTTTGTTAGTAAGTTTCAGAAGCCTTAAAGAGAACAATTTCAGCTCTCAGAATGTGTCCTGAGAAAATAATCAGAGACACACAAAATTTATGCACAAAGATGTTCATCACAGTATTATTTATAAAGATAATTACTGAAGGCTTTAAATTCTTATATTTTATATCTTCTTCTTTGTTCTTGTATTTTTCAAATCTCCTATGGTTCCTTTATAGAATCCAAACAATTCAGAATAAATGCCATTTCTTAAAAACCCTACTCAGTCTTCAGGATCCAGTTCAAGGTTGCATCTTTCTTCATACCTTTTTCAATCTACCAGTGGTTCCTCCCTTCAGGCATTCCAGGTGCAGGTAGGGCTGGGTCTGAGGCAAAACACACTAAGAGAAGGGTTGCTCATAATGACAGAGATACATCACAAAAAGTGACTTTTTAACCAGGTGTCTAACCATTTAAGAAACTGATTATACCTTTAGATATTCAAGAGTTAGTTTATTAATAAGAAAAATTTTCTTTGCCCCAATGGGTCTATGGAAATTCACTTTGAACAAGCCTAAAAGGGGTTAAGCATACTTTTGATGCCTCCTACTAGCACAGACTGGAAACATTCCTGGGTGACTCTCCAGAGTAAACTGCTGGGTTACTCCAACAACTAAGGAGACAAAACTGTCAAATTCAGACAGTGATCCATGGCTACATTTCAGAAAAAGGACTCGTTTGTAGTGAGCTATCAAATAATGACTACTTCATAGTAATAACTATCCAACAACAGACTTGCAACTTTCCAGAAACTCCTTATTAAACCTTGGGGCGTTATAAGTACTTCATGATTTCCCTACCCAAATGAGTAGTCTCACTAACAAGTTTTAACTGATAAGGTAGAACTTTTGTCTCATCCAGGGAGAAAATCTGTGAAAAGAAATGAAATGTATATGTATGTATACATACATATGCATATTACTATAGAATTTAGCGTTGTTTTATCACCCACACTAAAATATCTAGGCAGGCAGCCAAAAACCTCAAAATATGCTTTCTTTTGGCCCAAATAAATAATAATAATGAATAACTTTAAAAAAGTTCATTATATTGAATTATAATCAGCAACATGTAAGTATGAGATTATTGTGTTATATATTTATGCACTGTTCAATCAACTACTCTAATTATAATTTTGGTTATGTTTTCTATAATAATAAAATAAAAATATCACATATCACTAGTGGATTATAACAACAGGCATAATAATGTCAAGAAACACCCTTGAGTGTGAGTCCATAAAGAAAATTTACATGTAGCATTGTCTAAGAACACTTTAGAAAATATCACATCAATACATATTTTTTTAATTTTTTTTTTTTTAATTTACATCCAAATTAGCACATAGTGCAACAATGATTTCAGGAGTAGATTCCTTAATGCCCTTTACCCATTTAGCCCATCCCCCCTCCCACAACCCCTCCAGCAACCCTCAGTTTGTTCTCCATATGTATGAGTCTCTTATGCTTTGTCCCCTGCCCTGTGTTTATATTATTTTTGTTTCCCTTCCCTTATGTTCATCTGTTTTGTCTCTTAAAGTCCTCATATGAGTGAAGTCATATGATTTTTGTCTTTCTCTGACTGACTAATTTTGCTTAGCATAATACCCTCTAGTTCCATTCACGTGGTTGCAAATGGCAAGATTTCATTCTTTTTGATTGCTGAGTAATACTCCATTGTATATACATACACCACAGCTTCTTTATCCATTCATCCATCGATGGACATTGGGCTCTTTCCATACTTTGGTTATTATTGATAGTGCTGCTATAAACATGGGGGTGCATGTGCCCCTTCGAAACAGCATACCTGTATTCCATGGATAAATGCTTAGTAGTGCAATGGCTGGATTGTAGGGTAGTTCGGTTTTTAGTTTTTTGAGGAACCGCCATACTGTTTTCGAGAGTGGCTGCACCAGCTTGCATTGCCACCAACAATGCAGAAGAGATCCTCTTTCTCTGCATCCTTGCCAACATCTGTTGTTGCCTGAGTTGTTAATGTTAGCCATTCTGATAGGTGTCAAGTGGTATCTCATTGTGGTTTTGATTTGTATTTCCCTGATGATGAGTGATGTGGAGCACTTTTTCATGTGTCAGTTGGCCACGTGGATGTCTTCTTTGGAGAAGTGTCTATTCATGTCTTTTGCCCATTTCTTCACTGGATTATTTGTTTTTTGGGTGTTGAGTTGGATAAGTTCTTTATAGATTTTGAATACGAACCCTTTATCTGATATGTCATTTGCAAATATCTTCTCCCATTCTGTCAGTTTTGCTGATTGTTTCCTTCGCTGTGCAGAAGCTTTTTATTTTGATGAGGCCCCAGTAGTTCATTTTTGCTTTTGTTTCCCTTGCCTCTGGAGACACGTTGAGTAAGAAGTTGCTGCGGGCAAGACCAATGAGGTTTTGGCCTGCTTTCTCCTCGAGGATTTTGATGGCTTCCTGTCTTACATTAGGTCTTTCATCCATTTTGAGTTTATTTTCATGCATGGTGTAAGAAAGTGGTCCACGTTCATTCTTCTGTATGTTGCTGTCCAGTTTTCCCAGCACCACTTGCTGAAGAGACTGTCTTTATTCCATTGGATATTCTTTCCTACTTTGTCAAAGATTAATTGGCCATACATACATCAATCTATATCTGAATGGACTTATAATACTAGGCAAATACACTAACAAACAAACCAAACATTCCCCTACTTGATGAAAATAGCAGTACAATGTCAGTTAGCAAAAAACTTTGCAACAGAGAGAGAGAGAGAGAGAGAGAGAGAGAAGGAGACACAGAGAATCAGAGACAGAAACAATATGAGAGAGAACAGAGGGAATCTAAAAGATAAAATTTCAGGCATCAGGTCCTGGAACAAAATAATCTTAAAAATGTTCTCTTCACTACATACACCTCATAGCTCTTATTTATATTAATGTACAGTAATCTGTATTGCTATATTGTCATTCATTTTCATTGATAATTGAAATTATTAAACTTCTTTTCTTAGCTATAAGCACAAATTGAGCACTACTAGTGAAATGTTAGCAAATCCAACATTGGGATGTCACATATCAGAGAAATGGCCCATTTCTGACAACCATATATCCACAGTGCTTGTATCAGGTGACTGTGTTTACAAAGGAAAAAAGTGTCCCAAAGGTCCTCTAACCAACAGTATAACGTTGTGTGTTGTGTACCACAGGCCTTCAGTAGATAAAGAGGGAGAAAGATTGGAGAATTCGCTAAGCACATGCACAGAAATCAAAGATCTTCCAGAAATCTTGTGTTTTTTGAAAAATGAAAAGAGACATAAAGGGTTATCCTTTTTGAATCCTGTACAGTCAACCAGATACAGGATTTAACTAATCTTAGAATGTGTTCCTCTTCTGAAATAGAGAAATAGACCTCATAATAACAATGCCATTCATACCACATTATACCAGGACAACTGATGAGTCAACGGACGGGGCTTCTATACTATTTGAGAAAGGCCACGTCAAACCTGACCCAGCTCTTCATGCTTTCCCTGCAACTGTGTCAAGGGACTGCTCTGTGGTCGGCTTGGCCCGGAAGGCAGGTGGGAGGAAAAGCAATTGCCATACCACCTGCTGTTTCTGCACAGAAGACCCCCCCACCCCCGCCTGCCCCAGGCTATAGGAGAGTCATCCAGGAAAAATACCCTACCCTCAGATCTGGGCATAAAGAAGGAGTGGGTGGCTATTCAAGGTCTTTCAGTTTGACTTACTGCACCACTAAAAGTAGCGTTCTCTTTTAAGGGATTAGATGCTAAGTACGCTCAATTCTTTTATTACTTAAAAAAAAATTTAAGGTTATTTATTTTTGTTGTTGTTGTTGTTGTTGTTGTTGTTGTTGTTTTTAATTTTTTTTTTCAACGTTTATTTATTTTTGGGACAGAGAGAGACAGAGCATGAACGAGGGAGGGGCAGAGAGAGAGGGAGACACAGAATCGGAAACAGGCTCCAGGCTCTGAGCCATCAGCCCAGAGCCTGACGCGGGGCTCGAACTCACGGACCGCGAGATCGTGACCTGGCTGAAGTCGGACACTTAACCGACTGCGCCACCCAGGCGCCCCTAAGGTTATTTATTTATGTATTTTGAGAGAGAGAGCATGCGCACGCACCAGCAGGGGAAGAGCAGAGAGAGAGGGAGATAGAGAATCCCAAGCAGGCCCCACATTGTAAGCTTGAATCCAGGAACCACGAGTTCATGACCTGAGCTGAAACCAAGAGTCTAACGCTTAACCAGCTGAGCCACTCGGGCGCTCAGTTCTGATGACTGCCAGAATTAAGACCTCTGATAATTAGGGAAATTGGGGTGAGCTGCTCCTGCTGGTACAATCCTGGAGTCCATCTACCAGAGATAACAGTATTAACGTAAGCTACTTGGTTCTAGCCTGAGGCTAGATTTGGGCATGTGGGACACAGACACTTCTGAAGGTCTCGTGTGGATGGACCAAAGTCTTTTGGGATGTGGCCTGCTTTGTTTCCACCTTCCCCTTGACTTAGTGTGACTGACTCTCATCATCTTTCTCATTAATGACTTCTCCCTGTTCCCCCTTCAGCTTCCTGGCCCAGGAATAATCTTTAAACAATCAGGTATCTCAACTATCTGTAATAACTATCTGTAATATATGCACTATATATTACAGTTGGAAGACCAAGCTGCAATGAAAATAGCTTAGCCAACATGAAGACTCCATGATCCTAAAAGCTATAATAAAATCATTCCTGAAATATTTAATGTACATTACTATTTGCTTGATACTGATCAAGATGCCAGGAATTCATCAGTCTATAAAAGAGATGAAATCCTTACAAGGGAAAAAAATAAAGTAGAAAAGAAGAATAAAGATAGGTGAGTGAGTAGACTGCAGTAGTAAGGGAAGATTACACTATGGAAGTGCTACATTTGAGCAAAAACTGGAAAGAGATGGGTGAGTCGCACGGCACCCAGAAGAGTGTTCCAGACAAAAGGGCATCAAGTGCAAAGTCCCTGAGTATGGAGCATGTCTGGCATGTGCAAGGAGAAGCAGAGGGGCCCAGGTGCCAGACTCAGAGTAAGCAAGCAAAAGAAAGGCACAGAGAATAAGGCAATGGGGGTGGGGGCAGTGTATGAGAATCTCATAGGGTCATGGAAGGACCCGGGTAGAATGGGGACTCACTGGAGCATTTCAAAGAGATAAAGGACCCTGTTAAGAGCCCTTTGTCTGTGACTGGTCACTCACAGCACTCTCACAGTTGGCCTGATGGTTCCCAAACTAAGTACATGCGAGCTTTCGAGAAGAGAGAAGGAAGAGGAGTAGGGTGAAGAGCAGAGCAGGCACAGGTGGTGAGGGATGTTGTGATAAGGAGCACAGAAAGAACATGGAGTCACAGGTGCTGCCAGTGAAGGAGTGATAGCCATCACTGAGATGGAGGGGTACATGAGCACAGGCGTTGGAGAGCATTCACACTGGAGCCAAACCCCTAACCCGGCTTAATAATCCAGAGGGTTCTAAAGGCTAGAAAAATCACAATTTTGGCTCAAAAAGTTAAAATATGACCAAAAGAGATGAGTTGTCTTTACTTTACTTGTACTTTATCATGAAGCTACATGATCTTTGGGAACATTCTGCCAGATGTGTCCCACCACTTGTATTATTTGTGTCCCACACTGGTGGCTGCTTTCAATGACAACTGTAAGCTGTGTTACATATAACTATGTACCAGTTATTATGGGTGAGATATTAAACATTCATTTTATAATCAGCTGTTGGAATATCCCAAGACAGACAAGTATATAAAAGAGGACAAATTTCAAGGTCCAGTCCTGGGCAAACACAGAGAGTGAAATAAGATTTCTGTTCAGCAATGTCAGACGAACTGACCACTCAGCACTGGCCCCTGTCCTTGAGGTAAAATAGAGGATCAAGGACATAAAGCCCCTGGGAGAGGCGGGGCGAGTGTATTTTGTGGGGGGCCCTTATATCTTCTCTGCTTATTTGATTCCCAAAGGAATGTACATTGACTGCGATTTTTTTTTCCTAAAAATGCTAAGAAGGATAAAGTAAAATATTCTTCCTCTCTAACTCCTCTAACTACATGTAGTCACAGTACATGGATGCTTTTCTTCTAGACTGTTTTCCTGTGCATATATAATTCCTTACTCATGAATATGTATTTCCTATACTTTCGCATTACACACACAAAGTTATTTAAACAATGAAACAGTAGGTATTCTTTACATATTGTTCTACCCTTTCCCCCCCTACTTAACTCTTCATTGTCTTCTCTCCAGATTAGGTTGTATAGATCTGCCTCACTCTTTTGTTTTTTTTTTAATAGATTTTTTTTAATGTGGTAAAATATATATTCACATACAGTTTAGCACATTAACCTGTTTTAAGTGTACATTTCAGTCACATTAAATACACTTACAATGTTTTGTGCCTAATGCTTAAGAGACAGGACAGCAGAACTGTCAGACATGGGCTTTGGAGTCAGTTGGCCTGGGTTCACCCCCTGGCTCCCATGCCAGGAGCAATGCAACAGCTTCCACATCTGTAAAATGTGGGTAATGGCCTCATCTATCTCACCGGAGTGCTGTGGAGATTAATACTTAAAGGACTCAGAAAAGGGCCTAGTATGCAAGGATGTTTAAGTATAGGACAAATTATATTTAACTATAAGTATATATCCTACTTTATCCAACCAGTTCCCTACAATCGGCCAGCTGGTATATTTTGGTGGCAGCTGGAAAGCTGAGAGAGCACACCCGAGCGGACCTCTGTGACCATAGGGTACTGTTGGTACAGAGTGGAGAAGAAGGGTGAAGGAGAGCATGCTACAACCAACAGGGCAGTCGTAAACAAGGAAGGATCCCCCACCCCAGCAGAGAAACACTGCCTTACTTTTTCACACTGCATTCCCACTTCCAGTAATTTTCCCCCACAGATTTATTTGCCCACAAACAAAATGATAAAGGTAAAAGTCTATTCAATGTAGTTTTGTTTGTAGTAGTAACTGATGGGAAATAATCCAAATGTCCTTCTTGACATGGGACAAAATAATAATACACTGTACATTCATACAATGGAATGCTATGCAGCAGTTTTAGAAGCTTGAGAAACTAGGCGCCTGGGTGGCTCAGTCAGTTAAGCATCCAACTTTAGATTTTGGCTCAAGTCATGATCTCATCATCCATGGGATCAAGCCCCGCATTGGGTTCTGCAGTGACGGCATGGGGCCTGCTTGGGATTGTTGGTCTCCCTCTCTCTCTGTCTCTCTCTGTCTTTCTCTCTCTCTCAGAAATAAACTTAAAAAAAAAAAAAAAAAAAGATTGAGAAACTGCTCCATGTACTATTTTGAAAGATTTCCAATACATATTAATTTTTTTTAATGTTTATTATTTTTGAGATAGAGAGAGAGAGACAGAGAGCAAGCAGGGGAGGGGCAGACAGAGAGGAAGGCACAGAATCAGAAGCAGGCTCCAGGCTCTGAGTTGCCAGCACAGAGCCTGACGCGGAGTTTGAACTCACAAACCACGAGATCGTGACCTGAGCCAAAGGCAGCCGCTCAACCGACTGAGCCACCCAGGCGCCCATCCAATACATATTAAGTGGAAAAAGAAAGTTTAGAGTGATATACAAGGTCTGCTAACATTTCTGTAAAAAGGAGGGTGGTAGATAAGAAGCCACATTTACTTATGGTCTTATTTGTGTATGCAATACAAGAAATTAATAAATGGGGCTACCTGGGAAAGGCTTTGCAGGCAGAGGTGGGAATGTGGTGGATGGGATTAGGGTGGCAATTAGAATTGTTAATTATGTGCCTTTTTCTAATTAAAAAAATTAGAATCTATAAATATTGCACTTTTTTTTTTTTAACTAAGGAATGAGGCATTTGTGGAATCTGGGACAAGAGTACCAATGCAGGCCTACCTACTATAAGCCTACAAATGTAAAAACTATAAGTCAAGGTTACAAACTGTTAAAATATGTTCTCTTCCCCTACCTTGACAAATAAACTTTATTCATGACAAAAAAGATAAATAAGTGTAAAATTTGAAAGTTGGCAAAATATAAAGCACAAAAGAATTACAAATTATTATTGTGTATATCTGCATGGCCAATTGATGGTTTGGTGATGTTTAAAAGAGTAATAAAGATATGCATAATTCATAAGGTATTTTATATTTATTCCACACAGTTTTTTCTTGCTTTCATTTCAGTATAAACACATTATGTAGTTATAATAAAGATTTTCACATAATTTGAGTGCTACTGACAGTAATATCAAATTAGAAATCTTTCTTGGGTAATTGAAGTTTTTAGGTTTTTCCTCTTAATTAGTTTGAACTTGAAGAAACCACTCTGCTCAGGCAGAAACAACTGGAATTTTCAAAAACTTCATAAAGCAATACTTAGATTGGAAATAAATTATGAAATCTGATATCATATTTAAACACGATAATGGGATATTTATTGCAGAAATAATATTTAAATATCTCCTATAAATCAATACCATTCAATTGCCTTTTTCTTCATCTCTCAAAGCAATATCTAGATCTATGTACTATTTCTTAAATTCTTCTCATTTCCAAATTTCCAATGCTAAGATATTATAAAGAAACTAGAAATAGTACACCTCCTGCAGTATCTTGCTTCAAAGGACTCAAAATCTTAGAACTTGCCCATGTCTTCTTGAAGTATGAATACCATTGGTTTCTTTTAATTTTTTTTTTCAACGTTTATTTATTTTTGGGACAGAGAGAGACAGAGCATGAACGGGGGAGGGGCAGAGAGAGAGGGAGACACAGAATCGGAAACAGGCTCCAGGCTCTGAGCCATCAGTCCAGAGCCCGACGCGGGGCTCGAACTCTCGGACCGCGAGATCGTGACCTGGCTGAAGTCGGACGCTTAACCGACTGCGCCACCCAGGCGCCCCTACCATTGGTTTCTTTTAAATTGAGAGACCACAGGGCGCCTTGGTGGGTCAGTTGGTTAAGCATCCAACTCCAGCTCAGGTCATGATCTCATGATTCGTGAGTTCGAGCCCAATGTTGGGCTCTCTGCTGACAGCTCAGAGCCTGGAAGCTGCTTCGGATTCTGTCTCTCTCTCTCTCTGCCCCTTCCCCACTCCTACTCTCTAAAAAATAAATGAATATTAAAAAAAATTTGTTTAATAAACTGAGAGACTACATAAATCAAAATAAAATAAATTATAAAAATGCAGCACCTGTAATCCTGAAAAACTCAATCACTATTACAGAGATTGATAACGTGGTATAAAAAGGAACTCTGAAGTACATTGACACAGGTGAGAATGTGGTCAGTATAATGCATGCAGCAACAAACCATTATTCTTTCAAAGTATCTCAAATCATAACAGAACTGAAGAAATAATGGCAAACAATTTTCTAGATCTGCTAAAACCACACAGGAAAACCCAAACCAACAATCTAAGGCAGATGGAGACAGATACATAAGCCTGGGCAATAAAACCTTCTCTAAGAAGGTTACTAGGGAAAGAAAAATCTCAAGTCTCAGAAGAGAGGGTAATTAATCCAATAATTTTAATGAATTTGAGCTTCTTGCTCCAATGTTTCCAGAATATTCATGTGACTGTGATCTGGACAGTATGATCATTTATTTATAATATAGCAGCAAGGATCTGATATAAAATTATAATATTCCAAGAGTACTTTATTGAAATGCATTTTTAAAAAAATGTTTATTTATTTTGAGAGAGAGACAATGGGGGAGAATCCCAAGCAGGCTCCATGCTGTCAGCACAGAGACTGACACGGGGCTTGATCCCACGAACCAAGAGATCATGACCTGAGCCAAAACCAAGAGTAGGATACTTAACCAACTGAGGCACCCAGGTGCTTTATGTAGAGTAAGAATTTTATATTCTTATTAACCACTCACTTATTACTCATCTTAAAGCTAACTGGGTAAAAAAAAAAAATGGTTATTCGGAAGCAAGAGGAAAAAAGATAACTGAGGGAGGCCATCTATACAGAAAAAGGATTAGATGAAGTGAGCACTGATTGGATTGATTATCAAGATAGACCCATATTCATTCATAACCCCTATGCTTACTTCTCATAGCATGAGAATCACATTGGGTTGCAAAAGGCTTTTTATGTAATTGCCTCACCATTATACTATAAGCTTACAGATAAGGATGGTGACTACTCTGTTCTCCATTGTGTCTCCAGCAATTACACAGGGTTTAACACACAGTAGCTACTGGTAAATGATAACTGAAAAGGTGGATGGATGGAAGGAGAGAAGGATAGATGGAGGGAGGGATGGAGGGATGGATGGATAAATAGGTAGGTAAGCAGGTAGGTAGATTAGCTCGTGTATCAGTGGTGTTAGGGAGCTATACATTCCTTGGCTACAGTAAATAGGAAAGTTTCTTCACATTCATGCGAAGTTGGACAGCCAATGCCACAGCCACAAACATTTCTCAGATACCATTAACCTCTCCACAACAGTTTGCTAAAGTTCCCAGTGTTTACTTAAAAGAAATTCCAAATATTAGAAGAGAAATCTTAGAAATCCAAACCTAAAAAGTGAAAAAAAATGTACCACCTTCTTTTAATTGGCAATACCTTTTAGAGTTAGCTCTGGTCAGGGTCAATGTAAAGGAAGCTTTTTTTTTTTTTCCTTTTTTGAGGTAATCTTGGATTTTATTCATTTTTTTTATTTTTTGCTAATTATTTATTTCACTGTGACTTGTCACACTACTATTCAATAAATCAACTGAGTAGAGTAAGATTAACTGAGAAATAATTCACATACTATATGATTTATTCATTTAAAGTATACAACTTAGTGATTTTTAGTCTATTCACAGAATTATTCAACCACAATGAATTTTAGAACATTTTCATCATTCTAAAAAGAAATCCCATATCCATTTTTTCCTTTCCCCAGCAACTGGAAACCATACATCTACTTTCTATTTCTATACATTTCCTATTCTGGATGTTTCCTCTAAATGGAATCATACAATATATAGTCTTTTGTGACCAGACTCTTTCATTCGGCATAACGTTTTCAAGGTTCATTTATATTGTAGCATTTGAGATGTACTTAATTCCTTTTTATTGCTGAATAATAATCCCATTGCATGAATATATCGCATTTTGTTTATCCATTCATCAACTGATTGACATTTAGGTTGTTTCCATTTTTTGGCTATTAATCATGCTGCTATGAACATTTATGTACAAGTTTTTGTGTGGACATATGTTTTCATTTCTCTTGGGCATATAACTAGGAGCAAAGTTGCTGGGGCATATGACAACTCAATGTTTAACCTTTTGGAGAACTGCCAGACTCTTTCAAAGTAACTGCACCATTTTACATTCCCATTAGCAAGGGATGAAGATTCCAATTGCTCATTCATTCTTGTTTTCATCTGTTCTTTTTTTTTTTTTTTTTTTTTTAACAAGACAATCTTGTAAGGCAAAGTCTGACTCCTGGGCCCTCCTATTCCCTTTTCTATTAGATTCTCTCTCTTCCTCTCCCCTGCTTGCATCCATACACACACACTCTCTGTATCTCATAAAATAAAATAAAATAAAATAAAATAAAATAAAATAAAATAAAATAAAATAAAATAAAATAATTAAAAAATAAGAAAACCCTAAAGACTCCACCAAAAACTACTAGAACTGGGAAATGAATTCAAGAAGGTCACAGGATACAAAATCATTGTACAGAAATCCATTGCATTTCTATACACTAGTAAGAAACCAGCAGAAAGAAAAATTAAGAAAACAATCCCATTTACAATTGAACCAAAGAAAATAAACTTAACCAAGAAGGTGAAATACCTGTACTCTGAAAACTATAAAACAATGATGAAGGAAACTGAAGACAACACAAAAAAATGGAGAGACATCCCATGTTCACAGTTTGGAAGAACAAATATTGTTAAAATGTTCATTCCTACTACTCCAAACAATCTACAGATTTAATGCAATCCTTATCAAAGTACCAACAGCACCTTTCACAGAATCAGAAAAAACAATCATAAAATTTGTATGGAACCACAAAAGACCCTGAGTAGCCAAAGCAATCTTGAAAAATAAAAACAAAGCTGGAGGTATAACAATTCCAGTTTTCACATTATACTACTAAGTTGTAGTAATCAAAACCATATGGTAACAGCACAAAAATAGATACATAGATCAATGAAACAGAATAGAGAGACCTGAAACCATAAAAATCCTAGAAGAGAGCACAGGCAGTCATTTCTCTGACATCAGTTGTAACAACATTTTTCTAGATATGTCTCCTGAAGCAAGAGAACCAAAGTAAAAATAAAATACTGGGACTATATGAAAATAAAACACTTTTGCACAGCAAAGAAAACAATCAACAAACTAAAAGACAAGTTACTGAATGGGAGAAGATATTTGCAACTGTCATTTCTGATAAGGGGTTAGCATTCAAAATATATAAAGAACTTGTACAATTTAACATCCCCTGAAAACCAAACAACCCAATTAAAAATAGGCAGAAGACATGAACAGACATTTCTCCAAAGAAGACAACCAGATGACCAAGAGACATGTGAAAAGATGCTCAATACGATTCATCATCAGGGAAAGGCAAATCAAAACCACAGTGATTATCACCTCACACCTGTCAGAATGGCTAAAATAAAAAACAAAAAAACCCACAAGGAACAACAAGTGTTGGAGGGGATATGGAGAAAAAGGAACCCTCATACACTGTTGGTGGGAATGCAAACTGGTGCCAGCCACTGTGGAAAACAGTATGGAGTTTCCTCAGAAAATTAAAAATAGAACTACCAGACATTCCAGTGGTCACACTAGTGGTTATTTACCAAAAGAATACAAAAACCTAATTTGAAAGGGTATATGCCACCCCTATGTTTACTGTATTATTTACAATTGCCAAATTATGGAAACAGCCCAAGTGTCCAAAGATTGATGAATGGATAAAGAAGATGTGGTACATATATAAATTGAATATTAGTCAGCCATAAAAAAGAACGAAATCTTGCCATTTTCAATGATACAGATGGAAGTAGAGAGTATAATGCTAAGTGAAAGAAATCAGTCAGAGAAAGTCAAATACCATATGATTTCATTCATGTGTGGAATTTAGGAAACAAAACAAATGAAGAATGGGAAAAAGAGAGAGAGAGAGAGAGAGAGAGAGAGGTGGGGGAGGGAGACAACCACAAAACAGACTCTTAACTCTAGAGAACAAAGAAATGGTTACCAGAGGGGAGATGGATGGGGGATGGGTGAATAGGTGAAGGGGATTAACAGTACACTTACCTTTTCTTTAAAGTTAGTTTGTTTGTTTATTTAATTAATTAATTAATTAATTAATTAATTTTGACAGGGAGGGGTACAGAGAGAGGAAGAGAGAGAATCCCAAGCAGGCTCCACACTGTTAGTGCAGAGCCCGACATGGGGCTCAGTCTCATCACCCTGAGATTGTGACCTGAGCTGAAATCAAGAGTTGGGCGCTTAATTTACTGAGCCACCCAGGTGCCCCAACAGTACACTTATCTTGATGAGCACTGAGTAATATATAGAATTGCTGAATCACTATACTGTTCTGAAACTTACATAACACTGTATGGTAACTATACTGGAATTAAAATTTAAATAAAAAATTGTATGTCCTGTGGTCAGGGGCATGCTGGATATCCCTTCCCATGAGAAAGACAAACTACTCCATCTTCACCAATTATCACAACGATGGATGCACAATGGCTGGTAGGTGTCTTTGGGTTCTAGAGGCATAGCGTTCTACAGCTAGCAATACTTGTATGGCCCATAGACTGAGTGTAGTGAATGACAGTTAGATTTGAGAGCTGTAGAATAGGAAAGGGCTCTGCAACAAGCCCAGACTGCAATGTAAGCAGCCCTCCTGTTTGAGTCACATGACTCAGTGAATCCCCTGGTGTTGTAGGTGGCAGTGGGAGTAAAATACGCCGTGCCAAGTTTGTGGCAAGCCCCATTGGAAGAATCACAACGTAGGCTCTTGAGGTTCAGGAGCAAGGCCATGCCTTCTTAAAAAAAAACCAAAAAAACAAAAACCAAAAAAATGGTATGCTCCTTCCTGGGCACTGGTAGAGACAGAATGCCTGACATAGGACACCAAGTGACCAAGCTTCTAGAGCTGCCCATCCTAAGCCCCATTAAGACATAGTATTGGACTGGCCTAATAAGTATCCTTCACAAAATGGAAATGGTATGTACCAGACTGAGCATGAACAGGACCAGAGGGCATAAGCAAGTTGCATGAGAAAGGAGACCAGATGTCATGGTACCCACTACCCAGGATCCCTCCCTCAACTCACACTTATGGCTGCATGGGTGATTCTGTATGACTAACTGAAGAAAGAGGAGAAAGTAAGCTTGATTTATAGATGGGTCAGCTCAGTATTTGTAGGCAACCTGAAAATGGACAGCAGCTGCCCTTCAGCCTCACTCAGGGGTGGCCTTGCTAGACAGTGGCAAGGGGAAATTCTTCCAGTGGACAGAACTCTAGGTATATCTGGTTATTCATTTGGTGTAGTAAGAGCGATGCCTCAATAGTAGACTATTTATGGATTTGCAGGTGGTAGCAAATAGGCCAGCCTCTGGTCAGGGGCCTGAAAGGAAAAATATCAGAAGATGGGGGGATAAGGAGGTCTAGAAGAGGCATGTAGTTAGACATATGGGCAAGGGCATAAAGTATGAAGATTTGTGTATCAAATATATGAAGATTTGTGGCTCAGTCAGTTAAGCTTCCAACTTCAGCTTAGGTCATGATCTCCTGGTTAGTGAATTTGAGCCCCACATCGGGCTCTGTGCTGACAGCTTGGAGCCTGGAGCCTGCTTCAGATTCTGTGGCTCCCTCTCCCTCTGCCCCTCCCCTGCTCATGCTCTCTCTCTCTCTCAAAAATAAATGAACGTTAAAAAAAAAAAAAAAAAAAAGATCTGTGTATCATCTGTTGGCATGTATCAGACAGTGTCTACCATAGAAAAGGCAATAAGCAGTCAAGTAGATAAAATAACCAGGCCAGTCAATGCCTGCCAGCCTTCATTATCAGCTATCCCAGTGCTGGCATATGAATGAAGTAGCCACAGTGGCAAAGACAGAGGCAACACCTGGGCCAATAGCATGGCCTCTCACTTACCAAGACCGATCTTACAACTTTGAATGTAGGAGAAAAGGCCCAAGGTTAACTGTTGCCATTGCCGAATATCCAGCAACAGAGACCACCACTGAACCTCTGATATGGCACCGTGCTCCCAAAGAGACTAACTAGCTAACCTAGATGGTTAGCAAATTAACTTCAGCAAACTGACTACATTGGGCCCCTTCAACTCGGGCAAAGGCCGGCAGTTCAGGAATATGCACGTATTCTGGGTATAGATTTGCCTTTCCCACCTATGGGCCCCAGGCAACACTCTCAAGGGCTTACAGAGTATTCCAACCACTGGTATGAGATCTCACATAACATTGCATCAGGCCATGGGACCACTTAACAGCAAAGGAGGAGCAGGAGTTGGCCCATGATCATGGGACTGCAGCACATGCACATTCCTCAGAAGCTGCCGGCCTGAGAGATGTTGAAACAGCGTGCTGAAGGCACCAGGTCAAAGGCATGATTCTGTAAGGATGGGGTGCCGATCTCTAGAATGCAGCATATTCACAGGACGAAAGACCTTTATATGCTCTGTCTCCAAGAGAAAGAATAGATGGACCCAGAAAGAAGGGTGGAAGCAGGAGTGGACTCACACACCATCATCTCAATGATCCTGCCACACAGAGATTTTGTGATTCCCGGGCTCTGCAGGGTTAGAAGACCTAGCACTCCAAGCAGCCACACTTTTGCCAGGGGGTACAGGAAAAGTCTCACCCAGCCATCTTAAGCTCCCTGTGCCCAGGAACCATCAGGAAGAGGAGAACTTACCATCATGGCATGGCCTTTGATCATCAGGAGGAGGCAGGCCTATCGTCACACAATGAGGACAGGAAGGAACATGGGTGCAGCCCACTTGGGCACTTTTTGACATTCCCCTGCCCAGTTGTGATGGTACACAGGCATGTGTAGCAGCCCTGGCTTAAGAAGGGCATGGTGACCAAAACCTTACACTTCTTGGGATAAAGGTCTGGGTAGGTCGCAGCACCAGGTAGGCCACTGAGGCTGGGGCAAGGGGAACTTAGAAGAGACAGTAAAAGAGGGAAGACAATGAAGAGTAGTTCATCCACTCACCCCCCCTCTTCCAGGTTCCCCTCAGGAAGAGAGGCTCAGGGAGCCATAGAGGAATTGTGCCGCCAAAGGGTTCAGAAATGAGGCTCCTGAACTGGGAGATTATGATAGTCAGAGAGCCATATCACCCGCCTCCACTTCAGCAGCCGGAGTCAATTCGGCAGGCAGCCTCCAGCTGTCCCATTTTACAGCCGCCCACGGAGACCTAGCGAGGCAGGAGGATGAAGGCATGGCCTTTGCAGACCGGAAGAGGCAGTGTCAGCCCAGAGCTCCGCACGTGATTGGCTGTGGCTGGGCAGGCCCGCCAGCTGCTTCCACCCACTTCCCTCCCCAGGTGTGGGTCACTAGTAAGTCTTTGGCAACCCAGACTCCATGTTAGCATCTGCTTCTGCAGAAACAACCTGAAACAAGGAGCCCAGCAGTATTCCTTTAGAGTCCTCTTTTTCACCTTCTCCCATCCACTTTCTTCCTAAATATTAACTGCACCAGTTTTCTCTTTTTTTTTTTTTTTTTTTTGGAACTTCTCCAAAACACTCTTTCTTAATGCTGGGGCCACACAGCCCCAGGTGGGTTCCAGGCTTCATGCCCATCGGGCAGAGAACCACCGGGTTCTGGGACATAAAGCCCTCCTCCACCCCTCCATCTCAAAGTGCATTTCTTCTTTTTCTTCTTCCACAGTCACTGCCAATCCCCAGGGGAGGGAAAGCTCTGGACAAATATAACACTCACAGGTTATCTTTTTGGGCCAATCACATCTATCCTATCAATGTAAATTAGTGCTAATAGTTTAATAAAGTACACCCCAAGAGGTATTTGCATTTAAAAAAAGTGATTATCCAAAGAATGCTTCTCTAATGGAGAATTTCCGGCAGCAATTGTGTAATAATAAAGTTGAGCCTTCCCTGTATCTTTCCAAATGCACCATTACTTTGCCTGCCCTCAGCCCCTTGGCTCGTTGAAATACCAAAGAGCATTAAAACAACAAAAATAACAAATGACTGAGTCCTTATTACATGTTAGCCATTGGGTTGGGCCTTTTACATTCCTTTAAACCCCACACCAACTTCATTTTAGATAAATAGCCGAGGCTTGGAAAGCCTAAGTGGCTCCCCAAGGCCTGCAGCTTGGAAGTGGTAGAGAGAAAATCCACTCAGCTATTTTGACTGCAAGTGCCCGGCCCACTGGAAGGGAAGGAAAGCCACTCCCGGCTGGCACACGAGCGCGGTGCCATTAGCGACAGCTCAGCGGCACACCACAGAAATCATCACACACTTCGTTGTTGAGTTATGTCCAAAAGGCATTTTTCACCATTTAGGGTCTGAAATAAAATACCAGACTGTGAAGAAAATGTTTGGGTGGGACATTCTTAGATCAAATGTCTAAAATTTTCTGTTAATTTTCATACCAAGCTTTAAAGCAATAAGGAAGCCATCTATCTACATGTATGAGTGCTTTGAATTAGGGAAAAAAAAAGCCCCATCCCCCCTTTTTGGGGGCAGGGAGATGCTCTTTAGCCAATTTCACTCAGAGATCCAAATGTAGATATTAGTGATGGCCAGTTATTTTAGGGGTGAGCTCAGATGGAACAAAGATGCTATGGCCTCAGCCCTCCAAGGACCACAGTGCTTGAGCCCCGGTGAACGGGTTTGGTTCAGTGAATGACAGCTGATGTGACAGAGGCAAAGCATGTAGAAGCTGCCTTCCCTCTAGTACAACATTGTCTTTCTTCATGAGTGCCAGTTCATCCAGTAGTAAGCAAGGGGACTGTGGAAAAATGGTATTACAACCATTTCAGTAGGTTCAGTCCCCTGGTATCTCCTTGGTAAAAATGGCAGAGCTTTAGGGACAGGGTAGAGTGGCTATGACCATGGGAATAGTCAGAACATTTCAACCATGATCGTACAGTAAGGACTAAAGAGGCCAAGTAAAAGTGATCCCTGGAGGTCAGCAGCAGGACACCACAGCCTTGGAGTGGTCAGGGAGGCACTAAGCATATTTCCCAACAGGATAACAGTCCCTCCCCCAGAGGGGCTGCTGTCTGAGCCACCTGTAGCATCCACCTCCGTAGATGGGGAGAGGTAGAGGAAGGATGGGAGACATGCAGGACAGCCTCAGGCACGCAGAAGCCTTGGCCAGTTACAGGGCCCTTTCCCTCTAGCGCTGATCAAGCCTCCTTAGTGCCAAGGTGGCTGGCATGGTAAAAGGGCATTCAGAGAGCTTGAGCCAACTGATATGGAGCTTTTAATGTTGTAATAATGCACATTGCTGTACTGGTAGCAGCTCTGGATGTGACGCATGGGTACATGATAGCTTCCTGAACAACTCTGGTGTTATGATCAGAAAAATCTCTGAGCTACTGGTCATTCCTTCCAGGGGCCAGTCTTCAGGAACTGCATGGATGCCTGGGGACTTGCTATACACACTCAGCTAAAGTTCAAAATATGCCTCTGGACAGAAATACCCAGGGCAGATATAATCCAGCGCTAGGTCTTAATCTCTAAGTGAACCTGAACCTTGTCATGACCAGGAGATGCCTGTCATTATATCAGTTTCTTCTTATTGACAGAGTTAGTAAATAGATATCATCTCAGGTGCTTGATGCACTGTGTTCAGTAGGATTATAAAGTTATACCCAGTCTCTGAAAGAAAAAGTCCCATCAATAATGTAGTGGTGACATCCTCTAGATAGGGGTGTTTTGCTTGGTTTTGTTTTGTTTTAAGCTTTTTGTGTGTGTCTCATGGCTACCCTTTGCCACCTAGTAAAGACTATGAACACCTTTTCAGAGTAATACTTCTCAAAAAATAAAATTAAATACAAAGGAAACCAAATATGTTAAACACGGTTAACTAAAAGCACTAAAAAATATTTAAGATACGGTAATATATGTGCATTTTATTAAAGCATTCAACAAGAGCCAGTGGTGACCCGAGTAACTATTGAATTTTAACGTACCAATGAGTATAAATGATATTTTGAGATATCTACAACAGTTGAATGTGATATGAATGTATCTGTGGTTTCTTTCATCAAAAGCACTGCTGGGGCAGTTGGGTGGCTCAGTCAGTTAAGCGTCTGACTCTTGATCTCGGCTCAGGTCATGATTGCATGGTTCATGGGATCAAGCCCTGTGTCGGGCTCTGTGTTGACAGCACAGAGAGCCTGCTTGGGGTTCTCTCTCCCCTTCTCTCTCTCTCTCTCTCTCTCTCTCTCTCTCTCTCTCTCTGCAAATCCCCATGCTTGTGCGCTCTCTCTCAATAAATAAAGGTTAAAAAAAAAAGCACTGTTAATTCTACAATGATGTGTTGCCTACATTCATAGTGGAAGGAAATGACTTCATAGTGGAAGGAAACATTTCAGTTTAAGGTTGGTGAAAATAAAGACATCATTTTTACCCATTCGTTTTCAGAGACTCCTTGAATTCTAGCCATGGATCTATTGGAGAGGGGAGATCCAGGGACCCCAGGTTTCTAACCTATAACTAAGACTGCAGCATAGACTCGACCTCTGATCTGTCATGTTGTTCTCTAACACATCCAGAACGGGTGGAGACAAAGGACCAGGACCAGTCACTGAAGTCCAGAGTTGTGCACACCGGCATCTAAACCCTGTTTACCTAAATATACATCATCCCATGACTCTGAAGGGGGGTGGTGGTGGGGCACACAAGTGTCCTTCAGAAAAGTCTCCCTATTGTGTTAATTCTCTAGAAAGTTCAGGTTGCCCCAAGGTCCACAGAACAGAAGTGCAGACACCAAGGATTTGGGCGCTTGTGATCTGACAATTCCCTGTTGTGGTCTGGAAGTCTGGAAGTCATCGCCAACTGCTCTGGGTATGGTTGAGCCAGAAGAGAAGGGGACTCCAGATCTGCCCATCTGCCAGATCTGGCAGTAAGAGCACATGTCATGGAGAGGAATGGCCGACACACCCACCGTGACTGTGTTTGTGAGAGTTATACCTTCTTTCAGGTTGATGAATTTACTCTTATCTCCTGGTAAAAAGTAAGACTGAAAACAGACCATTTTCCAGACAAGGACCTTTAAATAAAAAATCAGGGGCGCCTGGGTGGCGCAGTCGGTTAAGCGTCCGACTTCAGCCAGGTCACGATCTCGCGGTCCGTGAGTTCGAGCCCCGCGTCGGGCTCTGGGCTGATGGCTCAGAGCCTGGAGCCTGTTTCCGATTCTGTGTCTCCCTCTCTCTCTGCCCCTCCCCCGTTCATGCTCTGTCTCTCTCTGTCCCAAAGATAAATAAACGTTGAAAAAAAAAAAATTTAAAAAAAAAAATAAAAAAAAATCAGCAGTAGACTTTCACAGTGGCATGAGTGTGGTAAAATGGGATTAACACTTTTACAATATGATATAAAACTCACATTTGGTCACAACCATTTATTATATTGGAATTGTACCTATTATTTCAGAGGAGAAAAAAGGAAACAGCTTCCACCTGGGACATCAAATGATGTTGCTGTGAGAAAATGTCAACCCAGCTTTCTGCATAGTTGCCGATAAATGCTCACAAATTTTGTTGGCTTTTATTAGGCCCCTCTGAAACTCCAGAAATTGTGGAAAATGACCACAGACCTTGCCCTCTGAGCTGTCTGCCCAACAGTTTATTCCTTGCCCTTAGGTTCGCTCTGAAATCACCTGCACAATAAAGTTCCGTTTAGATCGTTCATTTGACTGTTCCCATCTCTGTGCAGTGAGATAGCAAAGATTTACCCAGCGGTGTGGTGTTCAAGAATGCAAACCCCATTTGGCCTCCCAGCTCTGAGGACTCTGCATTAGTTATTAGCGACAGCCCCTAGAGGTCTATAATTGACTTGTGTGAGCTATGCTTTTGCCTATAGTTCTGCTGACCGCCACTCCCCATCTAACAATTCCCAAGGATGGGACAAGGATAAGTCCCTTCATTTCTATTTAAAATATTGGAAGATAGAAGGGGCACTTGGGTGGCACTGTTGGTTAAGCGTCTGACTCTTGATTTCAGCTCAGGTTATAATCTCATTATTCATGGGTTCGAGCCCCATGTCAGGCTCTGTGCTGACAGCACAGATTCACTCTCTCTCCCTCTCTCTCTGCCCCTCCCCAGCTCGCACATGCATGTATGCTCACTTTCTCTCTCTCTCTCTCTCTCTCTCTCTCTCTCTCTCTCTCTCTCTTTCTCCCTAAAAAATAAACATTTAAAACCTTGGAAGGCTGGGGCACCTGGGTGGCTCAGTCGGTTAAGCGTCTGACTTCAGCTCAGGTCATGATCTCACAGCTTGTGAGTTCCAGCCCCATGTCGGCCTCTGTGCTGACAGCTCAGAACCTGGAGCTTGCTTCGGATTCTATGTCTCTTCTCTCTCTCTCTCTGCCCCTCCCCTGCTTGTGTTCTCTCTCTCTCTCTCTCTCTCTCTCTCTCTCTCTCTCTGTCGCTCTGAAAAGTAAACATTAAAAGAAAATTGTAAAACCTTGGAAGGCAGAAAAATTCTGTCAGGTGGAATCCTTGGGGCCTAATAAGATTGGGACTTGCTCTTCCTCAATTAATCCCTGCCTAAATCACATTTCTCCTCGTACTCAGTCAACACTCGCCAAACTCAAACTCTATAAAGAAATAAAGAAATGTACCTGAACTAAATGACTGAGATCAGTATGCAGTATATGGAGAAGTAGGCTGGGAGAAGATATTCCAGCTTAGTGATGATGATGCCATTTCTTAAGTGCCTCCACATCCTAGAAACAATTATTTCTGAGCTTTCTATTCTATACCATTGGTGCATAAGTCTGTCTTTATTCCAATACCATGTTGTTTTGATTATTATAGCTTTGTGATATGTTTGGAGATTAAGAAGTGTGAGATCTCCAACTTTTTTCTTCTTTTCCAGGATTGTTTTGGCTATTTGGGTCCCCTGAGATTCCACGTGAATTTTAGGGAAGATTTTTTTTCTATTTCTGCAAAAAATACCATTAGGATTTTGACAGGAGTTGCATTGTGGAAACTATGTTATACATTTTAAAAATATATTCTCATTTATTTCTCATTATACCCTGCAAAATCAGTACTATTATTATTTCCAAAATACACATAATAAAGTGGAGGCATGTGTATATTAAGTAACTTGCCTATGGTTATACATTTAATGAGAGAACCAGGTTTTGTACCCAGACAGCTAAACTCCAAATATCAGATTTCACCATCATCCTGAACAGCCTTCTCACTGAGGATTTGGGTAATCTAAAAAGTTTCTGCACTTCTATATAAAAAGCAAGGAAGAACCAGAAGGAACCAGCTACTTGTTCACCAACATCCATTCTCCCTTTCTTTAATAATAGAATCCCGAGTTTGGTTGGCCACATGTCCACCCGGCTGGTGACCACATGTCCCAGTAGACCTTGTAGTTAAGCGTGGCTTTTGTGAATAAATTCTGTCCAGTGGGATGGTGGTGGAAGTGATTTGTGCACTTGCCAGATGTGTACCGATAAAGAAACACTCCTACACTCTGTGGCTCTTCCCCTTCTTCCTCCTGACTGGGTTGGAAGCTCTGTGCAGAGAAGGCCAAGCAGCCCTACCACCGTAGAGGACCTCAAGGCTGTGATGAGAGAGACAAACAGACCCTGAATTAAGCCAGTGTATCCTTGGGTCTCTGTCACAGCAGTGTAGCCTCTATCTTAAATAATAGTCTTAGCTTTGGGGAAAGTTTCACTTGGAATTTTTGTGTTCTGGAGCATCTGGTTGGCTCAGTCAGTAAAACCTGCAACTCTTGATCAGGAGGTCATGCATTCAAGCCCTACGCTGGGCATGGAGCCTACTTTTCAAAAAAATGTGTAATTTCTGTGTTTAGGAAAATGAGGTTTTCAAACATTTACCTGAGAATAGAAAAGCACTTGCTGGTACTTTTTTTTTTTTTTTTTTTTAACTTTCTTGGTAATTTTTAAGTTCTACTTCCCAATCTACTACCTTTTAACAAAGATGTTAGCACCAAGCTATAGAAACTAGGGCATGTGCTTTGAATTTGTTTTCCAGTAGTAATCACGAATGTTCATCTAGCTAAATTATTTTTACTTTGTTCCTAGGATCATCTGCTTTTGTCTGTGGGGTGTCTTGGTTGGAGTTGGGGATTGGGTCCCAGAACCCAGGACAGGACCTAGCCAACCAGATCATCCCAGCAGGGAGATGGCAGTCTGCCTGGAAACACCCACTCTGACAGCTTTGACTGACATTGTATATGCTATAGGATGGTTGGTGTTCTTCACAGAGAATGCCATGCTAGGGTCAGGACCTTGTATGTACAGGTGTCACTAGCTGCTCTCCAGTGATTCACATGTAGTAGGAGTTCAAGAGATGGTGCCCTAAATTCACTGCCCAGATGTAAGTTTCATGTGATATCAGAGCTGTCCTTAGGAAGGGTAACGTTTAGAGCAGTTCATGTGAACAAAGACTTTAAAAGACTTTTTTTTAAGGAAAATTTCAAACATATTCATAAGTAGAGAGATTAGTACGATGAGCGCCCATGTCTGTGAATGTTTTTATGTAGATGAAGTCAAGTTAAAAAGAACATCAAGGACAGCTTTGAAGAGGGAAAGAATTTGAGAAAGAACAGACAAAGGAGGTTGTGATAAAAGGGAGGAGTCCTGCGCAAAGGCTCTTTATAAGTTGAATGATAAGAGAAACAGGGCGACAGCACGCTTTGCCCTAAAAACACTTCGGATCCCTCCCACAGAGTTTAAGAGGAAATCAGTCATAACAAAATAGCTAATATTTATTTTATGTTTCCTATGTGCCGAGTACTGTTTTACAAACTTATTAGGTAGCCATCTGTATTATTCCCCTATTACAGATGAGAAATTTGTGACTTTGAGACGTTAAAGTTAACTTTCTTAAAGTCATGGCTTTATGGCTGATAAATGTCAGAATGAAGACTTGAACCCAGGACCTTTTGACTCAAGCGTCTCTACTCCTAACAATATGTCTGTGTTTAAGTCTGGTCTATGGGTTTTTGACCCAATGCCACTTAGGGCACTTGTTAGAAAGGTAGATTCTTATTCCCACCCTAGACCTAGTGCGTTGGAAACCATGGTGCATGAAGTCTAGGAATAGGCATCTGAAACAAGAGTTTGCTTTAAATGTTTATTTATTTTGGGGGGGGGGGGAGAGGAGAGAGAGAGAGAAAATGAATGGGGGGAGGGCCAGAGAGAGAGGGAGAGAGAAGGAATCCCAAGCAGGCTCATGCTGTCAGCACAGAGCCTGATGCTGGGCTTGAGCCCTCAAATCGTGAGATCATGACCTGAGCATGACCTGCTTAATTGACTGAGCCACCCAGGTGCCCATGAAACTAGATTTTTATGTCCATCCAAGTTTGAGAACTGTGGCATCACGACATGTTGATGTATAGTCTCCATCAGAGCTTCTCTGAACTTTTTTGATTCTACACCTTTATCTATAAGATGTTGAAAAGATATTCTCTCAGTATTCTCATTCTTTCTTCAAATTGTATGTATTCTTTATAAATTACTTATTATAATTTAATATACAGATACTGTTGTTCCAATGTATTATGTATACCATAAATATACACAAATGAAACATTTAAAATATCCCTCGAATGCATGCCTTCTTCCCTTCTTGTAAGAACACTGGTCTATAGTCCATGAAATACAAATTTGTTACCCTATTTTATTTTATTTTATTTTTATTTATTTATTTTTAAAAATTTTAATGTTTATTTATTTTTGAGAGAGACATAGTGTGAGCAGCAGTGAAACAGAGAGAGAAGAAGACACAGAATCCGAAGCAGGCTCCAGGCTCCGAGCTGTCAGCACAGAGCCCGACGCGGGGTTCAAACCCACAAACTATGAGATCATGACCTGAGCCAAAGTCAGACGCCCAACTGACTGAGCCACCCAGGTGCCCCTTGTTATCCTATTTTATCATGCCATCTATATCAAGAGTCATAAATAGGAACTGGCCCTCAGACAGGAATTATAAATCAGGAAATTTCACATAAAAATACAGATTTCTGACTTCTTTTGAAAACAGCCGATATGGCCATGTGGGCCTGAGTTTGCCATGCTGTGATTGGCAAGGGCTGCTTAGGGACGGTGAGCTGGCCCCGAGCAGTGAGCCCCTTGCGGGGAGGGTGGGCAGGTGTGCCTCCAAGCACTGCAGTCTCTGCCTTGCCCACCTCCCCCGTATTAAATACAGACCTGGTGGACATTTGAACCTTTGATGTCAGATCTCCTGCCAAGACGTGAGGACTTTTATTCTACCCTAGCATGAAGATCGTCTTCATCTTGGTGTGCTGTATACTGCCAGGTAATTTTTACCCCCGACTTTGACTTTTAAAACCAATCATCTTAGCTTGGCCCATATGAATTTGCCATTTCTCTAGGTTTCAAATGCTAAAAATAAAGGAATTTTACAGGGTTCAAACTAATTATAAGTCTGCTTATTGAGTGCTCCCCAGTGAGAGTTTGTTTTGATAACACAGGTTATTTTGATGGCTGAGGTAATGAAATATACTACTGAAAGAAAAAACTTCCCCAACCAAGGCATTTATAAAACATGATTAACATTGTCACTGGTGATGAGGAAAACAAAGGCAAGAGAAACGTAGCTTAAATGAAATCTCCTTACAGCTTGCAGCCCACTGATAGACCTGAAACATTCAGAGTGTGACCTTCCCTCAAGGAACTCATGGCTGCCTTAGTGCATTAATGTTTTTGTTTTATTAAAGATGAAAAAGTAAACTTATCTTAACAGCAGCTAGTCGCTCAAGATCCTGAAAGCCTTGCTTTCAAACTCCTTAGAGACTTACACTATCCCTAACCCCCATTAACTTAAAAGTATATAACCAGTCACTCCTCACAATCCTGGTGCACAATCTTTCTGCCCATGGGTCCTGTCCCATGCTTTAGTAAAATCACCTTTGTGCACCAAAGACATCTCAAGAATTCTTTCTTAGCCTTTTACTCACAAACTCCATCAACTGGTTTCAAGGGAGATTTAAAATAACCACGATGTCACTTTCTGAGGAAAAGAATAGTGTGCAAAGATGAAAATTATCTTATACATTAATGAGCCAGATTCTCTCCAGAGCTGAAACCATTCATTGATTGTAAGGTAGGGACTTGAGAAGGCAAAAAAGACTCATTAGTGTCTCAGGAGGTCATTAGTTAGGGTGCCTGTGTGACTCAGCCAGTTAAGCTTCGGACTCTTGATTTTGGCTCAGATCATGATCTTGAGGTTCGTGGGATTGAGCCTCATGAGGGCTCCATGAGCCCCATGAGCATGAGGTCCATGCTGACAGTGCAGAGCCTGTTTGGGATTCTCTCTCTCCCTCTCTCTCTGCCCCTCCCCCACTGGCGCACATGCATTCTCTCCCTCTCTCAAAATAAATAAATGAACTTAAGAAAAAAAAAGAATGCCATTGGTTAAACGAAACACTAAATTTCACCCTGAAGTTTGTGTTTCTCCATTTGTAACTGGGCTACTACAAGGTTGTCTTAAGCTCTGACTGCTTTTGGCACATCCAAAAAGAACACAGAATCAGCTCCAGAAGCCTTGACAACAGGTTTTTATCAAGAAATTGTTTTTCCTAGTCATAATGAATTTTATTAGAAGGAATAATTGCCTCAAAAAAGAACTGATAATGGTTAGAATTCCACACCGAACAATTTGTTAGAGACTAAAAGAGATCAAATTGTCTTGGTAAAATTTAGATCTGCAAATAATTGTCTAGGGAAATTGGATTTGACAAAAACAATGGTCACAAAGAAAAATGACAATGGCAGAAGTTATAATGGATACAACTGAAAGATGTATTAAATACTTCCTGTACAAATTACACAAAACAGAATTAAATTCTTTTAAAATAATTTAAGTAAAATAAAAGGAAGTATTACAGAAAAGTTTATAAGACAGAACAGGAAACTGATCAAGGAATTGACCTGGCTTAATGGAACTCATTGCAGAAAATGTATTACATCTGCATTCATAAACATGGAATTCGAGGGACCATGGTCTAAACATCATCCACTTGGTGCAAATGGTCAGGGCCACACTCTGGGGAAAGACTGGTGGGAACTGGGGAAACTGCCCCAGTTCCCACCAGTAGGCAGCTTCCCAAACCCAGTGGAACTAGGGCACATGTGTGGAGACAGCTTGGTTGATTCTGCTCAAACTTCATAGCATACCACTAAGACAGCTATGTCTGGGCACTACCTATTTTCCAACCACCTACCCCACATTGCCCTGATCTCCATTTAAACTGGGTGACTTCCCCAGACTGGGTTCCCTGGCTCACACCATTTTCCCTGCCTGGCAGGTCATCTTCCAGTGTCATAATCCATACCATTCCTTCACGACTCAGGTCTAGCTCCTCCTCATTACCTTCTGTGTGGCCTTCATCTCCCTGCAATCCAGACTTTGTCCCTCTGAATAAACTCCTACTAAAGTCACCAAAGACTCTCTGTTGCCAAATCCAACAGAAACTCTCAGATTGCATTCTCTGCCCATCACTTCCTCCTTCTGGTAACCATTTCTTTTCAAGTTTCCATGACACCCTGCCGAGTGAAGCTCCATCCAAGGGCAATGCCCAGAAAGGGATGCAGCTGTGGGCCATTATCAATTTACACCCAGGTCAGCTGGGGGAATGAGGGCCTCAATCCCATAGGAGGGAGCTGGGCAGTGTCTACCACATGCCTCAAACACAGCAGGTCTAAAATAATATGCATTTTGCTCCGAACATTCTACTTCCAAATTTTTCCTGATTTTTGTTGCCCTAGTTGAAGCCATCAGCTCCTGATCAGATTGATGTTCCAGCCTCCTTCTTGGTCTGCTTGGTCTACTCTAGTTCCTCCTTTCCGCAGCCACTTTATTTCTTAAATGTTTTTCCCAGTTTTAATGAGAAAAATTGACATACATCACTGTATAATTTTAAGGCATATAGCATGATGGTTTGATTCACATATATTGTGAAGTGTTTACCACAATAGGTTCAATCAGCATCCATCATTTTATAGAATAAAAAGAAAAGAAAAAAGAAAAATTCTCCTTGTGATGAGAACTCTTAGGATTTACTCTTGACAATTTCCTATGTATCGTACAGAAAAATGCTAACTATCGTTGTCATGTCGTACATTACATCTCTAGTACTTGTTTCATAACTGGAAGTTTTTACCTCTTGACCACTGTCCTCCAATTTTACATCATGCCTCTTGTAATCACAAGTCTGATCTCTTTTTCTGAGTTTGTTTGTTTTAGATTCCACTTGTAAGAGAGATCACATGTTTATCTTTCTCTGACTTATCCCACTTAGCATAACGTCTTCAACATCCAACCATGTTACTGCAAATAGTAAGATTTCCTCCCATGCGCTTTTGGCTTTCTGATATTCCAGTGTGTGTGTGTGTGTGTGTGTGTGTGTGTGTGTGTGTGTGTGACTATCTATCTATCTATCCTGCAACTTCTTGATTTATTCATTCATTGATGGACACTTGGCTATTATATGGACACTTGGCTATGATGTCTTGGCTATTATACATAATGCTGCTATGAACATGGCGATACAGATTTATTTTCAAGTTAGTATTTTAATTTCCTTTGGTATATTCCTAAAAGTGGAGTTGCTGTGTCATATGGTGGTTCTCTTTTTAATTTTTTAAAGGATTTTATTTTTAAGTGATCTCTACACCCAACATGGGCTCGAACTTACAACCCTGAGATCAAGAGTCACATGCTCCACTGACTGAGCCAGCCAGATGCCCCTTTCTTTAATTTTTTAAGGACCCTCCGTACTGTTTTCCATAGTAGTTGTACGAGTTTACAGTCCCAACAGTGCATGAGGCTTTCCTTTCCTCCACATCCATACCAGCATTTGTTCTCTTATTCTTTTGATGATAGCCATTCTAACAGGTGATATACCTACACATTATGAGGTGATATCTCATTGTGGTTTTAATTTGCATTTCCCTAATGACTGGTGATGTTGAGCATCTTTTCATGTGCCTATTGACCTTTTGTGTATCTTCTTTGGGAAAATGTCCAGGTCCTTTGCCCATTACAAGCTTCATTTTTAATCTTTTTTTATTGTGGTAAAATATACATAACATAAAATTGACCATTTTGAATATTTTAAAGTATATAATTCAGTGGCATTAATTAAATTCACAATTAAAAAATTTTTTTTAATGTTTATTTATTTTAGAGACAGACAAAGCACAAGTTGGGGAGGGGCAGAGAGCGTGGGAGACACAATCTGAAGCAGGCTGCAGGCTCCGAGCTATCAGCACAGAGCCTGATGCAGGGCTCGAACCTACGAGCCATGAGATCATGACCTGAGCTGAAGTCAGACACTCAACTGACTGAGCCACCCAGGTGTCCCTTAAATTCACAATCTTGTGCAACCATCACCATTATCTATTTCCAGAACCTTTTCATTATCTAGACAGAAACTCTGTAATGATCAAACAGTAACTCTCCATGTCCCCTTCCTTCCAACCCCTGGTAACCTCCAGTCTACGGGCTGTCTCCCAGGAATATTTTTAGGGAGGACAACCATGTGTCGTTGTCCATGAAAATATCCTCCAAGTCCTCTTCACCCACCCTCTGGTGCTGAGAAGCCTGCCCACTCTCCGAGCCCTGCAGTCCCTCAGGAACTCCCACCTTCTCCCTGTGCATCACCGCACCAGCTTCTAGCACATGGCCTTCTAGATTCCACACAGCTGGCAGCAGAGTGCAGTCCAGCTTTTGTCTCAGGGCGAGCAGCCTCTTGGCATTCTTGTGAGTAAAATTTTCCATCTTAATCCCAGAAAAATGTGATGTCCCCACATATTTATCGTCTAATTTTCTCCTCAGAGGTGAGAGTGGGGAGACACCAAATGCACATTTGCTTGCGGTACCAACACTCTTTCCGACTCACAGCCTGGCCTTCCCCTAGTTCCTTTCTCATGGGGTGCTGAATTTGAAAGTGCACTGGCAGCAACCAAGTGAGGGTAGGACTATAAAGTGGAATGGGACAACATGTGGAGATGGTGAAACTGAGGCCTGGATGATAAGAAGACATTAATGTAAAGAGCCTGGGCAAGAATATACAGACAGAGAGCAGAACGTGTGTGAAAACACTGAGGTGGGAAAAAGGGTGGTCTGTTCAAGGAGGCCTGGTTGACTGAAGAGTAATGGGCGTGCAGGAGAACGGCAAGGGATGAGGTTGGAGATCCGGCTGGGGACAAATCATGAGGGCTGTGTCATCATGTATGAAATTTATACTTGATTCCATGTTCAACGGGAAATCATGTGTAATAGCTCAGACACTTTCACTGCATGTAATAGAAAACCCCACTGAAAGGGTTTAAGCAATAAAGGGAATTTATTGGCCTGAGTAACCAAAAGTCCGGAGGAAGACTGCCTTGAGGTGAGGGCTCTGGTTTCATCTGGCCTTTCCTCTTCTTTGAGAGTCCTTGGGCTAGTTTTTCTCAAGATTGCAAGTTGGTTTTGGCAGCAAGTAGGGTACCTATTTCTTTCTTTCTTTTCTTTTCTTTTTTCTTTTTACAAGGACAGGGAGAGTCTGTCTTCTGTTAGCCATTTAACAGAATCCCTCACTTCACTTTGATTGGATCAGACTGGACCAGTCACAGTGAGCGCCTCTCTTCACAACCCAGTTTCTGCAGTGAAGCTCCATTCCAGCCAGGACTTCCTCCTTCCTGAAGCTAGGGCTGGAGTCAATCCCAGCTGGCATGCTGCTACTCAGAGAGGGTGGAGTGGTTTCCCCCCAAATAATTTGGAAACAATTAGGAAGGAAAGAAAGGGGAAGTGGGTGCTGGGTAAGTAACCCCAAGAATCATTATACCATGGAAGCAGTTAAAGATCACTCTCACTGCTATGAGGACCACAGACTGGAGGAGCCAGCAAGGAAGGACAGAAGCTAACTAGGAGACTGTTGCAGTGGGCCAGTCCGGGGGTGGCGGTGGTACAGACTGAGATGCATTTGGGGGATAGAACTGACCGGACTTCATGATGGATTGGGTGATGGAGGAAGTAGTTTTGATCAGACTCTGAGGGGGCTCAAGTGCCAGGCTTTGGATCTTATCTTTGTAGGCGATGATGGAAGCTGTTGGAGTGGGTTGTCTTTTGTAAGAGGAAGAGATTAAGAATTTTTGGGTTTTGTTGTCTTTCATTTTCTCTTCCTCCTTTAATTTTGTCTTTAGTTTTTACGATATACCACAACACATTCATTTGCTCTTCTGTTTTCCAAATGATGAAAATACCAAAATCACAACCTATGATTCTATTAGATTGATTTGTTTCTTACCCAGGATCCAAGTCAACTGACTGAGGATTATCTTCAAAAAAACTGTTTTCTGTAGCCTAATTTTCTAAGCCTAAAAGAACTTAGCTTCACTTGAATCTTAGAGCAGTGTGAAATTAATATTAACTTAGCTGAATGTTTTCAGTTTGAATTAATATGCTTGCAATGTCATTCAATCTCGCAAATTGCTATCATCAGGAATTGAACATGCTTTAGCTTTTCAAAGTATCAATTATAAAGCCTAAGAGTTCAACTGCAGCTCCCGGTTTAATCCTGTAGCTATCCATCATCTAAAGCTTTTTGAAATTGTTGAATTAAATTTCAAGGATGTAGGATGGCTATTTTTGCAGACCAAGCAAACAATAGCTGCTGTTTGATGCCCTTGATGGAAGTAGACTGGTGTGTTAATTTCTGCACATGAGTTCAGCAAAGCACTTACATTTTAAAGAATCCAATCTTGTTCTGATTCAAGTTCGAGTCAGTCCTTTCAAAAAGAATTGTTGCTATTCCTCTATTCATTAAAAAAGTTCATGACACATAAGGGAAGGGAAGCAAAAATAATATAAAAATGAGGAGGGGGACAAAACATAAATGAGACTCTTAAATACAGAGAACAAACTGAGGGTTGCTGAAGGGGTTTTGGGTGGGAGGATGGGCTAAATGGGTAAGGGGCACTAAGGAAGACACTTGTTGGGATGAGCACTGGATGTTATACATAGGGGATGAATCACTGGAATCTACTCCTGAAATCATTATTGCACCATATGCTAATTAACTCGGATGCAAATTAAAAAAATAAGCAAATAAATAAAATTTAAAAAACAGTTCACGACTAGGCTCTGTCTCATTTTAAATCCCCATATATTATTTTGTCCTTAAAATACAAAATACTTGGTGGAGTTTTTTTTCTTTTGGACAAGTCCCCATCTCTCTGTTTCTCAGTTTTCTCATTATTTCTTTACCCTTGATGAGGATAAAAATTCCTGACTAGATAGCTCATAACATTGTTTTGAGGGTCAGGTCAGATGATACAGGGGAAAGTTGTGAGGATGGCTAAATTCTACATAAAATGTTTACTCGTGTGGTCATGCATCATCTATAGTTGTAGCAGTTACTGTTGGCGACTTTTTGCATTATGGCTTCCTCAGTCTTTGTGGGGGACACTAGACCAGAGTGCAAGGCAGGTCAGAAGTGCCAGGGAGTTTCTGCCCTGGGAGCAGTCTTAGATCGGTGACCATGGGGGTCGGTGGATAAATATCTCAGCTTTTTTGCCCTTTGGTGGTAGGGGTGGCTGGAGGGCAGCTCTAAGTGTTCTATGTATTCCCCCCAGAGGTCCTCAGTAAGGTTGAGCTTCAGTTCCCATAGCAGTAACTTTTGCATTAATGCACACTTTTGTGTTCTTTCCATTTCATGTTTTGCTTCCTAAACTGAGTTTACCTCTCAAATAAATGATCTGCACTCAAGTTGTTTGTTTTAAGGTCTGAGTTTGGTGGAACTCAACCTAAGATCCTAGTTCTAATGGTCTTTCAAAGAATATACATGCAGCAAGCTCACCAACAATAACCTAGAATTTTCTGGCTTTGTTGCCTAGCCTCAGTCCTGAATTGGAACCAAGTCTATTTTTGCCCTAAGAGTATTTACCGATAATTCTCTAGTGATTTCCTAGTAATCCTGACTATACCTACCATCCCTTGAGAGACTGTGTACCTTCGAGAGGGGCAGCTGGTACATGAGTCACACAGACAGAGATGAGATATTGCCTTTACTACTAATAAAGATGCTGTTGGAGAGCATGGCTTACAGTTGTGGGCCCTAACAATGAACCGCAAAGTTAGGCAGATTTATCCAGTCACAGACAGTGTTGGATAGCTGCAGGCCTCCAACTTCACAGGCGGAGGCTGCCACTCTAAAGTTTGCCTAATGGAGGAGCAGAACAGGATGTGTTCTGTCTGCAGACAGACAGATCCGAGAGAAAAAAGGAGGAGGAAGGGGTTGAATCATATGTGCTTAGTTCCTGTTCCAGTCAGAAAATTCATTCTCCTCCCTCACAGCAGTGACAGGGGGAAGAAAGAAACCAAGAAAGTTATTATAATGGGTTCCTTTTCTCATTGTAACAAGACGCTAGGGAAAGAAGTTCCTCTTTCCAACATTCGCAGGGTTTTTTTCCTCTTAGCTCATTGGGCTTAACCATTAAGCTCAAGGCCATCCAAGAATGTGACCATCTCCTTGGCAGGAGATCAGCAGTCTATCCTAACAGTGCTGCTCCCACCACAAGCACATCCCCTGACTTTTCCCATCTGAATGGCTGAAGAGCATAGCTACGGCCCTCAGAAGCCAATTCATTGACTGAATTTCAGGGCCACGCTGAACCCCAGCTGAAAGCTCCCCATTTCATTTTGCAGCCCTAATTAAGTCTAACCATGTTGTTTGGACAGTCTATCAGAGGTTCTAAAAAGAGATTATATGACAACGTAAAGATATTTCAATAACAAAATTTCAGTAAAATATTGATGCCCCCCAATTTAAATATAATTCCTCTACCATTGTGAATTTCCCAGGGAGGAAAAAGTTCAAAGATGAGATTCTCTTGCATGCTTGAGTTAAAGACAAAGACATTAGAATATAAAACTCATCCTTCTGATGATTCTGATTCTGCTCGTTCTGAACTGGGGGGTTCTTCATGCCTTGGATAGCACTGTGGTTCTATCAGCAACCTGGACAAGGTCCCACTAGAACCACTAGCGCGGCTTTTTTCAGAACCTCAAAAGTTAAATTATACACCAAGTTTCTGCTATGCCTCGCTTTTTTAAAGAGTATCAATCAAAACACTTAACACCAACATAGCTAAGCAAAAGAAAACAAATCAATACCAAGATCTTCAATTATCAACGAAGAATGATGCTCCCAGAACAGAACCCTGCAATTTCCATAGTGATCTTGATTTCAGCTTCAGCAGGAAGCTGAAGTCCTTGATCTGTAAATTTAAACTCAATTGGGAGGAATCTCCCCCAAGAGGTTAGCATTGGCAACATGCTTTACCATTCCTGCGGGAAGAATCGACTACTATTTTTCTCAGGTTGACACAGGTGACCGTAAGAGATCAGAATATGCCACCTCAATATTTGCCACTCTGACATAAGGATTATTTTGAGCTGAAAGCAAATGAGAAAAAGTAGGCATAGGATGAGCTTTCTGTGGTATCCTGTCCACCTGAAAACAAGAAGGTAAATTCCCCTTATGAAGGTAACTTCTCCTTCCCCCCACCATTCTCGTTTCCACACCAGGAAGGGAATGACAACTTTATCACTAGAGATGAGATGGCATCTTGAAGGAGTCTACACAAACCAACCTTACCAAGTACCCCTTACCTATTATTAATTTCCATATATTTGCCTTCCTGCAATATCCTGCCCCTAGAAGCTCAAAGTCTTTTTCATTTGTCTTGACGCTTCTCTCTTTTGTTTAAATGGTACAAGAGCACCCAAGCTTAGCTATTTCTTGTTTCTTTTTTCTTTCTAGGGAGTCCCCTCACTGTGTAAAACTTTTAATATCAAATAACTTTGTATTTTTTTCTCATATGAATCTGTCTTATTAGTTTGCAGAACCAGCTAAAGAACCCTAAGAGAGCAGAGAATTTCTCTTCCCTGTGATATTTGCATTCTTGCAAAGTTTAGAAATATGCAGTGATGGCAAGCCCTATCGAGAGTCTGCCTGGAGAGGTCTTTCTTTCCCATCTTGCATCTTAAGAACTTTTTAACTTTTCATTTCCCTTTTGAGCCCTTCGTCTCCAACATCTCCCACCTGATCCATGAGATGTGGGCTTTAAATAACCACATGCTTTCCACACTGGCTCCTGCTGTTGGGTCTTTGTTGTGGAATGACATGCCTAGAAAGCCTGTCTTGTAAGGGTAGTTTCCTCTTCATCCCATTGTTTCAACTGGGAAATATCCTCAGCAGATTCCTGAACTAAAGCTGCTATGGACATTTCTGCAGCTGACACTCTAGATTCAGCTGTCAATGACAAAACCCCCCCAATAACAATGGGAAGGTAGACATTTATTTCATTCACATAAATGTCTAGGTCAGTGTTCCCGGGCTGGTGTAGCCTCCAGTCAGGGATTCCTTTGACACTGCTGCTCTCAACAGTGTCAAATGCATGATTTGACCAGTCTGTCCTGTATGCAGACATCTTCGGCAACAGGAGCAGGAAAGGATGAAAGGAAAGCAGAGGGTGCCATGTCTAGCATCTTAAGGCAGACTATTAGAAGTTGTCACAGTTGACTTTTCTGTTTACATCTCATTTACCACAATGTAGACACACAAGTATCCTGAGCTGCAAGAGAGGCTAGGAAATGTAGTCTTCATTCGAGGAAGCCATACACCCAACTAAACTTATTATTTAAGAAAGGGAGAATGAATACTGGGGGCAACTGGACTACCAGAAAAACTGCACTGGTGAAGACAGATACCACTGCGGAGCCCTCAGCCGTCCATCCCTTGCTTTTGATTGGTCCAGGCCTCCAAGAGTATTTCCCTCCCCTCTGCCTTTTGTCAGCAGTAGTGGGTATGTCCTGGCACTTGATTTCCCCTCTATACCTTTCAAGGAGGAAGAGCTGGGTTTGTCACAATATAACTTACCTCTTAAGCCAATTCATTTTCTTCCTTAATACTCCTTCTCTAATATAGGCCTAATATTTGTAGAATCTGATGCCTCCTTTTTCTTTCTTTCTTTCTTTCTTTCTTTCTTTCTTTCTTTCTTTCTTTCTTTCTTTCTCTTCTTTCTTTCTTTTTTCTTTTCTTTTTTCTTTCCTTTCTGTCCTGGACATGCACTTAACCTGACATTCTATTCTAGATTTTGTTTAATGGGGTCTTCTGTTTTGAGAGATAAATCACTAGGTTCTGGTTTGCCAAAAGCAACCATTGTTTAAAAAAAAAACCTTGGCCCCTCACTCTCACCTTTCAGAGTTTGATAATCAGCATGTATTTTCTCATTAGGCTAACAGCCAATCCAGGCTCAGATTCATTTATCACTGTTCTGCCTGGCTCTCTGATACGTTTCTTCTTTCTGGTTGGCTTTACTTAAGAGTCTTAATTCTCAAAACTTGTCAGGTGTGTTCCCTCTGGGCCTAGGGAGCACTGGTATCACTATTTATAATTTTAGTGACATCTGGAAACCCATTCAGTATTCCCTTGACTAGTTTACTTCCACCTGACTGATCCTTTCCTTTTGAACTGTCCAACCTTTCAGGGTACACTTGGCTTTAGTGTCTCAGTTTTTAAGAAGGAGATTTCAATGGTTCTTGCCAAAGAGTCTCTTCTCTGTGTAGCTCTAAGAGAGTATTTTGCCAATAGTGGTCTATCATCTTGCTCCCTCTGAGAGTCAGCACAGTTGGCTGAGATTTTACTTCTATTGTTGTTTGATTTTTTGGGGACCAAGGTATTATTACTGAGCTAAAAAAAAAAGTACCCTCCAAAACATCTTAGTCATTAAAAAGGATAACCTCTTATATGAATTAAACCTAAGTACATCATCTTTTCCCTTTTACCTGTCCTTCAATTTCATTTTTCCTTATATATCCATCTGATCTGTTCTCTAAGACCTCAACTTTATCTCCAAAAGAGCTTTCTCCTTCACACGCAAATTATTCTTAATTTTGTTCTTTCATAGCGCTTGTTCTAAGATTAAAACATATTCTAGAAACACTCTAGACATTCTCTGATTTCCTGAACAAATCTGATTCCTAGAGACATAAGGTTCTAGGCACAGACTAACTGTCTTATTAATCTTTGATTTTAAAAAAGTTTAAATCATGGGCGTCTGGGTTGCTCAGTCGATTAAGCGTCTGACTCTTGGTTTTGGCTCAGGTCATGATCTCATGATTCATGGGTTTGAGCCCTGTGTAGGGCTCTGCACTGATGGTGCGGGGCTTGCTTGGGATTCTTTCTCCTCTCTGCACCTCACCCACTCACTCAGTCTCTTTCTCTCAAAGTAAATAAATAAACATAAACTCAATTTAGATCAATTGTGTCTTTAATTTAGGCATTTTCCATTATAATAAGGGCTTGCATTTCTCTGCTTGATTTAAAAAAAAATTTTTTTTTTTCAACGTTTATTTATTTTTGGGACAGAGAGAGACAGAGCATGAACGGGGGAGGGGCAGAGAGAGAGGGAGACACAGAATTGGAAACAGGCTCCAGGCTCTGAGCCATCAGCCCAGAGCCCGACGCGGGGCTCGAACTCACGGACCGCGAGATCGTGACCTGGCTGAAGTCGGACGCTTAACCGACTGCGCCACCCAGGCGCCCCTCTGCTTGATTTTTAATAAAAGCCTTGTGCAGGTGTCTGCAAAGCTGGAGGCTTGGAAATCTAAAGCCATGGTCAGAGCCTATATAACTTACAAATCCAATCAATTTTGGATCATATGGTAGGAGATTAGGCTTGAGACTCTGGACAGTCTATATTACTTCAAGATTAGTCTTTGGGCACTGCCTACACAGACTGGTACTAACAATTGAAAACTAGAACTTAAAACTCCAGTGCTCCATAGCACACATGCTGTGTAAAGAACCCACTGTAAAAGAAATGATAGAATTAGAAAAATCATCATTTTACAGCCATTACAAAAAATAATAGGTAACAATTACCAATGAATACTAAACTGGTTAGATGAAAGACCGATGGGGAACTTTCTAAGAATCCACTGGCTGACAATACCTGAGTGGACTGTCAATTCTCACATCTCTAAAACTGGTACATGGATATTACGTGCCTGGTGTGATACAACAGGGATAGTACTTCTTATAAATTATCCTTGACAAAAAATAATTTTGAACACAAATTTACTGGAACTTCTTACATCTACCAGTCTACAGGAGAATGGGTGATAGAGGAAAAAAAACTTTATCAATAATTTGAACACTTCATTTGTGATTTGCATGTCTTCCTTATTAAAAAAAATTTTTTTTAAAGTAATCTCTGCATCCAACATGGGGCTCAAACTCATGACCTTGCGATCAAGAGTCACATGCTCCACCAACTGAGCCAACTAGGCACCCCACATGTCCTCCTTATTATAGATAACCTAGTCTAATGAAATGAGATCATTTATAATGATTACATAGTAAAACGTTATAGCCAAAATACAAAAAGTCCTCACTTTATTTTTTAAAAAGTACTTTTGAAAAATTTTATTTCACCAGGGTCTAATCCTTTGCTGATGTTCAAATTTAAACAATTTTTCTGAGTCTGTCTCATAAGCGAAAAACATGAAAAGTTGCTTCTGTGGCATTTTCTTCTAGTTTTTCAAGCCCTCATGTAGTAGCAACTGGTTCAAAATACTGGTTTGTTTCAAAGCATGCAGTTTAGATGTATCTTCGCTGATGATGGTGATATTTCCATTTTGTTCCTGAGCTGTCAGGTCACTTTCACTGTCAGACAGTGTACATAGTAGAATATCGTTTTCATAGGTTGGAAAATAATACCTGAAAACAACCAAAGACATGTTGAATAAATCCAGAAAAGTTTCTAGGCAAATGAACATACATGTTACTATAATTCTGCCAGGTTTCTTTGTCAACAGTTTCAACAGCATTTTGCAAAGGTGGTATGGGGAAATAACTTGTGAATTACTTTTACTTTGACCTCTACTGGATGACATCATTCTTGCTAGTATCCTTGCTAGCTGCCCATTTGGCCTGTGCTTCATATTCCACAGAAACTCACTACCTGAAAAGGCAGCTTACTCTAGAACCGAGCAGCTCTAGTTGCTAGGGATATCTCCACAGATAAGGCTAAAAATGACAACCCTTTCATTTTTACTCTAAGTCCCAGTTCCTCCCTAGAGGTTAACAAAATTCAAATATGGCTACTCTTTCGTACATTAATCCTTCATATATCTGATGAAAACAATTTCCCTTCAGAGTGTGTGTGTGTGTGTGTGTGTGTGTGTGTGTGTGTGTCCTTCCCAATCTAATCATTACTGGTTCCTTCATTCTAGGTGAACAAAAATCAAACATCTACAGAATTTTAAGTCTATTATTCTGGTTCCTTTTCTGGACACATTTAGGAGTTAGCCCTGGTGTATCTCTAAAGATTTCAACTTACTTAATGAGAATTATAGGAACAGGGTCTCAGGTCAATCCAGAAATGACTTTGTCTTTCACAAATCTAGGATTTTTTTAAAGATGAAAATCTAGCACTTTTCGGCTAGTGTTCGGGGGCAGGGGTGGAGTGGGGAGGGGGTGGTGGTGAAGATTTAACATTCTCTGAGAGGAACCTCCAGGTAGCTAGAACCCTATAACCTCTCAGAGGTTCCCTCAGCTGAGGTTGTCCAGACTGATATGAGGACCAGCCCAGAAGGCTGAACTGGCAAAGGATACCTGGCAGTCTGATACCACCTACAGAGGTATAGATCTGTGGGCCAACTGCTTGACATTTATAAAGTACTGAGATGCAAAGTATATACCAGAAGCCCTAATAGTTGGATGTTCTTCGACACAGTAATGTTATTTCTAGGAGCTTATCTAAATGAAAAATTAGATCAGTGTGCAAAAATGCAGGCGTATGGATAGTCATTGTGTTACTATTTATAAGAACAAAATGCAAGAAGTAATCTCACTATCTAACAAATTAGGTAGATCTAGTGAATGGGATATTTGGCAACCCTAAAAAATGATGCAATAGATGTATATTGGTATAGAAAAATGCTTACAACATTCTCTTAACATAATTTTAAAAATTGATACTTCTATATCTACATCTTTATCTATCTTCATACCACAAAACCTGAAATAGTTGGTTACATTTATAAAAGGGGGATTACTTTAAAAATCAGGTTTAAAATATATATTTTTTAATGTTTATTTATTTTTGAAAGAGAGAGACAGAGTGCGAGTGGGAGAAGGGCAGAGGGAAAGGGAGACACAGAATCTGAAACAGGCTCCAGACTGAGCTGTTAGCACAGAGCTTGATGCGGGGCTCGAACTCACAGACCACAAGATCGTGACCTGAGCTGAAGTCGGACTCTTAACTGACTGAGCCACCCAGGTGCCCCTTAAAAATAAGGTTTTTGAAAATTTTTACTTTTTATAATAAACGTACGTTTCTCTTTTATTTAACTGAATAAAGGAACAAATAAGGGCTATGGAGCAAAGAAGTACTGAAAACATAGGACATTAAGGATTACTCACTCTGGTTGATCCCATATCTTTCTTTCAGGAAGCAGTGATGTATGTTTAGTCTCTTCCATGTGAGTCCTTAACTCTGCTTTGGACTTGAATTTCACATGGCAACTATAACATCTACATTGGTGAATTTGCCTTCGAATGAAATTGACCAATTTTACTTGCTGATAGAAATTCAATCCTGAAAATGACAGTTTACAGAATCACTAGACAACTGGTCAGACCCATTTTTGCAAAAGAGCCACTTCCCTTTATTACCCAACCTGAAGAGGCAGTACAATTGTAAAGCGTAATAATAGATACCAAATAACAACAGCCAATACTTATATAGGGCTTATGTGCTAAGCACTGTTCTAATCATTTCCCATGTATTAATTAATTAATACATTTAATTCTTGAAAAAGTCTACCACATAGGTAGTACTACCATGTCCACATTATGTGTTAGGAAACTGTCCACAGCTACACAGTTTGTAAGTGGTTGAGGTAGGATTTGACATACATACATATCTGTAAGGACAGCAAAGTAATGTAACACTTTCCAGAGTCTAGGAAAATAGTCAGTGAGCTGAGGTGTGGGAGGTAAACTTTCTAATCTGTGAGCCATTAGCAAGTCAGTAATTTACATCTTTATGTCCCTAATCTTTCTATCACAGTGACACTGAGAATGATGCAATTGGGTACATCTGTCTATGGTAAATAATCTAGCTACACTGTCAAACAGTGCAGTAGGTGTTTTGTATACATTCTCCACTCCCTGTAACAGTCTGTTGACCTGAGGCCTTATGTCACACAGCCATTAAGGGCTGGGGCTGGAATCTGAGCTCTGACTTCAAAATCCATGGTCTTCCCATCAGCCCCTTCCACTTTATGAAAGATACTAACCATTAACTTGTGTTTTATTTGAAGCATATTCATATATGTAGGAAAGAAGGAAGACCATATGAAACCAAAAACCATATTTGAACGTTACAGTTCAAAATGGTTGTGAATCACTGCTTCAGGCAGTCCTGCTGAGACCATCTGTGGAGAGACACATTTTGGCTGTGTACTCCCCAATCACGACTACTGAACGCAGGCATCGTTTACAGAATAGTGTATAAAAATGCAGCATCATGGAAAACAACTTCTGAATCAAACTTACCAAGTTCTGACTTTATTTTGAGGAGATCAAAATCGTGTGCTTCCTAAAAAAAGGAATGAATATCTGTGAGTATATAAATTATTTAATCTTTCAGGCTGAAGTTATAAACAGACAGCTTATTCATAGGAGTTTGAACACTGCTGAAACTCAGTCTCAGTTCATCATCTTCTGCTTCTGAAGTAGTCGAAATGTAACTGTTTCCCTCCCCACATCCAACTACTTTTTAAAGCACAGTCCAAACAAGTCATGCCAATCAGCTAAAACATTTTAATTATTCACAGTTTGTATCTACAGTTTTCACAATTTACTATGTATGCATTCTGCAGTCTGACAAAAGTGTCCCCAGTCTCTAGTAAGACGTGGCCCTACTTACCATACTGTGCGCCTGGACTCGAATTATGGATATAGGTCCTTTGCTACACAAGCAGATAGGTGATTTTGCAAATCTGCTTTTCATTTTATGCTGTCAAGTACACTGCTTAATGCAAATTTCTCTTCACTCACATCTTCCCACAAATTACATTTCTTTTGATTTTTACAATGCAGACTTATTTTATTTTGTTCCACTCCTGCAATCGTCCATCTGGGTAAATGTTTGAACTTAAAAGCTTACAGAGAATAAAGACCATCTAACTCCCTGTGAAGGCATTTAGTGTCACATCAGAGGCAGGATGATTAGGAACACCATTGACTCTTTATCTCCGAAAGTGACTGAGCAGAGGCCGTGGACACGGGTCAAGGGTGTTGCAAAGGGAATTCCTACACAGGGTGGGGGGCTGAGACTTCCTTCAGTTCAAAGATTTTAGGATATTATGAATTAATTTTAAATGCTAGAAACTATACACACAATACTATCAGCAACCTGTTTCAGAGAAAATTACTCTCTGCTTTCATAGGGTAAACGCTCGTGGCCTTTTGGATACCTTCTAAGTTCTTACTTTACGGAATTGAGAACAGTGGGTCTGAATGAGAGTGGGGAGAAGGTGGGTGAAACAGGATGCTCTGCGCCACGGTTGGCAGAGACGGCCGGGGGAGGGTAGGGAGAGCATATGAGAATCATCCGGCAATATTTTTCTATTATAATCACCCCTCTCCCCCCAAGCTGTGCTACCGTCCTGAATCATTAGATGTCCCCCTTCCCACCCCCACTGTGCAGCTTAGGATCAGAGGTGTTGGGAGTGTGTCCTCTCTCAGATACACTGGCATGAAAAAAAGGTTTAGAATTATTACCTTCAAGCTTAATTGTAACATAAAAATGGCATCCAGAAAAGAACACACAGGCTGGAAGCGCCCTCACATTTCTTCCCTCCAAATTGTTGTAACTGAAGGAGCTGCACAGCCACACCATGCACCCTCTGTGCCAGTGTCCCCCATTTCATCAAGGGCTTTGTGAAGGGCAACCTCTCCCTTCTGCTCTCCTTACCAGCACAGGAAGCAGTGGAAAAAGACTTAGAACCTGTCTATATCTTGAGCACTGTTAATCATGGATACAGGTCCTGCATTCTAAATGAGAATTATCTACAAAGATCTGAGAGGAAGGACAGCATGAATAGTCTGCGAACTCCTATGCTGACCTTTCACATAGGTCCAGTGCCCTGTACTCAACTGTCCTGAGTTCTGGTTCTCCTTGACGGATCTGGCGGTCTCTCGTTTTGCTTATCGCATTTTTAGGAACAGGATGACAGAAATTAAACATAGAAGCTGATAAGACTGCTACTGCTATCAGCCACCCTGCCAGAAGAAAACAAAATTCAGACGAATACAAGCATCTTACCTCCATGTGGACACATAATTTCTCAATTGTTTCTGCTTGCTTTTCACAAAATAGGCAGACAGCAGAGTCAGGGCGCTCTTCCCAATCAGACCAGTCGCTGTGTTAAAAAAGAAAATAGTAAATACGGAGATTCCCCTCACACAGTCACTTGGTATTACCTTCTCCTCCCTAGGAAACCCTGCCAATCTCTTTCAACTCTGACATCGCTGTAAAGATTGTCACATCATATTATGACTTTTTGATACAGCTTTTGAAATTCAGAGCAGCACCATGAAATTAATATAAATAGCGAACAGGTGCTGCTCCATTTTCTTCTATCTGCTTCTCTTCTGAGCAGCTATTTCACTGCAGAATCAGGATAATGTTTTTCTGACACAGCCAGGTTTAATTTGCAAAGGAGGCCTATCAGAGATGCGATGCTCTCTCTCATTAGCCACAACCACTAAGTACACATGCTGTGAAGTGTAAGGCTGGGAGTATGTCTCTGCATGACAAACGGTGTGTTTTAAAAAGCAAATCGTACATCCTTCATGTGAGAAATGCTGATCATTCACATGGGACAAGTGTTAAATCTGGTGGTAGACAGAGAAGTTAAAAATCATACAGGACCCATTTTACCTACCATTCCTGCCGACCCACCACCCTCTGCATTTATTTTTGGAGATACTGCCAACTTCTTCTCATTCCTGAGCCTGGAAAACTGAAATTCCAGGAGAGAAAAAAAGGCCAAACGGCTTTGAAGGAAAAGTGGATGAGTAACAGGGAATCCTTTTAGGTTGAAAAACACATGTCTCAAGGCTGTAACTCCAAGGAAAGGAGCTGTGAGTTTCCAGTGACTCGAGTTTTCAGTGACTCAATGGGATGAACATGGAACAAGGTTAACTTCACTTCCATTATATTCTCTAATCATATCACTTCAAGGTCTGGGCACCAACCAAGTGAGCAAAACACCAATAGAAGGTATTTTTCTCTGCACTATATTTTACCTGTGTGTCCAATTAACAGTTTTAAAGGCAAAAAACTATTTAGTTAGAGTAACAGTCGCTTTAATGATTTTTATGCTGAAGTTACTTTGAATTCAAGTTTTTGCACTAATACATGGAAGGATGGATGGCTTAAAAAGAAAGTCTTTTTTATTTCTATTCTCTCTTCAGAATGATCATTTTAAACCAACTCAAGAAATGTTTTCTTACTCTTAAAACAACCACAATTAATTAGCAGCAGTAACAAGTCTTACTCTTCCTGATGGTCTAGCAACTCCCGATCATCTTCCAACTGAACCTCCTCCCACGATTTTCCAAGTTCCTTTGTGGGAAGAATAGAAGGATTAGAGAGCTGGAAGAAGCGGGGTGAAGAGGAGAAAGGAGAGAGAAAATAGACACAGAACTTAAAAAAAAAAAAAAACAACCATAAAAAAAACCCCACAGAAACTCATACTCGGTGGTCTTAAATCAATACACGTAGGATTTATTAAAACAGTTATTTCGGTCACAAGGAAGGATGTATCCTAAAACATTTTTAATGTTTTTCTTTTTAGAGAAGCAGTAGTATTTTTTCAATCAAATTCCTTTCTCTTAAATGTAAACCAACATTTCTTAACCCTGGATGTACATTAGAATCTCTTGGGGATCTTTTTAGAAATCCAAAAATATCTCTGGATGGGGACCCTGAAACACTGTCCTAGCTGGACTGTTTCTCCTTGAGGTCCCCTACAGTCTATTTTTCAAACAGCAGCACAGTGATCTTTCTAAAGGACACTTCCCTGTTTGTATAAACCCTCCCATGGCTTCTTAACCACATGGAGGACAAAATTCAGAGGCCTTACCATGGCTTGTAAGATCTCCACGTTCTGCCCTGGCTCCTTCTCCATCCCTTAGGGCCCACCACTTTTTCTCTGGCTCAGTTTGCTCCAGACACATCAGTCTTTTTGCTTGAACACAGCAGGCTCACTTCTACCCAGGTCCTGTACGTGTTGTATTCTCTGTCTGAACACTGCTCTCTCACATAACTGCAGGGTTCAGTCATTCTGGTATCTGCTTAAATGTTACCATCTCTTTTTCCGACTACTCTGTTAAAACTACACCCCTTCTCCAAGTTACTTTTTATTCCCCTATTATGTTTTTTATTTTTGTTAAAGCATTGATCACTACCTGAAATCAAGTTTGTGTTATCTATTTGTTCTCTTATTCGCTATTTGTTTTTTCCACCAGAATGCCCATGAGGACATGGACTTTGTTCACTGTTACATTTCCAGACCCAGGCATACAGTAAGTACTAGAAAGTATTTTTTAAATTAAATTATAACTGAAAAAATGTAACAATTCAATGCCAATTTAGATTCTATCTCAAAAGGTTTTTGTAAGGTGATTAAATAAATTAGTTAATGTATGGGTATACCTCAGAAATATTGTAGGTTTGGTTCCAGACCATCAATATAAGGCAAGTCAAATGAACATTTGGTTTCCTAGTGCATATAAAAGTTATGCTTATATTATACTGTAGTATTTTATGTGTGCAAGCATTTTATCTAAAAAAATAATGTACATACCTTACTTAAGTACTCTGAGAATTACCAAAATGTGACCCCAAGACATGAAGTGAGCAAATGCTGTTGAAAAAATGGTGCTGATAGACTTGCTCAAAACAAAGTGGCCACAAATCTTCAATCTGTAAAAAATGTCTGTCTGCAAAGTGCAATAAAACAAAGAACGCCTGGATATAAATACATGGTACCAGGCAACAGTAAGTACTCAAGTATCTACTCAAATCTCTTTTATTTCTCACAGTTCATGGAGAAGCTCTACCCATTTAGGGCTGTGTCTGGCAAATTAAGTCATAGTTTCAGCAAAACTTTATGGAGCGTTGAGTAGAAATCATTTCTTTTGGCCCAACCATTTCTCTTTTCTATTCTTGAGTCATTCTCTGGTCTTTTCTTCTCTCTCCATCCAGTTTTCCCACTATGCCATGCAAAAGCAGAGAGTACATTAAAGAGGGATGTAGGAACGATAATGGACACCTTTTCAAGCAGCTAAACTATGGTTACAGTCAAGATTGACCTGACCTGCCACAAATACAGACATCCTTGATAGATATTCCTCCTTTGGAAAAAAATAACCAAAATTTACTCTCAGTTATGAATATTTTTTTCTCTAAAAAGGTATTCATTTAACCCAAAACAAAGAACTATAAGGTCCATTATGATTTAGGAAAAAAGAAAATCTATCATTCATCAACTTAATGAGAGGTTTTGAAGCTGTCATTATCTATCAGCTAAATGATGCATAAACTCAGACATGCAGAGATTTACCATAATGTCATTAGAGATATTTAATTTGGAGTCTATAATGTATTTCCCAGAGTTGTCACGAAATGTCTGAACCTCATTATGGACACCAAGAATGGCCTCAAAACTGCCAATGGGGTCTTTGTTAGTTGGAATTTTTGGTGATGAATTCAATCTTTCATGGATTACTTGGTCTCTCCGGACTTGTACTTTAAGGTCATTGCTGCAAGATATTAATTCAAGGAAGGGCCATCTATTACCATTTTCAGTGATATGGGCAAATGTTGTTGATCAATAAATGTTTTGGCCAAAGAGACATAAAATATCTTTCAGTATCAAACTTCCAAACTCAAAGCATTATTGTGCAATTTTCTCAGTATTTGGTAGAACACGTAGGAATTTTTCTAGGCAATACAGCACTAACTGTTTACCATTTGAGAGGAAAATGGAACTCCGTGATCATTAGTGTAGTAGGTAACAAGTGATTTGCAGGTGACATTGGCCCAGACTTTCCTAGAATGCTCTGCCATGTAGAGTTGAATATATATAGTTTATTATAGGAATAAGACCCAAAAAGAAGAAAAAAAAAAAAAACAAAACAGAGCACAGAACTCCCTAATTAAGATTCTGTGCCTGCTAATGAATCATGTTAGGAAAGCAAAGAATTAAAAAAAAAAACCAAAGTTTGGAAGGCATGTCAGTAAAGATGTTCAGAACACCCCCTCAACCTCCTGCATCAGATGGTTTATGATCAATGAGAGGGTGGACAAGAAAAACAAAAAAAAAAAAATCCTCTTCACCCAGCACCCCCACCGCTCCACATACAAACTTCTATGTACTTACACAAAAAACCCATCATAAACAGAGAAAGAGGTGTCTTAAATGTTAATAATTTCAGTAGAGAGAACTATACCAAAACTATGAAAACAGGTTAAGAGCACAATTCTGTTACAAATGGCTCTGTATATTTTAAGAATAAAAAAATAGAAATCAAAAAACGATAAAGCCACAGCAAAAACAGTTTCCTTTAGGAAAATTCAGGGCTTGAAACAGGAGTACCTTAGGAATAGGCAGCTGAAGGCTCAATGATGATGTACACAGTTCATTTCCCTCTGAGGCAGGGGAATCTGAATGTGAAACTGCCTGTGAAATTGTCCCCTTGGCCATCCCCCCTAGCCATTGAGCCCTTTTGTTTGTGAGAAAACAAAGAAAGAACCCGTAAGTAGGTAATCCAGAATATGCATAGGGACTTTTTATGTATTTGCAAGTCTGTTATTATTCAAAAACTGATATGAATTATTAAACATGGAAATCATCTCACCTAAGGAAGAAAAATGTATCTGTCAATTCGCTGAGCTCAGAGGAGAGCCAAAACCAGCCTCTGTCCTTAGCTCTCTCACCTTTGATGACTATCAGAGGGCATCTTGCCAGGAGTATCCTGGATGCTGCCAGCACTGCTGGCCTGGAGATTCTGTTTGGAGTGGAGGTGAGCAACTCTGTGGGCCCATGACTCAATTACTGCATTAATGTGCTACAGGAGAGGTCCAAGCATTAACTGCATACACCCCATTCCGAGGTGCTGAAATTACGTGCTTACACGCCTGTCTCTCATACCAACCTTTAACTCTCTGGGAGTAGGGACTTAAATTAACCACCTTGTCCGTAATATTTTTCTTCCTCTTCCACCAGTGTCTGGTACCTGGAAGGCACTCAAATGTTTGTAGAATGTATAAAGCCAGTTAAAGTGACTCTTACAGGGAAGAGGATGTGAGAAATGGGTATGCAGACCCTGACGACTAATAACAATAGTTCTTCTCTTTTTGGCCCACTTTCCTCAGTCATGTAACCCTCTTCCCTCAGAGGAATACACAGTGAATGTCTCTCAGTATTGTTTTTCCCATCTTTGAAAATAAAGCAACGTCATTATTCATTGCTTAAACTCTTAGAAGAATTCATTCTTCATATTAAATATTTTTATGAAATATTAAATATTTTCAGTAATGGGGTCTAAAAGAAAACTAAAAGGATGCTGAGAAATCTCTGGGCCTCATTTTTCTCTAACTACACATTATTAAAATTGGGAACAGTTGTTTATATACTCGTTCTATTTGTTATGATGCCTTTTATTTACTACAATACTCAGGATATTATTAAGGTTGATACTTCTGGTAAGCAATTCTCTATGTGAGGACACTTCTACATCTTTAGAGACTTTATTAGCTTCTTCAGTCATTTTTTTTTTTAATTTTAAAAAAATTATTTATTTGCTTTTTTGAGAGAGAGAGAGAGAGAGTGTGAGTGTGGGAGGGGCAGAGAGAGAGGAAGACACAGAATCCGAACCAGGCTCCAGGCTCTGAGCTGTCAGTACACAGCTTGATGCGGGGCTTGATGGCCTGAGCTGAAGTCGGATGCTTAACCTACTGAGCCACCCAGGCGCCCCTTCTTCAATCCTTTTCTGAGTTAAGTTTACATCATTCCAAAATGCTACAGCTAATCATAACATATTTTAGGTTTTGTGTAAAAAAATTTTTTTTAATGTATGTTTATTTTTGAGAGAACAGAGAGCAAGCAGGGCAGGGGCAGAGAGAAAGGGAGACATAGAAACTGAAGCAGGCTCCAGGCTCTGAGCTGTCAGCAGAGGGCTTGAACTCACAAACCATGAGATCATGACCTGAACCCAAGTCAGAAGCTTCAGACTGAGCCACCAGGTGCCCCTAGGTTTTATTTTTTAAAATCATTCTTATTATTGTGGGCTATTTACCTCAGTGGGAAAGCATATAGGGCTAAGAAGGCTAAGGTTATGGGTCAGAGCCCTTGAGGAGCCTGTTGAAGTCAGCTTTTCTTTGACCTTGAATCACTTTCTAGTTTGGTACAAAAGAGAACAGGCAGGAAGGTGATCATTATGAGTTCATCACCATTACTTGACCAAAAACTCAACCAACAAAGTAAGAGGTAGATACTAGTATTATTTCAACTGTAAACATTGAGGAAAAATTATAAAATGGATATACAGAGAGGTTAAGTATTCTGTTCTAACTATATGACCTTGGAAAAAGACCTGTGCCTAATCTCCTAATCTATAAAATGGTGATAAAGATAAAACCTGTGACATAGGGATGTGCTTAAGAGTAAATGGCTTAATATAAATTCCCAAGATGGTGTCTGGCACATATCAAGTACTCAAATGTTGTTAGTTAAAAGAAAAAAATTACTGCTATTTATCACCATTTTTCTAAAGTGATTTAATTTTCATTTTATATATTATTAAAGTCTTTATATTCTCTTGAAACACTTCTCTTAGGCTATGATTCATGCCACATGACATCTGGGCAGTCAGTGGGCAGTAAAATCTAGCATGCTCATCTAGAGACAGCTGGTCCTTGTAGATAATTTCAGTTTTGACAGACACACTACTTGATGCCCAGAGAATAAAGTATCATACTTTTCTAAAAGTGCCAGCAGAATTTGAGTGAGCAGTCCTTTTGAAGTCTCCTCTAAAAGGTAAATACCTCCAGCTATATAATGTTCCGCTAGTCCCAAGGTCTTGAATATCATTTTAAAAGATCCCCGGAAGGAAGTACTGTTAAATTGCTTCCACAGCTTTCTGCAATAGGTGGTATTTCTTAGGGCTAACACTGAGGTCTACTCCCCATTGGACTGGGCTGGCCCTGAAGCAGCATTTGTTCTAGGGATGAATGACTGATTTCTAGAGAAGATTGAAGGACTCAGAGGGTGCCTTTGCCTTTAGCTAGTTGTAAAACATTTGTAGCAGATCATGGCAACCTCTCGGAGTCAATCTTCAAACACATGTCAAACTTGCTTCTCAAGGGGAATTTTACTTTAACGCTATAAGGTTTAGTTAGAACAGACAAAAATTCCACCCTCCAGCAGAGAGTTCCACCATATTTCAGGATATGCTTGTTTCTGCCCAACAGATAAAATGGTTGATTATAATCAGTTATGCCTTCTGTGGCTACTGAGCTTGGTTCTAATTTCCTATTGCAAGGAAAAAAATAATTTCCATTTGCCTAAGAAACATGTCAGAAAGAGAACTCTCTAGCTTTCTTCTAATTCCAGCAGAGAGTTCCTTAACTCCTTTCTTTAAACGAGTTGATCCTCTCCTTTGTAATGTACAGCCCCCCCCCCCCCAAATTCAGCAGACTAGGGCAGGGTGCTAGCACTCCCAGTCACTGTGTCATTCAGAATCCCCTCTCACATTTCCAAATACCCCCCCAGTGACGCGTGCTGCACCAGCTGAATATGTTCTCTTAACCAAAAAGGTCAGCAAGTGGTTTTGAGGTTTCTAAGGAAGGAAAGCTTTTAATATATTTAAAATCCTCGACATGATAACTCCGTTATTACGTTCTATTAGCCAAACAAGTAAAAGTCCTCTTGCCTAGTGAAATGATTTGGTTTCTCTAAAATTTCCATCAAAGATATGCTGGACAAGGAGGATGATACTTTTTTTTCTTTATGGGGAAGGGAAGATTTTTTTTAAATTTTTTTTTCAACGTTTATTTATTTTTGGGACAGAGAGAGACAGAGCATGAACAGGGAAGGGGCAGAGAGAGAGGGAGACACAGAATCGGAAACAGGCTCCAGGCTCTGAGCCATCAGCCCAGAGCCTGATGCGGGGCTCGAACTCACGGAAACAGGCTCCAGGCTCTGAGCCATCAGCCCAGAGCCTGATGCGGGGCTCGAACTCACGGACCGCGAGATCGCGACCTGGCTGAAGTCGGACGCTTAACCGACTGCGCCACCCAGGCGCCCCTTTTTGCTATTTTTTAAAAAAATTTTTTTTTTCAACGTTTATTTATTTTTGGGACAGAGAGAGACAGAGCATGAACAGGGAAGGGGCAGAGAGAGAGGGAGACACAGAATCGGAAACAGAAGATTTTTTTAAAGGGGAAAGAGTAAAAGATTGTTTTTTTTAAAGGGTTATCTAGCATAGCACACCTAGCACATCCAGCTGTCAAGAGATGTTTTTTGTAGAGAATATAGTCTCTGGACTCAAGGTAATAGATAATATCACAAATGGGAGAGAATACGTGGATATCCAAGTACCTTATATCTATTATTACTTTTTTTTGTTCAAGATCACTATGAATCCTACAGGCATGACATTTTTACTGTGTAAAATTCTGGCAAATCAAAGACAAACCAAATCAAGTTGCGATTTATAAACTAACCATTTTAAAGCTAATCACTGCTTGAAAGTGTCCCTGGATTGCATTTTGACCTTTCTACTAATTGCTTGTTTAAATATTAGACAGCCCTTGGAAGGATATTTGTTCATGGAAATGCAAATTTTAACTTATGAAGAGAAAGGCTTACCAAATAATTGATGACATAAAATCGGTCATATTCTCTGTTCTTAGGATTGATCCTCCGATGCTGTTTTTTCCTCATATGATCTTTAAGCGTATTTTTGTCCCTGAAGGTCTTCTCACAGTATAAGCACTGCAAGCTAAAAGAAATGCACAAACATTGATAGATTACACAAGTCTCTTGGATAGTTGCTGCAATAGCCCTTTATTATTAAGTCTTATGATTACTCATTTTAGGTCACAAAGACTCTTCAACTGGGATATGACATCCTTGTTGGAACCCTCTTACTTTATTTCTTTGACTTTGTGGGATGCATGCGTGGTTTATTTTGTAGTTGGCTAAGTTAGCCAACTTGGCTATGCAGTTCAAACCGTGACAAAGATAGCTAAGATCCAAAAATTATTTTAGTGTTTTCTAATCAAATGATCTCTTCTAAAAATGAAAACATAGGCATGTTCTTCAAATAATTATGCTGATTGATAACTAGCATTGGTTGCCTCCATTGAGTACAACAAATTAGCCCATGCGTAGATTTGCAAGGGTTAATTCCTACTTCCAGTACATATTTAACTATGGGACTTGGTCAAGTTACTTGCCCTCTCTGTTGTCATTCATTTTCTACTGAAAATGAACAGATTGCTAGTAAAATATCTTCCTCATCCTATGTCTGACAGTTCATATGGCCTGTAACTTCTCCCTAGCAGTCTAGTTAGAGTTCTATTTCTTGGAGTCACACAGGTTATGTCTAATCTTCCTTGTACATGAAAACTCTCAAATGACTGAAATCAGTTCAAATTTTGAAATCTTGTGTCATCACTACTAAACACTCTTTTAACCATTTCTTGTGTCACAGAAATAACTATAGTTTATGGGATAAATAAACTAACTAGGGATATTCATTATGCTAATCTTGCTAGAAAATACATCTAGTATTATTTTATAAATGAAGGATCATTTAATATGAGTGAAAAGACTTGTTGTAGTGGAGTGCTGGTACCAGAATTTGAATTCAGAACTTTTAATAACAGATCCGTGTCAATTAATACATTTTTCTTAATGTTATTGCTTCAAATATTGTGGGCTGAGATTTTATTTGAAAACAAAACCCAAAAACCAAAAAAACCTAGGTTGTGAGAGAAAAATATTGGGCCCTATTCTAGAAAGAAAAGTAGACAGATTTTTGAAAGCCATTTTAGGGGCGCCTGGGTGGCGCAGTCGGTTAAGCGTCCGACTTCAGCCAGGTCACGATCTCGCGGTCCCTGAGTTCGAGCCCCGCGTCGGGCTCTGGGCTGATGGCTCAGAGCCTGGAGCCTGTTTCCGATTCTGTGTCTCCCTCTCTCTCTGCCCCTCCCCCGTTCATGCTCTGTCTCTCTCTGTCGCAAAAATAAATAAACGTTGAAAAAAAAAAAAAAAGCCATTTTAGTGACCCATAGAATTTCTTCCTTACTTTAACAAGCTAAGCTCTAGATACCCATGGTCACCAGAATATGACCTTAGGAAAAGTGAAGTGTTATGATATATAAATGTGAATACATACTAAAAGGTAAAAGAATGGATATAGTACGTTATGTCTGATATAAAGCTGAGTAGCATACAATTTGACAATATATTTACTAAATATGTGAAAACTTATACTGTAAAGCAAAAGAATTATGAATACAAAATTAAAAAATGGGGAGATACTAGTGAGGAGATACATATAAAGATTCAAGGAAATTTATAATGTTTTATTTCTTTGGTTGGATGGAGAGAATACTCTTCTACCCTATATACTTTTTTATGGTATGTACATTGTTTGGTATATATGATACTTTTATTTAAAAAATGGTAAAAGGCAATATGATCTAGACAAAATGAACAACACTGTGATGCAAAACGTGAACTTTTCCAACATGAGAAATGAGAAAATTCCATTTTGTTAATTACTTCTTTTAGATTAATTTTTAAAAATTCCCAACAGACATTTAAAAAAATTCCCAACAGAACTGAAAATTAAAATAACTGCAGGATATGTTTCATGGAAAAAAAAAATACTTACTTGTCAAGCTTTTTCTGTAATGTGCACAGAAATTCATTGCAGTTTACAATGTTGTCTGGCAAGCCAATGTTGAAAGCATGTTCTCTGGCCATGTGGTTCAAAAGAACAGATCTAGGAAGAAATATGAGCAATTTATACTATTTATAAATCATCTAGTAAAAAATCAGATCAGGAATAGCATTTTCAAAATGATAACACTAATCAGAAGTACATGCAAAGGTTAAACACTACAACACACTTTTGGGCTATGAAACAGTGATATGTTATAAAGTATTTAAGTACACATATAATCACATGAATTCTTTGTAAAGTGAGTCCAAATTTGTTCCATTATTTGCCAGTGGACAGGAATATACTCTATGTATGAATTAGTTTTCTCTCCTTTAAGTGAAAAAAAACGTGTTTGCTGACTTTTCCAACTTATCATGGGAGGAGGAAGAGACAACTGCCAAAGGGAAATATGTCCTGCTATGCATGTCCTGGAATCAGAGACATTTAACTCACTATTGGACAGAGATCTGGAACCCACCATTCACACATCAATTATATGCAAGGGTTTTGACACACTGAATACACAGTCACCAGGCTGTTGAATAGTTTATGTGGAAAAGGAAAATTTTATGTAAATTTATCTAACTTTTAGATAGCAAAAATGCTTATGTGTAAAAATATGTTATTCTATTGGGCCATTATCACAACTTTATTTTTTATTTTTTTTATTTTTTTTTTATTTAAAAAAATTTTTTTTCAACATTTATTTATTTTTGGGACAGAGAGAGACAGAGCATGAACGGGGGAGGGGCAGAGAGAGAGGGAGACACAGAATCGGAAACAGGCTCCAGGCTCTGAGCCATCAGCCCAGAGCCCGACGCGGGGCTCGAACTCACGGACCGCGAGATCGTGACCTGGCTGAAGTCGGACGCTTAACCGACTGCGCCACCCAGGCGCCCCACAACTTGATTTTTATGTATGTTTGTATGTGATCTCTACATCCAACATGGGGCTTGAACTCACGACACTGAGATCAAGAGTCACATGCTCTTCCAACTGAGCCAGCCAAGCACTCCCTTTATCACAACTTTAGTTCATAAAATAAAGGTGACAGTTTTGGGGAACTCATTAATACACAAACCATTGATAGACTATGCATACTGATACATTATACAGTTTATTTTATCTACTTTATTTAGACACTTAGCTGACCCAAAATAATTGTTTCTAGGATTATTATTTTTTTTCCTTTAGAAAATGAAATAAAGCATCCATCCCTATGAAAATGTTGTTTTTTTTTTAACTATGTAGGGTCACATATATTAATCTCATTGTTAATATGCTCTGTTTGTCTAAGTGCTTAACTATTGATAACTTTGAATAAAACTAGTATTTGGTGGAGTATTTCACAGTACCTTTTAGCACAGATTTTTCTCTATGCCAACTGACCTATATAAGAATCAAATCTTCATTAGTGATGTTCTAACATCAGTGTTTCAATCAAAACATTTTCTGAATTCTAGCAAGTACTTATCTGTGTACCTATCCTCTCCTTTTCAGTGTTTTCCAGACAATAATGCTCAATAGAATAACATATTTTTACACGTAAGCATTTTTGCCATGTAAAACTTAGATAAATTTACATAAAATTTTCCTTTTCCACATAACTTTGTGAGTTTGAGCCCCACATCGGGCTCTGTGTTGACAGCTCAGTGCCTGGGGCCTGCTTGGGATTCTGTGTCTCCCTTTTTCTGCTCTTCCTGTTCACATACAACACTCTCCCTCTCTCAAAAATAAACATAAAAAAATTTTTTTTAATGTTAAAAAAAATGATGTACATTTGTAGGGGCACCTGGGTGGCTCAGTCATTTGAGTGATGGACTCGTGATTTCAGCTGAGGTCATGATCTCACGTTTTCATGAGTTCAAGCCCGCAGAGCCCACGTCAAGCTCGTGTTGTGCTCTGGCACCAGCAGCACAGAGTGTGCTTGGGACTCTCTCTCTCTCCCTCTCAAAATAAATATTTAAACATTAAAAAAGTTTAGAAAATGATGTACTTCTGTAAATATTAACTGTTGTATAATGAGAAATCTGTCTGGCCTTTGTCCTTGATTCCTGGCATAGAGCTTCTAAAACCCCAGGAACTTACTATTTGTTATGCTAAGGAGGCAACTCACCATAGGTCCCTAGCTAGCTTCAGAATGGGGGCTGGTCAACAGAAAGACTAACAATGTGATTAAAAGATTGAGATTCTGAGCCAGTCAGACCTCTAGAGACAGAAGGGGTCTGGAGACTGGAGATGGGAGCAATGTAGAGATTAAATTCAATGACTGAATCAATCAAGCTTATAAAATGAAGCCTCATTAAAAACTCTGGGCACCAGGGGCGCCTGGGTGGCGCAGTCGGTTAAGTGTCCGACTTCAGCCAGGTCACGATCTCACGGTCCGTGAGTTCGAGCCCCGCGTCAGGCTCTGGGCTGATGGCTCGGAGCCTGTTTCCAATTCTGTGTCTCCCTCTCTCTCTGCCCCTCCCCCGTTCATGCTCTGTCTCTCTCTGTCCCAAAAATAAATAAACGTTGAAAAAAAAAAAAAAAAAAACTCTGGGCACCAAAGCTCAGTGAAGATTCCTGGTTGGTGAATACCTTGATGAGCTGGGTGGGTGATGTGTCTTGATTCCTTGAGGAAAGGGCATAGAAATTCTGAGTCCAGGGCCCTACTTTGCCCTATACATTTCTTCATTTGGCTGTTCCTGATCTCTTCACTTGGCTGTTCCTTTATAACAAAACTGCAATCCTAAGTATACCACTTTCTGAGGTTTGTGAGTCATTCTGGTAAATTACTGAACTATGCAAATTACTGGCGAGAATCTGAATTTTTAGCCAGTTGGTCAACTGAACTTGTGGCTGGTGTCTAAAGTAGAGGCAGTCTTGTTGGGAATGATGGATGCCCTTAAACCTGCAGAGTCTGATCCTAACTCTGGGCAGTTAATGTTAGAAATGAATTATAGAATGCCAGTTTGTGCTAAGGAATTAACAATACCCCAGTTTTTGTTTTTGGGTGTTTGTTTTTTTTAGATCTTTATCATTAAAAAGTTTTTTGTTTTTTTTTTAAAGTTTATTTATTTGTTTTGAGAGAGAACAGAGTGAGCATGAGCAGGGAAGGGCAGAGAGAGAGAGGGAGAGAGAGAATCCTAAGCAGCCTCTGTGCCATCAGCAAAGAGCTTGATGAGGGCTGCATCTCACAAACCTTGGGACCATGACCTGAGCTGAAACCAAAAGTCAGATGCTTAACTGAGTGAGCCATCCAGGTGCCCCTAGATTTTTATCATTTCTAATATCCAAAAGTGAAAACATCAAAAACTGCTAAAGGTTTAGGGTTAACAATATAGAAGGGTGTGTCTGTAGTAGTTCATTGTACATGGTCTTGCCTGTCAGCCAATTTAAAAAGTCCTACAACATTAAACACAAATTTATTTTTGGCATTAAAAAAAAAAAAGAGAGGCAAATCAAAAAAAGACTCTTAACTGTAGAGAACACACTGATGGTTACTGGAGGGGAGATGGGCAGTGGATAGGTTAAATGAATAATGGGTATTAAGGAGGGCACTTGTGATGAGCACTGGGTGTTGTATATGGGTGATGAATTACTATATTCTACACCTAAAACACATATTTCACTGTACTGGAGACTAAAAAGTTGGAAGAAAGTAAAAGAAAAAAAATTTTTAAAGTTACTCCTCTTTTCTGCTTAGAGCCACTATAGTCCATGGTTGATATTAGGCATATTAGAAAAAAATTACTGGTAATATAGGAAAGGGTCCTGAGCCAACCTACAGAACTTAAATTACATAAGCATTATGGGTGTTTTGATGAGTTTTCAGATGAAAAACAATAACATTTAAAGAAATGCACAAAGGCAAACCTGTTCCCGAAAAACTCCTCATTGCAAAACATACAAGTACCATGAAAATTGCTATCATTTCTTTCTTGCTGCTGTTGTTCCAGAATTTCTTTCTGTAAAACAGAAACAGATATTTGATATTATCTTTAATAAATGCACAGTTAGTTAATGAAAAATGTTTTAGTCTAGATGGGAGGAATCTGCTGTAGAAGCACAAAGGGAGTATATGAATTCTGATATTTCACATTTCTACATTTCTGTCCTTGTATCAAAACTCTAAGTCTATACTGTTAAATGCTAACAGAACACTCCATTTGGATAGCTATGCAGGAACCTCAAGGTCAACTGGGTCTCATTATCCTTCCCTACCCTGGCTTTCCTCCTGTTTTTATTAGTCAACTCCTGTCCTCGCCCTCTTTCCCCCGACTGCCGCCCCTCCCTGCCCCCCACCTCCCGAACAAAAATGTGGTAGCATTTTTGACTTGCTCCTTTTTGTACTTCTCAGTTTAGTCTGTAATCAAGTTCTGATCCATTTTTCACTTGAACTATCTTTGTATTACTTCTCTCCACCATTCACAATATGATCACCCAGAGTCTAGTTTTTAATCAGTCATTATGGGATTACTATAAATAAGTCTCCTAGAGGTCTCCCTGATCTCCATCCTTTTTTTAATCATATTCAGCCTTTTTTGCTGCCAGAAAAACTTTCTTAAACAATGTTTTCATACACAATTATCTTGTTCTTCAACTCAAATATGTTTTGGTAGCATCTGTTCCAATGAGGGTGGTTCCACACACCATTTTTCCTTGAGGTCATTTTATTTCTCTTTGCTTTTTGCCTCTTACAAAATCTTACCTGTAATTAGGATTCCCATTTCTATCATGCAGCTGTTTCTACTACTGTAGAGTTAAAAGCTCAGACTGTGAAACACTGAGCAGACCTGGACTTGAACTCTGGCTCTCACTGGTACTCAATATTTTATTTAACTTCTTTAATCACCAATTTTCTCATTTTTGAGCTAAAAATGGAAATATCACATCACAAAATTGTTTATATGATTAAATCAGATAATTTATGTAAAGAGCTCAAATTGTTCATGGGTCATTAAATGCTGGATATGATTGTTATCCAGCCAACTTCAATTTCCACTGTTTGTTACCCATCATCTTTGTCAACTGTTTGCCTGCTTTGTCTTTTGAAGGGTTATGAAAACGTCTTGAAGTTAAAAGAAAGTCTTTATGCTGTTCTTATAATTGGCATACTACTCCCAGCTTCTCTAATATCATGGAGCTCAAAATAGTAAAGTTTATAAAGTTTATTGCTGAATCTATGAATATTTACAGAATAGCATCAAAATGAGCTCATATCTAGAAGCTTAATAGATTCCATGTGGCATTTCTGGAAATGTATCACCAAACATCTAGAACTACTAATTCACTTGAAGAAAAAAAATTAAGAAATTACCATGATAAAAATCAACTCAATGAACTGGTTTCAGCCATGATGGAATCATGTATATCCCACCTACCCTCCCCCTATAAAATAAGTGGCTTCATATATTTTATGTTTTCAGACATTGGATAATAGACAGTACAGGGTTGTGATTTGTAAAAGAAAAAAATAATACACTGCCAGTTTTATGCTGGGTGGTATTTTCCAAATTGCAACATAGTGAAGTTAAACCCAAATAAGATGCAGAGCTATCTCACTGGACGAAGGGAAAAAAAAAAAAAAAAAGACCGGAGTCAGGATACTAAAAAGCGAGTGTACCTTGTGGGACAAGGTACTAGAGAGGAGAGCTGAAGAGGAGCTGAAGAAACCTGAAATACTCTACTAGGATTCTTTGCATCTCTGTCCAAATACTGAGCTGTACATGTACCAAAGGACTCTATGAGTCCTGACGAAGTACTTTCCAGGGACTGGGAGGCTTACTGGAGATTCCAGAAGTTATAGCACTGGACTCTGCTGGAGCTCTGACATACGGAATGAAAAGATCTTGCTCACCACTTCAGGCATATACAGCAAATACAAAACAAACTTTTTAATTTTTTTCCCCCTAAAGTTTATTTTATTTTGAGAGAGCATGTGTGTGTGTGCACGAATGGGGGAGGGGCAGAATTCCAAGATCGAATCCCACAGGGCTCAAACTCCTGAGCCATGAGATCATGATGTGAGCTGAAATCAAGAGTCGCTTAACTGATGCTTAACCAACTGAGTCACCCAGGTGCCCCAAAACTTTTTAGGGTTATGAAGGTCACAGTTTTATGGTGGTAGCAAGTAGACAGATAAAAGCAAGAGAAATAACAGGGTGAGGCTGATGTATCAGAACATTTTAATTATTGCTTTTTGAATTTAAGTGAACTTTACATCAAAAATGAAATGGACAGTACAAGTCAAATAAAAGAGGTGTCGGAAAAGGAAACTGAACTTTTACAAACATGCATTGTTTGACTGAATACAAAACAAAAAACACATTTCATAACCCTATGTCAACAACACTGTTAGCAGAAAAAACAAAAACCCAGCAAATAAAGCTCTTGATAAAGATCCCTATCACTACTGGTGCATTAAGGCCAATCATGGACCTTCTCTGCCTGTTCCTGTTTTCAGTGCACAAGACCCATTAGTGCTCATTAAAAGTCACCATCTGGCTTGTATTTCTCAAGCTTGTGATGATATAACCCAAATTTGGCTAAAGAAAAATCTTACTCAATATCTCCTTGGTTTGGCTCAGCACAAGTACAAAAGACTTGTGAGTCTAAATCAGAGTGATGCTAAGCTATCTAACATTTACTTTGGCCAAATTTCAGTTTTATCAATTGACCGTGAATGGCAAAACCTCAGTATAAACACTAGAAGTGATAAAAATTGATTCTTCTTGGGGCGCCTGGGTGGCGCAGTCGGTTAAGTGTCCGACTTCAGCCAGGTCACGATCTCGCGGTCCGTGAGTTCGAGCCCCGCGTCAGGCTCTGGGCTGATGGCTCGGAGCCTGGAGCCTGTTTCCGATTCTGTGTCTCCCTCTCTCTCTGCCCCTCCCCTGTTCATGCTCTGTCTCTCTCTGTCCCAAAAATAAATTAAAAAACGTTGAAAAAAAAATTAAAAAAAAAATTGATTCTTCTTAGGAGAGTATAATTTACTCTTTGGTATGTTCAAGCCAGCATGGGATAGTCAGGACAGTAAGAAAAATCACTTTAAGGGCAAGTAACTAAACCCAGGCTGTTTTGTTCTGGAGCCCCTCCCTTAGCGTGAGGGCACGGGACTAGTATATCCATACAGTCTACAAGCACAATGAGAGAGACAAAGACTCTGGAGTATTCTTGGTATCCCTGGTCTTGCAGGCCCCATACAACTCCTTTAATTTTTCCCCAGGTTCATTTCTTTAAGAGCTGCCTTTTGTGCACAGAACAAACTCTTTTTAAAACTCCTTTCCAGACATTCCTCCAGAGGCAGCTACTTAAACCATTTGTTGCCCCACCTCTGCTTTCTGTTGATTTCATGTGCATAAGACTTTTCTCATTTTAAAATGATCAAGTCTAGGAAGAGGAGAGAATTCAAAAGAAAAAGAATGAGTCCTCCTGTCCATTTTTCCAGTTTATGAAGCTCGTCTAGATTTGATAACATTAAAATGAGAAAAATCTCATGCACATGAAATCAACAGAAAGCAGAGGTCCATAAAGAAAAATAGTTTTTCTTTCCTTCTTTCTTCCTTCTTCCTTTGTAAAGCTTGGTATCTGATTAGTTGTAGCATATATTTTAACTCACTTTTGGACAAACAAATATAATATTAACAGACAATCCATACAAAGCTTCACAAAGATGTGTAAATCAAAGCCTACCTGCTTTGTGGTTTTATTTTTCTAAAAAAAAAATCTCATGCTGGGTAGATATTTATTCAGATTTTATTCATGGATTTATAGAATAAAGGGATGAAGAGAATGTAACAGATGTTATGTGTTTGAACTTCTCAAACTTATCTGATGAAATCAGATGAAATTTTCATTACAAAATAGGCTTGGATAAAAACCATAGTTGTAAGAATACAAGATCAGCTTATCTATTAGGCAAAGAGTCATAATAACAAGCTGTATTTTTGTCTAATTGGTTTAAAATGTCAAGAATGGTAGCGAAGAGGTCAGGGCAGAGTGTTTCATCTTTATTCATAAGCTAAAGACAGAGGAAACATTAATGAGATAACAGATATAGCAGATGGCACTCAATAGTCATGGGACTAACATACATACATAGGTAGAAAATGAAAATGTGAGTAAGGCTGAAAGTTATAAAAGTCAGCAATTCAGGAAAAAGCAATTTAGAAAATCTCAATTTAGTTAAGTATTTGTGTACAGGAAAGCAGAAACTAATGCGTAGAATAACAAATCCAATGGAAATAGCATGCATTACCATAAGGAAGTAAAACTAAGGCTAATGTTATTAATTATAGATAATCAAAAACATTCTATAGATACTGATACACGGGATTCACACAGAGTTTCCCATCTGCACAACTGCATGAGTGACTGTGAGAGAAAACAGCACACTCCAAAGGATCCTCCCCAAGTTAGTCCACAGCAGAAGCACTGTGGAACCTGTTAGGCATTCTCAGTTGGGGAGATCAGCCGAGCTCTTCCAACAGAGGACACAAAAAACATCCCTACTAAAGTTAGAGTGGTGGCCCAAAGCCTCCAAAGAAAGGCAGCAGTATCTTTTAGTCCTACTGCTTTCTATTTCCAGAACCATGGATTATCTCTGAGGTCTTGGGGATTATTTCATTTACACCTCCACCTTGGCCCAGTAAGTATATCAGGCTGCTATGAAACAATGGAGCATAAAAATGAGAGTAAAATAAGGATAAAATACGGTAGGGTGGGCACGTAAATTGAAGATTAAAAAATAAAAAGAAGAAATATGTATGTACAAATATGCACATACACAAACTAATTCAAATCTAAAGGTAGATCCCAAATTTGGCTATCGGCTTTAGTAGAAAGGGTAAACAGATCAGAAGGTGGGGGCGGGGGGGAGTTGTGCAACAGAGTTTGTCTGGCTTTGTCCCCTATTCTTGGGAGGTAATGTCTAATCCCCTGGCATTTCTTGAGTGATTCATGTCCTTGTTATTCGGGGTGAGCCTTTAACAGCACCTGATACTTAATGCTAATGAGATAACTCAGGATGGAGGCTGCCATGCCAAAAAGTCCAACCACCTAGTGGGTTAGGGCTTTGAGCCACATGATCTCAGCCTCACCTCAGAAAGAGGGGGAGAACTGGAGGTTGAGTTCAGCTATGTGGTCAACCATTCAGTCAGTCATGCTTAATGAAGTTTCATATGCTAAGTGAAGTTGGTCAGTCAGAGAAAGACAAAAATCATATGACTTCACTCATATGAGGACTTTAAGAGATAAAACAGATGAACATAAGGGAAGGGAAGCAAGAATAGTGTGAAAACAGGGAGGGGGACAAAGCAGGAGAGACTTATAAATGTGGAGAGCAAACTGAAGGTTGCTGGGGGCGGGTAGTGGGCTGAATGGGTGGGGGGCATTGAGGAATCTACTCCTAAAGTCATTGCTTCACTGAGTGCTAACTAATTTGGATGTAAATTTTAAAAAATAGAAAATAAAGTTACAACAAACAAAAACCTCTGGACACCAAAGTTTGGGTAAGCTTTCCTAATTAGCAATACTCTGTGTGTTGTCGCACACTGATGTGCTAGGAAGGCAAAAGGTCCCTGGAGATGAAAGCAACCTTGTGTTTAGGACTTTCCCAGATCTCTTCCTATGTATTTTTCTGTCTGGCTCTGGTTTGTATCTATTTTTATAACAAAATTGTAATCATATGTATAGTGGTTTCCAGAGTTCTGGAAGTTGTGGGGTAGAGGGAACCCCTGAATTTGTAAGCAGCTGGACAGGAGTAAAGGTGGCCAGGAGATCCCCCAACTTGCGGCTGCTGTTAAAATAAGGATAGTCTTGGAGGGGGTGTGTGTGTGTGTGTGTCTGTGCTTTGTGAAGTTTGGCTTAACTCTGGGGAGCTAGAAGTCACTGACAATAAGTAACAATGTGATCTAATGGACAATATACTTAGAATAAATAGGCCAAACAACATGGACTATTTCTCATAATGATCCTCAAAACAAGCTCACTCCAAAGCACATTCCAAAGCACATTCCAAACTCAGTGAAGTGCAGAGGGACTGGGGGAGAGTTGTGATGCAATATAGATACCTGCTTCCTCCTGATTGGAGGTTGAAAGTTTAAGTCTATTTAGAAAACTATTGAACTCAAACAATTTCCCCTGAATGTGGTTTTTATAAATATTGGCTGGTAATAATCTTGACTTTGTCTTTCCAGTAAAGCACCTGGAATGTTAACTTTCCTCAACTCTCGCTTGGATGCAGAGCCACAGACCTTAGAAGGTAATCAGGAGATATTTCAGTTGATTCCCTCGTAGAAACTGCAGAGTCCTAAACATGGATTGGAGCTTGCATGACAAGTCATTTAATTCTTTGTCGAAATGACTCGAGAACAGCCACACACTAGGTAAAAATTCCTCTAAGACAATCATTTTTAATCCCCACTCCCACCATCCCAACACTAGCTACTGGCCTCTAAAGTTGTATTCTGTTTATCATGGTCACAGAATTTTTAGCATGGATGAAATTTTAAATAAGGTGTTACCAGTTGCCTTGTCCTGATTGGGTGGGTGGGTGGAGGGTTGCCAGAAAATTACCCAAATAACACCTGGAAATGAGTCACGTAATTTGCTAGCATATCCTCCAAAGACAAACTTCTGGCAAAATGTATACCAAGATAACTAAATACAGGAATTTATTGATGTGCTTATCACTAATAACTTGGTTAAAAGATCAAGATTGGTACCAAACAAGAATAGATTTTAGAATTTATTTATGACAACTAGTTAGTTGGGTCAGTTGTCTCTTCAAGCTATACCTCATTCAGTAAATAAAAACATGCATGTGTCTCTTTGAACTGTGTGAAAGAAAAGCATCTACTTTAACTAAAAGTGCCACTTAATCACTAAGATATTAATTAAAATAAAGCAGATGGAAAAGGAGGAGTTCTCCTCTGCTATTGTGCTTAGTATTAAGAAAGCCACAATGAGAAAATGCTGGAAAATCAAAAAAAGAAAAGAAAAAGAAATCATTCCTCACTTAGAATCCAAAACTTTATATACTTGCACCTGGAATTGTACACTTTATATATATTTTTAAGTTGATTTGTTTATTTTGATAGAAAAGAGAGCATGCACATGAGGGGTAAGGGCAAAGAGAGAGGGAGACAGAAAGAATCCTAAGCAGTTCTGCACTGTCAGTGCGGGTCTCGAGCTCACAAACTGTGAGATTATGACCTGAGCTGAAATCAAGAGTCAGACACTTAACCAACTGGGCCACCCAGGCGCCCTAGAATTGTATACTTTAGAAGAGTGAATTGTATTTATGTGAATTATATCTCAATAAAGCTGTTATTTTTTTTAAAGGAAAAGAAAAAAACCCTGAAGTCACAAGGCAACCAGACAAACTGAATTCCAAAAGGTGATAAACCTGTCTGAGGAGAGGCAGGGGCACACACATTATCTCCCCTTTGGCAGAACACAGGAGGAAAAGACAAGTAGAAGAAAACACCTGAAATTTTATAGAATTTTTAAAGGCTAAGTCCCTGGGGACCCTAGACATAAAAGGGTCCAGCTCTTTTTCACGGGTTTCCTCCAAGTTCTCAGGAGAAAGACTGGGAGAAGGGGGGAAGAAATATGAACAACAGCCCATCGGTGGAGAGCAGGCACAAAACCCCACTTGCTTCCTGGGGACATTCTTTAGCATTCAAAGCAAAAGCCAGAAGCTGCCAGGGATGGGGGGGCCGGGGGGGGGGGGGGGGGGGGGGAAGGACCCAAAGCCTGCATTGCTCCAAAGCAGAGGCTTGCCACTACCAGGGGAGAGGGCAGGAATGCTGAGAAATAAAATCTTGTATCTGAGTTCTTTCTGAGTGTGCAATAGTGCTTTGTGGTATATGAGCTGGATATGAAAACAGGACCAGGAGATCCTACCTTGCAGTGTGTCAAGCAAGTACGACAAAGCATTTTTCTTAGAAAATTCAAGAAAGTTATAAGCATGTGTTAAAAGATTTAAATATTAAAAAAATAAATATTTAAGATATTTGAAATTTATGGAGATGAAGCTTATCTTCCTAAAAGATGGCGTACGTCCAGCTGCAGCCCAATGGGATGATAGGGAAAGAAGGCTGACAAGGAGACCTGCAGCACTGCCCCTTGGTCATTCTGTTCCCTAAGATGCCTGGGGACCAGCAAAGGTCCAGAGTGCATTTATTTTTTTTACTCATATGACGGGATTACAAAAGATCATACAGTCAAGGAAAGAGATGATAACATGAGAATTTAGAGATCTTAGAGGAGTTAAAACCCCGAAAATAATCAATCCTGGAACAGTTTAGAATTTAGATTTTCTTAAGTTTCAGCCATCAGTACAAGTTCAGGGCAAAAAATGAAACAGTAGACAGTCAACAAAATGGAGATTTAAAGAAAAGCATTAAATATTAAAAACTGCATCAGTCAGATGCAGAAAAAGGTCTGTACTGTGGATATAAATGAGTCACAAAGTACTTGCTTTCTTTTGAAGTGACTTGGTTACAATACCAGAACCCAGACTGCACACCAAATGGCAAAACCCCTAATACATATGGAACAATGATGAGCCTTTTCTTTTTAAGAGTGTGAACATTTGCAGCTTCTAAGTACAGCACTGGAGATTCTGGGCTGGCATTCCTTTGAGAAACTGACATCAAGACCTGGAGAATGGCACCTCAGCTATCTTTGGTGATTAAAAAAAAAAAAAAAAAGAAAGAAAGCGACCACAGAAGTTTGTGTTATCTACTTCCTGTTCTCCAATGCCTTCTACCACCAAGAAGTAAATGAACTGAAATTAACATATAGCAGGTTGGTTGGTTGGTTGGTTGGTTGGTTATTTATTTATTTATTTATTTATTTATTTATTTATTTATTTATATTTGGTGAAAACAGGTGACTTGGACACTCCAGTTGGCTAAAACAAATGCCATTTACTCAGCAAAACGTTTCCCAAATGTTAACTAAAGGTTTGATTTTTATACTGGGCACTGCAACCTATGACTTCTTTTTGGTTATAATCTGGAATTCACAATCGTTTTAAATTTTTCCTACTCACTGAGAAAAGAGTTTTCAGTAAATTAATCTGTCAATATTAAGTTTTGAGTGTCTACACCATAGCTGATAGCTAAAGCTAATCCTCTACAGACACCAATTTTTCCCAAATCACTTTGGTCATGTGAATTCCAAAAGCATTTCCAAAGCATTCATTCGCCTGCAGTGCCATTCTAGAGGCTCACCTCAGGTATCAGCTTCTCCAAAAACTCTTCCCTTCCTCTTCAGGAAAACCATGAGATTTCGGAGAACAGTATCGCAGGCAGAGCAAGTAGCAAGTGCAAGTGCAAACAACATGAGATGCTGGACAGAGCTTGGTGTGTCTAAGGGACAGGGATGGAACATGGCCACTGTGGCTGGAAGCAGTGATCCAAGTGGGTGGGAGAAACAGGCACTAGACCCTTTGGGATCTTGGTAAGGAGTCTTGATTTTTATTCCAAATAAATTTGAAAGTATTGGAAAATTTCAATTATTAGAGTTACATGAGTTGAATGAGTGAACAGCATATGAACTACTTCAACAGTCTTCCAAATGTTTCAGACTCAGGAAGGATAAAAACTAACATCATCTTCTCTTGTTCTTTCTGCCTTTTCTCATATCTTCTGACAGTAAGCAAGGTATTTTCATTTTGATCTCACTCAGTTTTGGTAAAGGCTTATTTTTCCTATCACATCCTTTATCTAATATAAAAATTCAGTATAAGGAAATTAAAGTACAAAAATCTCAGTAAACTTCCACTAATTTAAGGATTCAAGAACAAGTTTGATTAACAAAGTAAAATGGAAATGAATACATTTTGTGTAAAGATATTGATGTATAGTTTCAACTATGTTCAGAACAGAATCTGCCTGCAAGTTCCTTAAATATGTTAGAAGCCCTCTGAGTAGGGGTCAAGTAAAAAGCTACTCATTCTCCCCAAAGAATTCCTTTTTAAGTGTCAAAAAATGCCAGGTAGCTCCAGGAAAGACTAACCTGTCTGCCAGAATCTGATGACTTCAGCATTCTGAATTTATGTTAGCAACGTACACATACAGACAGGATACTTACTCTACTTTAACAAAAACACACCTCTGCACATAAAGGCAGGAGTAGCTGTATGAAAGCAAGGACTCTCAAAGACACAATGCCATTTCTTAAAACAGAACAATAAAATCCACTGTTCTCAGCATTTTATGAGAGCTGAAAGAAAGTTCCCTCTGACAATAATATCAAGGATCTTAATAAATAAATGAGAAAAGATATGTCAAAGACTAAAGCAAGACAGTAAAACATAAAAGCCAGAGAGAAATTTCTTAACTGGTTTATGATACATACTCCCACAAATCCACGAGGTTCGATGTGACTAATAAGCCACCTTTTTGAAAGACATCAGCACCTCCTACCCCTTCTGAAACTGCAATGATAACAGCAACAACCATCTGCTTGCTACATAGGATAGAAAGACAGCATTTTTATTCTACTTAGAGTCGTACTGAAGTGTCTTCTGAAAAGAAAGGAAGAGACAGGAGAGACAGAACATCTAGAAGAATTAGCTACTAGAGAAAAAAATCACATCAAGGTAACCGTTACACGGAACAGACCATTACTATGAAAAACAGAAAAGCAGAAGTGCAGAAGAAAAAAAATTGCAAGAGTTAAACACATGAGAATTAGAAAAGCCTCATTTCTATTTGTACTTAAGATATGAGGGAATCTAGCCTAGGCAAAAAGAGGAAGAATTAAAAAGCAGAAAGGTGGCTATAGAAGACTGCAAAATGCCCACCTCTGACACTAAAAGAGGAGACCGCTATGGCACGGATCAGCACAATCATAATACTTCCGTCAAAGGAAGTATTTTCTTGGATAAACTCAAGGTCAGGGATATCCCTATGTTTCTCTAAAGATAGGGGAAACTCTGAAAACACACCATCTTCAAGTTTTAAAAGAAAATGTAATAAGCTTAGGCCCAAAGGAGTAAGAAATCTCCCACTGATTTAAGATAATAAAGTAAGAAATTGGATTTTCTTAAAAAAATCTTAGCAATAGAAACAAAACACTATTATTTATTTACATATGTATTTATATACCATTCTTCCAATTTTATTCGTTGTAACAAATGTCTGTTTAGAAAATGTCACTTCTGCTTCCATAAGTAGGATCACATTGGATAAAGGATCCTGGTACAAGTAGAAAAAGAATGGCGCGTGGGGGTGGGGGTGGGAAATAGTAAAAGTCTGACTTGCTTCTCTTCCTTTTTCAGTCAGTAGATAACTGTGGCCTTGAACATTTCTCCCAGCATCTTTGGCCCTGTATTTTCTATCTAAACAAAAACAATGATATCATCTTACTGGTCTCACAGAGCCAATGTGTATAAAAAATGCCATGTAAATTTCAAGTTTTGTTGAAGGAGTTCAAAGTGGTAAACTTGAGAATTCAGTGTAGTATAGTTTCAGGCTGAGTTTTCATGTTTCCTGAACGGAAACATTAACTAATCTGAAGGTTAAAATCACTCAATGGTCATTTTTGCTAACTTGATCTATGTTGATTGTTAAGAATGTTACAATTCAAAGGGAGATATCACATTATATTTGGGAAACTTATTCTAGATGCAATTAGAGGGCTTGTCCTTTCAAGGGTAGGAATTATGGAAGAAAGGTTTAAATGCAAAATGACTTTTTAGACAGGTTTAAATGCAAAAAGACTTTTACTTACTATAGAAAGTAATTTAATACTTTACTAAAAATCTCTAAAATCTATAAAGAAAAATGGCACGAGTAAAAAAAATCTTAGGTGGAGACATAGAATTTCATTTTGTTGTTTTATTGTGGGGGGAAAGTGGAATATATGAAGTAGCATTAAAAAAATTTTTTTTAAATTTTTTTGTAATTGTCATAAAACATTTATAGTTGTCATGAATGACCGCTTAAGTTGACATTTATAATAGTGATTAAAAAAAGAAACTTCCATGCAGTTAAATGGATATTTCCTCTTATCCTAATTTAATTAAAAGTTACATCTTACTACTGAGACCTATGAATGCCACATCTTCTCCCATAGGCAAACTGAAAAACTAGTGCTTTTTAATGCTAAAGTGTAACCCAGTGATTAAAGATGTCTGCCTTGATACTTTATATCCCTTTTATTTATTTTTTTATTTTTTTAATTTTATTTATTTATTAAAAAAATTTTTTTTTCAATGTTTTTTTATTTATTTTTGGGACAGAGAGAGACAGAACATGAACGGGGGAGGGGCAGAGAGAGAGGGAGACACAGAAATCGGAAACAGGCTCCAGGCTCTGAGCCATCAGCCCAGAGCCTGACGCGGGGCTCGAACTCACGTACCGCGAGATCGTGACCTGGCTTAAGTCGGACGCTTAACCGACTGCGCCACCTAGGCGCCCCTATATCCCTTTTAAAAATGAGGGACATCTGACTCTATGGTTTTATAGAAATATCTCACCAACACTTAAAGATTAAAATTAAGTTAACTCTTTATTTAAAAGTTTTTTTTTTTTTAATGTTTATTTATTTTTGAGAGAGAAAATGAGTGTGAGCAGGGGAGGGGCAGAGAGAAAGGGAGACACAGAATCTGAAGCAGGTTCCAGGCTCTGCACTGTTAGCACAGAGCCAGATGCAGGCCTTGAACTCGTGAACCATGAGATCATGACCTGAGCTGAAGTTGGATGCTTAACCAACTGAGTCAGTCACCCAGGTGCCCCTTAAGTTAAACCTTTATAAATAAGGCTGAGAAGATACAAAGTAAACATGACAGTCCCAACCCTTAAGAAGCATCTATTCCAGTAAGGAAGATAGATTTTTAAACTAGCTATAATTGAAAAGCCAAATAAAATAGTGCATTAAAAGAGCTCAATCGAGATTATTAATTCTGACAGGTGGCATCTGGGAAGCTTTTGTGGCAAATGTGGCATTTAAGCAGTATCTTGAGGGGTATGTTATTTATACAGGTGGACAGGTGGGGCTGGCATTACTGCGTGATGAAGCAGAGTCCTGAAAGTATCTAATACACTTAAGTAAATGTGAGACATGCAGTTTTTCACTAGAGGGCAGGGAATGTGGCTTATTTCACCCACTGCTATAGCAACAACATCCAGAACACTGTCTGCTGCAAGATAAATATTTATTCAATAAATTAATGAACTGACATTGGGTAACTGAAAGGTAAAAGACACTGACTTACAAACTTAATCCAGAAAATCTGAAGAATATATAGATAATAAAGACCATTGCAGGTTTTAGCAGAAGAGAATAAAATGATCTGCTATATATTTTACTATTAAAGTTCTGGAGGTAATGCCAGTTGATTGGAGAGGTAAGTCCATTGGGAAGGTGAGATAAAAGTCACAAGGATTACAAAGAAGGGTACGGATATGGGACTCAGAGGTAGAACTGACAGGAATTAAAGATGTTCCTAGAAATTTCCCAATTGAGTGATTAAGAGAATGGTGGTATCATTACATAAGAAAACAGGCAAATCACACACTTCAGTAGAGAAAGAAATAAGTTCAGTTTTAGGCACATTCAACTTAAGGTGTTATTGGAAATCTATATGGAGAAGTTTAACATAAGGGCAGTTAGAATTGGGGTTCAGAGGTGAGCCAGGATGAAAGCTATAAACGAACTCAATCAAAAGGTATTTATTCTAACTGCCTACTCTACACCAGCACCAGTATTTGAGGTGTTAGTGTAGCGGTAGTAGTTATGAGAGTACACAACCTGGATGAGAGACAAGACCTTGAGAAACTTACATACACCCACTGAAGAGAAAAGAGGGTAGAGAGTCACTGGAGGACATTAAGTTAAAATGGTGAGATCAAGGGAACACTTTTAAAGAAGAAACTTAAGACATGAATGTATACAACCTATTATTGTATTCAATAATATTGATTTGTATACAATTCAATTGTATTCAATACAATTGAATTGTATACAACCTAAGAATCTTTCCTAATTCTGTAGTTCCCTTCTGAATACAAATAAAAAAATTCAAAGAAGTGATAAATAGGAATTAAGCCTTTCAAAATGAAAAATGGGAACACATGAAACTCACAAATGTCTCAAGGAACCAGTGGTCTAGAAGAAAATGAAAAAAGAAATATGGCTCTAGCCTTAAATCTGCTATGGTAACATGAAGTTAATCATTTAGACTATTTGTCTCTAGCTACTCACACAGAAATAAGAATTAAAAAAAAATGGAGTTTGGGGAAAAACACCAATATGAACTTAGCAATATATTGAGTACTACTGAAGGATACTTAAATATAAGACATAACTCCTGCCCTCAAAGAAGTTACAAAGTCAATATGAACTCAAATCATGTGAGTATGAACTCAAATCCTATGAACTCAATAAAGAGTTCCAAATGAAAGAGTAAATATCAAAGAATAATCCACATACAAGTTACCATTAATGCAAATCAGGACAGCAAATGCCACACTAATACTCTAGTTTGAGGGTACTCCCTCATGGACCGGAGTTGAGATGCTACTGATACTAAGCTGAGTTCACTTAAACACAGCTTAGATTATATACCCATTACCATAAAGCAGTTTGACTAGTTTAAAGTATATTTTCCAGAAGTTAGATTGAAAGTCTGATGAATGAAGAGAAACTGTTTGGTAAAATACAATCAATAGCAAATAAGGAAAGACTAAATAAAGAAAAACTGTCAAGCTGTGGCAGAGTCGTTGACTTAACCCTCTGGGTGTATAATTCTATTAGGAGGAGTTCTTGGAGAAGAACAAGGGCATAAACCTCTTCAAGAGTTCCAATACTTGATAACAAAGCACCTTTCAGGAATGGTACACCAATGCATATTCTTAAAATTGGTTGAAAAAGTTCTTGTCCTTGGGGTGCCTGGGTGGCTCAGTCAGTTAAGCATCTGACTTCAGCTTAGGCCATGATCTCTGGGTTTGTGAGTTCGAGCCCTGCATAGGGCTCTGTGCTGTTGCTCACAGCCAGGAGCCTGCTTCAGCTTCAGATTGTCTCCCTCTCTCACTCTGCCCCTCCCCCGCTCCTGCTCTCTCTCTCTCTCTCTCTCTCTCTCTCTCTCAAGAAAAAACATTAAAAAAAAATGAAAAAAAAGTTCTTGTTCTTGATGGAATAAAGATGTATTATTACCTTTAATGAAAGCTGTTCCATTTGATCAGTTGGACTTCATCTGGAAATGCCTATTACTGATGTGTAGAGCTCATACATAAAAGAGAGATATTTTGTCATCAATGCAAACTCCTAAAGGAAGATCATCTACACCAACCTCATGTTTCCACACTATAGAGCATAAAATTGTGATGAAATGACTGACTGCAAATTTAGCCTGTCTTCCTGCTTTCTGGCAAATCTTTTCTTTTTGATCCTTTGGCCATGATTCCCAGTGACAGCCAATTGGAAATCTCTGCTTTCCCTAAACTCCATTGTTAGCCTCAATCCTTTACCTACCCTGACCTGTCAGACCATGAGCATCCACGATGGAGTAATTCACAGAGTCCAGAATAACAGTAAGACATATTGGAAGTTGAATAAATTACTACTAGACTGTCATGGCACCCCTTACAAAGGCATGTATCAGGCACACTTGGCTTAAAGTCCCAGCTCTGCTTCTTGTTCACTATGTCGTCCTGGGCAAATTAGTCTTTCTATGCCACAGTTTCCTCATCAACAGAACAGCATTTAATAGCTACTTCACAGGGTTATTATAAAGGACCTAAGGCAAGGCATGGCATATGGCTGGCACTCAGTAATGGTTAGCTTCTTTCCTATCTCCAAGTTGGTCTGCTTTTTGCCAGGATTTATCAGTTTTATATGGATTTTTACATAGCTCCACTTCATTTTCAGAGACAGTGAGGAGACATAGATGGGTCTTTTCTATTACAAAGTAAATGTTCCTGGCACTGACGGATTTCTACAATTTAATTACATCACATCTCTTTAAATCCATCCCATACTCCTCCTCCAAAAATCTTTCTACCATAGCCAGATTAGATTTAATCAATTTTCCCGACATCTTGAATATTTAGATCCATATGCACTTTTCTTCCCATTTCCACAACTCACTAATTATCCAAATCCATTTCATTGTTAAGACACAGTATTATTAGTGTTATTTGTCTACAACATTTATTGAACACTTTCTATGTGGCAGATACTGTTTGTTCTAAGTGTATTACATGCATTATCTCAATCTTCACAGCCCAATAAGATATTCTATCATCTCCAGTACTGAGATAAGAACACATATTTGCTTTTCTCTCTAGACTGTATGCTTTTTTATGTCATGAACTGTGCCTTGCACTTAAAAAAATTTTTTTTTAATGTTTACTTATTTTTGAGAGAGAGAGAGACAGAGCATGAATGGCAGAGGGTCAGAGAGAGAGGGAGACACAGAATCCAAAGTAGGCTCCAGGCTCTGAGCTGTCAGTTATCAGCACAGAGCCTGACGCGGGGCTCAAACCCATGGACCGTGAGATCATGACTTGAGCCAAAGTCAGAAACTCAACCAACTGAGCCACCCAGGTGCCCCTCATTTTTTTCTTTGTATGATCATGTAGGTAAGGAGGAATTCAACAAATATATTCATATGTATGAACTGACTGCAGTTTCACATTTTGCTTAAGCTGCTATAATACTCACTTTTATCAAATCTATCACTTTGTCAGTCTATAAAGTTGGTAAAAAGGTGTGCTGTTGTAATTTATAGTAAGAAACATATATTCGGTCTTTGTCCCTGCACATAGCTCCTGAAGTCCGAAGTGTTGAGACCTATAAAAAGTGTTTTTTGATATGTTAATGAGGTGACTTTTGGAAAGCACTAACCTAAGGATGAGGAATGGTGGTCAGTGGAGCCAACCATGTGATTATGGGATTGGAATTTTGGAGGGGAGACGGGATGGAGACTGAATTCAATCACCAATGGCCAATGAATTAATCAGACATATCTTAAGTAACAAAGCCTCCATAAAAAACCCAAAGGGACAAGGTTTGGAGAGCTTCCATGTTGATGAACCAGAACGCATCCATGTGCTGTCTTGCCAGGCCTCAAACTCTACAGGGATAGAAGCTCCTTTGCTTGGGACTTCATCCCACGTAGCTTTTCAGCTGGTTACTGATTCTTATTCTTTGATATCCTTTGACATAAACAGGTAATCTAGTGAGTAAACTGATTTCCTAGAGTGAGCTCCTCTAGCAAATTAATCAACTCAAGGCAGCAGTGGTGGGCGGGGGGGAGGGTCATGGAAACCTCTGATTTATATAGTCAGTGGGTCAGAAGCACAGGTAACAACCTGGACTTATGACTGACATCTGAAGTGGAGGGCAGATTTGTGGGACCGAGCCCTTAACCTGTGGAATCCGATACTATCTCTCAGGAGATTGTGTCAGAATTGAGTTGAATTGTAGGACACTCAGCTGGTGTTGGAGAATTGATTAGTGATTTGGGGAAAAAAAAACAAAAACAAACACATGTTGAAATTAGTGTCAGAATCTTAAAAGGTCACCTAAATTTTATAGATATAGTATTTCTAGGGGCTGTATCTATCTGTAGACATACAGTAAAGATTCTGTGTATGTGGTAATAGTGATGGGTGAAGCAGTAGGGTTTGATACAAAGAAATCTTTGGGGGGGGGGCACCAGGATTATGTCAGTTAGATCAATCTTCATTAAGGCCACTGTGAGCAACAGTGAAAAAATGCAAAGCAATAAAAAATTATGAATAAGCACAAGCAAACAAAATCCATAAAATACGACATTAAATTCAACCTTGTTTTGTAGATTTCTTAAGACATTACAATAGGGAAAGAAGAAAAACTTAGGAAGTCCTGTTTCTTTACTGGTTTGGTGCTATAGTAAAAGCCTAATTTTTCTTACATATAAATCAACATCTAACAATATCATCTCTCCTTATGTGAGAAATAATCATTTGGGATGTTTACAGAATATAATGTGCTTCAGGAGACTTTCTTTTTCTTTTTTTTTTTTTTAATGTTTATTTATTATTGAGAGACAGAGAGAGAGACAGAACATGAGCAGGGGAGGGGCAGAGACAGGAAGAGACACAGAATCCGAAGCAGGCTCCAGGCTCTGAGCTGTCAGCACAGAGCCCAAGGCGGGGCTCTAACTCACAAACTCAGATCATGACCTGAGCTGAAGTCAGAAGCTTAACCGACTGAGCCACTCAGGTGCCCCATTCAGGAGACTTTCTTAAATCCTACCGACTGAGCCACCCAGGCACCCCGAGACTTTCTTAAATCCTAGGACTATGGTAGATAGGATTTATTTTATTCTTAGATGTCCTGAGAATTTAGTAGGAACACTGAAATCACAGTTCTCTTTCATAACATTATCTAGCCCAATCCAAAGACACTGGAACACTTAACAGGTAACTACTAAAGGAAGAGCAAGTCACTTTCAAGTAACAGTTGAGACTAAATCACAAATAATGGAAAACTGCATATTTTTAAGCAAAATTATTAACTTAAAAAAAATGAGCCAATTTCTGTTCAACTTACGAACATAAAATTTTTCACACTTCTATATAGTTACCTTTTTTACAGACCAAAAATGCTGAGATATTCAAATAAGCTTGCTTATGATTAAGGCTGAAAATGAGAAAGGCTACTGTGATCAAACCATATGCTTAATTCATAAGGAGAATAAAAGAAGTGCCAGTGTATAGCACATTCCAGTGAGGAGGAGAAAAAAAAGTTAATTAATTCAACTCAATTTTAGCTGAGGGCATTTTTCCACAACTGCTGAACCCTAGCATGTGCCAGGCAGCTAAAATTACACTAAAATGTGTAAGCCCTGTTGTTATTTTAGAGATAATCCAGGAAGCAAAACAAAGCCAAAAATTCTCACTGCATTTTTAACATGAAATACTTTAATTTCCAATCAAGTGGATACTTTTCTTGTTTTAAGGTCTTTTTGTATTGTTTCTTTTGTGCATGAAAGTTTACAGGTTAAAAAGTGAAAACAAACACAAAAAAATAACAAGTGATTTTGCATGTATTTCCAACACACTGTTCACTCTCTAAAATAATTCTTACCAGTCTTTGTTTCTGAAGTTCCTCTCTAAGTACTCTATCTTCTGGTAAAACATCACATAACAAAAAGTAATTGTCTTGTTCTTCTGTTGAGAGATTAGGAAAATAAATGAGAAATGATATTTATCATCTTTTCCCAGAAAGATTTATTCTTTTTTAAAAAAAAATTTTTTTTTTCAACATTTATTTATTTTTGGGACAGAGACAGACAGAGCATGAACGGGGGAGGGGCAGAGAGAGAGGGAGACACAGAATCGGAAACAGGCTCCAGGCTCTGAGCCATCAGCCCAGAGCCTGACGCGGGGCTCGGACTCACGGACCGCGAGATCGTAACCTGGCTGAAGTCGGATGCTCAACCGACTGCACCACCCAGGCGCCCCCCCCTTTTTTTTTTTAACGTTTATTTATTTTTGAGACAGAGAGAGACAGAGCATGAACGGGGGAGGATCAGAGAGAGAGGGAGACACAGAATCCGAAACAGGCTCCAGGCTCTGAGCCATCAGCACAGAGCCCGACGCGGGGCTTGAACTCACGAACCGTGAGATCATGACCTGAGCCGAAGTCGGATGCTTAACCGACTGAGCCACCCAGGGGCCCCAGATTTATTCTTTTAAAAAACATACATACATATATATATACATACATACATATATATATATGTATGTATATCTATTAGGATCTTTCTTCTGGTACACAGCTCTGCTTTAGCTTTATTGAAGTCAGGCAACATAAACAGAACAATTTAATTTTAGCTATCGTGAAAGTGAGAATTCTAATATGAGAAAGTAAGATTATCCTTTGAATTTTTGCATTGTAGGGAAAAGATAGTAGCTAAGACGTATACTTACCAAGTGGAGCTGTGGAATTGATTCTTATCACACTACAAAAATCTGTAACAGGCTGTTCAGTGAACCTTTTCCTCCAATATAAAATGTACCTTAGAATAATCAAAAAGAAAGGATGGTAAGAAGACTCAATATGCTACTTACTTTAGAATGATAGGGTTTGATAAGAACATTTAATTATCCCAAAACAATAAAATTGTTGACTGATAATTGCTAGAAAATTTGTAAATGGAAAGGCGGCAGAGCATTGTAGAAATATGAAATAAATATTCAATGAAATGAAATTACTCTGTAAAGGAATGGAAATGATTAAACTTTACTATTCCCAAATTCAATAAACAGATATATGGGAACATTAAAAATGATTTATTTTTATGTGATAAAGAATTTTTTCTGAAATTGCATCTATGGTTATATGAATTTTAAATGTAACAATGCTTAGACAGGCTTTATCACACATTTTCCAATACAATGAAAGCTGGGTGGTCATCTTATACACAAAAAGTGTGGGTTCAGCTTATCCTGTCGGGTCACCAATTGTGGGTTCAGCTTTTGGCTTTGTCCAGCAAGGGTGAGAATGGCAGAAAGGACGGATTACTCAAGACTCTGCAAGAGAGCTGAGAGGGAGGCCAAGGGAAGTCTCCCTGAGCTGCTCTCAGGCTCCCATATTTATTAGGCATACATTATAGGGAAAACATTGTGCAATATGTCAGTGGCTACGTGCCAGTAAGAAAGTATAGAAAGCATGCAAAAAAACAAGGCATTCCCAAGACTACAAAAGAGCAGATGCTGAAAGCAGGGTGGAGAACAAGATAAGATATTCCACAGATAACTTGGTCTAAGGAATTCATGAGCACAAGCAGGACCCAACCCCTATATAGATATTAACCAGATACTGGTCTGCATTAACTAGATACTGGTCCCCTGTTTTCAGCAGGGTGAGAAAGCAGTGTAATGTGTTCCCTATAATCTCCTTAACCAGGACATAGCTATTTGGTTTCCCACAAAAAAGAACTGAAGGCAAAATAATAAGGCAATGAGAAGTCAGTCTAAATTCAACACATATATAACAAGACAGAGAAATTTCATTTGTGCCCACTGTCTGAAATGAGGCAGATGATTGGAAAAATAGCCAAGCTTATAATTCCTGTATCTGCTGAGCAGAATTAGAAGAAGCACATTGGCTAAATTTAAAAGCAAAGCATAACACCCAAACCTGCATTATCTGATGAAAGGAGGAGTAAGATGACAGGATTCAACAAGCTGTTCATCTTCCCATTTATCTAACAAGATTTCTATTGGCAACTGCAATCTCATTATCAAATGGTACCAAGAAGAGAATGTGGTCTCCTTCATGTGGAGAAAGGCAATGGAAAGGTTGACTATATAGCTGACAGCTTATCAGGCTATATGGTTGATAGATAAAATACAATCCAAAACCCCAAACACTTAGAACAGAAAAAGAAAACCTGTGAAAAAGATGGAACTTACTGAAATAGATTTAGTAACAGACAGTAAACATTTGGACATTTCACTTTTAAAATGTTTATTTTGAGAGAGAGTGCATATTCACGCATGAGCGTGGGGAGGGGCTGAGAGAGAAGGAGAGAGAATCCCAAGCAGGCGCTGCACTGTCAGTGTGGAGCCTGATGGAAGGGCTTGAACTCTTGAACCATGAGATCATGACCTGAGCCAAAGTTGGAAGCTTAACTGACTGAGCCACCCAGGCACCCCTTAAATAGCTTGTTATAGCAACTAGCAATGTTTTGCACATAGTAGTAGGTTAACAAGAATTTTTTTTTTTTTACTGTTTATGCATTTTTGAGAGAGAGAGAGAGAGAGAGAGAGAGAGAGAGAGAGATAAAGCATGAACAGGAAGTGGGGCAGAGAGAGAGGGAAACAGAATCTGAAGCAGGCTCCTGGCTCTGAGCTGTCAGCACAGAGTCCAATGCAGGGCTTGTACTCGTGAGATCATGACCTGAGCTAAAGTCAGATGCTTAACTGACTGAGCCACCCAGGTGCCCCAAGAAATGTTTTTAAGAGGTAGAAGAGCATTTAAAAATTCCTGTAAGGTTCTCTAAATAGACTTCAACTCTCCATATTTTGTCTCTTTTTTATTCTTACTTCCCCTTTTCTTAACATTATTGTCCTGACCCCACGGTCCTCTACAGAAAGGGCATTCATGTACTCGAAAAAAAAATTGGTGCCGGGAGAGAGGTCTGAGAGAGAGAACTGTGACACATATAAATATAAACAGATGACAACACTGAGTATGGAATATATAAGGAAAAGAAGTAAAAGACTAAGGTATGAAAATAAAACCACGTTTTTAGTTTTTTCTTCTCATGTACAACCATACTGAGGACCTGGTTGGTTAAGTAAGCAAGGAGAGAACTCTTTCCTTATAGAATAGTGCTAGACCTTATCTTAAGAGATCTGAAAATGACCTATCTGAGGCTCCAACTCAGCCTCAAGCCATAAATACTGACCCTATGTCTAGTGTGTTGGCTTCCATATTGGAAGTGTCAGATGCAGAAGGCAAGTGCGTATCAGATCCATCAACACATACAAAAAGAAGAAAAGTATCTACAAAAGGCTGAAACATTATTCTTTGGTCACTTGGGGCAGCTACAGCACTTACACAGCTACTCTTATTCTCATTTTTTTCCATTCCCCAGCGGTTGCTTAACCCCTCCTTGCCCCTTCCCCTGGACAAGGGGAGAGACAAAAAGGGAGAAATAAAAGGCAAGAGACTTAAGAAAATAAAAATGGCATTCGTAGCCATTTTTCTCATTCTCCCCTCGGCATATTTTCTATTGCAAAGTGGTGCCAGGGATGAAGGAACACAGGAGAACCTCTACTCCTGTCAGGAAAAGAAGATGTATTGTTCTTCCAAACTGTACTACACAGCCATCTATTTTCATGACAAATCAAATCCATACAGTGGAACTGGGTGCCGAGGTAACAGAGTTAAAAAAAAGCCAGGAAAGTCAAGTTCGATGTGAAGTTTCATCATGGCTACTGATACAATACAATACATGGAGAGGTTCTTCATTCCTGATTACATTCCACTGAAGGCTATCTGGGTGCTATTGAATGCTAAGGCATCATTTAATCTGTCTCTTCATTTTTTCTTATTTGTCTAATTTATTTAAAGCTAAAAACGCAATCACTCAATATTTTTTATTTATCTATCTATTAAATTTTTTAAAAAATGTTTATTTTTGAGAGAGAGAGAGAGAGAGAGAGAGAGAGAAAATGCGAGTGGGGGAGGGGCAAAGAGAGGGAGACACAGAATCCAAAGCACGCTCCAGGCTCTGAACTGTCAGCACACAGCCTGATGTGGAGCTCGAACTCATGAGACATGAAATCATGACCGGGCTGAAGTCGAACACAACCGACTGAGTCACCCAGGCACCACTGAAGTCACTCAATATTTAATTTTTTTTAATGTTTATTTTTATTTTTGAGAGAGAGACATAGTGTGAACAGGGAAGGGGCAGAGAGACAGAGAGAGAGAGAGAGAGAGAGAGAGAGAGACAGACAGACAGACAGACAGACAGACAATCTGAAGCTGGCTCCAGGCTCTGAGTTGTCAGTGCAGAGCACGATGTGGAGCTTGAACCCATGAACCATGAGATCATGACCTGAGCCGAAGTCAGATGCTTAAACAACTGAGCCACCCAGGTGCCCCTGTAGTCACTCAATATTTAAAGGCAGCCAAGAAATGATATGTGATATGAACCCTTTATTTGAAAAACAGTAATCAATGCATCTCGTACTTCAGTGAAAAGCCATAAAAGTAATTATTAGGTCATCAGCAAATACTTTTTTCTTTTAAAAGAATTTCAATCATGTTTCGCTGAACTATCTCATGAAAAAATCCTAGTAATCTTGCTTGCCCAGCCTCTCACTGTAACTGGTGTGCTTACTGACAGGCATAAAGATTTGAGATATGGTTGTTAATTAAATAGCACTGAATTAGTGGAATTTAATATAGAAAGGGGCAAGAATTAAGGAGTTAGCATTTATCTTCTAGGAAAATTTTATTTACTGAATAAAGCTAGCAAATAGCTCAGTATAACTATGGTAGATGGCTCAAAGGAAAGATTTTTTGTCTTAACACTTATTTATTTTTGAGAGAGAGAGAGAGTACAAGCGGGGGGGGGGGGGCAGAGAGAGAGGGAGACACAGAATCCAAAGCAGGCTCCAGGCTCCGAGCTGTCAGCACAGAGTCCGATGTGGGTCTTGAACCCAAGAACTGTGAGACCATGACCTGAGCCAAAGTCAGATGCTTAACTGACTGAGCCATGCAAGGGCCCCACAAAGGAGATTTTTACTTTTGTTTTGCTCTGAGAAAGTTTTACTGTTAACTTTTTTTCTGATCAAGAAGATGTTAAATATATTTAACATTAAAATTTATAGCTTCTTTCTTGTAAAGCACAAAATAAGTCTATCTCATCTATTATATATCATCTTTATTACTCATTGTACTCAGAAGAAACAATTCCTGGGAAGTTATATATGTGTATATACATATATACACACATATACATAAATACATATACATATATATGTAAATACACACACGCACACACACCAGTGACTTTTCTCAAGTTAGGAAAAAGTCCTATGTTAAGAAGATTCCAACTTAACTCTTATCACAAATAGTCAATGTTTACATTGTTTTGGAGAGGAATTTTTAGTTTCCCTAAATAGTAGCAGGGTATTATCTAAAGGAGACCGGATATATTAAAAAATATTTAAAAGTAACAGAGTTTATTTACATACATTCTTAGTCAATTTGAACTAACCACAAGAGTGAAACTTATTAGGAGGACGGCTGACAAGGAAAATTTAGGTTTCCAAATTTAAAGTACATGTTAACCACACACTTTATTTAGAAAGCACTTATATATATCAGCTATGTATTTTTTCTTTTTCTATTTTTTTAAAGTTTATTTATTTTGAGAGAGAGAGACAAAGAGACGGGGGCGGGGGAGGGGCAGAGAGAAAGGGAGACAGAGAATGCCAAGCAGTCTCCATGGTGTCAGCATAGAGCCCAATGTGGGGCATGAACCCACGAACTGTGAGACCATGAACTGAGCCGAGAGCAAAAATTGGACACTTAACTGACGGAGCCACCCAGGCACACCTGTATCTTTTGCTTTTTAATTAAAGCACCTACTTTACTGCATAACTGCATTTAGAGGGCGACCGATTCCAACATTTAACTATTGACTTCTAAGTCTGAGACCTAGTAAATAATTTGATTTTCCTGTCCACACACTGATGAGATTAGTATCAATGATACAAAAGAGAGATTAGTACAAATATAGCTACTTAGCTATCATACATAAGAACAAAGGGAAAATACAAACTCTGATTTAGATATTCCTCACAGATTTTAGGAGAAAGAAAACTTTAATGTTTCTCAATTATCACTGGTAGATCACCATATTTTTCTCCAATTCCTGGGGGAGAATTTGCATTTACATGATAAAGCAGAGTAAAAGAAGAGATGACATCAAAGAGAAGCTGAGTGGTTCAAGACTTAAAGATTATCTCAGGGCACCTGGTTGGCTCAGTTGGTTAAGAGTCCGACTCAAGATTTTGGCTTACTAAGCACCCCCACACTGGGTCAGCCCGGAGCTGCTGTCAGCTTGGGATTCTCTCTGTCCCTACTCTGCACTCAGGCATACTCAAGCGCTTTCTCCCTCTCTCTCAAATAAATAAACACAAAAAGAGAGTATTTCATTTGATAGTCTTGACAATGGTTGCTTGATAAGAATTTGAAAATTTCTAGCCCAAACAGTATCTAAAACAAAATCAACAGATCTGACTACATACAACTAGATACCATATATATAAGGAAGCTCCAAGAATACTCCCAGGACACACACAAACACACACACACACACACACACACACACACACACACACACACAAAAGCACAAATATTTTAACTGAAAATAAAGATTAATGAATGAGAATGAGAAGAATGAAGTTCTTCCTCTGAAACTGTGTAATAATTAGTTTATTCAACCAGCCTGGTGGCATATATCATGCACATAATTCCCCTTTGCTATTCTGTTCTATCTCTGCTTCCCGACCAGGTAACACCAAAATCTATTCAAAAATTGCAATGCTGAGTGGCCATAATAATGCAGAAGGTACTCGACAGACATTCTGTATTGGTGCCAGGCAATTCAGAGGAACATGAAAGGTTAGAGAACAACACCCCTGTGGGCCTTCTGGCTATTCCAACTGGAAAACAAACTTATTCTCAAAGTTTAGAAGTGTTAAGGATTCTAAGTTAAATTTTCTCAAAAGTTTTATTTCGCAAATGATAATTAGAGTTTCAGAACGGCATAAATGCCTATTGAAAACTCAAGCTATAGTTGCAGAAAACTAACATTTCAAATATATCTTTTGTAATAAAAATAGAATAAAATTTTTGGCTACCATCTATTGGATATAAAAGATGTCTCAGGTACTAGTTGGTGCTATATGAAGCACCTGTTTTATGTAACACTCAACAATCTTATGTGAGTCAGCATTTTCCCCTTTTACTGATGAGGAAACTGATGCTTAGAGTAGTTAAGTAGTTTGCTGGACATTACATGGTTAGGAAGTCACCTAAGTCTGTGTTCAACTCTAGGCCTGCTTGGTTTCATAGTCCACTCTCAGTAATATAGGCTGCTGCTTTGCAAGACCCATCATAAGATAGAAACTGCTTGCTAGGAATGATGTGGTCCGGCAGATATAGAGTTCAGATGCAGAGATGTTACAACATCTGAGTTACTACAGTGTTTTGTAGAGAAATCAGGGCAGAATATCTAAAAATGGTTCCTGGCCAGCTATACCAAAATGTATGCTTTTAGTAATTGTACAAAACCAGTTAACTATCATGATAGCATGTACATGGAAAACGCTTCCAAATGTCAACTTGGACTTCCAAGTGTCAACTAATAACAGCATGAACAAAACTACTTCACTCCATTTGCTTAAGAAAAGGCATTTCTCTTCTAAGAACTAGGAACTGGAAAAAAAAATATGCTTATATTACTTGTCTGTTGGTATGAATATTCTAAGTCAGGTGCTCATAGATTAAAGTTTAGCTCACTTTGGGTCCTAGCTGTATAGGTGAGGTTCCTACATTTCACACATGCCCAATGTTGGCAGTTCCCGAACCACTTATCTCTTTCTGTTCTTCATCCTCCTCATCCTCTTCCCCTCAGTACCTCAGGTGACTGATGTCAAGCCTTTGGTTTATTGAGTGACCTCCCCCCACCCCTACTTTTTTCCTGTTTTTTGTCAGAAAACCAGAAAAATGCTCATCACAGCACTTAAGCTGAGAGTTCTTTGGACAATATCCTTTTGGCTTCGCAGGCTCCAACCAAGGATCCCTGTTCCCAACAATGCTTGAAAAAGAATATGATTTTTCACATTTGCACAAGAATAATTTTATATATAAGCTTATATATAAGTTATGTCTTTCCTTTATGGAATACTGAATTTAATTCTCTTATGGCCAAAGCCAAAACTTACCTTTGGAAATCAGCAACCAACTTGATATCAGCTATGACCATCTTATGTTCAATAATCATGTGCTTCAGAAGTTTGTCTTGTTCATCCATAGGAAAATGTTCTTCACAGAAAATACAAGGCACAGATGGAGAACCTTCTAAAGCGGTGGTGCCACCTGGACTTTCTGGCAGGGAAAGCGGCTCCAGGATACAATCCTTACTGTCTGGGAGAGAGAAAAAGCAAAAGCAAGGAAAAAGAAAAAAAAAGAAAAGAAAAGAAAAGAAAAAAAAGAAAAAGCTGCAATCAGCTCTTTAGAAGGATGATTTCTTACCTCCTGCATTAAAAGGAAAAATCCACAGTGCCACAGTGCCAGAGAACAAGATATTTTATTATCATTTTAAGTAGATTCTGCAACCTAGAGGCAGGGAGTTGTGCAAAGCAGCTCCAACTCTCCATTTGCCGGCTTGAATGGGGGAAACCCATTTGTCAGAGCAGCTGTTCAGGCATTCTTGGACACTGGCCAGCGGCAGCAATTCCGGGGGTACTTGCAAGGGGAAGGCTGCAACATGCTGGGTTAAGGTTCTATGGCCCAATTGTGACCTATGGCTGATAGTCATCACACTATGGGAAGTAAATGGTATATTCTGAGGCTCCAGATGATACCAGGCCAGTCTTTTAAGCTGCTTCCTGTTGCACCTGCAAACTCTTTCCTGTTTGATTATCTGTCATGTGCAAAGAAGACAGCTCTCACATTGGGTTGACATAGCATGTGCTGGGTGGCCCAGGTGGTAATTTTTGATGTTGATTTATGTCTACCATTCGCCTGTTACACAATTATGTATCTTAATTCAAGTTCTTATGAACAAAGAGATGAATGATCATTTACTAGACATACACGGTAAACATTTTTTTGTGTATATTATTCATTTTCCTAACATCACCTATGGTATCTTTGAGAGTTGAGCTGTGTAAGATCTATAGCTCTGAATTCATGCCTCAAACCACTGCCAGGTGTGTCAGGAGCCCTCTTCAATGCTCCAGGGGGAAAGACTGGATTGGTCACCTTTAGCTGGCAATTGAGTAGTTAGTGACTGGGCAACTAGCATAAGACATTTAGCATCTGAGGAAGGGCAGGAAACCTTCATAAAGAAAGACAGTTATACCACAGAAAAGCCTTTGGAATTAGCTTACTATTAATTTTATTTCTTGTTTTTATCTTACTTTAACTTGTTTCTAACGGCCTTCTTAATTGCATAATTCACTGAATCAGTTAATGTTGCACTGCTGACCATGGTCTGAGAACTGGACAAGCATTCATTCACTCAACGAAAATCAGCTGAGTATCTACTGAGTGCTGGTCTTTTCTGCTTAACGTTGCATGACATGATTCTTATCATCAAGGCTAAAGTGATTGCAATTTGTTAGATGGTACAAATAAGTTTAAAGGATAAAGAGAGAGAGACGGAAAATGTATAGGGTCTATGGGAGCATGGGGACAGAAGAGTCAACTGAGCTGGAGTGGGAAGGTGTCCCAACGGCCATGTCCTCTAATACATCACTCACAATACTCTGCTCATATTGAAGTATGCTAAATTAAATTTTTATGTTAGTTCCATAAAATTATTTAATACCAGAAAAGGTGGAAATAGGGTATACATGACAACGGAGAGAATATTTAAAAACGTATAAGCACTTTAGAAGCACTATTAACAAAAGTGATGTTACCAACAATTATATTTATTAAATTACATAATGGAAGCAAGGAGTTCTGAACTTCTACAGTTCTTCAGTTGTAGGTTATATCCTTCAGTTGTAGGTTAAATTCTGTAGGAACTTAACTCTCATGCTAAAAATAAGACAGGGAAAGAGAAATAGGTAATAAACAAATGAAACTCTGTATTTTACATCCAATAGAACAGTACAACAAAAGACAGCATATATTCTAAATAGAGGTACCATTAGTAACCATTACATACCATCTAGAAAATAACAGGTACTGTCTTACACCCTTCTCCACGAATTTGAATGATATGTGTAAATTCATTTTGCCTGATCGCAGAAAACAATGTATTAATCATCACCAATAACAAGAGCTAACATTACTAGGTATCTGATATTTGTAAACTACCCTAGCAAAGGGCTTCAGGGCATTTTCTCAATTAATTCTCACTACCTTATTCAGTTGGTACTATTATAACCCTCATTTTCCAGATCAGACTACTCAGACTTAGAAAAGTTAAATCAAGTGGCCTAAACACACAGCAAGTTAAGCCTAAATTAAAACACGACATTATTCTGCCTCTAGTTCCAAAAGGCATTTTCCCCAAGTCTGTGTTTTTCTGTAATGTGTATATTCAGTGCCTTTTTGAATTGGTACGTATTTATAAGTCACGCTGAATCTATGCATTCTGCCAGTGTCCTGCCGTGTCCCTGATACTAGTTCCACCAGCAACTCTTACACAAATCTCAGTAGCCCACATCCTCCAAAAACCACTGGGTACAGTTTATCTGTCACTGTATTCTTTCCTAATGTTTCACTACAAACTCTCTAATCTTCTTCCGAGGTTCATTCCTCCTCCCTTTTGTATGTTCAAGACCCAGTTTCTCTTTCTTCAAATTATTTCTAAGAGAATGAAACTAAATGTTCATACATGGTAGAACCAAACAGCGTGTGGTTACTGTAAAGGCATACAGGAATAAAATCATAAGTATGCAAATTTCATGTATGAGGAACCTGTGGTTTAGGAGATACTAAGTCATATCTGGGAACTCGAGTTACTATGTAATTCAGAGAATAAAAATTTTAATAGAACATTTTTGGACAAGATTTTAGTGTTCTGACTCCTTAATCATTTAGCATCATGTTCAAATTTATGACAGCAGTGATCAAAAGAAGTAGTTTGTTTACCTATGTCTTTCTTTCCCCACTTCAGACTGTTAATCGCTGGAAGGCAAGATGAGTCTTGGTCATCTTTAATTACCTGGCATGCACACTGTGTTACTGCATCATGACTGCCACCGCCACTGTGGGTTAATTCTGTGCCAGGCACTGTTAAGCCCTTTACATGTACATTATTAACGCAATTAACCTTCACAATAACCCTATGACAGAGCTTCCATTTCTTTCCTATTTTATAGTTGAGAAAACTGAGGCACTTAGAGACTAAGTGACTTTCCCCAGACAGCTAGTAAATGGTGGAGCGGGGATTTGAATCCAAGTGGTCTGGCTTAAGCATGAGCACTCTTACCCTACACGTAACACTGAGGAAGTTGGACGTTTTCCTGTAGGAAGTAGAGCCACTCCTATGTTTACACTGATATGGGGAGAATGGGTTGTGAGACGTAAGTCTCCAGATGGGGAGACTGGCAGTTGGGAGACTACTGCAGTGTCCAGGTTGGAGGCAGCCATGTTAGCAGTGCTTGGAGGGAATGGAGAGAGGGGAGGATGCAGAGATTGCAGCGACAGTTCTTGATTACTGGTTGGCCAGAGGGAGTGAAGAAGCCTGGGATGCCTTTTAAGATTCCGGCAGGGGAGGCTGTATGAATGATGGGCACCAATCACCACTTTAGGAATGCATGTGTAGAGGCACTTTTTTGTTCTGTGAGAAGGACAGATAATGAGTAAAGCTTTAGAAGAGCTCAGGTAATCTGCTCCAAAGTTAAACATTCCTGACATGGATTTTGGACAAGGGCAGGAGTGACTGGAGTCTCATGTGATGCATTTACGTTATTTTCTTTGTTTGCCAGCAACCCTCCTCCCCCAGTCCTCTTGAGGGTTTGACTCACTCCATCTCTCCATGTCCAACAATAGCAAATATCCCTATTGCAATTAATTATTGACATGTATATCTGTGCCCCTCGGGTAGTATGGTAACACCTCAGGTCAAGGACTAAATCTTGTTTTCATATCTCTGGTGTACACTATAGTCCCTGAAACATACATGGTATTTGATATGTGCTTGAAAAAATGAATAAGACCAGAGATACCTAAAACTAGAGTTATACCTTTGACTCAGCTTTTAGGTAAGTTCTATTTCAGGGAACACCTGTGGCTGTCTGTATTTAGGGGAACTTCTTCTGCCTCAGATTGAGAGCAGTCCAGAATAATTATAGCCAAATCTTTAGTACTGTGGGCCTTGGTATAATGAGCCCACTGGTAATAAATAATGATGTAAAAATTATACTAAATTCTAATAACAAGTATTACTGAGTGTAATAAAAGTATGTGAGGTTTATTTAGGGATTTTTAACTTCCTTTTTTATTTTTCACCCATGCTCACCAGTAAACAGAGACAAGTTGCATTTGGAACGCAGAGTAAGTTATACCACTCTGGCAGAGGATGTTTCTATAGCAAAGGCCTGAACTCAAGTATATATTTTACTTTAGAGCAATGGTTTCCAAATCTGGAGTGCTTTTTAAAAAGTAATGATTTCAAGGCCTTATTGTTAGATTGACGAAATATAACTTTTACCGAGCAGTAATTCCTAAACTCAAGTCTGGGGATCAATGGTTCAAGGAATGATTCCAAAGGGATTGTGGACATCCTGATCATACATTAGAGTGTGGGTATTTTGAACTCACAGCAAGTCTGTAAATCAGGAATAGGGCCTGGTGGCAAAGCTTACTTGATAGCGTATTCTGTCCTAAAGAGAGCCTCTCAAACTCTAAGCACTGTGTCAGCATAAACAACTTAGTATGATTTGTCTAACAGGTTGTTTATTTCTAGTTGTCATCATAAGAATCATAGTTACACCTTACCATGTAGTAAAAAAATAAATACAGAAATATAGATTTTTTTTTTTTGCTACAGTGACCTTGAACTCGAAAAGGCAAAAGGAAATAAACTCTATCTAGCTCCTTTCAGCAAAGAGGCAAAGCATCTTGAAAATTTTGGCCCCATATCTGCTTCACACATTTGTTACAAATTAACAACAACAAATTATCTGCTCTAGTTCTCACTTTGAACAGCAACTCTGTTTAAATGAACTGTGAAAAATACCATCCCAAGAGAGCTGAATTTTTGAGGAGATCCTATGCTGATTGTGAACAATTTTATTGACTCTGGCTAAGATCCTCAAAGAACCACATTATTATTCTAAGATCATGCTTCTCAAACTTTTAACATGCTTATAATTCACCTGGAGACTTTGTTAAAGTGTAGATCCTGATTCAGGAGGTGTGGTGACCGGGGAAACATGCCAATCCAATCTCCTGTCGCTATGAGCATAAATGAAATATAGTCTCAGGTGCTGTGCTCTGAAATCCTACTTGCACTGAAGCCAAGCTTTCCACACGCTGCTCTCAGTAAATGATTAGAGCCAGCAGAAATGGTAACGCAGGCTCATTCCTGTGAGAGAGAGAATTTTACTGACATATGACAGTGGCTGAGGACTCTCAGCAGCTTGCCAGAAATGTGCTTACTTACAACTGTGTTGCCGTCTGAGACTCTACTCCACTGCCCTTCCTTCCCTCTTTCCTTCACAGGGGTCAGACCTACATTGCTACCTTCTCCAGCACTCTCTCCCTTTTCCGTCCTCTGGTGTCTTCTCCCCAAATCTCTTACATGTCAAATCCCATCTTGCTGTGTGCTTCTTGGAGGACATGAACTAACAAAGTAGGTCTAGGAGGTAAAAAGTCTTGAAATTCTGCATGTCCTTGTTTCCAGGTGATGTCAGTCTGCTTATCCACAATCATACTTTGAGTAGTAAGGTTCTATTTAGGGAACAAACCAGTCATGAATTCATATTTTATCTAAGTGTTAAAATGACAACCCTAGACTTTATAGTGTATCATTCCTGCCAAATAGATAAAAGCTGCTGGTGCTTTGAAGGATAAAGAAGAAGCTTCTGAGGTTTCTGTCCTCCTTAAGTCAAATGAGAAAGAAAAGCCCATATCAACAAATAATTGATGAGAAGGCTTTCAGCCTTCCTTCATGGGGAATTGGAGAACACCTCACACATCACTCCTCCTTTAAGGAAGTACCCACACTTTGCTGTGTACACCATCATAATATCACTGCTAAAACCCTGAAAAAAATATAAAGCGGTAATTTGGTGATAAACTCGACCCAGATCAAATAAGTTTAGTTGTGACTCTTATCACACTCTGATAATCTAATTGATCATCATTATAAAAATTGGAATATGAAGATGGGCAGGGTTTTTGTAGTTTTTGTAGTTTTAACTTGCTATAAACAAGCTCCTAATTTCAAAAAAAAAAAAAAAAAACCAAACCCATTTCCTTTACAGTTGTCCTTCATTATATTAGTGTAATTTCTTTGATGATAGCTTTCCTTAGTATCTTATCAACTCTGGATATTTTCATGCCTGTTCTCTAAGCTTTTGATTAGAACAAACATCATATCTTTCCATAGGACTCCAATGCCTACTCAATGTCATTTATTGTATCTTAGTTTTATTCTGGAAGTAAAACTTAAGAAGTAACTTTTATTTCTAAGTTCTTGAGGGTACTTCTCACTTAAACTAAAAACATGGCTTTCTACTTCCTAAGTAAGTCTGTCCCTTAATTTCTAAGAGTGCGCCCCCTAACAGATGCATTTGGAAAATGGAAAAGATTGGTTTAGTCTTCTTAACCGCAATCTATCTCTAAAGCTCAGAGTAAGAACATAAGACCCTTATGTAAATACCCTTGGGCTAATAATTTATTATGTAAATTATTGTGGCCTCATATTTAAAAAATTAATTTACTATACAAGCACTAAGACTAGGGGAATACGGGAAAGGGAGATGAACTTAGGTGAGCATTGTTACACATTCTTGACACCACTGAGACTGCTGATGAAGGTGTGCTGAATTAGTACGCTCAAATATAGCTGGCAGGTTTGCCACAGCCTTTGGTATGGAAACAGGGTTATAAACACATTCAACCCTTAATCCTAATAAGCGCTTTGCCTAGAAATTTAAGGAGCTAATTTAACACAAGCAAAAAACTGTAAAAATGTTATTACAACATCACCTATAAAGCAAAGTAATAGAAGCCACCTAGGCGTCATGCAAATGAAAAGCAGTTCTTTAAAATATGGCATATATGTGCTGTGTATTATGCATGTGCTAAATGACAATTATGAAGACAATGGAGAAATATTGTAAAACATGTTTGAAATTTATTAAAAAGAGCTTAATCCACAATGAACTGCACACAATTCCTCACACACACACAAACGTACATGTACATACACCCACATATAAGTACAAGGCTTGAAAGGAAAGATACAAAAAGAAAAACTATGAGAGATTTTTCTCTACAACCAACTTTCCCTAACACTGAAAAATTTTGAAATAAAAAGCATGTCTTCTGACAAGTTCCTCAATGTGACTGTGACAGATAAAATTAAGAGAAAGAAATAAAGCAAGTATAATTTTATTTGGTTACTAAGTCTTGACATTTCAAGATGAAAAATTTTGATTACATTTATCATTTAAAAAGTGAGCACCTGCTATGCACAAAGTGTATGCTAGACACTATCAAAACTATAAAGATTATTAATATAGAATCCCTATCCTGAAGAAACTGTTAGTCTAGAGGAAAATATGAGACAACTATACAAATAATTATAATACTATTCAACATATGCAAAGTTGAGGGTTAAGGGATATGGAAGGAAAAAACCTCAAATCAGGAGAAATGAAAGAGAATCTTCATGGAGTCTTCTTGAAATGGTAAAGAACTCCAGCAAGTATATATATAGATAGTTAAAAAATCAAAATAGTCCAATTAGTGCTAGAGTCTAGGAGGGAAAAGGCAGCAAGAGTAGATGGATCACATGTTGGTGCACCTTAATGCTAGTCCAAAGATTTATATTTAAATTTGGAAGTGGTGAGGAGATTCAGAAGGTCTTTAATTAAGGAAGTAATATAACATATAAGGTCACAAAACAAATCTTAATAAAATAAAAATGCAACAAACTTACAGGATGCAACAAAAAAACAGGACTAATAGGGAAGCTTAGAGCGGCAAATAAGTTAAAAGGAAGAAAGACCTCATAAACAACTTGACTCTGTAACTCAAGGAATTACTCAAAGAAGAACTAAGCTCAATGGTAGCATAAGGGAGGAAATAATAAAGAAGGACAGAATGAAATAAAGAATAGAAAAAAATTAACAAAATTAAGAGTTGTTTTGAAAAAGTAAACAAAATTGACACACCTTTAGCTAGACTAAGAAAAAAAGAGAAAAGACTCAAAATCAGGTATGAAAGAAAAGGAAATTACAACTGATACCACAGAAATACAAGGATCACAAGAAATGGCCATGAATAATAATATGCCAGCAAATTGGATAACTTAGAAGAAATGGATAAATTCCTAGAAACATGCAACCTGTCAAAACTGAACCATGAAGAAATAGAAAATCCGAATAGACTTATGAAGTGATTGAATCAGTAATAAAAAAAACCTTCTAACAAAGAAAAGCTAAGGAACAGATAAATTCACAGGAGATTCTACCAAACATTTAAAGAAGATGTAGTGCTAATCCTTCTCCAAAACATAAAAGAGGAGGGAATACTCCCAAACCTGACCAAAATCAGACAAAGACATTACAAGAAAAATAAAATATCCCCAATGAATACACATGCAAAATCCTCAACAAAACACTATCCAAATTCAACAGCGCATTAAAAGGGTTATACACCATAACCAAGTGGGACTTAACCCTGGGAGGCAAGAATGGTTCAGTATATGAAAATCAAATCAATACAATACACCACATTAGCAGAATGAAAGATAAAAATCACATGATCATCTTAATAGATGAAGAAAAAGAATTGGACAAAATTCAACATCCTTTCATGATAAAAACACTCAACAAATTAGGAAAAGACAAACACTTCTCCAACATAAAGAAGGCTATATATGAAAAGCTCACAGTTAACAACATATTTGACTGTGAAAAACTGAAAACTTTCCCTCAAGATCAGTAAGAAGACAGGATGCTCACTTTTGCCACTTCCATTTAACAGAATACTGGATGTTCTAGCAAGAGTAATTAGGCAAGAAAAAATAAAAGGCATCCAAATCAGAGAAAAAGTAAAACCATCTGTTTGCAGATGTCATGATTTTATATATAGTTTACCAAAGATTTTACACACACACACACACACACACACACACACACACACACACCATTGCTTATAACTAATAAACAAATTCAGGCAAGTTGCAGGATACAAAATCTATAAGCAAATATCAATTGTGTTTCCTGAAGACACAGACTAGACATAATGCCAAGATGGAGGTATTCACTTCAAAAGAAACAACAAGAAGAGGTCACAGCCAGGGATCTAATCAAAACAGATATAAGTAATATGCCTGAACCAGAATTTAAAACAACAATCATTAAGATAGTAGCTGGGCTTGAGACTAGCATAGAAAACACCAGGGAGTCCCTTACCTCAGAGATTAAAGACCTAAAAACTAGTGAGGCTGAAATAAAAAATGCTGCAACAGAGATGTAAAACTGACTGGATGTAATGACCACAAAAATGGAAGAATGAGAGGAATGAATAAGTGATATAGAAGATAAGATTATAGAAAATAATGAAGCTGAAAAGAAGAGGGAAAGAAAAATACTGGATAACAAATGTAGACTTGGGGAACTCACTGACTCCATAAAGCATAATAATATTCATACCACAGTAGTCCTAGAAGAAGGGAACGAAAAGAGGGTAGAAGGTTTATTTGAGCAAATTATAGCTGAAAACTTCCCTAATCTGGGGAAGGAAACAAATATCCAAATCCAGGAGGGACAGAGAACTCCCACCACAATCAATAAAGCAGGCCAACAGCAAGACATATCATAGTAAAATTTGCAAAATACAGAGATAAGGAAAGAATTCTGAAAGCAGCAAGGAAAAATAAATCCCTAACCTACAATGGAAGACAAAATAAGTATAGCAGCAGATCTGTCCGCAGAAACTTGGCAGGCCAGAAGGGAGTGGCATGATATATTCGACTTGCTAAATGGTAAAAATATGCAGCCAAAAATACTTACTCCAGCAAGGCTGTTATTCAAAATAGAAGGAGAGATGAAGAGTTTCCCAAACAAACAAAAACCAAAGAAGTTCATGACCACTAAAGCAGCCCTTCAAGAAATATTAAAGGGGATTCATTGAGTGGAAAAGAAAGACTGAAAACAACAAAGACTAGAAAGGAACAGAGAAAATCTCCAGAAACACCAACTTTACAGGTAATACAATGACACTAAATTCATATCTATTAATTAATAAGCACCCTGAACGTAAATGGACTAAATGCTCCAATCAAAAGACACAGGGTATCAGAACGGATAAAAAAACCCCAAGATCCATGTATATGTTGTCTAGAAGAGACTCATTTTAGACCTAAAGACATCTGCATATTGAAAGTGAGGGGATGGAGAACCACTTATCATGCTAATGGACATCAAAAGAAAGCCAGAATAGCCATACTTAAATCAGACAAATTAGATTTTAAACCAAAGACTGTAACAAGAGATGAAGAAGGGCACTATAGCATAATAAAGGAGTCTATCCAACAAGAAGATCTAACAACTGTAAATATTTATGCCCCCAACGTGAAACACTCAAATAAATGTCAATTAATAACAACATAAAGAAACTCATCAATAACAACACAATTAACAGAGGGGACTTTAACACCCCACTTACAGTAATGGACAGACCATCTAAGCAGAAAATTGAAAGCAAACAATGGCTTTGAATGACATACTGAACCAGATGGACTTAACAGATATATTAAGAATATTTCATCCTAAAGCAGGAGAATACACATTCTTTCTGAGTGCACATGGAACATTCTCCAGAACAGATCACACACTGGGTCAGGCCTCAACAAGTACAAAAACACTGGGATCATACCATACATACTTTCAGAAGACAATGCTATGAAACTTGAAATCAACCACAAGAAAAAAATTTGGAAAGATCACCAATACATGGAAGTTAAAGAACACCCTACTAAAGAATAGGATAATCAGGAAATTAAAGAAGAAATAAATACATCGAAGCAAATGAAAATGAAAACACGACAGTCTCTTACTTCAGAAGAGAGAAGTATACAGCAATACAGGTCTACCACAAGACTTTTTCACTTCAAATATACAACCTAACCTTACACCTAAAGGAGCTAGAAAAGGGACAGTAAATGAAGCCTAAGGCCAGCAGAAGGGAAATAAACATTAGAGCAGAAATAAATGCTATAGAAACAACAACAAAAAAACCCAGTAAAACAGATCGATGCAACTAGGAGCTTGTTCTTTGAAAGAATTAATAAATTGAAAGCCCCCTAGCCAGATTTATCAACAAGAAAAAAGGACTCAAATAAAATCAAGAATGAAAGAGGAGAGATCACAACCAATACCACAGAAATACAAAGACTTGTAAGAGAAGGTTATGAAAAATTATATGTCAACAAATTGGGCAAACTGGAAGAAATAGATAAATTCCTAGAAAGATATAAAATACCCAAACTGGGGCGCCTGGGTGGCTTAGTCAGTTAACTGTCCGACTTCGGGTCAGGTCGTGATCTCACATTTGAGCCCCGCCTCAGGCTCTGTGCGAACAGCTCAGAGCCTGGAGCCTGCTTCAGATTCGGTGTCTCCTTCTCTCTCTGCTCCTCCCCTATTCGTGTTTGTCTCTCTCCCTCTCAAAAATAAATGAACATTAAAAAAATTAATAAAAAAAATACCAAAATGTAAACAGGAAGAAATAGAAAATTTGAACAGACCCATAACCAGCAAAGAAATTAAATCAGTAAACAAAAATCTCCCAACAAACAGAAGTCCAGGGCCAGATGGCTTCCCAGGGGGAATTCTACCAAACTCTGAAAAAGAGTTAATGCTTATTCTTCTCAAACTGTTCCAAAAAAATAGAAATGGAAGGAAAGCTTCTAAACTTACCCTATGAAGCTAGCATTACCTTGATTCTAAAACCAAAGGCCCCACTAAAAAGGAGAATTATAGGCTAATATCCCTGATGAACATGGACACAAAAATTCTCAACAAGATACTAGCAAATTGAATCCAATAATACACTAAAAGAATTATTCACCACAATTAAGTGGGATTTATTCCTCGGCTGCAAGCATGGTTTGATATTTGCAAATCAATGTTATATATCACATTAATAAAAGAAAGGATAAGGACAATATGATCCTCTCAATAGATGAAGAAACAGCACTTGAAAAAGTAGAGTACCCTTTCTTGGTAAAAATCCCCAACAAAGTAGGGATAGAGGGAACATACCTCAACATTATAAAGGCCATATGTGAAAGACCCACAGCTAATATCATCCTCAATGGGGAAAAAGAGAGCTTTTCTTCTATACTCAGGAACAAGACAGAGATGTTCACTCTCCACTGTTAATTTACCATAATACTGGAAGTCCTAGCCTCAGCAATCAGACAACAAAAAGAAATAAAAGGCATCCAAACTGGCAAGGAACAAGTCAAACTTTCACTGTTTGCAGGCGACATGATACTCTATGAAGAAAACATAAGAGTCCACCAAAAAATTGCTAGAACTGATATATGAATTCAGCAAAGTTTCAGGACACAAAATCAACATACAGAAATCTGTTGCATTATATACACCAATAATGAAACAGCAAAAAGAGAAATCGTAATTGATCCTATTGACAACTGAACCAAAACCCATAGAATACCTGGGAATAAACCTAACCAAAGAGGTAAAAGATCTGTAGTCTGAACACTATAGAACACTTATGAAAGAAACTGAAGAGGACACAAAGAAATGGAAAAACATTCCATGCTCATGGGCTGGAAAAATACTGTTAAAATATTTGTACTCAACCAAAAGCATTCTACACATTTAATGCAATCCCTATCAAAATAACACCAGTATATTTCACAGAGCTAGAACAAAACAATCCTAAAATTTGTATGGAAACACAAAAGACCCCAAATAGCCAAAGCAATCTTGAAAAAGAAAAGGAAAGCTGGAGGCATCATAATTCCAGACCAAGCTATATTACAAAGTTGTAGTCATCAAGACAGTATGGTACTGGCAGAAAAACAGACACATAGATCAATGGAACAGAATAGAAAACCTAGAAATGGACCCACAACTATATGGTCAATAATCTTTGACAAAGCAGAGAAGAATTTCCAATGGAATAAAGGCAGTTTCTTCAACAGATGGTATTGGGAAAACTGGACATAACATACAAAAAAAAAAAAAAAAAAAAAAAAAAAAAAGAACCTGGACCACTTTTTACACCATACACAAAATAAATTGAAAATGGATGAAAGACCTAAATGTGGGACAGGAAACCACTGAAATCCTAGAGGAGAACACAGGCAGCAACGTCTTTGACCTCATCTGGAAGAACTTCTTACTAAACATGTCACTGGAGGCAAGGGAAACAAAAGCAGAAATGAACCACTGGGACTACATCAGGATAGAAAGCTTCTGCATAGGGAAGGAAACAAAAAACAAAACTAAAGGGAACCTATGGAATGAAAGAAGATATTTGCAAATGTAATATCTGACAAAGGGTTAGTACCTGAAATCTATACAGAACTCAGGAAACTCATAATAAGTAATCCAGTGAAGAAATGGGCAGAAGACATTAATAGACACTTTTCCAAAGAAGACATCCAGATAGCTAAGAGACGCATGAAAAGATGCTCCCTCATCATTAGGGAAGTACAAATCAAAACCATGATGAGATACCACCTCACACCTGTCAGAATGGCTAAAATAAACAACTCAGGAAACAACAGATGTTGGCGAGGGTGTGGAGAAAGGGGAACCTTCTTGCACTGTTAGTGGGAATGCAAACTTGTGCAGCCATTCTGAAAAACAATATGGAGGTTTCTCAGAAAGTTAAAAATAGAACCACCCTATGACCCACTATTGCACTACCAGGTATTTCTCAAAAGGATACAAAGATACAGATTCAAAGGGGTACATGCACCCCTATGTTTATAGCAGCATTATCAACAATAACCAAATTATGGAAAGAGCCCAAATATCTATCAACTGATGAATGGATAAGAAGATAAGGAAGATGTGTACACACACACACACACACACACACACACACACACACACACACACACTGGAATATTACTTAGCCGTCAAAAAGAATGAAATCTTGCCATTTCCAACAACATGGATGGAGCTACAGTGTATTATGCTACGTGAAATAAGTCAGAGAAAAACAATACCATATGACTTCACTTATATGTGGAATTTAAGAAACAAAACCGATGAACACAGGGGAAGGAAAAAAAGAGGGAGGCAAACCATAAGAGACTCTTAAAGACAGAGAACAAACCGAAGGTTGTTAGAAGGTAGGTGGGTGGGGGATGGGTTAAATGGGTGATGGGCAATAAGGAGGGCACTTGTGATGAGCACTGCGTGTTATATGTAAGTGATGAATACCTAAATTCTACTCCTGAAACCAAAAAAATAAAAAAATAAAAGACAAAATAAAATAAAAGTGACCTTTTAAACAAATTAACCAACGAACTTCATGAATGTTGGCCATGTTGACACTATAAGGAAGTATTTTTAAAGATCCTAATTTTTATATTTTCTCCATTACACAAATATTTCTTAAAGTAAAAAAACTCAAAACTCACTTCCTCCAAGAAAATGGCTTAAAAAAAACAACAACACACGAGCAAGAGTTAAATTCCACAAACCTGTAGTTACTACAGCAGTCTATTTTATAAAGAAACCTACTCTGAAGTGACCAAAGCAGTACCATTTTAGGTACATAACTTAAAGAATAATAGTGATATTTACATAATGATCATTATTGTGTCTGAAAAATTAGCATTACGCTGGTTTAAATTATGTAAATTATAGATTATTTAGTTTGATCTTCCTAAAATTATGTAAACAAGGAGAAGCAGACATTATTATACATATTTCAAATTCAAAGAGGCTGACAATTAGAGGGAGGTTAGGACAAAGCTAATAGATTGGTGCCAGGATCAAAACTCAGATCTCCTGCTCTTGATCTAGGACTTGCCCACTACAAACTCCTAACATTCCTGCATTAGCTATACACTTCACTGCTGCTTGAGAACTGTAAATACTCACTAGGGCACTAAGCCTCAGTTTTAATGATTAAGTTACAGAGGCCAAGAACTTTTCCGTTCCTATGTCCTAATTCTACCAACTTTCAATTGTGAAGAAGAGAGCCAATTGGCTATCCTCTCCTTGAATGCAAATATCTTACAGAGATTGGTCAAATTTTCTGCACAATCCACATCATATATAATAAACTTTCCTATAATGAAATAACTGGCACACTTGCTGATCATCTGAAATACACATTTCTGTTACATATTATAAAGATTAGTGATAGTACAACACAAAGCCAACTTATACTTTACTAGCTGAGAAGATATTAATGTGCATCAATAAACACTTTTTTAAACTGAAAATAATTCATATAATTAAATAATAATTCATATTATTTATTATTTATTAATGGATGAATTAATTAATGAGGATAATATAATGAATGAAATATATCATGAATATAATAATTCATATAATTTATATATTATTTATTATTGAAAATAATTCATATAATTAAAAGCATAGGAAAAGTGATCACAGTAAGAAATTATGTTATTTACAATCTCATGGCTGGCCACATATTTGTAGCTTTTAAAAATCTCCCTTAGGTAATCCTGATTAACAGTGAAGATTGAAAATCAGGGCTCTAAGGCACACTGGTAAATGATTATGTTAATGGTAGAATTTCAGCTACTGTATGTAATCTTCAACCCTTTTACAACTTTATGAGTCTCTTCTTTAACTGCTAATATTTATGGAAGGGAGTATACCATATGCCTCTATTTTCCAAGTTGTATTTCACAAAATTTGACACATTTTTCTGCTCTCCTCCCCAAATCCCATGGTCAAATAAAAATCCTGTTTTGTTAAAAGAAAAAAAAAAATCAGTTACGCTTCTACATACTAATTGTGAACCTTCTGAAAATGAAATTAATAAAATAGTTTCATTTAAAATAGTATCAAAAAGAGTAAAATATGTGGTGCATGGCTGGCTTAGTCATTAGAACATGTGCCTCTTAATCACAGGGTCATGAGTTCAAGCCCCAAGTTGGGTGTAGAGATTACTTAACAAAATAAAATATTAAAAAAAAAGCCAGTTAATAAAAAAGTAAAATACTTAGGAATAAACTTCAATGGGGCACCTGGGTGGCTCAGTGGGTTGGGCATCCTACTTTGGCTCAGGTCATGATCTCATGGCTCATGAGTTCAAGCCCCGTGTCAGGCTCTGTGCTGACAGCTTGGAGCCTGGAGCCTGTTCTGATTCTGTGTCTCCCTCTCTCTGCCCCTCCCCACCATGCTCTTTCTCTCTGTCTCTCAAAAATGAATAAACATTAAAACAAAATTAAAATACTTAACCAACAAGGTAAAAGACTTGTACACTAAAATCTACAAAATAGTGATGAAAGAAATTGAGATACAAATAATTGGAAAGACAGCCTGTGTTCATGGACTGGAAGGCTTAAAATATCAAAATGCCCACATTACCCAAAGCAATCTACAGATTCAATACAATCTCTACTATCAAAACCCCAAAGGGATTTTTTCAGGAATAGAAAAAACAATCCTAAAATTCATATGGAGCCACAAAGGACTCTGAATAGCCAAAACAATTTTGAGAAACAAAGAGAAACAAAGCTAGAGGCATCACACTTCCTGACTGCAAAACATAACACAAAGCTATAGCAAACAAAACAGATGGTACTGGCATAGAGACAGATATACAGAGATCAAAGAACAGAACAGATAGCCCAGAACTAAACCCACACATACACAGTTAAATGATCTTTGACAAAGATGCCAAGACTACACAATAGGGGAAGAAGGATAGTATCTTTAACAATCACTTGTTAAAGAACACCAATGTTGTGTAAACTGGATATTTACAAGCAAAAGAATGAAATTTGACCTTACCTGATAGCACACATAAAAATCAACTCAAAATGGATTGAAGACTTAAATGTAGGACTTGAAACTATGAAAGTCCTAGAAGAAAACATACGGAAAACCTTCATAATAACATTGGTCTTGGTAATGGTTTCTCGATACAATAAAAAGTCCAGTCAACAAAAGACACAATAGGCAAGTAGGATTACATCAAACTAAAAAGCTTCTGCATAGCAAAGGAAACAATCAACAAAATAATCTACAGAATGGAAGACAACACTTGCAAACCATTAATCTGATAGGGGGTTAAGAATCAAAATATGTAAGGAACTCATACAACTTAACAGCAAAAACAAATAACCAGATTAAAACAATGAGTAAAGGACCTGAACCGACATTTATCCAAAGACATACAAACAGCCAACAGTATATGAAAAGTGCTCACTACCATTACTCAGGGAAATGCAAATCAAAACCACAATGAGGTATCACCTTATAGCTGTTAGAATGGCTATTACCAAGAAGACAAAAGATAAGAGTTGTCAAGGGTGTGGAGAAAAGGGAACCCTGTACACTGCTGGTGGGAATGTAAATTAGTAGTCATTATGGAAAACAGGGTGGAGGTTCCCACAAAAATTAAAACTAGAACTACTACATGATCCAGCAATTCCACTTCAGGGTATTTATCCAAGAGAATTGAATTTGCACTCCCATGTTTATTAAAATATTATTCACAGTAGCCAAGAGGTGGAAACAACCTACAGGCTCATGAATGTATAAAGAAAATGTGGTATTGATATATAATGGAACATTATTCAGCCTTAAAAAAGGAGATTCTGTCATATGCCACAACACAGATAAACCTGGTGGACATTATGCTAGGTCAAATAAGCTAGTCACAAAAGGACAAATGCTGTATGATTCCACTTACGTGAGGTATCTAAAGTAGTTGAATTCATATAAGCAGAAGATAGAATGCTGGCTGTCAGGGGCTGGGGGAGGAGAAAATGGGGTGTAACTGTTCAATTGAGTACAGAGTTTTAGTCACACAAGGTAAAAAAGTTCTAGAGATCTGCTTTACAGCAATGTACACATACTTAAAAAATACTATGTATTTGGTTCCATTAACTCCTATTAACCAGTTCTGGACAAGTTACCGAACCTCTCCTACCCTGTTTCCATAAAATGGATTAACCATAATGCTCACCGATAGAACTGTTATGAGGATTAATTGAGGAAATTAATGTAAAGCACAGGGATATGATCAGCGAAGGTTAGTTCCTACTGTTACTATTGATAATAGGTATGGCTATAAGTTTAAGTATGGGCCTTATCTGCGTCCATGTGTATTAGAAGTTCCTAGGGATTAACTCAGAATATACATTTTATGGCCCTCACATAGACCTAAAGGATCAAATCATAGGAGAGTGGGGCACACTTTTTTTTTTTTAATTTTTTTTTTAATGTTTATTTATTTTTGAGACAGAGACAGACAGAGCATGAACAGGGGAGGGTCAGAGAGAGAAGGAGGCACAGAATCTGAAACAGGCTCCAGGCTCTGAGCTGTCAGCACAGAGCCCGACGCGGGGCTCGAACTCACGGAGTGTGTGAGATTGTGACCTGAGCAGAAGTCGGCCGCCCAACCGACTGAGCCACCCAGGCGCCCCAGGGGCACACGTTTTTCAAGCACAAGCTCACTTCCTAACTATTTACTTTTAGGTCGTGATTATATTGTTGACATTCAGAGGCTTTTGCATTCTCTTGATCACTTTGTTATTTCTGTAGCACATTATAATAAAAGAAAATACAATGAGATTTTTAATAAAGAGATAAGGGAAGTTGCAGAAATTTTTACTGATAGCCTGAGTTTTCTGAACATGGAGATCTCTGGCCATACTGAAAGGCAAGAGCTTAGGGAAAAGTGTAAAAGATTAAGAACTACTACTATGGAAAAGGCAGTGTAGACACAAGATTAAAAAAAATGACAGTAGACTGTCCTGAAGGCCCAGATGAGGTTAGCTAGCTGCCTTTGAGACACATATATGTTTCAGGAAAAGATTTGTGTTCTATGCCTAAAAGCGGCTGATTTTTCTTATACTATGTATGTTCTGGGTTGTCAAATCATGCGGCTCTACAAACACATACGCATATATACATAATGGTAAGATTCTTAAGTAGAATATTTTAGATACATCTAACCCCGTGCTGTCCAAAGAACTTTCTGAGATGAAGGAAATATTCTATATCTTCTCTGTCTAATATGGTAGCCTTTAGCCACAAGTTGCTATTGAGTATTGAAAATGTGGACAGTGAGACTGAGGAACTTTAATTTTGTTTAGTTTTAAGTTAAATTGCTGTAAGTGATTATTGCCTATCATATCAGACAGAGCAGATCTAATTAGTGCCAAGTTCTTACTGTTGGGTCCATAAGCACCTAGGTGATTCAAAGACTCAGGTCTGTGGAGTTCAATGTAAAACTGTATTCAAAATTATATGTATGTGAATTTTTCTGGGAAGGTCTTTTGATTTAATAGATTCTTAAAGAATTCTGGGGACTCCAAACAAGTTTAAAAACCACATATCCTGTCAATATATTTCTATCGTTTAGTCTAACATTTTTATTTATGATGTGTGTGTGAATAGTGTCCTTATGTTGGGATTTCAAACAATTAAATAACTAACTAAACCACAATTCTGCAGCAGGATTTAAATTATCTCACTTTGTAGTCAGAGCAGAAGGAGAGAGCCTGAAGGCAGAACAGGCATAATTATATATGGTATAATATAGAAACTACAGCCAAATTCCCTGGGAAAACTAGTTTTTAAAGCTGGTTATCATAGTGCCTAAAATCTCCACCATTAAAGTTAACCCTCTGGACTACGTGTTTCTGGAAGTAAAATGTTACCTTTTACATAAATACAGGAATTTACTACCAACTGACAACAGTCATTATGGGATTCTTTATCGACAGGGATACATATTCCAGGAAGTCTCTAATAGGACCAGATTACTACATCTTGTCTACAGTAAAGATTTGAGAAAAGGCAGCATGTTTTTCACATAGAATCAGGATTAACACCTCTCTTGCTCCTCAAAGACTTCTTTTTACATTCTTATTCTATGAAGAAAAAGTGTCTTAGGTGTTAAGCTCTATAGCATATTCTATCACCTAATTATTTCTAATGAAACAGGTATGTTCAGTTTATACACAACCATAATCAACAGCAAAGATGAGTCAGAAAAAGACTGGATGATAATATGCGGCAACCAGCCCACTGTAATGTTAGAGCTGTTACCACATCCAGTCTTTCTAGAAATACTCAGAAATTGCTTTCTCATACATCTTCAAAGCACTATCAAATCCCCCCAGGATGGGCTTAGAGGTTGATTATTTGTAAATCTACTCTTTTTGTCTAGAAAATTCTCAATTAGTTTAGGAGCTACTAAAATATGTAGCTTAGGAGCAAACCATAGTAGACTAGAGGTTGTAGAAATAGTTTGATTTCTAGTCTTACTATGGCTAATGAGAGAATACTGATTAAGCTCCTTTTCCTTGTTATACTATAAAAACACTGCAGAGAAATTTTGGCTGCTGCCTCCCTTCCACGCTGCATTTCTCACTTTCAAAACTACCTAATAGTGAAAATGTGGTGATTTTCCTCTCAAGCAACTTTGGTGCAAAACTGGGAAACTAAACGGTATACTGGTTTCATCTCTTGGCTATAGGTTACATGTTTCTGGATTATACATGATACCTTCTTATCTACTCCATAAAGAGGAATTAGCAATGTCTACTTTAATAATGCAGTAGTAACAATGTTACTTATTACTTGAAATGTTTCCAAATAGCAGCAGCTGTTTGAAATATTACAAATTCATGACATTTTAGGAGGAAATAATCCTAGGAAGATAAAGCAAATGGATAAAAATAAAGCCTTCCTTATTAATATGATAAATGATTAGTTTGTAGATTTAAATCAGACAAGATTTCTACTGTTAAAAATATCTTTCAAACATACATGGCTAAGTATTCAGTTCTGAAATATTTTAACTCTAATGTTTACTGCTAATGAGAGATTTAGAATCCAAAAGGAGTTGGAACGGAGGATAAATGACTATACTTTGCTATATGATTACTTTAAATATTTCTTCACACCTTCTACTACTTTTGTACATTATCAAAGATATTCTAGAGTATTTAAATATAAAGCTACTACAAATTCTTAGTTGATAGGGATAGGACCAGGAATGCTGGGATTCTAAGTGGAATTCAATGAAATATATAAATATATTTCATTCTAAGAAGTAATGGAAACAAATGGGAACTAAGTCCTCAATTTTATCCCCTTTCACCAGCAGAAGACAGTAGTCAGGGGTCAGACATTAGGCATTTGGTAATCTAAATATGGAAATAAACAAAAAAAGTCATTAACATTCTGACCTCAGTTAAAGGTAAATTTGATTAACAAGAATGACTTATTGCAAACAATGCTGGTGATCCTGACAGGAGGGCCAGTGTAACAAAGACATTGTCAATGTCAAACAAAAGTCTTTTTGTCAGGAATGAAGAAAGGACAAATTGGTGAATGCTTGTTTGCTTATTTATTTACTTTAATGTTTATTTATTTATTTTGAGAGAGAGGAAGAGAGAGAGAGCACACGAAGGGGAGGGGCAGAGAGAGAGGGAGAGAAAGAAAGAATCCTAAGCAGGCTCTGCATTGCCAGCACAGAGCCTTGATGGCAGGCTTGATCCCATGAAGTGGAGATCATGACTTGAGCCAAAATCAAGCACCCTTGGTGAATGCTCTTATGTACTGAGATCTCGGGGGGGGGGGGGACATGGAATGAAGGAAGTACAGACTCTGGACTGAGAACGATTTGACTGGTGGGACACTTGGGTAGCTCAGTCAGTTAAGCATCAGACTTTTGATTTCGGCTCAGGTCACCATCTCATGCTTTATGGGATGGAGCCCTGTGACAAAGCAGAGCCTGCTTGGGATTCTCTTTCTCTCTCTCTCTCTGCCCCTTCCCTGCTTGTGCTCTCTCTCAAAAAAAACAAATAAACATAAAAAAAAAATCTGACTGGATATTGGCCTGACTTATGCCAATAATAACAACAAATTGTCTCTAAATAAGTGGTGGCCAGGAGAAATTTCACAGTGCATCCATAGAGGTTGGGTTTAACCCACTTTAACTGATTTGATTTGACAGGCAATTACTTTGGAATTAGTATTCTAGTCAATATTTTAATGAAATGGGTTGGCAACTTGAAAACCATAAATCACCTATCTGATATTTCCTAATAAGTATAATTAGTGTTTCTGATAGAACCATAAATTTCTGATTTGTGAGACTAATATAGCTATCTCTCTACTTACAAACTTAAATAGCTATGTCATCTTTTTATTTTAGTATTTGATGTCTTAATTTATCAATTCAACATTTTTTAATAAATTGTTTTCATGAAAAAGGTTAAGAATGATAATCTTTTAGACACAGAAAAACACATTAATAAATATGGACTTTTCAAAAGTACCATATAACCATTGATTTAAACACTTATTTTAGAATGTTTGAATTCCTAAATATTTGAGATATATATTAGATATACTGAGATATATGTTAGACATTAAACATATATACTATAAATATATATTTATGTATATATAGATTTGAGATATATATGTACATCTATTTTAGATATCAATTAGTTCCTTGAAAAAAATTGGTTTTTGTCTTTCCACTCAATGGAAAATGTTCTGTTTTGTTGACAATTCTACAAATGCAATTCTCTCTTTATGTCCCAAACATATAAAGTCAAGTAGTTTCAAATCAGTATCTATGTTGAATGAATTTTTCATGCGGAGAAAAGTCATTGAGTATGTTTTCTGCTCTCTGGACAAACAATTCTGCTACCTTAAACAGAAAATACCACAACAGATTCTTAATTTTTTTTTTTTTCAAAGTTTATTTATTTTTGGGACAGAGAGAGACAGCATGAACGGGGGAGGGGCAGAGAGAGAGGGAGACACAGAATCGGAAACAGGCTCCAGGCTCTGAGCCATCAGCCCAGAGCCTGACGCGGGGCTCGAACTCACGGACCGTGAGATCGTGACCTGGCTGAAGTCAGACGCTTAACCGACTGCGCCACCCAGGCACCCCAAGATTCTTAAATTGAGATAATATGCTAATTCTTTTTTGATCTTTGGGTGAAATGTTAAAATTATCAATAGCTTAGTCTAACTTCTTTAGAAGAAAACCTATTATTAATACAATGGACCTTGGCCTTGATAGTATTTACTAGATTATTCAGCATTGGTTAAATCAGCTGAGATTCTATCTGCTGGATTTTAATTGTTAAAATAATGAAAGACCTCTTTATAACAGCCTTCTCAGAAATAAAGCAGCTCTGTAATAGCAAGGCTCTAAGGGATTTGAATATGAAAAATTCATTGTATCACCCCATTTTTAGATTAAAAACAACAACAACAACAACAACAACAACAACAACCACCACCTCTATACCCAACGTGGGGCTTGAGCCTACAACTCCGGGATCAAGATTCTCAGGCTCTACTGACTGAGGCAGCCAGGCGCTCCTGTATTACCCCACTTTAAAAACATGTCTTCTTAGAAAGTAATTCTCTCTTCCAGCCCACTTTTAGGCAAAAGACTGTGCTAGATACTGAGGAACAAATGAAAAATAAGAGTGACCCTGTACTCAAGGAACCTTTCCACTAGGGAGGCTGGTCATGCTCAAAGACACATCTCACACAACTTAGAAAGTAAGGAACACCACAGGGAAGAAAAGAACAAACCAAGTAAGACACTGAAGCATTGAATTCATTTACTCAGTTCCAATCACATGCCAGACACCTGGGTCGTTGTTTGGCCTTTGAGGAATTTTACAAATCCTTTTTCCGCAAGTTACTTAGACCCTCCAGGAGTTGGACTGCTTTTATAAAGACATAGTTATGAAGTCATTCAAATGTCTTCAGGACATTAAAAAATATATAATTGCCATTTGTCCAATGACAACCTCTCTTGTATTTTCAGTGAAATTTAGTATGCATCCCATCTCCATGATACAACATAATCTACAAATATGTGACCACATCACAAAATCACTGGACTTCCAATACAAATCATGAGGGAATAAAATGATGCTAGACAATAAAACACAATGGATTTTAGTCCTAGCATTTCAGATATAGTAATAATTTTTCTGTTTTATGTCAGAATTATAAAGATAAATCCAAAAAGTGATATAGTAAATCTTGTATCTCTAAAGCACGGTGGAAGTCAGTTAACATAAATGGTACATGTTGCAAATTACTCACGAAACAGCAAACTCGGAATTTTGTTGGCAGTTAATCTGACCAGCATGGGCTTCATTGGAATGTCCAAATGCAACATGAATACCTTTAGTTATTTGTATTTTCAGGCAGTGATTCTCAAGCCTGAAAGCACATTATGAATCAGCTAGAGAGCTTTTGAAACATGATGATGTTTTTTACATGGAGATTCTAATGTAATTACTCTATGGTAACTAAGACATGTTTCTTGTTTTTTTGTTTTTGTTTTTTTCAAAGAAAGGCAGACAGCTACATGCAACGCCTTATTTGGATGTGTCTGGAGTCTTGTTTTTATAGAAGACGTGTTTTATATGAAGCTACAAACTACCGTTCTAAGGAAAATCTGATGTGATCAAATTTATGACTTTATTATTTAGTATAAGTATAAAAAGCTAGACATTTTAGAGAGAAAGAGTAAAAAATTGTTTCTGGTGTTGGGAAAAACATCTTTCTGATAGGTTTTAGAAAGCATATTTTGTGAAAATCAAATTGTGTAGATTGTAAGCTGACTAAAAAGAAAGGACTTTATTTTTGAAATGTAATCAAATTAAAGCCTTTATGGATACAATATGCTTCCATAATGTGAGGCGGCTTATACACATTTGATAAACTAAAGAATAATGTCAGTATAATACAGAAGTTGTATTGTGTTACTTGTTTTTTTTCTAGTAAAACAATGATTTGAGTCAATCAGGGCAAGCATTCTCATTATTTATTTTTTTTAATATATATTTTTTTAATGTTTATGTATTTTTGAGAGAGGGAGAGACAGAGTGCAAACTGGGGCAGGGCAGAGAGAGAGAGGGAGACACAGAATCCGAAGCAGGCTCTAGGCTCCGAGCTGTCCGCACAGAGCCCGACACGGGGCTTGAACTCACAAACTGTGAGATCATGACCTGAGCTGAAGTTGGACACTCAACCGACTGAGCCACCCAGGTGCCCCAAGCATTCTCATTATTTAAAGAAAGTATAAGCAATATAGGAAGATCCTAAACAAAAATACTGAAAATTCTAGGAAGGAAGGGCTTCAAAACCTGCTACCTATGGGGTACCTGGCCGTTTAGTCTGTAGACAACGCAACTCTTGATCTTGAGCTTATGAGTTCAAGCCCCAGATTAGGTATAGAGATTAGTTAAAAAAAAAAAAAAAGAAAAGAAAATCTTTAAAAACAAGAAACAAAAAACTGCTACCCTTTCCACTTTGTTAAGTTGTTAAAGGAAGCTGAGGACCCAGATGAAGAAGGTGCAAAGACATCTCTTCTTGTGTTTAAAAAACACCCGATTAACAAAGAGTCTTTTCAACAAATGTTAGAACGGGTGAATATCAACATGGAAAAAACTGAATCTAGACACAAATCTTCACATCTAGACACAAATCTAGACACATCCTTCACAAATTAACTCAAAATGTAGCAAAGAGCTCGCTGTAAAACAAGAAACTGTAAAACTCTTAGAAGATAACAACCTTTATTACCTTGAGTATGGTGATGCCTTTTTAGGTACAACAGCAAAGACATACTCCTTGAAAGAAATAAATGATAAGCTGAACTTTGTTAAAAGTAAAAACTTTTGCCCTGCAAGACAATACCAAGAAAATTAGAAGATAAGCCACAGACAGGGAGAAAGATTTGCCAAAGACACATCTGCGCTGTCAGCATGGATCCCACTGTGGGGCTCAATCTCACACACTGTGGGGCTCAATCTCACACACTGTGAGATCATGACCTGTGCTGAAGTCAAGAGTCTGATGCTTAGTTGACTGAGCCACCCAGGTGCCCCAAGACATGAAGGAATCTTAAATGCATATTACCAAGTGAAGGAAGCCAATTTGTTTTTTTTCTGCCTTTCCCAAGTTTTTACAAAGAAGCCCCTCTGAAAAGGCTATATATGGCATTGATTCCAACTACAAAATGTTCTGGAAAAGGCCAAAACAATGGAGATCATACAAAGGTAAGTGGTTACTAGGAGTGGGGACAGATGATTAGGTAGATCACAGAGGATTTTTAGGGCACTGAAGATACTCTGTACGGTAATGATGGATACATGTCATTATACATTTGCCCAAACCTTCAGAATATACAACACCAAGAGTAAACCTTAAGGTAAACTATGGACGTTAGGTGATTATGATATGTCAATGTTGGGTTAAAAAAATGTACCATTCTGGTGAGTGATGTTGATAATGGGAGAGACTATTCATGTGGGGGGTTGGTGGGAATATGGGAAATCTCTGTACCTCCTTTTCAATTTTGTTGTAAACCTAAAACTGCTCCAAGAAAAATAAAGTCTTAATAACAAAACACCTGACTGATAGAAATCTACACTGAGCCAGTAATTTAATTTTGATGAAATTGGTCTTCGTTAGGAGCAAATGTCACATTTTGAAGGAGGCAGCATGAATTCCAGAGTTCAAGGATGTAAAGAATCAACTGAACCTTGGTTTTGAATGTAAATCCAGTGGTGATTTAGCTTTGCTACTCTTTTCATTAGGACTGCTCTGGTTACAAAGTTCTGTTGGTTTTGAGTGATCTGTCTCCAACCCTATGTCCCTCATGAGATCTGTTATTTTTATTGTGTGATTTTGTAGAATGCAGTTTTTCAGGAATGAATATAAGGTTACTAGGGCAGAAGCACCTCTATTATTTGTGGACAGCAAAGTATTTTTAGGGCAGAATACACTGGGACTGACGAGGGCATCTACTGGCTAAGTCTGATAATACGGTTCAGCTTTTAGACTTTTATAAGCTCTTTAATAAAAGAAGGTGGGGCTGGGGAATCAGGGTACTCTAAACACTGAAAAAGTGCTTCCAGGATAGCATATCACTGGTTACCAGCTAACAAAGACCTAGAATCAAAACCCCGCTTTAAAGGTAAGAAAACTATGACTTAAGAAAGCTTTTTTCTACTTCATTTGCATCCTAGCAAAGCTTTCGAAGCCTTCTTATACAGACCAATGATCATTATGCCGAATGACTGCCTATTTTAACCATTTTGGTATTACATTATAACTAAGTCAACAAGGAGGTTTTGTCTTTTCCCAATGCGGTTCCAGTTTTATTCTGAAAAACAATGAGGAAATAGTGTCTTTTTTTTTTTTTTCTTTAACCCAAGCTGCTTCATAACCAATTTTACTGAAATGGATCTATTCTCAAAATACTCAGATATAATATTGCCATATGTAGAGAGATAAAAATATCAAACGGAGAAAGATAGTCTAGTATTACTCAACAGTCCCAGTGTGTAAGATCTGGGGTAATGACTCATGGAATAAAACACTGATATCAAAGAAATGTAGTCTTTATAATGAAGAAACTCTATTTACATTAAAACAAAATGCTGAAGTGACTGTGTATCTTATGTTATTAACTTGCAATCAATGAAACATAATCAGATGTTTACATAAACCAAATAAAACAGATATACAGTAATTATCTTTAAAAAATTGAGAGCGGGGCGCCTGGGAGACTCAGTCAGTTGAGATTTCAACTTCGGCCCAGGTCATGATCTCACAGTTCGTGGGTTCAGGCCCCATGTCAGGCTCTGTGCTGAGTCTGGAGCAGAACCTGGAGGCTGCTTCAGATATTGTGTCTCCTTCTCTTTCTGTCCTTCCCATGCTTGCACTCTGTCTCACTCTCTCAAAAATAAATAAGTGTAAAAAAAAAGGTTTTTTTTAATTAAAAAAAATTGAGAGTAATTCAAAATAAGCAAGCCAAGGAAAGATTATACGTACTGATAAAACAAGAGCAACCCATCCATAGCTTTGGTATGTTTTACTCTGATATAAAAGTATACGACTTCAGAAAATCTTCTGACTTTGGATTTGAATTCTGGATACACAAAAAAACAGTCAGAAACAATGAGTTATAAACTATTCTTTGTACTTCTCGCATGATAAAATCATTCCAAATTCCTAGTGTTCACCAAATGATCTTAGTGCGATAAAGTTCTATACAAAAAGAACAGAGAAAGGCAAAAACGCAACACACTGTAAATCCTTAAGGAAAATATAAATTTACTTTCATGTCAAATTGTCATGTGTAGGTACCTTTGACTTTCCAGAAATGGCACTCGACATCACTCAGACTTGGGTCTTACACTGGGCCAGCGTTAATAAAAATGCTTAGCTTTCCTAGGAAAGGAGAAGCGGAGTTCCTGCTGCTGGAGAATTTCAATCATCTGTAGGAGCATATAGGGAAATCTTGGGGGAGGATCTCGGTGAGGGGAAGCGGCTGCCACTGCTATTTAGAAAATGCAATGGGCTCAGATTTGTGGAATGAGGAAATGTCAACAGTGGAGAAAACTGTTTTCCTCTCTGCCTCGTAGGTTTGATGCCTCAAAACTCCTAGTCCTCTTCCAGTCAGCAAGCAATGAGGTACATTAACCAAAGAAGAATGGAAAAACAAGAAAGAGGAAAAATGAAGAGGACTTTTAGATTCAGGCAGGAGGAACGCAAAAAACAAATAAAAAACAGCCAGCAAAGCTACTCAAATATTAGCAATTATTAAAAGGGCTGTTCATGGCCCTTCTTCGCTTGCTTCTTTATTTCTCAACGTCTTCTCATTCTCAGCTCTGACTCTGTGAAGCTTTAAAGCATTTAAGAAATATGACTTTTTTGAGCAGAATGTAATTGTTTCAAAAGACCCTACAGTTAAAACAAAACAGGGCAAAGTCTGATTGATGAGACTGATAAAAAATGAGACCAGAATCAAAAGACACTAGGTTTTCCAAATCCCAGTACTCCAGTGAACAATGATCACTGACTTTCTATGACAGCCACTAAATAAAGCATAAGTTTTATTGCATAACATAATGCAAAATAAGTTATCTGGACTATATAAAATATGCTAATGGGATGGTGGCATAATTCTATTCAACATATCTAAAAAGCTTAAGAATATATTAAGAGGATAGAGTAGTGGTCAGAGGAACCTATTGCAAAACTGAAAGGTGCTTCATTCTGAAAATCACTATCGGTTGTCATTTTTGCTGTGTTCTAAAGAAGTATTTACAAAGGAAGAGGAGGATATTGCTATAATTTGAGAAGCTTCATAACCACTCTCCCAGGTGAGAGCCACTGGGGTGAACAACTCGTACTCAAAGAAGAATAAAGAACATAAAGCTTATGAATATTAAAGACATAACTCCTACATATATAAAAATATATACATTTTTGGTGCAATAAGGGATTATTAGGAAACTTCAAGGATGAGTTCTTATTATTTCCAGTAACTTCATAAGAGGAGACCAAGAACTATAAACAGCCAAGGGATAGTAAAAATAATTTAAAAAATATTTTAATGTTTATTTATTTTTGAGAGAGAGAGAGAGAGAGAGAGACAGACAGACAGACAGACAGAACATGAGCAGGGGAGGGGCAGAGAGATAGGGAGACATAGAATTCTGAAGCAGGCTCCTGGCTCTGAGCTGTCAGCACAGAGCCTGATGTGGGGCTTGAACTCATGAACTGTGAGATCATGAGCTGAACCAAAGTTGGATGCTTAACTCAGTCACCCAGGCACCCCAAGCTAAGGGATATTTTAGAAAACAAGGAAAACACACCATTATTGGCACTGCTAGATTTTGGTGAAGCAAATATTTTAGAAGTGCAATACAACTTAGGGTTCTCAACGAGGTTTTCAATGTTTCACACACCTAAATTTTATTACTATTTTCAAAAGCCAGTTTATGATATACTGATGAGGTTTTCAAATATTAGAAATTATAGAACTTGTCGCAACTCTTACCCACTGTGTTAAAAAATTCTTCATGTTTTGGTTCATGATTTTATAGCCAGTGATACCCCTGGACCACTGTTATTGATCCACTGGTCAGACAGCAACTACACAGTCATCTTAGGAATTAAAAAATAAATGTAGAAATGTTAATAATAGGAGGCAAAGTTGTCTCTCTCTGGAAGGCAATGATAATACTGTTCACAGCTTCTACTTGTCCTGATCATTTAAATCAGTCAGTAACATATTTGCTTCCAGTAGATTCCTTCTATACCCTTCCCTCTCCCAGTGCTGACCCTTCTTTTCTATAGAGAAGCACTCAGTCCTGTTCTGGGGCTTTCATTTTTCTTCCTATTCAAAATATAAGGAACAGCTCTGAATTATCTTATGTACTTCTTGGTTGACTGACGAAATATTTTGATTAAAGACCTCACTAAACTAATTTGAGGAAGCCATACAGTCTTCTAAAACAAAATTTCCACACTACAAAAATGAGTATACAGTTTATGGTAGAAATGAAGGTTAAAAAAACACAGATAAGACAACCATTCAGAAATAATCACAATTAACTTTATGATGATTTTCTTCATATTATCTCTACATACATTTTTTATTAAAAATCCAAAGTATACTTTCTTGATACATGCATTTTCACTTAATATGCCCCCATCTCTCCAGCTGCAAGAGCTCCTTATTTCCTTTCTAGAAAGGCATAACCTGAGGAGGCTCTATGACAAGTGTGACCTATTCCTGGGTAGGGATGCAGCCTTTGCTCAAAAGTTTCTTTTAACCAGAGGCAGACTGGGGCCCAGAGAAAACAATCTGCATTTTACTAAGGTCAGGGTATTTTTTTTTTTTTAAATCTTACTGAATAATTTATTTAAACTTTCTTTCTGCCCTTGTCCCAACTCTTTCAAGCCTCAAGACATTTCTGTAATACTTTCATTATTAGACAGCAATCAAGAGCAATTATCCCTTTCAATTGACCTAGAGTTAACCATAAATAATTACTTAACACAAATTAAATTGCTGAGTTTGAGTAGGTGGTATAAACAATCTAGTGCTTGTAACCAGTGGTAAGTGAGACTTGGAGACCAATGATGTATCAATGAGTAAAGAGTGTAGTTTTTATAGTGTGACCCTTAGACCAGCAACATCAGTATCACCTGGAAATACATTAGAAATGCAAATTACTGGGCCCCAGTCTAGGACCAACCAAATGAGAAACTCTGGGAGTGGAGTCTAGAAGCCTGCATTTTAATAAGCCCTCCAGGTTAAGAACCACAGGCCTGGAGATCTAACATCGTAAGATCTTCTAGAGAAGTTCTTAAGTTGTTTCACAGGATTTGTGATTTGTAAGGTGCAAGGGGGACAGATGCAAAAAATAGGACTGGAAAGGAAGGCAGGTAACTGGTCAGGGAGAACTTGTTGCATCATAACCATGTTTGGACTTAGTAAAGTAATTCAGGTTTCCTCCTTGAGTGATTAGGGCCAGACCTAATTAATCAAATTCTGCAATAAGACCCACAGCAGGGTCACCAGGTGGTGCTTACATACACTGATCTTCAGAACCTGCTGCCCCAGCCTGCACGGTTGCCTAGAAAGGGTCACTGTAGCTTCTAAGATGTGGCACCTTCCTGTCTAACCCAGTCACCCTCAAACTCACGATATGCCTTATGTTTTCTAGCAAAAAGAGCTATTTTTATTGGTATTATCTTACCTCTAAACCTGGAGGTGAGACTCTAATAGAGAAATACCTTTTTTCTTTTTCAAGCAGGCCCCACAACCCAATGTGTGGCTTGAACTTGTGACCCTGAGATTAAGAGTCGCATGCTCTCTCAACTGAGCCAGCCATGCGTCCCGAGAACTACCTTTCTGAACAGAAGTAGTTCTGAAGAGAAGGGCCTGAACCTTCATGGAATCTGAGAACCCAGGAGACTGAATAAAAAAAATGTGTATATGCACACATATATTCCTCGGGGAAAACGTTCACAGCTTTTACAATTCTTAAAGGTATCTGTGATGCTCATAAAAGCATAAAAACCAAACCAAACCCACAAAAAAGCCCACTTGTCCAGAAAGAAAATGGTGTCTATTTAAAATTTTTAAAAATGTGTATTCATTTTTCAGAGACGGAGAGTGACAGAATGTGAGAGGAGGAGGGGCAGAGAGCAAGGGAGACACAGAGTCTGAAGCAAGCTCCAGCCTCTGAGCTGTCAGCACAGAGCCTGACACAGGGCTCGAACCCATGGACCGTGAGATCATGACCTAAGCTGAAGTCGGAAGTTTATCCGACTGAGCCACCCAGGCACCCCAAAATGGTGCCTATTTAAAAGTGAGATGAACACTGTATACATTGCTGATCTTGTGGAGCTGTGTGTTAGGCACACACATGTGGAAACTAATGCCATGTACTAAATAACGCTGAAGAGTAAGACAAATTTGAGGTGCTACACTGTCCCAATGTGATGATCTAATGTAAAAGCTGGGGCTTTCATAGTTGAGGGGCTTTTACTCTCTTCAAGGCCAGACTGATGAAGATGATAGTTTGTTTCCTAGCATTATGCTAGGAAATTTATATATAGTCTCTGATTTAATTATCAGAAGCATCCTATGACACAGGCAGTTTTGTTATTAAATAAGTGAGAGAATCATAAAGTTTTTTTAAAGTTTATTTATTTTGAAAGAAAGAGAGAGATGGACAGAGAGAGCGAGCATGCCAACAGGGGAAGGGCAGAGAGAGGCGGGGACAGAGAGAATCCCAAGCATAGGGCTCGATCCCATGAACCTCAAGATCGTGACCTGAGCTGAGCTCAAATGTCAGACTGAGCCACCCAGGCACCCCAAGAATCATAGACAGCGTTAAACTCATCTCATTGGGTCAGTGACAACTCTATAGTGGCAAGAGCTTCATTCATTAACTATACTGCCATGGCTAAATACCCATGCACTCCTGCTTCTGAGACCCCGCCATTCCCCTGATTCCTACAATTCCCCAAACCTCAAATAATCTGCAGCCTGCTTTGTTCAGAGGGCCTGTGTGTTACAAGCACAGGTCTCTATTGCCCCCAAGAGCAGTAAATCTAGCTTTTTTGTTTCAGATACTGAGTAGCCAGTGACTTCTTCCTTGACCAGAGGAAGATTATACAGGGTTATAAACCCATTAAGATTCAGGAGGTTGGAATCCAGGCAGTCTGACTCCAGATCTGAAGCTTTTAAAGTTATTATACTCTTCTCAAGCAAATATCTTAGTATTTGGATTATGATGATTTATATGGAGACCCTGATTTCCCCCGCTTTTTCTTGACCATAGAAATGTTATTTAAGTACAATATATGGTAACTTATTATTGTGTCTAATTTTATTCTTCTACAGATGCTGTGAATGTGTTAAGTCCCTAGAAAGTTAAGCGGTATTATCCAACAATTTTTACAACCCAAAATATTCATGTTTAAAACCTGAAACACATTTAAAATATAATAATTTCTTAAATGCTAAGCTACAAAGAGTTTCTAAATATAAATAACAACACATGTTTCTACTAATAAGACAAAACATATTTTAGAAAATATACTTTCTATATTGTTTACAAAACTCAGAGATGATCCTATGGCATACATTTTTTCTGTCATTAAACTACTTCCATTGATACATTTAATTTATTAGCTTTTAAGGTATTAATTTAGAAAATAAATCATGTACAGTAAATTTTTCATAAATAAAAAAACTGACACATAGACAGTCTCTTAAAAAACTTGAAACTAAAAATATTGTTTGCCATGGGAACTGAACGTCCAGGTTCTCTTGGTAATGACAATATACCCTATGATGTTCTCCTCTTGGCTTTCTTTCTGAGCTTTAATATAAAACTAAAAATTCTTGGCCAGTAGCTTGCCCATTTTAATATTCACAAATCTAGGCAAGCAGTCTATAAGCATGGCTCAATAATAATCTTTTTTTTATTTTATTGCTTTTTAAAATGTCTCAGTAATTTGGAAAACAGAACATAAAGGGAGACGAACTCTACTGAGCCTGCAAAACTAGAAGGGCAGATTGTAGGAAGGAGGAGAGCTATGAAATGCAAGCAGTCTGAGAGCAGTGTACAGAACTCATTGTAGAGAAATATAATGAGTTAGGCAACACTAAATTCTACAAAGAATGAGTACACCCTTGGTACTCATATGCTACAAGACACTGAACAGAAGAATAAATGTTTTGTAGAGGACAAGATTCTAAACTTTCAGCACAGTGTTTAAAAAACTAAATAGAATTTTTCTGTGTCTCCCTCTCTCTCTGCCCCTCCCCCGTTCATGCTCTGTCTCTCTCTGTCCCAAAAATAAATAAATGTTGAAAAAAAAAATTAAAAAAAAAAAAAAACTAAATAGAATTCTAAGATGTGTATTGCTTTGGTATAAGTCAGAGGATGCTGTTTAGAAAAGAAATAAGTAACTTTAGTTTGAACAAAGGTAGTTCAGGTCACCTTGTTTAAAAAAGTTTTCTAATACAGAATATTCAAGTAAAAGCAAGCAGAATGACACAAGATCTTTGACTACAGGCTTTGATACCCAAGAGGATTAAACAAATGAGCACTGGTGTCTTTTAATGCAGAGATTATGAAGAAACTCATGAAAATAGACACAATTCTAAAGGGACCACAAATGTTAAAGAATACAAGGGTGGAGTGGGGGGGCAGGTAAATGTTACATGTGGTAATACTCAGAAGCGTGAACACAAATTGGACAAGAGATTAACATTAAAACACAAGATTCCGTTTCCATCTTCAACACAAGTTACCATTCTTTTCTCTAAGAAAAAGCAACACCTGGTTATCAATAAGGGCCTACATGAAGCAAGCACTTTTCTTAATTTGAAAACAAAAAACAACCAGAAAGTAGACATGGCTAGGCATATGAAATGCCATCCATTACCTCTTTTTGGGAATTAGCATTTATTTTGCATTTTTATATAGGCAGAAAACCAGAGTTGGCTGGTAGGTAAGCATACTTTAGAAATGGTGAAATGAGACACAGTTGGTCTCCAGGTACATTATTACTAGTTTTGAAGGAAAATGTCAGAGCTGAAGCTTCATTCCAATCAGCCAAGCACCTGGTGGGAGCTGACATCAGATAGCCTACAGCACAGGGGAAGCCCAGGAGGAAATTCAAAGACTAATGCAGTGCCCAAAAAGGCATCTTTAAATTTTATGAAGCTACTGAATGCATGAAGTCTTTTGGTGGCTGGAATCTCCCATGCTGCACGAAAAACCTATAAGCAGGAGAAACCACAGGGGCAAGTTCTACCTAAAGACCATTGTTAGGGGTTATGGTAGCCTATCATCATCACAAGCTCTTATTTCTTTCTCATGCACATTCCTGTGACTGGATATGACCGACATTAATAATTCTACCAAATCCAGAAAGAAGACTAAAAGAAAAAAAATGTTGCAAATCTGTAATAAGTGAACCTCAGATGAAAAAAAAACACACACTCATTCTATGCTGTAACCATGCATTGTGGAAACCCACCCCAGAACAGGTACAACTTTCTGACTCCATCACCTTTGCTCTCTTCCTAACATGCCTGCCCTTCTGATTTCATTCTCTTCTTGCTGCTGTTTTAGAAAACGGATGCATTCCTTATACTCTGAAATGTACTATGAAGATTAAAACTTATCTGGTAACTAAGGGTGATCCCTTCCTTTTTTTTTTCTTTTTCTTTTTAACGTTTATTTATTTTTGAGACAGAGAGAGACAGAGCATGAACGGGGGAGGGTCAGAGAGAGAGAGGGAGACACAGAATCTGAAACAGGTTCCAGGTTCTGAGCTGTCAGCACAGAGCCCGACGCGGGGCTTGAACTCACCAACTGCGAGATCATGACCTGAGCCGAAGTCGGACGCTTAACCGACTCGGCCACCCAGGTGCCCCGATCACTTCGTAATATTACTGCCCAAATAAAAGCAAGACTGAGGGCTTTATTCAAGAATTATTTTCCTGGGGCGCCTGGGTGGCGCAGTCGGTTAAGTGTCCGACTTCAGCCAGGTCACGATCTCGCGGTCCGTGAGTTCGAGCCCCGCGTCGGGCTCTGGGCTGATGGCTCAGAGCCTGGAGCCTGTTTCCGATTCTGTGTCTCCCTCTCTCTCTGCCCCTCCCCCGTTCATGCTCTGTCTCTCTCTGTCCCAAAAATAAATAAACGTTGGAAAAAAAAAAAAAAAAAAAGAATTATTTTCCTGTTTATTGACAGAAAAAAACCAGAAATGACCTAATATCCACCAGTTAAAGAATGATTAAATGAATTACAGATATTAAGTCACTAAAAATGTGTTTTGAGAGATTTAGCAGCATGAGAAAATACTCAGGAAAAATTATACAAAAGCATATATATGCTATGATCTCTATTCTTTAAAAAAGTATGTAACATATTTTTAAGCAAAAAGAACTACCAAACAAAGAAGACAAAGCTAAGCTGGACGAGAGAAAGGAATTCCTTTTGTCCTCTTTGCCCTCTTTATCTTTAGCTATGCTAGAAGCCTTTAAGCCCATATATCAGGAAATTTGCCCAGATAGATGCATTTACCGATTTGGTCATTTTTTAAAAGACAGTTTTTTTCTTAATGTATCTGTAATTGCTTTGTATCTGTGTATTGCCGAATTCACATTATCTACTGACTTGGTATCCGGGAATCACCAAGAAGTTATTCCTTTTCTCAGGAGGGACATACTAGAGGTAGAAGGTCCAAAGTAAGGACTGCTCACTTTGAGCTGTTACTTTTGTGCATGTGCTAGCACATTTAGATCTGTCCCTGCCCGTGTCTCTAATAAAAGCTCTGTACATTAAAATCTCTCTGAAAACATTGCCTTTTTCTTTCTCCTCTTTTAAATAAAAGTCCCTTTGGATACTATAAGCAAAACCATAAAAAGCAAACAAAGAAACAAACTCACTGAATAGTGTCTCTGGAATTAGAGTTCTTAAGTAACTTTTTTAGTGGTGGCTTAATTCAGAAAATGCATCCCTATCAAACTACAAAAAAAAAAAAAATCTTTGGGGATGTGTCTGTGGCTGTTTCCTTTTTGCAGATTTGAGGGTCATGATACTTTTTATTCCTAGACTTTATTCTTGTGTCAGTTAGAGTTGTGAGTGTTTCAAGAAGAAAACTGACTTTCCTTCTGAAATTTGGAATACAATGAAAACAAAACTCCATCAGTTGGCCTTTTATAATACACAGTAGAGTAACAAAACGATTTAGTTTAATACATGCAAAAATAGAAAAATTCATTTTATTTTATTATATTTGGGGATAATGCAACAAAATCAGAACATCTTCTGGTATGTTAAATGTCTCTCTAATTAAATCTAGCAGTTGAATGAATCAATTCATTAACAGTAAGCCTAGTTGATTATCTTATTAATACAGATGGTTAATATCAGGAAGGAAAGAATAAAAATTTCAAAAGTTAAAAAACTATTGCACAGTGACATCGGCATCAGAGGGACTACTGTTTGAAGCAAAGTGCTAACAACTTAGCTTTTTTTTCAAAGATTAAAATCAAAATCAATGTGTTAACTAGAAAGAAGAATATTTATATAGATTATTTTTTAATGCCACAGAGGCAAGCTGGTAGCATGGGATAAATATGTAGCTAAAAATGTTCATTTGGACCACAGAATTATTATTTTTGTGCCAAAACAGTAAAACATGGCAAAAACATTTTTAGCAGTTTTTTTAATTTTTATTTTTTAACGTTTATTTGTTTTGAGAGAGACAAAGAAAGCTTGAACTGGGGAGGGGCAGAGACAGAGGAGAATCCCAAGGGGATGAAGGGGCTGGAAGTCACAAATCTTTGAGCCTATGACCTGAGCTCAAATCATGAGTCAGTTGCTTAACTGAAAGAGCTACTCAGGCACCCCTAGAAGTTTATATATAAAGGCTATATAAGGTTTCCCCATAAATTGCCATTTTTTAAGAAGTTTTACCTATTTATTTTTGAGAGAGAGGAGAGAGAGTGTGACACAAGGGAGGGAGGGGCAGAGAGAGAATCCCAAGCAGCCTCTGTGCTGTTAGCGCAGAGCCACGCACGAGGCTAGAGGGTTGAACTCAGAAACCATGAGATCATGATTGGAGCCGAAATCAAGAGTTGGATCCTTAACGGACTGAACCACCAAGGCACCCTGCCAGTTTTATTTATTTATTTTTTTAAATTTCATATTTGAAAGTGTGCCCAGCTTGGTCAATAAGAATTAAATTTTTATTGTTTTAAATTAACTAATATTAATAGGAAAAATGATTAAATACTTCATTTACTCATAAGCCACATATTTGGCAAATTTACCTTCAAAACAGGAGCACAGTGCTAGGAATAAGAAACAGGATGCTCAGATAAATTTGAATTTCAGATAAGCAATGAATACTGCTTTTAGTCTAAGTATGTCCCAAATACTGCACACTACTGTATAGAAGTATATCCTGTGCAATATTTGGAATATATACCAAAAAAATTAGCTGTTTATCTGAAATTCAAATATAACTGGGCCTCATCCTTTATTGTCATTTGTTTCTTCGGTAATGCTAACAAGGAAGGAAGCAATAAAGGCTCTGTGTATTTAAATTAGATGCTAAAACTCATGCCCTTACCTCATGGGTGCCTTGGACTCTCTCAGAGCCTACAGATTGGCAACCCTCATGTCAAATCTAACTTTGTGATGTATTTTATTTAATATGTACAATATTTTAATTTCAATTAGCTACCATCATTAAAATGGAAAGAGTACACATTAAAAAAACTTCCAGATTCTGATAACACTGAGAGCTCATTCTCACATGTCAACAATCCAGATCTGGATGGCTGCTTTCCTCAGACAGGATTGGTATGTTCCTGTTTGCCACCATATTCACCACTCCCTATTATTCCAACATCAAGCTAAAGGAAGTAAAATATCAAAGTGGTCATTTTTCATCCGCTTGCACCACTTCTGTTACCTGACAGGTCTCTTGTAGTTCTCTCAGAGTTTGTGGCCTGGGTTCTGCTCTATACTTTTTATGCTCAGTTCTATCCATCACAGATGTGAAGCCATGAACTGTGATATGGAGAGAAGATGAAATGTTGCTGAAGTCTATTTCCTTTACTAGGGTTTTCTTTTTCTGGAGAGACAGTGTGTGAGTGTGTGAGCAGGAGTGGAGGGGTAGAGGAAGGTGGGGGGGGCAGGGAGAGAGAGGGAGAGAGAAGGAGAGAGGGAGAGAGAGGAAGAAAGAGGGAGAGAGGGAGAGAGGGAGAGGAGGAGAGAGGAGGAGAGAGGGGGAGAGGGGGGGAGAGAGAGAGAGAGAGAGAATGAATGAATGAATCTTAAGTGGACTCCATCTCACAACCCTGAGATATGACCTGAGCTGAAATCAAGAGTCAGACGCTTAACTGAGTCACCAAGGTGCCCCTCTCTTATTAGTTTCTAAGTTTGATGAAGGTAGGAACCTTGATGAATGTCTGTTTTGTGCGATCTTCTGGTTCTAACACTCAGCCCAGTGGCCAGCACCCAGTAGTTGTGGGGTGAATATTTGTTTAATAAATAAATGATCACCAAACAGGGAGAAGCAAAAATAACTACGATAACCAAAAACAAAAAAAGTAAAGCAAATAAGGAATATCTGATATACAGTCAGTAGGTAAAACACATGTTCATTATGTTGACAGTCATCAAGAAACAATGTTTGTAGTCAGTGACTTATGTAATCCCCCTGAAAAATAACTACTCAACATAATAATCTTCAGAAACCTGGTAGGATCCTTATACAAAACATTGTATTGTTTTCTGAGACGTTGCCAGATAAATTAAAGGGCATTATAATCCATTACCCCATAGAAAGAACGTAGAATTTAAAAAAAATTCCCAATTCTAATCATACTCCCCTAGTATCTCAGAGTTTCGATGAGTGTGGAAATACAAAGAAAGAAGATTTTTGCCCCAAAGGTCTGAACAATTTGGTCCAAGAATTATGGCAATTATATATCTCAAGCAAGCACAAAAACACTCTATCCTATCCTCTAGCTTAACACTTCACTAATGGAGTTCCCTGGAGATTTTCTTAAAAATGGCTAACACATCCTTCCTCAACAGTAGAATCTTTCCAGATTCCTGGAATATAGTAACTTCATTTAAAGGAGGAATATAGTAACTTCATTTAAAGGATTTTTGTTATTTCTGCAGATAAGACATTAAAGAGATAATTTTGGGGTACAGCAATAGCTGAAGTTACTACAGCTGGGAGAACAGGACACAAAAATTTCAGATCAGTTTTCAAGAAAATCCCTAATTTGTTATGCCTATAACATGTAAAAAGCTCCATTCATTCCAAAATATTTATTGAAAATCTACAGTATACTAGGCACCAAGCTAGGAGAAAAGACTAAAGAGATGAAAACATGGATCCTGCCCCCAAAGCACATACAATTATGGCATTTGTTATAAACAATATGTGCAAGGTGTAAGGAAAATCCAGGGGAAGAAGAGCACCTAGGTCTGCCAATCAAAGTCTATGAAGGTACCGGAACTAAGACTTTAAGGGCAAATATGAATACTATATGGGAGGAGCAAACCTACTTGGGGACAACAGGGAGACAACGAACACTTCAAGGGGAAATATGGCAGAAAGGCAGAGACAGTATATTTAGAGAACGATGAATATTACTAATATTCAGGGATCTGACTGCAATAAGGAAGCAATAGCAATGGTTCTCGTGGAACACAGAGAGGGTCTGAAGTATCAACAGAAGCAAATGCCATGTATTTCTCAGGCACAAGTGGGTGATTAGGGGTCACTCTGCTGCTACTGTTTCCTTGGACTGAGAGACCCATGGAATCCTGACCAGATGAAAACTACTCCTTGATTTCTGAATCTGGTTTGGCTGTTTTTGGTTTTGTTTTTTTTACAATGCCGGATGGCCTGGCTTTCAAATTGGACCTGTCAACAAGTGCAACTCCTTAGGTTCTGTTTCAACATCCTGGTTTACTGATAGCTCAGTTTTGGCAGTAACCAGCAATTTTAAATACCTTAACCTTTACATTGCCTTTCCAGCTCAAAGTTTTGCCTGGATCTCAGGAGTTCTGGGGCCTACCTATCTCTTACTTTACACGACAAAGTAAACTTGTCCTTTTTTGCAATTCTCTATTACATCTACTTCCTTTTTTTTTTTCTGTAAGTTACGGCCTCCAGAAGAATCTTGTTTTTAATGCCTGCATCTGAAGTGTTTTAGAATATAAAGGATGGCTTATTACAAGCTGAAAAAGCTCTCTTTAAAATTCTCCTTTCAAAAATACTTGTCATCATCCACACATCAAGACGTAAGAAACAATAACAACAACAAAAAGCCCTAGGGGGGAAAACACATGTTTTTGTAGTCTAAGTCATTACCTGTTATCATACTCAGTGCCAATTACTTAGCTTTTGCTTATGCTCGTTAATAATGGATAAATAAGGACTAGGAAACATTTCTTTTCAGTAGCTGAAATCAGACACTCTCCACTGCCCTATTCTATCTTAACACAAATTAGTATTCAGCTAATATTTCTAATCCTGTTGGCAGAATCCATCAGAAACTGGATGTGGTGCTGTTGCCCTGCTACAGAGTACTGTTCACTTTGTAGGTCAGTGGTTCTCAAACTTCAGTATGCATCTGAGCACCTGGAAGACTTGTTAAACCAGAGGGCTGAGCTCCATCCCAACCTGCTGATTCAGTAGGTCTGGGGTGTGGCATGAAAATTTGCATTTCTAACAGTTCCCAGGTGATGCTGATGCAGCTGGGCAACCATGTTTTGAGAACCACTGTCCTATACCAACAAGGGGGTGTGAATGTAGGGAAGGAGGTGGTATCCCAATTAAGCTTTCTCATCCTTCTAAAAAGCGTCTCTAAATTAGACTGCAATTCTCCTCAGACAGTTTAGGAGGTTAAGTCTTGATCGCGGGAAAGATTCCAAAGTATCAATTCCTTTTAAGGAAAGAAAATAATAAATGCAACTGTGTTTCATGGCTATTTTAACAGAGATGCTCTGTGGGAGAGCTTAAGATGTTGCAGTTTCGTTAGCATGATCCAGTGTTGCTATGGGGACCAAATGGAGCAGATCATCAGTACACAAGAAAATGAAAAGAGGGGAATTGGTGAATTAAAAACCAACCAACCAAACAAACACCAAACATTTCAGAGATAATAAAGCCAAGTCATATAGTCCATTTTCTGGCATTTATATAAATTAAGGGATCAATTCTCCTTTAATAATGAGATATAGTCACATGTATCTCCATCTTTATTAGATGCGTAATTCCTCTGTGATTCAGGGAGGGAAGCAAAAACAAAATCTTTTAAAAAGGAGGAGAAGCAAACGGCATTAGGGGTTTTTATCAAGCACAGTTACGCACGATGATCTTGAGGCTAGTGGCTATGGGAAAGCATTTTATACAGGTGGATTCAATTCTGCACAGTATAGAGATGAAAGGCTTAGACACAAAGCTCTGGGGACTGAGAAAGGGAGAAGGTAGGTGGATGGTCTGCTCTCAGTCTCTGAAAAAATTGCAACTAAGAGCCAGAGACAAAGGAAGAACTTGAAATAAACATCAATCCTCCATCTAAACCATCTTGTACTTGCTACTAGGGTCCTTTCCTCAAGTCTGCTTTTATCACATCCTAAGATTAAAACCCTTGTATCTCTGTATTTTCTTTCTCAACAAATCTCAACTTTCTTGCTTGCTTTTCTAGTTTATATTTAACTGTCTATCCACTTTTATTTTCCTTTAAAAAATTTTTTTTTACATTTATTTATTTTTGAGAAAGAGAGACAGAGTGCGAACGGGGGAGGGGCAGAGAGAGAGGGAGATACAGAGTCTGAAGCAGGCTCTCCAGGCTTTGAGCTGTCAGCACAGAGCCCGACGCGGGGCTCGAACCCTTGAACTGTGAGATCATGACCTGACCTGGAGTCCAAGTCAGATGCCCAACCGACTGAGCCACCCAGATGCCCCTCCAGTTTTCTTATTCAACTTCATTTCTCACAATCCTCACTACTTCCTTTTTTATATCAACCTGAGGAGGAATTCCTACTTGAAGCTTTCCTCTCCCTGTCAGACCCCACGTTTATTTGCTAAATGTAATGAGTTTTAACTGTAATCCCAGATGCCTCAGATCCCAGGGAGTCCTACTGGGGATGAAGGGACAGCCAGAGCAGACTGCAGCTTGGCCTCCCACACTCTCTTTAACCAAAGAGGCCTGGATTTATAGGTTTTATATACTGGATTTTGTGTAAGGTAATTTGGAAAATAGTTTCATCACCTAAAAAAAAAAAAATTAAAAAAAAAACACATAACTTTGAGAAATATTGCTTTCTAAAATACCAAGTCATGTGCCACTCAACAAAATATTGTTACTGGTACTTTACACGTATATGTTCTGTCTAATAAATTATATTTCCCATTGAGCTCAGCTCAGTGCTGAAGAAAAGCAGTGCATTCTGTTGACTGATTCACTTTCAAATTCATTTTGCAAATGATCTGGTAAAATTCATATGGAGGTGAGTGACACAACGTACTGCCTCTCTGTGAGTAATCGCTCACATTTAAAAAAAACAGCTCTTGACAGAGGGTCGTATGTAATGCAAAAGAATAGATCAATAAAGATATTTTTTTTAATCAGCAGCAAACCCACAAGGATGGATTTTTGAGAAACAGAGGCCTTCCCAATGGCACTCAAAGCAGGCCATCTAACTTTGCAATCAATTTGTGAGATTCACCTAGTTTTGTGACATATTGCTAATTTCTCAATCCCATTCATGCCTTTTGGGTTTACACAACTTTTTTTGTATACTGATGTACAAATATATGAACTGGTCCATTTTGTTGAACTACATGCATTGCAAAGATCCATTATTTAAAGTTTTCTTATCTCATTATTTAAGAAATACACAGCTAATTAAACATTCATTGATATGATCATTTCCTTGGAATTACAACTTCGTTTGAAATACAAAAGGCTAGCTTACTGCAACTGAAGAGAAGACAAGGCCACCAAATGGAATACTGAACTGAGAATAAAGTGCCTTTGTCACCATAAGACTCTGCTGTTCTTAAGCATTTCCTTAAAAGGGTGAGTGAACAGAGTAGGGTAGCATGGTAATATTGTTCCTGGACCCAGTACAGACATAGAGCTGTGTTTTGTTTAGTCACTGG
>NW_024412391.1:31838895-31866998 GCF_014898765.1 Herpailurus yagouaroundi
GGGGGAGGGAAACAAAAGAAAAAAAAAAAACCCAAACTCTCTTCTGGTAAAAAATTACATTATACATATATGCCCAAGTGTCTCTAGGAGAAAAACAATTTTGTCTGATTCCTGAAGTCTGTGAGAGTAGAACAGCAAACTCAGAATCTTCCTCACTTCTTTCCCTCTGTCTGCTCTTTCTTCTTCTGCTCTCACCTGGTATGAAAACTCTAATAAGAGAGAATGTGGTTGGCGCTTTAGCTAGCATTCTCTCTTACCTTTATGCTGCTGCACAGGCCCTCAGAGCCTACAGATCCCAAAACAATGTACAGACCAGCTGCTGTCAGTGCCTTGGGGTAGGGGTGAAGGGGTAACTGAAAAGAAGAAATGAGGACTTGAAGAATGAGCCAAATGACTGGGAGAAGAGTGGTCACTAACTCTTTGGAAAACCAGAAAAAGAAATAATTTTTTTTAAAGGGAAGGCTAAAAAAGAAGAGTGTAGGAAAAAATTGTTTTCGACATTATAAATAGAAGCATTTATTCAAAAGATATATAATTTGAGCTCTTCTGTGCCAGTAACTAGGTAAAGTAGAAATAAAATAAGAGGATTTATGCTACTTTTTCTAGATAACAATGGATAGAGCACATTTTATTTCATTTGTGAAAATTGTTCACAATTGCCTTTTGAAATTTTTTCTAATCACATAAATAATTGCATATAATTTGGGAGACCTTATTAAATTATAAAAATTATGTTTAACATATATATCAAGGTTAGAGATAAAAATGTTTATTAATGTTTCAGAAAACATATCAACTAATCACATGACCATAAATTGTAATCTAGATACCTTATTTTTTTTTACAGATTTTATTTGTTTAAGTAATCTCTGCCCACAATGTGGGGCTCTAACTCATGACCCTGAGATCGAGTTGCATGCTCTACCGACAGCGAGCCAGGCACCCCTAATCTAGGTATTTTAATAAAATTGGGCAACTAAGTGACATTATAAACAAAGAGATTGTTGGGTATCTTACCAGAAAGAGGTAATGAAGAAAAACATATACAATATTAACAACAACAACCAAAAAACCCCCAAACATCTGGTTAGGGAATATGCTTCTATTTTTTTTTTTTTCTACTCTTTCTTTGTATATACAATTCACTTCTAGAGTTTTTCTGTTTTAATTCGAAAGAAGGTGAAGTCACTGGGACCCAGAATGTCAATGGGTCCATCATGATGACAAGAAGTATATTATGCTCTAAAATTACAACAACAGAAAAAAACCAACTTCGAACATCAAGAGGTTGCATAAACTGAGAACCTAGAAGGAAGAATGCTTGTTACAAGAAATGTGGGTGAAATAGTCAGAAATATAAATATCCATACATTTAAATCAGGTTTAATACCTCACTTATTGTTGTAGGAAATATTTGCACAGAGAGACTCTTTGACAGTGTGTTTCAAAAATTGCCTTTTGGGTTCTATTTAAAAATATTAGATTGTACTTAATTTCTTTTTTTTTTTTAATTTTTTTTTTCAACGTTTATTTATTTTTGGGACAGAGAGAGACAGAGCATGAACGGGCGAGGGGCAGAGAGAGAGGGAGACACAGAATCGGAAACAGGCTCCAGGCTCTGAGCCATCAGCCCAGAGCCCGACGCGGGGCTCGAACTCACGGACCGCGAGATCGTGACTTGGCTGAAGTCGGACGCTTAACCGACTGCGCCACCCAGGCGCCCCGATTGTACTTAATTTCTAATATGGAATGTGGATGACTGTCAGTGGAAGAGGATCTGTAGAATTTTTAGGGTTGACAAAACTTAGGTATTTATCATAGCACTCACAACCATTTCAGCTTTTTATTCTAAAACTTCCTGCCAACTGTACGCGTGTATGCTTCATTAATACTGACTCACCCAGAAATTCCTTTTCCCTCCTATACTTATGTGTCCAACTACAGAAGGAAGGAAGAGATTACAGAGCCCAAATTTTGAAAGGCTATCAGGAACCTAGAAGGTTATTTAACTACCCAATCTCTAAACACCAGAAAAAGATTACAGATACCACCAGCCTGGATTAGTACCTAGGTCTAGTGTAGTAACCAAAGAATAGTATCTAAAAATAGCCCATTATGAAGCGATTTCAAGAGACTATTTATATGCTAAAATAGTTACTTCTGATATGTATCTTTCTTTTGATGTACTCTGATATGGAAAAATCAGCAGGTAAGTAAAAAAATCTTGAAACAGGGGTGACTGAGTGGCTCAGTCAGTGAAGCGTCTGACTTCAGCTCAGGTCATGATCTCTCAGTGAGTTAGAGCCCCGTGTTGGGCTCTGGGTTGACAGCTCAGAGCCTGGAACCTGCTTTGGATTCTGTGTCTCCCTCTCTCTCTACCCCTTGCCCATTCACATTCTGTCTCGCTCTGTCTCTCAAAAATAAATAAACATTAAAAAAATTAAAAAAAAATTTCAAACAGAAGAACAAGGTTAAAGTTCTCACACTTAACAGATTTCACAACTTCCTGAAAAGAACTATGCTAATTAACACAGGGTGGTACTAGCAAAAGACCAATATAGATCAATGGAATAGAATTGAGAATACATAAACTCTCACATTTATGGTGAACAGATTTTTGACAAGGACACCAAGACAACTCCGTTGGGGCAACAAGTCTTTCCAACAAATGGTGCTAGAACAACTGGATATCCACATAGAAAAGAGAGCCGGATCACTTCCTTATATCATGCACAAAAAGTAACTAAAAGTACTATTCATTCAAAGCAGAGATATTTAAAATGATAGCACAAGAGGATTTTTGGTGAGATATAATGATAATGCACTAAGGGTAAGTAGATATAAGAGTTCTAGTAACAGTGTTGATTGTTAAAAACTAGTTGTGTGACTTCTGCATTTTGCTTTGTAGTTTGCTCATCTCCTAAATGTAGCTTAGGTGACAAAATGAGATCAAGCATTGAACAATGCTCTAGAAAATATGACTTGCTAATGATGTGGGAAGGACTGTGAGGGGAAGTTGGTGTAGTTAGTGGCTGTTCTAGGACAGTAGCCTACACTAGCTAAGAGGTGGGGAGAAAGAAGATGGAACTGGAGGTGCCTGAGTTTCAGCCCTGGACTTACAGCAGACAGATGTCTAATCTCATCCAAAAGGCAAGTGTCAAGTCAGGAGTAACACTCACATCTCTTACTAAGCATCTGAACATAAAATGTAAGAGCAAAGTGAAGTCCATAACACGAGAAACAACAGGTGTTGGAAAGAAGAAAAAGAAATCTTCATGCACTCACTGTTGGTGGGAATGCAAACTGGGGCAGTCATTCTGGAAAACAGTATGGAGGTTCCTCAAAAAGTTAAAAATAGGGGTGCCTGAGTGGCTCAGTCAGTTAAGCATACTGCTCTTCATTTCAGCTAAGGTCATGACCTCAGGGTCAGGGGATCGAGCCCCATGTCAGACTCCATGCTGCTCCTGGAGTCTAATTAAGATATTCTCTCTCTCTCGTTCCCCTCCTCCCCAACTCATGCTCTCTTCTCCCCAGCTCACGCGCTCTTTCTCTCTAAAATAACTTAAAAAAAAAGTTAAAAACAGAACCATCCTATGAGTTAGCAATCATATTACTGGGTATTTATCCAAAGAATATAAAAATACTAATTCAAAGGGATACATGCACCCTTATGTTTATTGCAGCATTATGTACAATAGCGAAACTACGGAAGCAGCCCAAGTGTCCACTGATTGATGAGTGGATAAAGAACATGTGGTATACACATATACACAATGGAATATTATTCAGCCATAAAAAAATAATGGAATCTTGACATTTACAATGACATGGATAGAGACTATAATGCTAAGTGAACTAAGCCAGAGAAAGACAAACATCATATGATATCACTCATATGTAGAATTTAAGAAACAAAACAAATGAGCAAAAGGAAAAAAAAAGGAGAGAGAGGGAAACCAACAGAATTTTATAGAGAACAAACTGATGGTCACCAAAGGGGAAATGGGTGAGGGGGATGGGTGAGAAAGGTGATAGGGATTAGGGAGTGCATTTTTAAAAATGTTTTTATTTATTTTTGAGAGAGAGAGAGAAAGAAATGGAGGAAGAGAGCAGGGGAGGGGCAGAGAGAGAGGGAGGCAGAGGATCTGAAGTGAGCTCTGTGCTCGAACTTCAACGAACCATGAGATCATGACCTGAGCTGAAGCTGGATGCTTAACCAGGTGAGCCCCCCAGGTACCCTGAGGAGTGCACTTGTGATGAGCACCAGGTGATGTATGGAAGTGGTGAATCGCTATATTGTACACCTGAAACTATATTAACTGGAATTCGAATAAAAACTTTAAAACACACACACACACACACACACACACACACACACACACACACACGAGCAAAGTCTATCACAGTCACAGTCCCCAAATGGGAAGTGACATCAGAAAATGATAATAGAAATGAAATGTTAAGAAGAGGAAGTGTTGGGTTACCTTTTGAGTGTTCACAAACAGTAAGAACATTTCATAGAAAAGGTGAAGATGATATCTAAACTAAGTCTTAAGGAATGAGTAGGGGGTTGTAAGGTAGAAAGGCAGGAAAAAGACATTATAGGTGGAGAGAACACAGGAGTTATGGTTAGACTGGTAAAAAGATGATGAATTCTCTCAAAATATGCAGAGATAATGGAAGTGGATTATTCAAGAAAAGTGAGGCTTTTAGAACAAGGAGCCATCACTCTGAAGATTACAAGGTATCCCAGTGACTACAGATAAAACTTTAGTGTGGTAACATAGCTGAGATAGGAACAGCATCATTAGATTCTTCACATGGACACCGCATAAGACATTTGATACACAACTGATATTCAGAATCAGGACTCAGGATCTTGAGAAAATATCATCCCCGAGAGCAGTAACAATTCTTGTCTATCTCTTACGGTGCCTAGATTGTCACGAGCCACTACTACCATGTGCTACTGTCTGTGCACATACACATGCCTACACTTCCAGTAACTCAGAGAAGTGGCCTCAACTCTCAGTACTTCATCTGTAATATGGCTTTCAAATTAATTCATAGTGGGAAAATGAACTCAAAATAGGAAGAGGCGCACTTAAAAATCCAGAGCATTATCCTACATGAATTTAAGTTTTAATCCACAAACTTTTTCAGGCTACTCTGTTCTAATCTCCAAATGGACATACTTTATTTGATTTCACAAGGTTTCTTCTTTTGTTTAGCTGATACCGTGTTCCTTTTCCTTGCAGTTCACGTTGTCTGTCTTCTCTTGAGACCTTAATCCCAATTATACCAACCCCCAATTGTATCTTAATCCCCAGATCTCATTATTCACTTTAAATATCATCTGTTCCCTCTTTAATATATGACCCTTATGGGACAAAAGCTTGGAAATCACTGTAGTTAAGAGGGGAAAGTCCTTTTGGAGGGTGTGGCAGCCCATGGATGCTGTTGTTGTTCATCAAGGGAGCTAAGAGGAGAAAACAGCAGAATACTTTAAATTGATCCCAATCTTCTTTCCTAATGATGTGGAAACTACCATCATAATAGACCAGCCTTTTCTCACCCAAAATACCCATTTCAAGCAAATATACTTGGTATCAGGAAGGAAAACATAAAATAAGCTGTAGACTGACCAACTGAAAGATTCTCTGAATGAGGAAAATTCTATGGTTGTCTTGATCCCAATACAGAATATAAAAGTACCATGATGATATGTTTGCTTACTTTCAGAAATAAATTGAGTTGTTATTCATGTTAAAGAAAACTTAAAGAAAAGAAACAGTAAAAACATTCATAGGCAAGGAAATAATCTGTTACAAAAATAAATTATCAAAATAGAAAAAAGAATAGAGAATGGGGAGATGAATGGAGCCAGAAACAATCTGAAAAATTGCAATCCATCATTAGAACCAGATGGCATTCATCAGACTTCAGAGGTACCTGAGCTAATCACCAAAAAATGCAGTTTATCATTAAAAAGAAGTACCCTAGTGGAAAATTAAGTACCTCTGAATATTGGATAAGGATGACCTTGGACTTTTATCAGTTGTGCTAAACCAGAATGAAGGATCTGCAGTAGATATGTATCTCAGTTTTCAGTAAGAGAAAAAAATACAGCAACATACCAGGATTTTACCTTTCTGGTTAATCAGAGTAAACTTCACTGCAATTAACATATCAACATTTAAAAATGTTTACAACAAATCAACATTTTTATTGCACATACACATACACAATTTTAAATACACACAATCACCACCCCTCCCAAATGATGTGGGGTCTTGTTTGAAAATTCTTAGAAGACTGGAATAAAATCTGGAGCTTAAGGGGTGCCTGGGTGGCTCAGTCATTAAGAACCTGACTTTGGCTCAGGTCATCATCTCATGGTTCATGAGCTTGGGTCCTACGTCTGGTAAACTGGAGTCTCGAGTCTCGCATCTGGGTGAGCACGAGCCCCGCTTCGGGTAAAAAAAAACAAACAAAAAAACCAAATATAAGCCCTGCTTCCGGTGAACCCTCTTCTCCCCTTCCTTTCCCCCCCCCCCCCCCCCTCTCTCTTTTCTCTGCCTTTCCTGGGATTCTCACTCTCCTCCTCTCTCTCTCTGCCCCTCGCTCACTGGTGCCCTCTCTCTCTTCTCAAAAAAAAAAAAAAAAAAAAAAAATTAAAATCTGGAGCTTAATTATGAGTATCCTGCCATGAATCAAAACAAATATATAGCAATGCAGGGGTATATGGCCATTTTTAATTATGGAAAAGATAATTTTTCTTGGAAATAAAAATTTCTTAGAAATAATCAAGAAAAAAATAACAAAAAAATTACTTTCATCTAGAGAATAAAATTTAAACTGCAGATTTCTTAAAAAAATTTTTTTTTTTTTTAAGAGAGAGACATAGAGTGTGAGCAGGGGAGGGGCAGAGAGAGAGAGAGGAGACACAGAATCTGAGCTGGCTCCCGGCTCTGAGTTGTCAGCACAGAGCCCAATGTGGGAATTGAACTTGTGAACTGCGAGATCGTGATCTGAGCCGAACTTGGATGCTTAACCGACTGAGCCACCCAGGCACCCCTAAAAGTGCAGATTTCAAGTGAGCACTCAATGAATAGGCTCAAGTCCTCCATCTGTGCCCTTTTGATTATTCTCCTAATGTTGATCTCACAACTGAGGAGTAGTTACAAGCAAGGAAAAATGAAAACCCTCAGGGATCTGTGATTGAAAAACAGCAGATTAAATTAGTGGGGACAGGCAATGAGGAGTCTTGAGTGAGGATATACTCTCTGGACTACCTGTCCTGCCTCTACGTATGCATCGTCACATAAGAACTGTCACAAGGTCGTTCCTATCCAGCAAATCTGATTCATGTTACTCACTGACCTAAAACACTCCCCATCACGTAGGAGATAATCCAAGTTCTTTTGCCAGGTCCACAAACTCCTTTTTAACAGAGCCCTGCCCCTTCTTCAGCTTTGCCTCCACCACATCATTTTAGGCTGTATGTACGTATAGGGCACCTCCAAGCCTTTCCTCATGCAGCTTCCTCTATCAAGAAGGTCTACTTTACCTGGCAAAGACCTTGGCCTACGTATCACCTCCTGGAGAAGCCTACCCAAACCTCCCTGATAGGTTAGAAGCACACATGACAGAGTGCTTCAGTGTGATTCTTCCACTGTGCTTCTGCATTATTCTCCTCTTAAGTAGCAAGTGTCTCCTTCAGGGCAGGGACTGTGCCTTGTTCTTTCTGTGCCTTCAGGACTCAGCACATAATTAGTGTTCAATAAATGCTCGATGAAACACAGAGCCTAAGAAGATCAAAAGGGCCCTTTTTGATCAGTAAGGTGAATTGTCTGTGTGCTCTCTTATTTTTAATTAGGGAGAGTCTACTAACTGCTTTTGCAGACCATTTGGCCTGAAGGAGAACAAAGATCCAAATCTTGAAACATCCACATTCTCATAAATAAGGGCCTGAGCACTGGACAGTTTCTTGGTTCTTCTAAGATGGTTATGACACGTAATCTTGAATCCCATTTTCTCTCTCACTACTTCTCTCTTTACTCTGGAGTGCTTTAACCAGTCTCTGAAGTCTCCCTGGATGACACCTGGCTCTTCCTCCCCCTCCCCCCATAAGCTCAGGTATACTATCCATCTACATGCCTGCCAGAGTCTTTCCTAGTCCTCTGGTCTCTCTCACTTCTCTTGTTTTTTTATTTTTTTAGAGACAGAGACAGAGCGCTAGTTGGGGAGGGGAAGAGACAGAGGGAGACAGAGAATCTGAAGCAGGCTCCAGGCTCTGAGCTGCCAGCACAGGGCCCAATGCAGGGCTCGAGCCCACAAACCGTGAGATCATGACCTGAGCCGAAGTTGGACACTTAACAGAGTGAGCCACCCAGGTGCCCCAGGTCTCTCTCACTTTTTCCATGAAGCCAACTATGACCACCCCTTTCAAGAAAATGTTTTGTTTATTCATTCCTCTATCCACTAATGGGAGCTTAGCATAATTACTGACATGTGTGTCTCTTCTCCAGCTAAGACTATAAGCTCAAAGAAGACAGAAACACAGAAGGACACAGTTGTGTCCTTTTAAAACATTTTCCAAAATGATTTATCCCTATGTCAACCCCAGCTCAAGTATTCTATAAATATTTATTTATTTATTTATTTATTTATTTATTTATTTATTTTTTTTAAATTTTTTTTTCAACGTTTATTTATTTTTGGGACAGAGAGAGACAGAGCATGAATGGGGGAGGGGCAGAGAGGGAGGGAGACACAGAATCGGAAACAGGCTCCAGGCTCTGAGCCATCAGCCCAGAGCCCGACGCGGGGCTCGAACTCACGAACCGTGAGATCGTGACCTGGCTGAAGTCAGACGCTTAACCGACTGTGCCACCCAGGCGCCCCATAAATATTTAGATTAACTGGTAAGTGACTGAGTTTAAAGGCATACTCAGGATACAAAGGCACTAATCAGTAAATCCAAAGGTGGTCACTTCAAGCATATTAATATACCAATGCTTTATTCATATAACCTTTTACATTTTATAAAAATCATCTCTTAAACACCTCACTAGTAAACTGCCAGATAAGAAAGATTATTATTTCAATGTTAGTTATAAGAAAACAGAAGTTCAGGCAGTATAATTTATTTAAAGTCACCCATCTGAAACATGAACTGGATTCTTCTGTCTGTAAGTTTAGTGTTCTTTGCACTACACTATACTCTCAAACTCAGGAAGAGACCAAATTTCAGGGGCTGTATGTACAAAGGACAATAGCTATCAGTTAACAACAAAAGGACTTAGCATGTACTATGTAAAATCTGAAGTACCTAAATGATAAAAGGTAAGGAAAGTAAAAAGTAACAGTGATGGAAAAGCCCCAGCATAAAAAAGACTACCAATTTTTAATAAGCTCTATCTGATTCCTCGGTGGTAACCTTCTAGAAAGAGTTTAATATTCATGAGAATGAAGTCAATGTATAAGTCCCAATGTCCATAAAGTCCAGTAGTAGATACTATGTTCTATAGAGTGCTAGAGAGAGAGAGAGAGAGAGAGAGAGAGAGGCGGAGAGAGAGAGAGGACCTCTCCTCCCCAACTTGAAAACAAGCACTTACCTGTACACACACTCCTTGGCTGGATCAGAAAGAAGGCTATCTGGAAATAAGGGAATATCTTCAATATATGTAGTGGAGTGAATGGTAACTCTAGAGATACTCACCTGGAACCTCAGACTGTGACCTTATCTTGAATAAGGGTTTCTACAGATCCAATTAAGGTAAATATCTTGAGATGAGATCATCCTGGATGAGGGTAAGCTCTAAATGCAATGACTGAAGTCTTTCTAAGAGACAGAAAAGGAGAAGACAAAGAGGCATGGGAAGAAGGCTGTATTAAGACAGAAGCAGAAATTGGAATTATGCTGCCACAAGTGAAGGAATGCCCTGATGCCGCCAGATTCTCCCTTAGAGCCGTCAGAGGGAGCCTGGCCCTGCTGACATCTTGATTTCAGCTTTCTGGCCTTCAGCACTGTGGCAGAATAAATTTCTGTTGTTTTAAGCCACCCAGTTTGTGGTAATTTGTTACAGGCGGCCTTTGAAAACTAAGTATATCAGTTGAACTATTTGAATTAAAATTTCTTTATCCAGAAGCAGGTAAAGGGATTCTCCTAAGTAACTATATGATTAAGAAGTATATAGCTAATTCAATCTATGGTTCAAGAATGGCTTTACATAAAAGGCAACACTTAAGCTAAGATTTTAAATATGAATAGGACTTAACCAGAAAGACAAAGGGAGGGAGTTTACATTTACAAGGAGGGTTACAATATTTATAAAATGTAACTTATGAAAGCTGTAACTTAAAAAAAAAATGTTGCCCAGTAAGTATATGAAAGTGTGTTTGAGTTTCCACAAGTATGTGTGACTTTCACAGCAGAGTCCAAAGATCAGCTAATATTAATAATATTATACTAACTTTTGATATCTATCTATACATAAGATGAATTCAGAATCTGATTAATGTATAATCACAAGAGGTAACAACAAACATGAAACTTCAGAAAAAGGTGGAAAGACGAAGAGAACAATTTCACTTATATGCTGCTTGCCTAAATCAGTTTACTCTGAAATCACATTTTAAGTGAGAATCCTAAAGAAATGGAGATTTGCCAGTTGGCTCTGAATACTGCTAACTAGAAGTGAATAACAATGGTCCAATGAATCATTTCTAAGCTATTTTAGAAAACCTTTCATTAAAAAATTCCTCTACATCACACTTGTGGATTTTACATCAAAGAGCTGCCTGGATTCATCATTTCATTAATAAACAGTAATTCAGAAACTCTGACATTTCTGACAATGATGCCACACATAGGCAATTAAAAAAAATCGCAACCAACCTACATTCTTCAAGTCAATGAAAGTTGATAGAGGAATGTAAATTAAATTTTTACAACCTTAAATAATGTATTAAATAGCTATGGTTACCTGACTTAATAAGAAGCACAGGCTTGAGTGCCCTGGAACAGTAGGTCAGAAATTGGTTACTATAGGGACACATTCCTTTTCATTGTTCAATATTCGAATGTTAATTCAAATGTACTGAGAAAGGGATACTAATATGAAAAAACAAAAGACACTGATTTGAAGAGTTCTCACATTGTGCTCAAGGGCTAAGTTTTACTTATATAAATACTTATTTCATTACTACCATAGACATTTTCAAAAGAACTCTGGCTTTCTGGATATAAGGGGGGGCGAGGGGATGCTCCTTAGAGGATGTTACATCTCCCTGAGGGAGAACAAATAGTGTTTTGTTTTGTTTGTTTTTTTTTAATCCTGTGCCTACTACTCTATGCTTATTCCCCCCCTCCCCCCATTAAGTGCTTGAAGTAAAATAGGAAAGCTATAAAAATGAATGACAATGGTTATTATTATATACACTGGGTGACTGATCTCTTTTTGAAGAGGTTTACAGATGAACTCTTTGGGAAGTCTAAGCTCTTAATAAATACGATCTGCTTAAGAGGAAGATGACCCTGACTAGCATTTCCCAAATCAAATTCCATGGAAGACTAGTATCCCATGAAATGTTAATGTGTGCTATTTGAGAAAAAGATAGTGGGGTCAAATATTTGGGAAATGACAGTATAATATTTATCTCTTGGTCACAAAAATTAGCAACATTAAAGTCTTGAAGGAAGCTATAAGTAGCTGAAAATTATTTGATCATGAAATTCTTTGTGTAAAAAGGTATTATAACATTCTTCTGTCTTATAATTAATTCTTTGGACTCCTGAAATATTGTCCCTAAAACCATGAACAGCATACTAAATTTACATTAGCCCCACCCACTTCAATCACATAGATGAATAAAAACAATGAGAACACAATTTTATATGAAATCTCTCAAAAGCAAGACAACAAAAAATGAATTTTTTTCAGTCCATTACTTAAAAGTTTAATTCATTTAGGCTGTAATAATGTGTAAATTTATATGGCTGGATGTGTTTGGAGTTTCAAGTAATGAAAACAGAATTGTGCTATTTATAGAAACAACTATAAATACTGATACCTAAAAATATCACATTAACAGGGGGGACATTACTAACATGATCTGTTCTGCCAATAATTTCTAAGATGTTTCACAAGGAAAAAGATCAAGAACAGGAATCTTTCTCCGGGGCATCACATTCCATGTCATCCAGGGGTCATGAGAAAGAAAGGGTGTTATTACCTTATACTTGAGAATTCTATTACAACTGGTTGATTATTCAGGATTAATGAGCTCAGGGTTAGGAGTTCAGTGGCCATATGGGCAAATGTAATGAGGTGCCTGGAGCTAGGCTTCTGCCAACACTGCCAATCAGCACGGCAGGGGTCTCTAAATCCACTAGCAGTTTGGCTCTGCTCCAGCAGGGGACCACCTCAAGACAGTGGCCTCATCTCCATCTGGGTCTGGCATGCTAGTCATTGTCGGGCATGTGACTAATTTCTTGGAACCAAGCCTCAACTTGCATACCTTTTCCAGCAACTGAGTCCTCAACTGGTTGCCCTGATTCCATAAGCTGTCTGATCTGACCTCCATCCAGAATCCATGTTCCTTTTAACTTAGGTCTTTTAATGGCTTGTCCTTAAACTCCAGTTTATTTGTGATTGCGTTCTTGCTACTGATAAAGATTCTCTCCTTAAGCAGACTTTGGCTTCCTGAAGGCTCCTCTGAATCCTTTTCTTCATTAGGCCTTGCTAGCCCAGGTTTTACAAGAATTCTCCTAAGTCAGTTTAGAGAGAATCCCCCATTCTCCCTATCTGATGAGGTTCCTCATCCTCTACTATCCTCTAGGTCATATCTCATTATCTGATATTTCACCCTGGCCTGCCTTTAGCAAGAATCTTGTTAAGTCTGTTTAGCCAGAATCCACCTGGTCTTTCCTCTTAGTAATTTTCCACCTCCCTGCCCCCAACCTGCTCCTTGGCTAAAAATCCCCATCTTTCCTTGTATTTGGAATTGAGCACAGATCTAGACCCGTTTACACTTAATTGATGCCTATTTTATCATCTATGTGGCCTTCTCTGCCTGCAGTCTCTTCCTCATCACAGGGCCTAAACGGACACTCAACCTATCAATGGTAGAATCTTCATATATCACCTGCTGTGTCCCAGCATATTTTTCTAGTTTCAGGAATTTCTATCACCTGACTTCATTAACAGAGGCATATTATTAAATTCTAGTGTGAGTCTTCATGATCTTTTTCTTTGGCAAATACCCACACTTCCTGACTCATCCTGCACTCTTCAGTACATTGTTAACCTGACTGAACTTTGATCTTGTCATTGTCTTCCCTCAAGACTGCAGAGTCAGGATCTAATGTCTGAGAGTAAATGATCCAGTTTGAACTTGCCTTTTCAAACTTCTTTTCACTGCTCCTATTTACCTACTATTCTCTCCAGGCAAAAAGAACTGACTTGTTATCTGCCATACATGCCCTTAGTTTTTCTATTGTACTCCCTCCCTTTGCCTAAGCATGTGATAAATGCTCTTCCTTCTTTATGTCCAAATCTTATTCAACTTCAAGACATAGTACCATCTGCTGGGCTTAATCTCTTTCTGACTCAACTCCATCTTGGTCACTCTGATGGTCCTTAACATTTTCTACCTTGTAAAATAATTATTTATGTGCTTTTAAAAATGTTTATTTATTTTTGGGGGGGGGGGAGGGAGGGGCAAACCGAGAGGGAGACGGAATCCGAAGCAGGCTCTGAGCTGCCAGCCCAAAGCCTGATGTGGAGCTTGAACCCATGAACCGTGAGATCATGACCTGAGCCAAAGTCGGACGCTCAACCGACTGAGCAACCCAGGTGCCCCTATAGTTATTGATGTGTTTCTTATATCTTCCCTATTAAGCTGTAAGAGCCTCAATGACAAGAGCTATCTTGTTTTCATCACTGTATATCTACAGCATTTAGAAGAAGCTTGCACATATGCTTAATAAAATTTTCAGAATTAAGTCTCAGTACTATTAATAGCTCTTTTAGAGGCACCTGGGTAGCTCAGTCGGTTGAACGTCTGTCTTTGGCTCAGGTCATGATCTCACAGTTCATGAGTTCAAGCCCTGCATCAGGCTCTTAGCTCTCAGTGCAGAGCCCACTTTGGATCCTGTCTCCCTTTCTCTCTGCCCCTCCCCTAGTCACACTCTCTCTCTCAAAAATAAATAAAACATTTAAAAAATAGCTCTTTTAGATTCACAAAAATGGAAAGGAGAGGGGAGAGAATGAGATGGGATGTGTCCTAATGATCTAGCCATACTCTCTTGGAGTAGAGACCCTAGAAGTCATCGATTGCAGTGGTTCTCCACAAATTTTCTACGTTAATATATCTGGGTAACTCACGTGTGCAATGAGATCTTAAGGGAATATCCAGATATATTTCTGTATAACTGGGTTCCCTAGCTACACCTACCTTCTCTTTCTTTTATTGATATTTGAAAGATGCAGTTGAAAGGATGCTAATATAAATGAATTATCTCATGAATTACTCATTACAAACCATGAGTACAAATAACTTCTCTAAAATTAGAGAGTTAGAGGCAGAAGTAGGATTAAAAGTCAGGTCTCTGCCTCCTTGTCTAGTGAGCTTTCCATGAAACAATACTATCTCTGATCACTGCTGCTAGAAAAAAATCCCAGTCTTAGTAGGTTATTAGCATTACTTTCCTTCATGTGGGTGCATACTTATAAAGCTTTCAAAAATCATTCACAAACTGGTTTTTAAAAAATTCCAATAAGCTTCCAGACTCTTTTTCATCTTCTTTTCCTACCCCTGCCCTCCTCCATTTGTGGAAATTAGATGTATGGTGCTTTAACAAAGAGAGCTTGATTGATGTTGTGTTACTGTTCAACAACAGTTCTTGCTATTAATTGCTTTATAATGATAATTGCATTTAGTAGTACAAGATATTCTCTTTTCTAATTGGCTATTACTGGTGAATAGCAGCTTGTTACATAACAGAAGATTGTGTTAAATAAATAACCACAATTACAATGCTGAGGTCCTTCGCTTAAAAAACAAATTTCTCTAAGTTTTTGGATAAAAACACTAAAACATTTTTTATAAGGCAGGGTCTCTATAATTACTTGGGGGAAGATTCGTCTTTCAGTTAAGAAAAAGCATGACATGAGGACAGTGTTAGGGAAACCAGGAGTCAGAACAGGCATTTCCTTTCTTTTAAAAATAAACACATTTAAAAGCTTTCAGCTCCTCAGTCAATACAAACAAACTGCAGATTGAAATGCATCAACTTCTTCCCACAGTGTGACATGGAAACAGAAAGGCCTCTCCAATTAGCTCTGATAAAATATAATTGCAAAGCCCCACCAACTACATTGAAATGTTCCCATAGATACAGCCAGGGGCTCTTCCTCATTTGTGCTGCATGGGACCCAGTCACCACTCAACCAACACCAAGTGCCATCACAGTGTGGCACCGTAGAAGATGTAGTGACACCAAGGTGTATGTGACAGTCCTTATCCTTAAAGGCTTCCATATAATAAAATCAGGAGTATGTCTCAATTCAAACTGTAATGTTGATTAGTTTGTAATTATTTAAAAGTTATGTCTAGACTTTTCTAGTAGCAGTTGTCATAATAATAATGAGCTTAAACAACCTGTGCAAGGTCGCACAGGTTGTAACTGGCAGTTACTTCTGAATCCACTTTTTTCCAATTCCAAAGACCCGCCACAGCTTCTTATGATACATCCTCAGCAACTGCTTCTCTCCTCCCTATATTCACTGCTTCACTCAACCTCCCAAAAAGGTAGGACTTAACTGCAGCATTTTTGTCTGTTTTTTAAATTTAACTGCAGCATTTTTATGATGAAATGGGAGACTCAGAGGTTCAATAATTTTCTGCATGTTCATAGTGCTACAAAGCAGCAAATTCACAATCAGAATCCAATATTTCAGACTTCGAATCCAGTCTTTCCTCCCACACATTTTTACTCAATGTATTAATTCAAAGGTACCAAAACATGGGAAAAGCCCAACAGTATCCCACATTGACTTATACCAGTTGAAATATTCTACCACTTCTCAACTGTTGATACCTCTTCCCCAAAGGAAGCAAAGGTTTAAATCCTGTTTAATTTTAGAAACTTTACTTGGTTCCTAGAGCTAAGATGGCACCCAGCCTCAGCTGACTAACTTACAAATAAATGACACAGGCACAAAGAGTAGTGGCTGAGTTGTAAACAAAGGCACAAGAGTGGTCAAATCCATCTCCACTTTTGGAAAAAGCTGCCCTGCTCACGTTTGGGTCAATGATGTCAGTGGGAACATACATTTCAGGAAGAGACAGCAATTTGTTAAGATGCCTTCAGTGAAATACCAATCCATTTGGAGTTTATTAAATAAATCATAGCAAAACTGAACCCCAACTCTATGGCAAAGTTCTCCAAGAACAGGTAACAGTAACATTTAAAGATTCAATCATTGGAGATGGCAGTATACTATTTTGTATCTATTTACTCATGGATTTATGTGTAGGAGACAGTATAATTTTTATTACGTGAATCTGATCGATATTATCTTCAATTGTTCAAGATGGGAAGTGTATGGGTATGTGTTGTGGAGGACAGCACTGTTCTTTTGCACGAATGGAAGGTCTGTGTCAACATAATGAGAAGTGTATGTAAATTCTACGTCTGATAGTCCAAGTAATCCCTCAACAGAAACCTGGTCATGAAATAGAACACAATAAGGTTGTAGCACTCAAAATCATCACCTGTATCACCTGTGGCACACGTGCCAACGATGTGCCCATACCTGTGTCTGAAATGAGTCACCATTTATTTAAGACCAGGCTACTGTATCATCATCTCACTCATCATTTCAACATTCCAGCAAGACAGATAGGATTTTTCCCATTTTACACATGAGAAACTGAGGTTCAGAGGCTGATTACCTTGTCTATGGCTGGTAAGTAACCAGGATTTGATCTTACATTGGCCTGACTTCAATATGTACACACATTCTCTTTTTCCTATAGCACATTGCCTTCCTATAGGAATGTTAGCATTGGAACATAATCAGGTCTAAGGGAAGTCTGTTTCAGACGTTATCCAATGGAATGTAGTTGCTATGAGACATCATTATAACAGTAAGTAGAATAAAAGTTCTGTTTCTGTTGCTGTGTGCCCTTGTGCAAGTCACTCTTGTACCAGTTTCTTGCACTAGTTGTAAATGGAAAGGGGATAATACAAGTATCCACTTCAGGGATGTTGTGAAGATGAAATGACCTAAGACTTGTGAAAGCATTTGAAACAGTACTTGGCACACTGTTCAACAAATGTTAGCAGCATCATTATTATAACATCTTCTTTTATAATTTCCTCTTAATATCCTGCAAGCTAAGCTAGTTCCCAAATATTTTTATAGGAAAATAAAGGATGTTCTGAAGGAGGTTTCTATAATTCTTTTTCTTCCGTGACATTCTCCAGCTTGTACCTTGCAAGGCCATCCCAGAATGCAAGATTATCTGAGCTTCTTGCTGACTCTGAACGTGGGTGTGTGTTTAGGGAGCTGGGGGTGAGGGGGCAGCACGGGGTAGGGGTGAGAAAGGGTATGAAGATAATATAAAAGGCTTTCAGAGCGCATAGTTGCAATACTAGTACAGAGCACAAGCAGACACCCTGACAACTCCCGGGAATGCAAGGGCAGCCTAAACAGGTATCACCAACACATTCCTAAGCTTCTCCCCGGTTACACCACAATTCAGACTGCTTCCTAAGTAAATACAGAATCAGAAAGCAGGCAGTTTCATTGTTCATTCAGGCATACCTTTATATTGAAAACAACTAATAGTTACTCAATTCCAAGCTGCTAAAGGGAAATGTGCTGGCATGTCATAAATACATAATTGAATGAAATAATCACAACTCTGCAAGGTAGGTATTATATTTCCATAAATGTAGCAGCATAGGCAATAGTCATACACAACTGATAAATACCGGAATTGACATTTAAATACAGTTTTTCCAAGATAGGGTCTAGTTCTCTCTCCACTGTCTTGTCAAATGTAGGAGACTGGATTTAAGCATTAATGCTAGAAATAAGATGACAAACTGTGGAAAACCAGATAACTGCCATGCAGATGATGGGACACCAATTTCAAGGTCTATGCAGCAGTTCATTAAGTTATGGGTTCAAGGTTATAAAGGACAGATGTAAAGTATTTTTTTAATTCAATCATTATCCATACACCACTAATACTTTACTTAAAAAAAGACTGGAAGGGCACCTGGGTGGCTCAGGTCATGATCTCACATTTTGTGGGTTTGAGCCCTGTGTTGGGCTCTGTGCTGACAGCCTGGAGCCTGGGGCCTGCTTTGGATTCTGTGTCTCCCTCTCTGCCTTTTCCCTGCTTGTGCTCTCTCTCTCAAAAATGGATGAACATTAAGAAAAGAAAAAAAAAAAAAGAAGAAGATGACTGCACAGTTATGTCAAAAGGCTAATTATGACTACCTGTGACAAAATATCATCTTCATGATGATATATTCTGCATTTTCTAGTTGGGGTGCATAACTTTCATAAACCTAACATATACTCAGTTTTTTACTTGATTTCAATTCCTCTGCGTAAAATAGCTGCCATTCGAAGTACTCTGAACAAATTTCAGGTACATTTTAACCATTAAACTGCTGGAGTGTTCACTTCATGCAACTCTGATAAGCACTGGCATAAAAGTAAAATAAGACAACTCTTACCCTCAAGAAGTTCACAGTCTACCAGGGTAGACAAAGCTACCAATAAATAACTACAGTCTGCTATGGTAAGTGTGATAATGAAGATGTGGGAAGGAAAGCAGGGTGACTGAAGATGAGGCTGGAAAAGTAGATTAGAATCTTAAATGCTATGCAGAGAAGTGAGATCTCATTACATAAGCATTAGAGCCACACTGAAGATTTGAAGTGAAGACGCATTCATACATTTGTGTTTTGGAATATGCATTTAAGGAGGCAAAAGTCAAGAGTATGTGAGATCAACAGGAAGATTTTGCAATCATCCAGGCTAGAATTCATTTCTTGTTAAACAATGATTAAACACTGACAGGGTTCCAAGACAGGCTTGGGTAGACAAAAGCAAACATGTCAAAGTTCTGGTCCCCAAGAACACAGTTTGGAGGATGGGGGACACAGTAACTCAGCAGCAATGGTGAGGGTTAGAAACAGAAGAGTGGCTAAAGAGATGAAGGGAAAGAACAAATTCAAAAGATTATTTCAGGCACAGAAAAATAAGACCTAGTAACTGGTCAGGTTCAGGACCTGAGGGCAAGATAGGAATCAAGGATGCTCCCTAGGTTTCTAGCTAAGGCTTGATGCTACCTATCGAAATAGCAAATATAAGAATGAGGAGTTGACACCACCTGCTACCCCCATTCCTTCTAGAGATACTGCAAATGTGTTAACAAGCTCTCCAGAGGAAACACATTCTAAATCCAAAGTAGCATTCCCATGATTGTCATCTACTGAGCATGCATTTGCAGGGAAAAAAGTTAACTCTGGCAGATTGTAATATGGATGCACAGGTTAACCCTGTCACAAATCACCTCCGTCTCAAACATTTCCTAGAAGTATTGTCAATTAATAAACTATATGTACTATCTTACTGCCTCTAACTAAAAACAGCAAAAGAGAAAATACCAGTAATACATCCCAAAGTGTGAGAAATTGAGTCTATTTACCGTCTGTTGTAAACTTTAGAGGACAATATGAAATCCCAGTTACAGTTCAAATGTATGCAAAGCAGTGTTGTGCAAGATCGGGGGCTTTCCTGGTGAGGGACGGAGCCTCAGATCTCAGGTAAGGTGCTATCCCTGCCTGCACACCACTCAGAGATTCATTCTAGCAGAACTCTTCTGCTCCAGGATATTAAGTACACAGGTTGATATTTTATTTTATTTATTTATTTTTTTAATTTTTTTTTTCTAATCTTTTTTTCAACGTTTATTCATTTTTGGGACAGAGGGAGACAGAGCATGAACGGGGGAGGGGCAGAGAGAGAGGGAGACACAGAATCGGAAACAGGCTCCAGGCTCCGAGCCATCAGCCCAGAGCCTGACGCGGGGCTCGAACTCACGGACTGCGAGATCGTGACCTGGCTGAAGTCGGACGCTCAACCGACTGCGCCACCCAGGCGCCCCACAGGTTGATATTTTAATTAGAACCATAGTGAAACCTCCTAAAAGAGGCAGTTTTCAGGAAATTAATGATTTTACAGGGAAAGATATTTTTGAGAACCTAAGTAAATGATTAACAAAAAAAATATGAATATAATTTCAGTATCATTATTTCCAGCCGAAATTTGTATCACACTTTGCAGGCTTTGAAAACAATTCAGATAAAGTTACAGAATAATACATAGATTATTAAGGGGATTTTTAGTGACAACCTTACAAGAAAGACATAAAACTCAACCATTAGCTCTCCCATTGACTGATAACAATTAGCGAGAATACTTGTCAATTATGAACCACAGTGAGGATTTTTTTTTGTTACAGATACTTCAAATTCACTGCTGCTCCATACTGTCGTCAAAAAGAAATTGGAACCTAGAATTATGCTTTATAGCATTTACTTAATTCAATCCAATAGTCATTTAAATATTAGCCCTTGATTAATGATTTTCTCACAGTAGGTAAGCACAAGGGAAAAGGACATTTATATATTACTGATAGCAGTGTATGCTGACGTCTTTCAAAGGGAAAAATCTGGTATCTATTAAAATTTTAAACCTGTGTTACCTTTGATCCTGCAATTCCTCAAGAAATTCGTTCTTTGCCAGAGGGGAAGGATATGTATATGAAGTTGCTCACTATAAATTACTGAAAAACTAAAGCCATAGTACATGTTCATTAATAGAGGAATGGTTAGAGTGCGGTACATTTGTATTATGGAATACAACTGGTAGTCTTTAAAAAGAAAGAAGCAACAAATATACTGACATGGAAGAAATATACAGATCATTGGGAGAGAGGGGGGTGCAGATCTTTGAGCTTACATACAATGATCTCTTTATTTTTCAAAATCAAAACAATACAGATGTGTGTCATCTAGGAATATGTCAGAAAGAACACACAACAAACTTTTAACAGTCATTATTTTGGGAATGGACTGTGTGGTGGAGGAACTTCCATTTAACTTACACACCTCTGAATGGCTTCAAATATTTATAATGAAAAATTTCATAATTTTAAATAACTAATGATACCTAACTGTCCAACAATGTTTTTGGAAGAAACTCCCAATTTTCCTTTTTATGAGTTAATCTGTGGGATAAATTCACCAAGGATTTCATCTTTTTTTTTTTTTTTCAACGTTTTTTATTTATTTTTGGGACAGAGAGAGACAGAGCATGAACGGGGGAGGGGCAGAGAGAGAGGGAGACACAGAATCGGAAACAGGCTCCAGGCTCCGAGCCATCAGCCCAGAGCCTGACGCGGGGCTCGAACTCACGGACCGCGAGATCGTGACCGGGCTGAAGTCGGACGCTTAACCGACTGCGCCACCCAGGCGCCCCAAGGATTTCATCTTTAAATGTTAAACAGGGAGCCCTCCGAACTTTGAGAATCTGGAAAACCTTAATAGTATCTTACCACCAAATAAGAGCCCCCAAATGAAATGGTCAGGTGTGGGCATAAGTATTTCAAGTCAGGAGCCTATCAAAGATTTCTTTGGTAGAGGTATTAAAATAATTTCAGAGATAGGTAGTTCCACTGATGGGCAGTGGGAGGAGACTGCACTTTATCTCTGTGCTGAGATAAAAACTCAAAACTAAATGTCAATTTAATCGTGAAAACAAAAACAAAATAATCAAAAAAATCTCAAATAAGGCCAGAGAAACTTTAAGCCCCCAAACCATGTCAAATAGAAAAAGACACCTTGTTGGGGCACCTGGGTGACTTGGTGGGTGAAGCGTCCAACTTCAGCTCAGGTCATGATCTCAAGGTTGGCGAGTTCGAACCCCCGTGTCAGGCTCTGTGCTCACAGCTGGGAGCCTGGAGCCAGTTCTGTGTTTCTCTCTCTGCCCCTCCCCTGTTGGTGCTCTCTCTCTCTCAAAAATAAATTAACGTTAAAAAAAAAAAAAGAAAAAGACAACTTCTGTTAAATTACACAAGACAAAAAAGAAGGGAGGCGGGCGGGGATAGATGCACTAAAGGTAAACGAATAGGGCTAGGCATCCTCAAGACAATCAATCCCCTTGGCAGCTTTCAAAGTTTGGTTTATAATCTCTATAGTGGATCAGAGGGCAACTTCAAAGACAAGTAGCGTCAAAGTAGTTGCGATGATTTTCATAACCCCTTCAAATTTTCTCTGAAGCCATGACTGCAAAATACCATTTCCTTTCCTCTTTCTCGAAGAACTCAGCCTGGGTCCACATTCAATCCTGGCGATCGCCTGGGGCGGTCAAGAGCTACCAAAGAGGCTGTGAGAGACACTTTCTCTTCAGATGCCGCTCTTGCCAGCAATCGAATAAATCTGTAGAGTGGAGAGAAGTGACCAATCTGCAACCGGAAAACCGCCCGAATACAAGTAAAATATATCTCCCGAGGCCAAACCAAGCAAACCGAGGCGGAGGCAGGATACCGGAGAGGAGAGAGCTAATACCGGAGTTACAATCACACATGCGCGAACGTGACTTGACACACACCCACCCGGCAGCAAGCGCAAACCTGGGAGCTCCAAACCGAAGAAAAACGCTCAGGGAGCTTCTCTGGTCGCCGGGAAGCCCATTCCATCCCATTTTCTTTTCCCTACCCAGACAGCCGTCACCAAGTATCCGCTTCCGACCCCACACCGCCCCGCTGGGCCCCTCCCATGGATCCCTGGCGCTCAGGTGGCTTTAGAGCTGGCAGGCTCCTGGGGTTTGCCTGGCGGTCAGCTGCAATCCTGATCGGAGAGAGAGGGAAAAAGACCACTTACGGTTCAGTGGAACCGTACTCACCCTCATAACTGACACTCCCAGATTCGCTATGGTTGCTCTTGCAGTCCTCCTCCCCTCGGGCAGCAGCCCCCTGGGTCTCGGGAGCAGCCATTACAAGACAGACGAGAAAAGGGAGGGCAGCTGGGCCAGCCCGGAACCAATGGAAACGCGACTGGAGGCGAACCCCCCCCCCCATCACCGCGGGGTTCCTCCACGTCCACGCCTCGCCACGTTCTAGGCCAATAGGACACGGAGAGCGGCGCCTAATCCCCGCCCCCAACCGCTGTTGCCACGCCCCCTTCCGGGATGGAGCCGCCCAGAACTACAATTCCCAGCGTGCTGTGGGGACTCTGGGACAGGGAGGGCTGGAAGAGGCGCTGGCGGGCGGGGGTGCGCCGGAGAGTACCCTGGCTTGTAGCTTAGTTCAGTGAATCAGAACAATGACTGCGCCGCCGGGTCCCCAAGAGCGCGTCGGAGGACTGTGAGCAGCCGCCGCCGGGAGAGCGGCGGGCGGCGCACCCTCAGCGGAGCGGTGTCACCGCCGGGCTCGGGAGCCTCCAGCGCAGACCTTGCCTAGCGCTCACAGCCCGAGCGGAGCCGCGGGGCTTCAGCGTTGCAGCCGCTACTCGGGAGCTGTGCATTGTTGTGAGACGGAGAAGGCGCGGGGATTACAAAGCCGGAAGACCCCGGACCCCTCTTTAGCCATGTGGATACCTACGGAGCACGAGAAATACGGCGTGGGTAAGTCTCCGCGGGGCGAACTTTTATTCCGCTCTGGCCCGAGCGGGTGCGCATTTCGCGTCCTTGCCCCTGCGCCCCTCTCGCTCTGCCGGGCTGGAAATGCCTAATCCTGGCATCGCGCTGCGGGTTTGGGGCTTTGCCGAGCCGGCTCCGGGCAGTGGGGTATGCGCTGGGGTCTCGCCCTTCACCGCCCCATCGGTGCTCCCCGCACCGGCTCCCGGAGTGCCGGGACGGCTGGGGGAGCGCGCGGCCAGCCCTCCTGCTGCGGGCTCTGCCTGCGGAGTTTGGAGTGGCGACGGGGCGTGTGTGAGTCAAGTTGAAGAGGAGGGTGAACGGCGTTCCGCTCCTCTCCCTCCTTATCTTTCTTCCCCAAAGAGGGCAGTGGGCTGCAACGATTCCCTGGGGTGGAGAGAGAGACAACAAGTACTGCGCAGAGAGAACACCCCCAAAACAGAAGGGGAGGGGGGCGCAAAACCCTCCCTCCGGCTCCCTTCGACATTCTCGGAGTGCGGAATGTGGCACTGTCCTCAAAGGAGCCGCTCTGACAGACCGAGCCTGACCCTAGCTTCCTTCCTCCCTCCTATCCCGGGTTTATGGGGTGTGAGTGTTTAGGGGCTGGGGGGATTGGTAAATTTCAACATCTGCGCCTCTTTGGTCTTTGGAGGGGAACGGGTATTTCAGCAATGCTTTTACTTCTGGCCACCCTCTCGGCCCGGGGTAAGAGCGTTGGGGGTTGGTGGAGGACAGCTGTGGAGTGATAATGGGGAAGGGGAAATCAGAAAGCCTTGGGTCTTCGAGGCGAGGAGACAGCTTTTAGGAAAGCACTACCCTGACACTGGCTTTCGGAGGAGAAGGAACAGGGTAATGCTCGCTGTTCTGTGCAAAGGTGAACAACAAAGGACATTAATGTTGACTGATGAATACAGGAGTCTCCCTTCCTTTCCCTCCTCCCATTTCAGGCTGATTACAGTTCCTGTTTTTGTTGTTTGATTTCAGCTGGGTCGCCCCTTGACAGTTACTCCTTTTAAGGTTGTGGCTATTAAGAAGCCAGGCTCTCTGACAAGCCTGCAGCGGCCAAATGCAATTATAACCTCTCAGAAGGTTTAACAGGGAGAAAGCATTTTGGATTTTACTAACAGTCTTTATTCCCTATAATGCCCCGTTCTGCTGATTGGTGTACTTTTTCTTTTTTTAATTGGGTACAGATCTAGTGATTTAGACGATGTGTAGGTATCTGCTTCTGTTCTAAATTAATTTCCCTGTAATTTAGACAATGTGGAAAGCCTTTCCAGGGAATCTTAGTCATACGAGATTTTTTTTTTTAAACTTTGCATGGGGATAGGACTTTGGAGTCCACTGAAAGGACTGTAAGATTACACAAAGTCAATGAAAGCTAATGAGCTTTCTTTCTGTTTGTGACTGTTCAGCAAGACAATAGTTTGTCCTGGACCCACCTTTGGGAAGGGGTTCCAGCCTTCCCTCTCTTCAAAGTGTGATGGGAACCTTTGCTAGGCACTGTCCTGGCAAGGAGTAGATGTTGGTGGTTGTTATTTTCCTTCTGTCCACTCTCCCCCACCTTTTTGGGTAGATTAACCCTTGCTGGGAAAGACATTGCCTTTGCTGAAATGGTGAGGAACTGGAGTGTCCCCTTGTCACTGGGTTTAACACTCATTGGAAGAAACACAGACCCATCCAGCAACACTGTCCCGCTTGGAGTCGATCCCAGATGTTGCTTTCTTCCAAGTGTTAAATTATACAGATTATGGATGGGATTTATTTTCTTGATTTCTTTATGTGCCAGGTCACAGCTGGGTGCTGGTATTGATTAGTTTTTCTCTCGCCTTTCTTTATAAGCCTTGGGCAGAGGCTTAAAACACACTCTGGGATTTCCTGGAATGGCAAACCGGATATTATCGGTCAAATGTTTTGGGCTGCAGCAGACACCTTGCTTTTGGGTGGTTGTAATTTGGTTGCAGAGTAGGGGGAGATGGGAGGGTGAGCTCAGCGTTGGGAAAAGGAGGTTGAGATGAGAAGTGAGGACAGAGGTGGGTCCGCTCATTTATACAATACCACACATACAGGAATGTTAACCATCTTTTATTATTAATTTTTGAGCATTTGGCTTATGGAATGCTTAGCTGTTTTTTAGAATCCATCTGTTAAGCGTGTGCATTTGTGTGTGTGTGTGTGTGTGTGTGTGGTGAAAATTTTGCTAGGATGCTTAAGTGTGGACTTTATTTCTCACCATGGAGAGCACTATTTGTAGCTGTCTATGCTGCAAGTTTTTTGTTTTTTTTTAAACCTTGGTTAGTGCATGTGCTTTCTTTTCTAGTTTTTATAAATACGAAAGAAAAGATACTTTATAGACACAAATGTTTGGCTGATATCAGGTGTAGTAGTAATGTAATTCCTCATTCTATGAAATAAATTAGTCTTTGTAACTTGGAATACCTGAAGTTTTAATGCAAATTGTATATTTTTCCAATGATGCTTTTTATCCACCATCAATTATATATGAGATAATGATGTGTCTTTATGTTTCAGTTTCAAGCAACATTGTAAATATGGGCAAACTTTCTTAAATGTCATGCCGTAGTAAGATGTATCAGAGATAGAAATTCCTTTTCAAACCTGACATGTGGGCACCCTCCCCACCCAATTGGTGGATGGTTTTAAAACAATGTCTGCTTAATTTTATACCAAAGTGTTCTGATTCTAGGGAATTAGAAGATATAGTGATAAAGCTGTAGTCCTGAGGGAGAGGAGACCTTGTCTCTTTAAAAACATATTAGTAGGCACACATATTTTATCTTGGGAAATTCTGGGTAGCTCTTGGCCCAAAGCTAGACAGTGCTGCCAGCTGGGTGACCTTAGGTAAGTCACTTAACGTTTCTGTGTCCCAGCCTCTTGGTCAAATGAGATCAAGTTCCTTCCCGATATTCTTTAGAGCTCTTCCAAACAAATGTGTCCTTTGGTTAGAAAGATACCTCTATGGTGTAGAGATTGTTATAAAGAAAGACACTTCTGTTGTGACACATCCCGCATGGTTTTTAACCAGGATCAAAGGTAAGCAAAAGCTACCTGGCAGGCTGACAGAACCAAGGTGCTGGTTGTTCATTTTTCAATTTGTTTGATTTTCTCTCTCTAGTAAGAACTCCACGCGCAGTGCCAAAAACGTTCTTGGTAGCCCCCTCACAAATTTCCTTATGATCACTACCTGCTTCCCGCATGCCCTCATCAGACATCCCTCCCTTTCCTCCCTTAAAGGGGTGAGAATTAGTCACAGAGAAAGTTATGCTAGGACTGTTGCATATATATTTCTGTGTTCGTTTATTCAGCAGCCATTTCTGCACAGGGTTCCCAGGTGAGCTGGCATATCTCACTAAGCTGCAAACTGCACCTCTCAACCCCAGCCAGATGTTTTACATGTGTGCGCCTGGTTAAGCTTAGAGGGAGATTATGTGCTGGATTGATCAGTGCAGAAAATTCATGAGCCTGACAAGAAGCAAAACTCAGAACAAGCTGATCTGAAGGTTATGAGTGTCATTTTAAAAATGACGTATTTAGTACTTGTGTCATCGAGTCCTCAAAAGAATTCCTGTCCTCCATTTCTCTTGAAGTGTTCTGCTCTCATTCAAGTAGGAATCCCATTCCTTTTTAAAGCTCTATTTTAGAGGAAGCGATACCTTCTATTATTATATGGGATCTTTATGATACCTTTTCCTTGAAATGGGTGCTTTAATGGTAGCTTGTGTGGAAGAGTTGGAGTGAGTGTACCTGTCTTCTTAGCTGTTTTCAGTTTCTTAGGTATTAGTGTCTTAAAATGTTTCCTCTTTGTGGTACCATGGTGTATCCACATAACATGTATGGATAAATAATGATAGGCTGCCTGAAATTGTGACATTTAGAGTCTGGCACAGGATTCTATTTTTTTTTTAATTAATTTTTTTGAGGGTGGCGGGAAGGGCAGAGAGAGAAGGAGAATCTCCAGCTGTGGGGCTCGATCTCCTGAATCATGAGATGTGACCTGAGCTGAAATCAAGATTTGGTTGCTTAACCGACTGAGCCACCCAGGTGTCCCCAGGATTCTACACTTAAATGGAAGGTGAAGAGGAGTGACTTATATCCTTAGGCCAAGTACCATTGAAGAGCTGTGCAGGCAGCAGGATGGCAGCTGATGTCCTTGAGCTGGCGGCTGCCTGTGGGAATGGCATATACACGTTTCCCTCTTCTGGTCATTCTACTAAGTGAAGATTATTTCACGAGGCCCTAGAAACACAGAGGTGCTGCCTTTCCTCTCTTTATTCTTGTTTTTTTTTTTTTTCTGTTTCCCACGGTGGGCGGGGGGGGGGGGGGGGGGGGGGGGGGGGGGGGGGGGGG
>NW_024412391.1:31867098-31910410 GCF_014898765.1 Herpailurus yagouaroundi
CAGAGGTGGTATGGTAGATACTGCAAAGGAGATTATACAGATTTTGAGAAATTTTAGACTTTCTGGTCTCCAACTCTACTGTTAAGGAGACCACATTTTCAGAATTATCTTTGGATGTCTGGATTTCTAGCATAGTGACTTGATGCTGCAAGCATATATGGCAGAGTAACATCAAACTCTAAGGAAACCCAACCAAAATTCCATAACCATAACATATTAATACCATGTTTTATAGTTGAAAAAAATACAGTGAAGTTACTTTGTTCGGGTATAGTCTCTGAAACAGAATGGTAAGTTCCATTTAAGGGATGAGGAAGCATCTTCACAGAAATTAAGTGACTGATTCTATGTCGTGGCTTTCAATCTTGTTTCGGAAATATACTGAATAGAGGACAGTTTTATTAGTCCATATTATCATCCATAATAGGAAACACCTTTACTTTTTTCATCTAATGTAGATACACAAATACCATTAGCACCAGCACACACACATACAGTGCAATATTTGCTCATATTCTGTGTGGTGTTCTATTCTTTTTCATTAAAAAAAAACAAAACAAAACTCATCACTAGCTTGACTTAATGACTCCTTAATGGATCCTGACCTACAGTTTGAAAGGCATTTCTCTAGGTATCACATTTGCGGTACAGGAAGGACTGGAACTCAGACCTTGTTGGGTTTCTGCTCGAGTTCATTCATGACATTGGTTTTGTTGGTTTCTTAGCAGTTAGATATTTGTGCTTATTTTTGACTTAGAGTTTAATCATACTTTTTTCCTTCAACATAGTCAAAATCTGCCTTTTTATGTGCTGTTATTTTTAAAGATGTAACAAATATCCAAAGCTATCACATGCACTGTAGAAATCTTCTCTCCAAGTTCATGTCTATCTTCCAATTAGGATCTTTTTGACAAGGTATGAACTGCATAGTGGCCAATTTTGGATATTTTCTCCATAATTTTCTTTGAGAATGATCTCTGGCTACTATAACAAGAATAAATAGATTAAGTCTACTGAGATAACTTGTCAATTGTGGGATTACCACCAATCATTTTCTGCCTTTTTTCATGTTGCTTGCTGATCATTATTAGAAGAAAAAAGGCAGGTTTTTATAAAAAAACTGAACTGGTAATGTATTTGGCCAGAGTACATATAATAGTTAAGAATAAAGAAGTAAAGATCTCCAAACCTATTTTCATCTGAGCAATTAATTTTTTTCTTTTGTCTTTTTTTCTTCCTAAGTAGACTCTATGTCTAGTGTGGGGTTTGAACCCACAACCCTGAGATCAAGAGTTGCATGCTTTACTGATTGACCCAGCTGCCCCTCATTTAAGATATTTAAATTTACTTGAGGAACAACTGTTTTTCTCTCTGACATTTATTTATTTATTTTATTTTTAAAATTTTTGTACATTTAAATTTTTCTTAAGTTTTTATTTAAATTCCAGTTAGTCAAGGGATGCCTGGGTGGCTCAGTTGGTTAAATGACTGTCTCTTGGTTTTGGCTTAGGTCATGATCTCACAGTTCCTGAGTTCGAGCCCCACATCAGGATCTGCACTGGTGGTGCAGAGCCTGCTTTTGATTCTCTCTCTCTTCCCTCCTCTTCCCTCCTCCTCCGTTTGTGCTCCCTCTTTCTCTCTCTCTCAAAATAAGTAAACTTAAAAAAAAATAAAACACGTTCCAGTTAGTTAACATACAATGTAATTTTAGTTTCAGGTGTCCACTGCCTCTGGCTTAAAAAAAAAGTGTCCTAAGATATCACTGGATACCTACTCATTAAATAAGAACCACCAAAAAAGGTGTTGTCTTTTGGTGATAAAGTTGCAGTAAAACTGATATGGGTTATCCTACTGGTTATATTAAATACTAACCTGATCTTTTTGGTTATATATATACACACACATATATATAAATGTATATTATAATATATATTAACATATATAAACATATATTATATACATATATATTATATATGTTTATATATGTTAATATATATATTATGTATATTAATATATATTATATATATATATTTCCAAAAAGATCACGTTAGTATTTAATATAACCAGCATGCATTTATGGAACACTTGATATACGTGAAGTATAGTTCTGAGAGCTTGTCATGTGTTGTCATGTAATCCTTGTGACAACTCTGCCAGAGAAAATTCAGTTATCACTCACATTTTGTAGGAGATTGAGTCACAGAGATTAAATAACTTGTCTAAAGTCACACAACAAATGGTGGAGCTAGAATTGGAACCCAGAAAGTATTACAGGGGAGCTGCCCCTTGACCCCCTGTGCCAGGATTGCCTCATACAACAATTAGTTGTAGGAGTTTGAATCTGTGATCCCACTCCTCAAAGTTTATATGAATAAAAAATCAATAGGAACAAAATTCTTTAAGTACGAAGTTATTCTTCACCATGTTGTTTGTGAAATAACATAGATGCCAGTTATTTATAGTTTAACCAGTTTTGGTTATTAGCACATCGGAGCATCATATACTCATGAAATTGGTCAATTTCATAAATAATACTGTTTCCCAAATACATTTCATGTATCAAATATTAAGTGACCAAAGAAATCAAAGTGAATATTGACTATGCCTGAAACTATAGAAGGTGTAGCACATAGAGAAGATAGAGTTAATGCACAGATGAGAATAATTCTTTTGTTAGAATATGGGGATTATCAGAAAATTCTTTTTTAAAATTAGTTTATTTATTTTAGAAAGCAAGGGTGAGGGGTAGGGGAAGAGAGAGAGAATCTTGAGCAGCCTCCATACTCGGTGCTGAGCCAGATGCAGGACTCCATCCCACGACCCTGGAATCATGACCTGAGCTGAAATCAAGAGTCGTATGCTCAACTGACTGAGCCACCCATGTGCCCCCAGCAAATTCTTTTTTAAAAAACTCCCTTTGTTGGAAATAGGAGCAGTATTAAAGTTTAAATCACACATATTGGTGCTTGTAGAAGAGGGGGGCTGGCATAAAAATGAGAAAATTGAGGTTATTGCAGTAGATGAGTTTAGAGAGACATGCTGGAACCAGTTTAGCAATCCTTCCATGGTGAAATCTGGAAGGATCTAAGATGGTTAGAAGACAGGAAATAACAGGGCTTGGTAATTGGATGGGAGGAGTTAGGGAAAGGAAGAAGTTGATGTCCCCCCAGGTTTCTGGCTCCAACAACTGGGTAAACATAGGTGGTTTCAACAGATGAGACAATTTTGTAGGCAGCACAGGTTAATGATGTAAGATCAGGAGTTTCTTTGGCCACCTAGAGTTTGCCATACCTGTCAAATGTTCAGGTGGCCATAGCTGGTGGGCAGAGTCTGGAGCAAAGGACGGGGGCTCTGGACTAACCAGTATGGTTAGAAAGTTATTCGGTTTATGAGTGATGACTGAAGTGGTCGACCTACATAAGACTTTATTAATTGTATTGACTTTGATTATGTAGTCTGCTTGTTCATTCTAAGTTTTAAGTGACAGCCCCTAAATTTCCAAAGAGCAGTCATCATGGAGCACTTTATTAATATGGGTACAGGGTATTCTAAAGGAAGAAATATTACCTGTCCAGGTAGAGTTGGTAGTAAACTAAATTTTATGGTCTCTTCTTGCTTCTCATTAGTGCCTTGCCTGGCTAAGGCATCAGTTATCTCTATTTCTGTGACATTTCTCTCCCAAGCAAATATCTCACACCAGATTGGGCATGTTTGTGAGATTTCACCAACAGGATGTTGAAGAACAGAATGAACAAATATTTCAATAAACAATGTTTACATATCCCTCAAACAGTATATAAGTGTATGTGCTCATCCAAATATGGGAAAATGCTCAGATTTCCAAAACAATATATTAGTACATACAGATTTTGTGTGTGTGTGGTAAATATATAATACTTCCTACGAAGTATTATACTTCGTATACTTCTTGAAAGTATACCACTGTATTCCTGAAAACACGTGATTAGAGGTAAGGGATTCTAGCTTCAGACAGCATTGAGTTCCCTTCCCCGAATGTAGCCTGTCATAACTTCTCACTGAAACGTCAATAGGTAGACACAGGCAAACATTGAGAATATTAAAAATTACATCTGACAGAAAGTCTATTGCCAAAATTTGGGAGTAGTTTCCCTAAGGCAGGTGGAATTGGATTAAGAAAACTAGTTGGTGGGGCGCTTTGGTGGCTCAGTTGGTTGAGCGTCTGACTCTTGATTTCAGCTGAGGTCATGATCCGAGGGTCCTGGGATTGAGCCCTGCGTGGGGCTCTGTGTTGAGTGTGGAACGTGCTTAAGATTCTGTCTCCCTCTGATGCTCTCCCCTGCTCACACTAGCGCTCTCTCTCTCTCAAAAAAAAAAAGAAAATGAATTGGTGAGAGGAGAGTTTCCTTCATTAAGCAGAACACCTTCAGTGACCTGGGTAGGAAGATCTCTCATTGATCTCCCCACGTCACCAGCTAGAGGTCAGGTCAATACTTTCAACTTGGAGTGTTTCCTTTATCGCCTGGGGCATCTATGGTTCTTCTCTTTCCACCCCATCTTTGTATTTCCATTGAGAGATAACCACTTCCAGAAACTACTAGGACGGGGTGGGTGGGTGGGTGGAAAGGAGTCTATGGAAAATGCCACTATACTTTGTCTTTGAGAAGTGTACTGTGGTCTGAGAAGAGTGATTTCATGGGTGCCCTTGAAGTGCTTCAGTAACAAAGCATGATGGATTTTGTAGTTTTGCCTACAGTCTCTTGGTGACAGAGAAGGAAGCAGTGTGAGAAGAGATGATCCTGTCTGAATTGCTGCAAACCATTGCACGTGGTACATGATGGCTTCTAGCTGGGAACTTAGAGCTGTGCACATCAACTAGATTTCAAAGAAAGGCCTATAAGGAGGACTCAGCACAGACTTTTCAGCACTGTTCAAAGCACTGCAGGGAGGTTCAAGACCCAAGGCTGCATCAGTCAGTGATCACATTTGCATCCTACAGAAGAAGGAAAGCAACTAAATCTGGAAACAGGCATCTGTCACTTTGTAATAAACTAAAACATGACTGTTTCTCAGCTGGGGAGGAAGAGGGGCGAGCATGACATTCATATGGGGAGGCTGTTGGAAACTGCTAATACATGTGTGCATTATCCACCCATACTCATGTCCCCTGAAAGTGTGCCAGAAAGAGAAGCTTGGTGAGAGGGAGGTAGGTGGGAATGCTTCTGGATATGAAATTAATAGGTCTTCTTCTAGGTGAATTTGATAACCTTCCCTCCCCCGAGTTGTGAGCCATTTCATAAACCAAGCAATTTGTTTATTTTTATAAGAGTATTAATTGCACATTAGCCTAAAAATGTCTCCCTGGAATCTTTAGGCAGAAATGTAAAGATTTGGTTCTATATCTTTTTTTCTCCAAAATACGGGATCTTATCTGTCACTGGTGACCAGAGGTGAACATGTTTCGTAAACATGGGTGTGCGTGGATGTGGGGCAACTTAAACATAGCCCCAGCCTGGGTCCTGGGGAGAGGAGAGTGTTGGTTATTCTTCTGAGGTTCCAAAGTTGGTGGGGCTTCTTTGATAGCAGACCTAAGAGGTTAGCTGGATTCTCAAAGAAACCGGGAAATCCAAACATGACTAGGTAGTTCTAGAAAGAATGAAGGTAGGAGAAATCACTGAGATTTTTCTCCAGCAATCTGGATGATAAACACTAAAAAAAGAGGAGCGTTCCTACAAAATTACACTCCCTGTTAAAGTTTTCCCTTTATTCAGTTTGCTTTTTTAAGGAGAATTAGATGTGTATTAATTGCATTCTCCATTTCACTTAATACTCCCATCTGTAATTTATAGAAATTGATCCAGGGGCGCCTGGGTGGCGCAGTCGGTTAAGCGTCCGACTTCAGCCAGGTCACGATCTCGCGGTCCGTGAGTTCGAGCCCCGCATCAGGCTCTGGGCTGATGGCTCGGAGCCTGGAGCCTGTTTCTGATTCTGTGTCTCCCTCTCTCTCTGCCCCTCCCCCGTTCATGCTCTGTCTCTCTCTGTCCCAAAAATAAATAAACGTTGAAAAAAAAAATTAAAAAAAAAAAAAAAAAGAAATTGATCCAGACAACCAGGCAAATATAGATATTTGCATTCTTGGCCCCACATTAGAAGGGGAAACATTATGTATAAATCATGTTAAAAATATGATGTGTTTTGAAATGGGAAAGTACTTAAGAGAATTGAAGAGGTGAGATACAAAATAACCTGGTGTTGTGCTGTTATAATCCATTGTTTCAGTTGAGAAATGGCATTGTTTGTTTTGACTTTGTATTTTTAATAATTTCCAAAATTGACATGAATTTCTTTTATAATCAGAGGTAATTATATATAGTCTTTTATAAGCTGACCATTATTTCCTGTATAGAGTTTCTTCTCAGGATTAGAGGTTAGACTGGTGGAAGTTGAGTCTGGAATGCATGAGTTTAGTTTGTCATCTATGTCCAGGAAGTAGTCTGTTCTGGAATTTCAAAGTGGCTTTCCTTGGTATATCGTCCTGATTACTTGTGATGTCGCTGCCCTGTTCAGTCTCCCTTAGTCACAGTGAATCTGTGCTTTCAGATACGTCTTTGAAAAAGAGCCCTAATCCTTCTTTGAAAAGGAGCTTCAAACGAACTCACTTATAAAAATGTTGTTCTCTCCATGACGTATTCGTTTAGAAAATGGATGTTGGTGTCATTGCTCACTTCTCCATTGTTCTGTGAACTCTGTCCTGTGAGACTGTGGGCCCTGGGATAATTTATGCAAGAGACTTATCAACAGAGAGAGTCAACAATTCGAAGAGGTTTTATTTAGCAGTCAGGGGGATAATTGCTTATTCGTGGGTGTTTTGGATTGAATGTTTATGTCCCCCTAAAATTCATATATGGAAGCCGTAACCCTCATCATGGCTGTATTTGCAGTAAGGAGGTAATTAAGACTAAATAGGTCACAAGGGTGGTGCCCTGATTGGATAGGATGAGTGTTTAAGAAGATACCCTGGAGAGTTTGCTCTCTCCACAGACCTGCACCTAAGAAGGGCCATCCATAAGCCAGGAAGAGATCTTTGACCAGAAACCCATCCTGCCACCCCTTGTTCTGGGACTTCTTGCTTCTAGAACATAGATGTGAAAATAAATGCCTGTCATTTAAACCACCTAGTCTATGGTATTTTGTTATGGCAGCCCGAGCTAATGTAATGGATCTGAACAGTTTGGGGCTCTAGGAAGAGGGACAAAGTGAACATGTTAAATCCTGGACCTCAGTGCATTGCCCTAGTCAGTGTAGGTCCTTTCCATGGCTGAGGTTGGACTCCCCTGGCCCACCCTCAGAAGCACAGACTTAATTGAGTCAGACTGTTTGATGATGCTTATCTACTCCAGGCATATGTTTATTTGAATAATGGCATTTTTGTGAAGTTGCTCACATTGTCTTAAGTCATCAAATCACTTTGGGTGCCTGCAAAGCATCTAGAGAAGTAGGTTCTCGAGATGCTTCCTGTCTTCCTGCTACAATTATTTATACAGAACTGACCATTTAGGTTAGTGTTTAAAATAGGTAGATGAGGTTTTACTGTATGGAAATGTGGTTGGAGACATCACTTTGGTGTACTTTGTTTTAGAAAGGCCTGGGTGTTGAATACCAGGTCCCTGAGGAACATAAAACAATATTTGGGGAATCCCCCCCGCTTTCTGTCCTTTCCTGATAGCAGATAGTACATCCCTCTAAGAGTTACTTGCTGAATATTTTTGTTTCCCTTAGTGGTAACTATAAAGGCATATCCTGTGACACATTGATGGAGAAACTTAAATTAGATGATTATTTATTGGGTATGCCTACTATGTATAATGTAGTGTACTAGCTTGATGGGGCATACAAAGAGGTATAGATCTGGATCCATGAACAGGCGAAGAAACTAGAAATGTATCATAGTTTTATCTCATTTAATTTATACATTTATTCAATGTAGGTGTATCTATTTTTTAAAAAAATTCAGTAAGGCAGTGCATAAACAGAAATCAGTGTGAAGGTTAAGAGAGATATTTCCCTTCAAGCTTTAAAATGAAGATAAGGACTTGGGTGGTGGTGTTACTCACTTGTGAGCCTGAGGAAACAACCCTGAGGAGGGAGTGTCTCATATCCTGGAAAACTCAGAACTTGTACAAAAGAATAGAAGTTTCATTTTAAGATACTCTGCATAGAAGTGAGTCACCAGCTGCCAAGATTGTCCAATATAAACACCTGAGTGGTGTTGCACTCTAAATAGCTGGAAAGCCTTTTTCCTCTTCCTACTGGGCATTTTCCATACCCCCCCCCCCCACTGTCCCGTATTCCTGTCACCTCATCAGTGTTAAGTACTTTAGACAATGCACAACTTTTTTTTTTTTTTTGTAGTTTTCTTATAAGATTGAAACTTAGAGGAAGAAAGATGGATTGAGTATCTCTTACTCTCTTTCAAGAGAATTTTATAGTGATAAATGTTTACATTATGGGAAACTAAGAGTGGATAAGCAGAGGAGAAAGTAACATGAATGCTTGTGGGCCTAGGTCTGTGTGATTGGCCCCATGCATGCACACTGAAGCCTTAGAGCAAATCTAGAGATGGTGAGTGATTTGTTCAAGGTGACCCAACTGGTAAATAGTGGAGCTGAGATTTGGACACACTGTGGAAGTCTGAAGCCCATGGCCCTGTCGTGGTACCACATTCCTACATGCACACAGGCAGGCCTACAGTCAGAGTCTGGAGGCCTAGCCCCAGGCTTTGGGGTTCCATGGACAGTGGTGAAGAAATTGCTTGCCATTCTTTACTTTTTAAATAAGGTGTTGGTATTAATACCAGGAATATGTGCAGTGAGCTCAGGTATCCCCAGCTTTGCAAAAGTTTGCCTTACACCACTTGACTTTCAGGACAGACCTATACTAGTACCTGTTTTTGCTAACCGAAAGAAATCCAAAGAGGATTTTACTTTTACGAAAAAAGGCGAAATGTGAAAAAGGCGCTCAGCATTTGTTTTCCCCAGAGTTGTTATACAGGCAGCGCACAGCCCCCTGGCTGCAACTGTGGCGCCACCAAGGGCCTTTCCCAGGAACTACGTTCAGCCTCTCCGCATCAAGCCGCCATAGCTCTGTGAGCGGCTCCGTTTATTTCATGCATCCTTCAGCAAGGTGTGTCCTCATATATTAGGAAAGTCTAAGAGAGGTTATTTTTCAAAAATCTTTTTAAATGTTTATTTTTGAAACACACACACACACACACACACACACACACACACACACACACGCACACAGTATGGGGAGGGGCAGAGAGAGAGGGAGACACAGAATCTGAAGCAGGCTCCAGGCTCTGAGCTGTTGGCACAGAGCCTGACGGGGCACTCAAACTCATGAGCTGTGAGACCATGACCAGAGCCAAAGTTGAACAATTAACCGACTGAGCCACCCATGCACCCCAGAGAGGTTATTTTTTGAGTCTGTGAATGCTAAAAGTTTTTGCATGTAAATTAATAGTAATTGCTTCTTTGCCTTATGCCATTTCTGCTTAAGAAAGTTTTCATAGGAATGCCCTACTTTATGATAGCCCTGTCGTGTGCTGCCTGCCTACGGGTGGGGGCTATGGTAGAACACAGTGGTGCTGGAGAGGCCACTGGATGGGTCAGGGGTTGAAGATGGTGCCAGAAGGGTGTGGGGAAAGGGGGTGGAGAGCCAAGGACCAGACCATGCTGTGTGACTGTAAAGGAATAGAAGTGTGTATCCACGAATGAGGGTGGACTTGGCCAAACCTGATGAGGAATAAGGAGGAACCCTGGAGTAAAATCCCAGGTTCTCAGTGACTGAGGGTGTTATGTCTGGGAGACTAGAAGGAGGAGAGGTAGAAGGGAGAGAGCATCAGCATTGATTCTAAGAACCATGGAAGCCCTGACGTGTGAGGCTTTTGGTTCTGATGCTGAAAGCCTTTGCTTTGCACAGACCTGGGCATCTCACTCTGCCTCATCTGTGTTTGGGGAAGCCTCATTTTGCAGGGCCAAGCAGCTGTTGCCTTAAGGGACCTTGGTGTGCTGGATTGGTACCTCTTGTTTGAATTACTGCATTCACCTCTTAATTTGTCTCTTGGCCTATAGCCTCTTCTTTCTCTAGAACATGATCTGCAGTAAACTGCGAGCAATCTGTTTTGTAATTTGTTGGTGGGGTTTATCTGGAGAAACAATACCTGCAATGTCTCCTTTGCAGTTAGGGTAGAATCCACAGTCATTTCATGGCTCACAAGGCCTTTCCTAAATTGGCCCCTGTCTCCATTCCGGTTTAGAGTCAGGTAGTTCTTCCTCCTATACTCTGGGCTCCATCCTTGGGAACCACTGATAGATTCTCAGACTCTAGGTCCCTGTGCTTGCTGGAACTTGCCTTGCTCAACCATCCTCCTTCCCATTCTTTACTTGGAAAGCCTAAATGTGGTGTCTTTTCTCTAAGAGCTTCCATTTCCGACTCCTTGCTGTAATGAAAACACTTGTCCTCCATTCCACATGGATGTCTGTAGCTGCCTGTCTCAGGGCCCTTCCTATTGCTGTGTGACACTGTCTACCATTGCTAAGGCTCCTGAAGCCTTGGAAGCCAGAGATGCTGTGCTGTTCAGCTTTGACTTCCCTGCCTGGTAAATACAGAGCTTAACTTTAACCAGGCTTAGTAAGTGATGGATCAGGGAATGAGTGGCACTTAGTCCATTCAGGCTGCTGTAACAAAATACCACAGATTAGGTAGCTTATAAACAACAGAAATGTGTTTCTTACTGTTCTGAAGGCTGAGAGCTCAAGAACAGAGTGCCAGCATGGTCAGATTCTGGTGAGACACTCTTCAGGATTGTGGACTCCTTGCTGTGTCCTTACGTGTTGGAAGGGCCTGTGGAGCTCAATGGTGTCTCGTTTATAAGAGCATTAATCCCATTCACGAAGCTTTACCCTCATGATGCAAGCATCTCCCAAACACCCCACATCCTAATACCATCACATTGCTATTAGGATTTCAGTTTACAAATTGTTGGTGGGGGAGGGGCTCAGAGTTTCTTATCGTAGTGAATGGGTTCCTTGGAAGAGGGGGATATCTCTAAGCTTAGTGCGTTGCAGTTATTTGTTAAGTTTACATAGCAGGTTGTCCAGAATGTGTAAACTAGACTCTGAGAAGATGAAGCAACTAGACTGGCTGGGGAATCCCCCCAACACCCTAAAGTGCTGACCCAGAGGAAAAGGAGTATTTGTCAGAGAAGTGACTGGATTTGCCAAGAGCATATGAAACCATGTACATAAACTCTGAAACATACAGTATGGTTCTGTTTTGTGACCATATAAAATTGGCATTTAAAAATCCACATAGAGGGGCACCTGGGTGGCTCATTCGGTGGAGCATCTGACTCTTGATTTTGCCTCAAGTCATGATCCCAGGGTGGTGGGATCAAGCCCTATGTTTGGCTCTGGGCTGAGCATGGAGCCTGCTTGAGATTCTTTCTCTCTCTCTCTCTCTCTCTCTCTCTCTCTCCCTCCCTCCCTCCCCCACTCCCTCCCTCCCTCCCTCCCCCACCTTCTTTCCCTTGACCCCGCTCACTCTGTCTCTCTCTCTCTCTTTTTTTTTTAAAGTTTTTTTTTTTTTCAACGTTTATTTATTTTTGGGACAGAGAGAGACAGAGCATGAACGGGAGAGGGGCAGAGAGAGAGGGAGACCCAGAATCGGAAACAGGCTCCAGGCTCTGAGCCATCAGCCCAGAGCCTGACGCGGGGCTCGAACTCCCGGACCGCGAGATCGTGACCTGGCTGAAGTCGGACGCTTAACCGACTGTGCCACCCAGGCGCCCCCTCTCTCTCTCTCTCTTAAGAAAGAAAATCCACATAGAGAATAAAAACAAAAAAAATTGTGCTATTTCATGAAGACATCTGCTGGTAACCACCAAACTCTGAGAAGACAGGACTGGATTTTTTCTATTATTGTATTCTCTGCTTAGTATAATAATGACTATATAATTTATAATATAATTTATAATATGAAAAATAAAATAAATTTTATTTGAGTCAATGTGGGTAGGTCTAAATTTTTCATGGCCCATTTACAAGTGAAGTCTCTATGACAGCATATGGCTGCTGGACTCCATTTACATGCCGGAAGATACTCAGACACATCTGTTTGTCACATGGTGTGGCCACCATGTAATAGGCGATTGTCGAAGGTCTTCTGGCTAACACAATATCTTAGATATTTTTTAAAAGTTTTCATTTTTTTTCAACGTTTTTTTATTTATTTTTGGGACAGAGAGAGACAGAGCATGAACGGGGGAGGGGCAGAGAGAGAGGGAGACACAGAATCGGAAACAGGCTCCAGGCTCCGAGCCATCAGCCCAGGGCCCGACGTGGGGCTCGAACTCACGGACCGCGAGATCGTGACCTGGCTGAAGTCGGACGCTTAACCGACTGCGCCACCTAGGCGCCCCTAAAAGTTTTCATTTTAATTCCACTTCGTTAACATACGGTATCATATTAGTTTCAGGTGTATGATACCGTGATTCAACAGTTCCCTACATCACGTGGTGTTTATCGCCACAAGTGCACTTTGTAATCCCCATCACCTATTTAACCCATCCCTCCACCCACCTCCCCTCTGGTAAACATCAGTATGTTCTCTACAGTTAAGGACCTGTTTGTATCTAAGACATTTTTAGTGCTTTCTGCAAGTTTCAGGTCTTTTCCAACTTGTCATTGATCCCACTTGGCACCAAAGTTTCATACTGTTGCTTTTTCAGAATAAGAGTATCCTGAGATTGTAAAGCTGTTATCAAAAGACAAAAAACACAAAACTGCTACCAAGTATGCATTTAGCCTTTGGTGAGAAGCAGCACTGTCACTCTACTATAACCAAAAAATATAGGGATCTATGACATGTTGCGGAGATAGACTATACTTGTTGTTTATAGCTTCCCATTTTTTCCCCATGAGAACAGCCTTATTCATTAGAACATTTTATTAGAAGCCATCTGTCATGCCCTATGTATGGTATTGCAGGTTGTGCTCTGCACAAGGTGGCTGGATTTGGGGATGTTGTCTCTGAGAAGGATGCTCTCTTTCTGATTTGCACAGTAGTGTGATAAGAGCTAACAGGAACCCTGATCGTTGTCTTTAATGACCGCCTTGATACTGATTAGATAAAATTGTAAAAATAAAAAACAAATTTATTAGGATAAAATGCTGTTTTTATTGGCTTTATATGTTGGGGTCCTATCCAAGAGTTCATTAAAAAAGAAACAAAAATAAGAAAACATTACTGTGAAAACTCAAGTTTAAAAACCACTCACTTGGCAAGAATGCCTTGGAACGAGACTAGAGCATTGCAGCTAAATTTCTGTTACAGCACGCTTTGAAATTCCTGTCCGAATTCTGTTGATGAGCTTTCTGCTTTTCAGGGTGGTGGAGAAGTCTTCTGGCTTGGGAGGTACGAATTGTGATGGAATCATTGCATTTTCTATGTGGTACAATTTGCACCATTTATATTGATGCGGTAAAGCTTTCATGTCTGTAAAAAACCATTTGTTTGATACCATCATACCATAAAGAACCTAATTCGGAGAGCTAACAGGGGTTTATCTTATGAGAGCAAGAGCCTAGGGTTTTAATTTTGGTTGTTTGACAATAACTGTATGAACTGTATGAAAGTATTTCTCTCTTAGGGACTTCTTAGGGCCTCTCTGTAAAGTAAAGTTGGATGAAGTGATTTCCAATATTCCTTGAAATTCTAAAATTTCACTGTAAGGAGAGATATCCTTGGGCACTTCTGACTAGATGTCAGTGAAACTGACTGGAATAGTCTGTATCTGAAATGTTTTAGTTTGTGTTCAGGTAGCTGAAGGTGAAGTGTATGAGATAGTCTTGGGGTCTCTTGTGCCAGACAGTTTACTGCTTTTTACAGCTTTATGCGTTACCTCAAAACTTTTGGCAATTTGCAGTGGGATTTGGTTATGTGAATTTTGGTAAGTGTTTGATAAATATCGCATTAAGCCACTCTATTTCCCTAAGTCTTTGTATCCCTAATAAGGCATTGCCAGGATTATTAATTTATTCAAATGAATAAACTAAACCCCATTGTCCATTTGTGAGTCCCATTGTACCAATTCAAAGAAAACAAATTGGTTGAGGGGGTCAGATTTGCAAATCATTTATTATTTCTGAAAGACCTTTTTTTTTTTTTTCTTTTTTAGTTGTGACAAAAGAGCTCAGGGATGAAAATACATCACACTTAGCTGTCAAAAAGAAAAGAATCATCTTAGATCTCATTTCACATCCAAATTATAGCACTCTGAGACCACACTGTGCAAGACTGGTCAGATTCCACTGACTGGTTGAGATTACTTCCCTAATTGGAAAAAATTAGGACTATTCATCATTGTGACACAAGGCAAAATGTCATCATGGCATGACATCCTTATTTTCCACCTGAAAAATGGTGGTTTCTGTGAGGGAAACCAAACCCTCCTTTCCCCTCTCTCCTTCCCATTTCCTGTCTGGCTCAAGCGGCTTGGAGTAGATCAGACAAAGAGTTGCAAAAAGCGGAGGGCACAGAAACAGGAAGAAAGCTGTCGTTTGGTTTTATTCCACAGAAACAGGTGTGGAAATGAAAATAGGGTGGAGTAGAAGGAAGACCTCATAAGCTAAGGAATTCTATCCTTGCAGAGACATTTGAAGTTATTTGCATGGAGGTAATTGATGGAGATGAAGTCTTTTTAGGCATGGGGACATCAAAGTGACTGAATTCTGAATTTTCATTTTGTTCCTCCTAGATCCACTCAGAAGGGAAATGGTTTAATCAGTTTGCCAGGATTTTCTGAGGAGGATAATAATTTTCTAACTATAGAAGTAATTATGGTTGTAACACATGAATTATTTTGGTATTGAGTTTTGTAATTTCTTAACATTTTGGCATACTTAAAATTTATTTGGGCAATTGCACATTTTAAGCAGAATTTAAAAGAGAAAGGCAAGTGATAAATGCTAGTCTGTCTCATGGTTGGCTTAAAATATTTGTTCTCCCCCCGCCCCCGGTGTCATTATTCACTGCTTTTTTTTTTTTTTTTTTAAAGAAAAGAGAAACAAACATGAATGTGTACAAAAATGTGTAATAAGGGACCTCCCTCTGACTTACCTTACATCTTTTTTTTTTTTTTTTTTTTTTTGAGCTGTGTCGTTTTTGCTGGGTGACTTCTGTTTCTCTGCTAAATAAGCCACATCTTCTGTAGGTCTCTGAAATTATGTCACCCTCCAGAGTTCTTGCAGTACTCTAAAGGGGGTAGTGACATTTTTTGTGTTTTTCGAATTTCCAAAGGGGAAAACTATTGTGCCATATTTGGTGAACATTGGGTCCAAGTCCTGCAGTTTTTCTGCAGGTGTCTCATTAAGCACAATGGGAAGATTCTTGCATTTACATTTCTACTTCAGTACTAATGTTAGTTTGAGGTCAAATTGTTAATGTAACCGTATTTTGTGATGATATAGACTATTACAGGCAGCTCCTCGTTTATAGATTAATAGTAAATGTGTACTGAACTTTTACATTGTCAGCCACTGTGCCAGGGTTGTGTACACATTTCGTTCTGTGCTCATGACAACTACATGATACTATTTTCATGCCAGTCAACTGAGAAACTGAGGCACAGAAGTGTTACAGAACCTGCCTGAGATTTCAAGGCTAATAGGTTGTGGAACTCTGATGTGCTGTCACATTCCAAAGCCCAGTACTTTCACCACTACGTTAGGATGTCTCCCCAGTTGGGTCTTTGTTGCTCATTTGTTTGGGTTTGGGATTAGGTTGGTGGTGGTCGTGGTATGGGACTTGGGGGTGTCAATTGCCCTGAAGTTAAACTGTTGACCAAATCCATAGTTACAATGGCAGCACGTGTTACCTCTTTTGAAACCAGGCAACTCTACCTGGATGAATGAGTGTAAGGTGTTTACTGACACAGAGCCAAGGCTAATGGTTCGACAGCCTGTGATTTTGAGACCTTTGCATCGGGTTGGGCCCTTGATGATCTGTTCCTTATTGAGAGAGTGCATGATGTCCCAGTGAGGTTCTCCAGCCCAGCCCATCACTGCCCCTGGGCTCATCAGAATTGAGTGTGGGCTGAGACTCAGCTGAACAGGGAGTGCTTTCAGGAGCCTGGTGTTGGAGCATCCCTAAATGTGCAGCTGGGATGGACACACCTACCAAAATGACCCTTTCCCTCAGCTGCAGCCAGTGATGGCTGGTACCTCCCCATCATCATCTGCCAGGTGATGTACAAAAGATTGGATTCCACTTAGGAAAGTCAGTGTAGTACAGTGCACTCATAATGTGGGAAAGGGGAGTTATGAAAACGGATTGCACAACAGAAGAGACCTGGCAGATCTTTGGATGGGGTGGAGGATAACACCATCCTGAAAGTCAAGTATTGTGGTCACATTGAGTGTGTCTTTTATTTCAAGTGACTTCTGCCCCAGGTAGCTCACTGAGGATGACCCATGCTCTTCCTCCATTGTGAAGCCATCGGGTCTGATAGAAAATGACTTGAGTGCTTAAATTAGAACTTTCCTGCGTGTAGACTAATAATACCCTGTTCCATTGATATGGGGCTTTTTATTATTTGTAGCTTTTCTCACTTGTCCTCTTTGATTCTTTTAGCCTCTTAGGGGGTAGATGGGAGGAGATCGGTCCCATTTTAATGCTGAGACAGTTAAGGCACAGGGAATGAAGTGACCGGCAGAGCACAATGTGACAGGTCAGGACAGCCCAGCTCTGCTTGTTTGAAGGACGATCTCAATTTGTTCCTTTGTCTATGTATTTCCCCTAGCTGCAGAACTTTGACCATTTGCCACATGCTTTGTACACGTGCATGTCTGAGTAGTGGACTGGACGAGATCCTGATGGGTGGCCACCATGTTTAGACGAGAAGATCAGCATGCCAGCCCATACTTTGTTGCTGTCTTCCCCAGACCAACCTCAGCCTCCACATTGTCAGTGCTGTGTGTACTGGTACCCTGTAGTTCAGTATTGTTGGTTTCCTATGGATTCCTTATTATTTTTAGAGCCCATGTCAGTTTTATTTAAAAATTTTTGAAGTGTGGGAAGGGTGCTAAGCTTTAGTTTCTTGCTCTGTAAACAGGGATGATAACACCTGCCTTGCTTATTCACAGGGTAATCAGATCATTCTGGTGAAGCCATGGAAATTATAAAGGGCTTTACAAGCATAAAAAATTACTATGGGTGACCTTAAGGTCAAGATGGAAATCAACTCTAGTTGGAATAATTTGTCATGATACCGCCCATAAACCCTTCTTTCTAGGCCTGCTGGAAGCCCTTTGGAGGATTTGGGGGGTTCACACAGGTATTTATGAAGGAGCAGAAAGATTTACAAAGACCCTTGGGAAAGGCCTAGCTCACACTTGTGGGAGCCTTTGTCCAAGGCATATGACTGTAAGAGCAGAGCTCTCCTGTTAGGAAGGAGTCACAAGCTGATCTGTAGGGAACCAGGTGTTTACAAGGTGGGTCAATGCCATGCTGCCTGGCACTAGCCCAATACAGATAGTAGCTTATACTTTTGCACAGAAAAAAAAAAAAAAAAAGAAAGTCACTTTGGAGTCTATGTTTTATTTTAAACCTCAAGTCAGATATTTCCTTTGTAATGCTCCTGTGTGAAGGTAAAGTGGAGAGAAAGTGCCTAGAGCAGTGTCCATGTGAAGTGCCCAGTGATCATGCAGGAGGGAGGGAAGGAGGGCTTGGGAAAACCTGACCCTGCCCAGATGTGTTAGCAAGTTACAGTCACTCATGCAACTATCTCTGTGCAGTATTTTCTGATGTATGAGTTCCTCCTTTGTGCCAGGCACTGTGCTAGGTGATGGGTCAACATTGGGGAGGGTGGGGATTTTGGATCTCAGGAAGCTTAAAATTTACTCCTCCATTAAGTATGTGTTAGGTACGCGTGTTAGGCAGTGCAATATGCCGTGGGTACAGGGATGAACAGTGAATGCCAAGGAGTTCAAACCTTCGTGGAGAAGACAGAATGATCACTGATTGTGTTCCTGGGAGAGGCACACAGAGGAAGGGCCCCATATATCTGGGCAGGCCAAGCGTGTCCTGGGAGCTAAGGCTATTTGTAAAGAGTTGCGAAGTAATTGTTGGAGTTAAGTAGGTGGAAGAATTGGGGAAGCATGTTCTTGGTTAAAGAAAGTATAAGTAAAGGCAGGTAAGCCTCATGGTGTGTGTGGAGTGGCTGGGGAGCTGGACTAGATTGCTGCTAAAAAATTGTTATCATAGTATTCCTACATGTGGCTGATGCATTACCTTATTCCAGTTTAAGTCTTTGGCTCTCAATCCAACTGATCCCTTCACCTGTCACTCCCAGGAGTATTGGAAAGGAGTTATTTTTGATGAATAGAGTGATTGGGAAGCCCTAGTGGTATTCATTGGACACAACTGCAAATGCTACCTGGCCTGCAGTGGAAAGGGCTCTTCCATCCCAAATGCCTATGGCTTCCTCTTTGAGAAACCCTCATAGACCGAATCCCATAATGTGACAAGGAGGTGAGCATGCATGCTGTTCAATTAAGGCAGGAAAGCCAAAGCCTCACAGTTGGTGAGCCATCGGTAGTGTCTGGAGTGCCTTTTCTATTAATATCTTTTGTTTGAAATTTCTTTTGCTGTTTCTGGTTTCCATGTTTTATTGCTATTCTGCCTTAATTCTAGATAATACCTTAGTCGATAGTGTCTTTGTTAAGAGGAAACACTTAATTCTCCTCCTATTCCCAAGTGGAGGAACAACATTAAAGAAACAGCCTGTCCTTTCTCTGTCCCTTCTATCCCCCGCCCCCCCCCCCCCTTCCTTACTTGATTGGCTGTTGGCTGGTTACTTGGAGAGAATGTATTTGGCTGGTCTGGCTCAGTCCCTCCTTAACAATGGTATCTGTTCTTGCAGAGTCTGCCTTCTGATTTGTGAGGTTAGTGGTGGTGTGGGAGGCCTGCATGTTTGTGACTTAAACTCAGTACAGGAGTGTTAGCTGGACCCTGTGTACAGTGATGTGGTTTGTGTACTGCACAAAGGGAGCAAGTGGTGGCTGGAAGCCTGCCAGAGCTCCCTTGTACCCAGCCAGCTGTGCTGGAACCCAAGCTGTTCCCTCTGCTCATTTGAACAAGAGCATTGTGTAGACCAGTGGCCACCATGTTGCACAACTCCAGAGGGCACTGTTGTGTTCTCATTGCATTCTACGTCTGCTGTTCTAGATCTTACATGTTCTGCCTTGGTAGTGAGCAGGACGTGTTCACACCCAGCTGTGTTGGTCCTTGTGGGGATGGTTGCTAGCCGACATTTTTTTTGATCCCCATTGGTTTGACAGTGGATGAAAGGGGTGTTATTACTTTACCTGGCCTTCTAGTTTCCTTAGTGAAATGAGGCTTTGGTGCCCTGTGAGCTCTAGATTTTGTGTCTCACACGACATACATTTTGCACATGTTTGTGACTTAAAGTTTATAGCGTATGGGGCACCTGGGTGGCTCAGTCAGTTAAGGATTTGACTTTTGGTTTCGGCTCAGGTCACGAACTCATGCTTGGTGAGTTCGAGCACTGCATCAGGCTCTGTGCTGACAGCATGCAGCCTGCTTGGGCTTCTCTCTCTCTCTCTCTCTCTCTCTCTCTCTCTCTCCCTCCCTCTCCCTCTCTCTCCCTGTTTCTCTGCTCCTCCCCTGCTTGTGCTGTCTCTCAAAAAAAAACAAACAAACTTAAAAAAAGTTCACAGCATAGACGAGTATGGAGTATGAAGCTGAAGGTTCTCTCCACCTCCGCTCTCTCTCCTTTTTGTAAGTCACCATTGCTGATGCTTTGGAGGAGAGTCTCTTAGATCCTTTTCTGTTCTGTTGCTGTGTGTGTTTTTAAAAATGAGATCATGGGGTGCCTGGGTGGCTCAGTCGGTTAAGCATCTAACTCTTGGTTTTTGACTTGGGTTCTGATCTCACGGTTTCATGATTTCAAACCCTGTGTGGAGCTCTGTGCTGGCAGTGTGGAGCCTGCTTACAAATTTTTCTTTCCCTCTGTCTCTCAGCTCTTCCCCCAGTCAGACTGTCTCTGTCTCTCTCAAAATAGGTAAACTTAAAAAATTTTTTTTTTAAATAAAAATGTGATCACATTAAGTTTTCTAACTTTTTTGACATTGTATTTTTCCATAGAAGCATATTATAAATCTAGCTGTCTTTATAAAAGTAATATATTTTTAAAAAGATTTATTTAAAAATTATATGTAATACTAATTACCATAATACTTAAGTATGAGGCTCACTGTGTGTCTACATTGCTCTAGGCCCTTACCATGACAGCCCTGTAGGGACAGGTACTTTTAGTACCATTTTTCAGCCCAAGAGAGTGAGGTACAGAGATTACACAACCTGTTTAAGATCATGCAGAGCAAGAATGTAACATTGGTGTTTGAAGCTAGAATGTGTCATGGCTCCAGAATGCATATTCTTAGATCTACTTGATAGCATGTGGCATAACATTCAGAAGGTGCAAAAAGTTAGTGATCTGATGACAATTGAGGTTCCTGGCCATTTCCCTTAACTTCTCATCATCCCTGGGCAGCCAGGGATTGTGAGTTAATTGTGAGCCACTTGGGAATATATGCCCAGACTGCACTGTAGACCTGTTAAAGCAGAAGGTGGTACATGGGCATATTTTTTTTTTCTTTATACCAGTGAGATACAAATACATCTGTTGTCCATCCATTTTAATCCTGTAATCCTGCTTTCTATCACCCTTTATTTAGCTCCTGGTATCCCCCATTCTACTTTTTGCTCTCTGTGTTTGACTATTTTAGATATCACATGTAAGTAAAATCTTGGAGTATTTGTCATTCTGTGTTTCTCTTACTTAGCATAGTATCTTCGAAGTCCATTCATATTGTCAGTGACAGGATTTGCTTCTGTATTAAGGCTGGAAAATATTCCACTGTACGTATATGCCGCATTTTCTTTCTCCATCCCTGGTGGATGTTCAGGTTATTTTCACATCTTGGCTATTGTGAATAATTTACCTTTTCTTTTTAATAGATGTACTGTTACACAGTAGGAATGTATCATAATTTATTTAAACACCTCTGTGGTTTCCAGTATCATGCTATTCTAAACAATGCGACCTTCAAGATGTTTGTTTATTATATGCAAATACGAGCAGTCATGTAACTACACATGTAAATATCTCTGTACAGTATATTCCTGGAAGTACAATTGCTGTGTTAAAAGGGGTGCACATTTACACTTTTTGTAGATCTTGACAAATGATCTTCCTAGAAGTCTGTACTATTTTGTGCTCCTACCAATGTCCTAACTTCCTCAGTTCCTTGCTAGCATTGGATATTATCTCGAATAGTATATTAATTTGTAAAATGATGTCCGTACACCGAATGAGGGCAATCAGTAGCATTTGAAATTAGTTATCTTTAGCTTATCCAGTCTTGATAGGATTCACTTGCTCAAGAAGAAGAGTTATGTGCAAGTTAGGCAGATACTCCCTCTTTTCTAAGAAATGTCTTCCATTCTTTTTCTTTAATAATGCAGTTACTATGAAGCATTTTTATCAGGTTCAGGAAAACACTCAGTCTCATCATCAACCCAAGAAGCTTTCTAGAGGGGCAAGCAGTTACTGATGTGGGAATCTGGACTCTGTGACCTCCAATTCATAAACCAGCCCACTGTGCAAGCCCCTCTTCCTGAGGTGGTGAAATCATGCATAGCCACCAAGTGCTGGGTGGTACCATGAGGAGTCCAGCTACTCAAACGAAGGGTGCCATCATTGGGACAGTGCCTCTTACCAACTGACAGTGAGCTCGTGCTGGCAGCATGGAGTTACCTTTGGGGCTTGCTTTTTTCTCATCGGTGCTGTCCCTTGAGAGGGGCGCACTGATTCCATTTCTGAGTGCTTGGGCTCCACAGGATCAATGCACCCTTACTTGCAAGGCTGGAAGAGCAGAATTTCTGTCTCATCCACCCGGCAGATCCTAGATTGTCTTGTGTGGTGTCAAAGGCTGTTGGCTAAAGGAAAGGGGGATTTTGAGCATCAGGGGATGCTGTGCCTCCATTTTCCTGAGGCCTCCGATCCTTGGAATGCTTGTTGGGAGGTTTGCCGGGGGCGAGGTTCCCCAGGAAGTTTTGCAGCCTCCAGAGGGGTCTGGGTTGAGGTATGCTGGCTCCTTGCTGTGTTCTGCTGTTGCCCAACTTTGGGCTCAGTGGACACCATTTCCTTGGTATGGCCAGTTGTCCACATACTGAATGATGGGTTCCCGGTGCTGACAACTGCTCGGTGGTTGACTTTGAAGCTATCAAGTTTTAGTTTTCACTTTGCTATTTTGTTTTCTAGTCAGGTTCTGTTTTAGCCTTTGGACTTACTACTGAACAAGGAGCTGATGTTGTCCCCCTCCCACTCCTTTTAAAACCAAACTGACAACTTGTCAATGAGCCAGAAGTTTGTACGATAGGGAGAGTCTACACTGAAAGTGTTTATGTTTATTCCTAAAGTAATGCGAGTGTACATTCAATATTCATTATACAGTTCACATGCCTGTTTCCCTGGCAAATGCCTGATTTTGACGGTTTTCAACAAAGCTATTCTAATCTCCTAAATCTTGACAACAGAACTGCCAGCTTTATTTCCATATTTCTAATTAAGCTAGCTTTTTGTGGAGTGTGGAAGAGCTGGTTTTGAGGTGACTTTATGTCAGTTAGAAAATCATGTTGTGATGCTAGAAAAACTTCCTTTTGAGGCACTTGTGTTCTCCTTGAAGGACTTCTTTGTGTGCAACCTCTGGGTGTGTGTGTGTGTGTTTAAAAAAAATTGCTTGTTTAGGGGCATTTTCTGGAAACTCCCTAACAGGTAATGATACATTACCACTGTGTTACTTGATATCTGTAAGACAAGGTTCCTAGACACTTCACTTAGAAGTTTTTCTCCTGTGGCCATTTTCATTTCTATTTCTGTTCCTAAATAAGTGCACTAACATTTTGAGCATTTCTTAACATAACTTCTGAGGACCTGGATAAACTCAAACACAGTTTTTAAAAATGTTCATTCTTTTTATCATCATTGGTTCATTTTATGTCTGAGGTTGCTGTGCTATCAGGTAACCTTTATAATAGATATTATCCTGATTTCTCGTGGGTTGGTTAACATAGTGAGATCTTCACCAAAGCTTCTCACCTGGCAGCCTGCTGTATTTGCACATGTATTTGGTGGGTGAGTGCTTCTGTGGTTCTCAATGGAAGATGAAAGGGTCGATTCAAGGGAAGTGTCATGGATGACAGATAGAAAAATTATTTGTAGTTTTTAGATCAGTGTTCTTAAACGTGCGCACAACCAGTCATTTGCATGTGATTGGCTGCTACCAGCAACCAAGTGATGTCATTGTCATTGTAGTTCCGGCAGCTTCTTCCTAAGGCTGGGCACTCGGTGTATGTGAAGTGTCTGGTGGTACTTGAGGGGTGATGTGAGGAGACCGTTTATTCTCAGTTCACCTCTTTGAGCGTTTCTCTGTGGCTTCCTCCCGGTGGGTATTTCTGTTCCTGGCTAAGTTGTAGAGGCTGGCAGCAGAGAAGTTGAAGAGGTTTACAAAGCGAGTCTTTGGAATGCGAAGGGAGATAGAGGTACTACTGCTGCTGATTTTATGTCACAACTCCCTTCTCCCCTTGGGTCCCCCTTGCCCTCCTTGATTGTCTTCTGAGAAAGCCCTGGACTCATTTCAAATTATGGAGTGACTTAGGACCACTCAAAATTAGGACAAAAGGCATACCATAAGCCTTACTTGCTAAGTGCATGGGTGAGTGATCCGGCCAAAGTCCTGATTACATCCTGCAGCAGGGACACATGTGCTGCTGTAACACATTGTCTCATTTCATCCCTAACAGTGACCGAGGGAGATGAGGCCCGAAGCAGCCTTCAGAAGGGTCTTAGGGAATGAGAGAGTGCTTTTGGTGTCATAAGGCACTTTGGGATTCTTCTAATCTTGATGCTGGGTACTTAAAAGAGTTTGTTTATTGGATCGACCATGGCTCTGCAGCCTTTCTGCTAAATCCGTGAAAGTCCCAGGGGACGAGTGTTACAAGGTGTGTTGTGTGCATGAAGCATGCATGTGCCTGCACCCGCACACATGCAGCTGTGCTAAGCAGATGACGACTGGCAGCCGTTCATGCCCAAGAGACTCCCCATGGTGTCTCCTTGGCATGAAGCACAGCATTTCTGTAAAGCAAACCTAACGCCGTGTTGATAAAGATCTAGATTTCCCCAAAGGGTCACTTTTCTTAACTTTATAAAAGGGCTTTATTTCAAATTTTTGTGAAAAGAAATCAATATTTCCCTATTGATTCCCTATGCATATCATCTGTGAATTGACTTCCAAAGAAATTGGTTGACAAATGTGTAAGAAGATGTTTTATTTAACAACAATAGCCACTATTACATGAGCAGTTCTATTTGTCAGGCACCAGGGTAAGTGCTTTTAAATGCTTTATTAGCTTGTCTACTTCTCACAATAACCTTGTGAGGTAGATGTTGTTATTATCATCCCTATATTTTAGAAGAGCTATGTGAGGTTTGGAAAGATTACCTGCTCAAGGTCACACAACTATAGTAATGGGTGATACCAGACTCAGTGCCCAGGGCTCTCTGACTCCTGAACATAAACTCTGAGATTCCTCAGCCTGTGCTGATTGTGTCCTGATGTCTGTAACAGCAGAACAGGCACCACTTTGCTGGGGTAACATAGGTTCCCAGTGTCTCTGCCTCACGACTTGGTCTGGCTGTGATTGCGTGCCCAGGAGCTGAATTGTCGGACAGTGATGACTGGAATTGGAAGTTGGTTGGTTGATAGGAGAATTATTTTTCCTCCTACCCTCATCCCTTCACTATCCCTGTTAACCTAGGGCAACTTAGGATACAAAAGGATGACCTTACCGAAGATCTTATTAAAAGGCTGCTCATACCTAGATGATCAACATCTGTGCGGTGCTTTCATTAAAAACAAATACAAACAACTGCACTCACTGAACTTGTTTTATTTTATATGCAGTCTCAATGCTGAATACAGTACTCTCAGCAAATGCACTTGGTTAAGAGAAGTAGGTACTCAGGAGACAGCTTACTATAATGAGTCAGTTTCTACATTGTTACTGAGCAGGACTTAGTGGTTAGAAGACTCTGGGGGGTAAAAATTGCCGTAATTAAAATACAGTAATTGGCAGGTTAGTGCAAAAAGGTTTTTCTGTTTTGATTCCAGAAAAGCCAAATAAGGGCATTGTATGTATGAGATTTTTTTTTTCCAGTACATTTTTTTCAGTGCCAACAAATAGCCATTAAGAATTTCGTATCGTTATTTATAATGGGAAGGTAAAATGAGAGGTCACACGGACACAGCTGCATGATTCCTGCACGAGGGAAAAACAAAGCTGCTAGCCTTATGTTGTCTTTGGAGTCAGGGCCAAGTAGAACGCTGTGGGTCAAGGGGCGATCTTTAGACAGGGGTTCACAGACCTATAGGCTTCTTATGAGTACAAGGTGGTGGTCTGGGTGGATTTCAGGGAATAATTTCCAGATCTCAACTTTTGTATATATTCTTTCTTTACTACCTTTAGGTCTTCTCCCACAGATGGTAGAAAGGCCAGTCTCCCATGCATTCCTAATCTTAAGAGGGTACTCTTCAGACCCTGCGCTAGAAAATCTCCTGGACTCCAAACAAAGAGATGATTGAAATAGCGGTGTTGGTGTTGATGAAAATTAATGACTCTAATGACAGGATAACAAATACTTTTGCAATTCAGGTGGCATTCACTTCTTTATTTTCCGCAAATTGAAAGAGGGCTTAATTGAGTTGTCAGTTGATCATTAAAAATAATTTTGATGATAGATCACCCTGAGATTGTTTCTGGCGTATGTTCCAGGAGGAATTCAAACTATGCAGGAAAATTATTACAACACATTTAAATTTCCATGTAGTTATTTGTGTGAACAAGTTTTCTTAGCCTTTAGATTAATAAAGGGGGAGGGGCAGATAGGAATAAAATTGATGAAGAATTGTGTCTCATTTTCATCTACAAATACATAATTTAATTGGAAAAAGTCATTCATTTGTCTTCTTAAGAGGTGCGTTTCTAAAACAACTAATTTTTATTTTTAATAATAATTTATGAAACATGTATTATTTATGGTTTTGTCAGTTGTCTACAACTAAAAATAGAAATCCAGACCCCCCCCCCCCAAAAATGAGTCTTATGGCCACAGGAAACTAAAGAAATTCACATTTATGTTTTCATGTATGTAAATCTAAAAAGGCCTTATGACCATAAAATAATTTCTGTGTAAGTTTTTAAAGTTTCCTGTGTCCATAAGATATTTACACATATATAACATTTTTCTGTGAGTTATGCATATGTGTTATTTATACTTTATTTGCAGAAATATACATTAGGATGGTTAATAAAACTTTGAAATATACAAATATTTTACATTAAGACAAAATTCTGTGGGGGAACTGGAATGGAACTACAGAAATCAAAGAGAAGAAGGAACAAAGTAAATTTCTTTTTCTCAAGAGCTTTTTCAGTTTTTTTTTTAAAATGAATAATGATAAATAGCAAATAGTTCTGGTGTTTTGACTTAGTTGAAATCATTGTAGAGAATCGTGTTACATTTTAGTTTTCAAACATCATTATATGATACCTTGGAAATTAGATCCTCTTAACTATTTAAACTTGAGATGAAAAACTTCAGCTGTCAACTGAAACATGGGTGAGGGGAAGCATAGTTGTAATTCTTTTAGTAGGTGTGCAAGCACAAACACTGGGGAAAACTTGAAGACACAGCATCCTCTAGTGACAACCAGGTACCATTCATCAGGTAATACAATATGGATTGTATATGTGACAGAGAGCCCTGAAATCAGGAGGTCTCTGGAGACTTTTGGGGACACATGAAGAAAGATGTTGGGAAAAGCATCTTCTATCCTAAGGTGGTGGAGGAGAACTTTTAATTAAAATAGTTAATAATTATTATTACTTAAAAGTCTGCCTTTATTCCCTATAATCATGGTTTCTTTCATACATGTGGAGGTGTGTGTGTGTGTGTGTGTGTGTGCGCGCGCGCGTGCACGTGCGTGTGTGATGTTTGGGCGTGATAGTGAAGAGAAGGTTTTGGGTCCTTTTGCTAGACAAAGGTAAAAATCACTGAGCCTGTGATTCTGTACAAGGTGGCTCTCACATGCATTTCCATGATGGAAGGTCAGCAGCTCATTGTTAGATTGAGCAGTGAGTTGGATGGGCTTCTGACTCGTCAAAGCCATTGGGAGAGAAAAGACAAAGCTAGAAAAAAACCTGTGTTTCAAGGATCACAGAAGTCTTTTCCAGATGATGTGTGCATGTGTGAGCAACTTGTTTTCAGACAGTAGGAGTCATCTTAGATTGTGTACTAACATCTGGTGGGTAGATACCACAGACTCTGATAGCCAAATGACAAGTGGAAGGTTTTCAGTTGGTCAGGGTGGGAGTTGGCAGATGGTATGGTCCTGGCCATGGTTCAAACCACACCTGGCAGGCCGAGACAGGGCAGAATGCAGGTGGAGAATCAAGAGGGAATTGGTGTGTGGTGGAGGGAAAGAGGAGGGAAGGTACGGAGGAGGGAAAGGCCTGCACCGGAAGGACCAGAGTGGTCCTCTCTGAGGCATGCCTGTGGGACACCTACCGGGATCCAGTCCCCCAGTTAACAGGATGCATAGATACCCTATTTACTCCGTTAACTTACTTTGGTCACTGCATTGTTGGACATAATACTGCTCATGTATACTTTCTTGGGGGCCATTTTCCACATGGAATTGCCAATGAACACGTCTTGCTGTGGGGTTTAGCTGCACCAGCGCCTGACCTTGGGCATTTCCGAGCTTTCCTTCAGCAGGCATAGCTGTGACTGGGGTCTCCAGCAGGTCTCTGTAGTGTGTTCAGAGTGTTTGGTAGCCTTTGGGAGCAGATGATTCCTAAATATTGCCCAACTAATAACTATTTAGAAAGCCATGCTAGATCCCATTGGAACCCTTTTGAACTAACTGCTGACTGCCTTTAAAAGAGCAGCGCAGGCTTCAAAGCCACTTCTGTTTTGCTCTGTTATTAATCTCTTTAGGAAATGATTCCTTTGGGAACCAGGATAAGAGGACCTGCTGCCTACAAAACAGCTGCCTGGCCACTAAGTCTTTAGAAAGAGACAATGGAAAATAATCTAGTACAACAAGGTCTATTGTCCGGAAGTGACATTTTCCTCCTTCCCTGAGTTGAAACATGGAAAAGTAATTATAAATTGGGGGCTGGGGAGGCACCAGCCCTTATTGCTGTTTCTCTCTCACACAATGCACAAGGGAGATCATGCTTTTTAGCAGTTTGTTTCCTCCCCGGTGTTTGGACAGAATGCCTGTAAAACCTGACACTAAATTAATCAGGCAAATGTATAGAATGTCAGAGGGATTACATTGGATTCTGGGTAATCATTGGTTGGCCTTTGAGTTGTTGACATGCCAGATGTCTTTGGTATCAGTGAAATGATAAATGTCCATGTGATCAGACTGGTTGTCATGAAGGGCTCACAGGAGCTAATTAAACTTCTTTCTAGTTATCAGGTTTTGTTCATATCTGAGACTGTGTCTTTTGGACAAAGGTGTACCTATGGGGTCCTTTGAGACAACAGGCTGTTGTTTTTACCGCTGCATCTATAGCAAAAAACAAGATTTAACACTTCATGGTTGAAAATGTGGGGAAAAAATGTAAAGAAACATCTATCTATAATGTCATTATCAGAAATAACCTACTGTTATTCTTTACATTTGTGTCTCTACATTTTTAAGTGTATTTGATTCATTCTTTTAAATGACAGTATCATATAATATTTACCATTTGGTATTATGGTTTTTCCACTTAATGATAGATGGCAAGCTAATTAATTTATTTCTAGTACAGAAGATAAACACTTGAAAATGTGAATTACTATAATTTTAGGTAATTAGTGTAGTCTAGCTTTAGAGGAGGAATTGCCCTGATTTTTACCTCTGTTTCTTATGCTGGCGGTGAGTATCTAAAAGTCACTTGTGTTTTTCATACAATGGAAATGAGAAATACCTGGCCTTCATCTGAGATTAGATGCCCCAAACAGGTGATTTTTCACTAGAGATAGAGGGCAAGCTGTCCCAGAAATTTGGGAAAACTTCTTACAACAAAATAGTGCAGGACCTAAGAGAGCCTAGCACATTAAAGTGAGCCCACAAAAACGAGATAAAGCCTCTGGCTTTTCTTTTTCTAGGAGTGTTTCTCTCTTTTTTTGTGGACATTTCCTTTGGCCAGTGAGTATCCTTTGGCCAGCTTTCTACATGGAGGACATTTTCTTTAAATTGCTGTAAAGAATCCCAAATTTCACAGCACTATAAACTTTCTGGAATATTTGCTTTGAGTTTCATTTGGACAGTGTCCTGGGCTGAATTGTCCCCTAGAAATTCATATGTTAAAGTCCTAACTAACCCTCAGTACCTTAGAATGTTGACTGCATTTGAAGACTGAGACCTTACACAGGTGGTAAAGTTAAAATCAGGCCTGTAGGGTGGGCCCTCAGCCTCTCTGACTGGCGTCCTTAGAAGCAGAAATTTGGACATACAAAGAGACACCAGTGGGGTGAGTGTAAAGAGGAATAAGTACGTGAAGACACAGTAAGAAGACAGACGTCTGCAAGCTAAGAAGAGACCTCAGGAGAAACTAACACTGCAGACACCTTGATCCTGGGCTTCCAGCCTCCCGAACCGTGAGAAAATCAGTTTCTGTGGTTTGATCCATTCACTCTGTGCTATTTTGTTTTGGCAGCCCTAACAAACTAATAAGGCAGCAGAAGAGTCATTTGACGTATTTGGGGTATGTTTTCCAACTACAACAATACGCCAAACTTTTCCATGGGGGGTGTGAAGAAATCACGTTAGGAGGGTAGGGCATGGGATAAGCGGAGGTGAGCACCTAGCTGGGATGCAGGTTTTTGGGAAAGTTCTAGTTACCGGATCTAGTGGTTGGTTCATTGTGTTCCTTTATATTATTAGGCTTTCTAACTTACATTATTTAATATTACGTGATTTTCCATGGATCAATATTATGTTAAAGGTTAAGGAAAGACACTAAATATGAAACAAGGAAAAAAACCCTTACTTACATGGATCATATTTAGTGAAATAAAATAAGACATTGTTAAAATTTTTTATTACTATCATTTACTTAGTTTCTTTTTTCAAAATCTAGTTTAAGCAGATTGTAATTGTATTAATTAGTTATTTCTTTATGGGAAATATGCTAATTACTTTTCCACTTAAGGGGAAAATTAATATCAGAAGTGAGCCAGTCAGCCTTGCCAATGTGATAAGAAAATGCAAAAGCTTATGACATTGAAGCGTGATCCTGAAATATCTGTGCTGCAAAGAGGGTCAGGAGTATTGCTGAAAGGTTTTCTAATATTTAGAATTGAAAATATTTACCATGCTCTGGAGAGTAAATTGTGGGTATTTGGTGGAAGTGGATCTAATCTACGTTCATGTCAGTTTAGCCTATGTGTGTATGTGCGCGGGTATATGTGTGTGTGCTGTGTGTGTGTGTGTGCAAGTGTGCGCATCTGTGTGCTGTGATGGTAGAGATTTTTCACATTGATAGATCACATTAAAAAATTTTTTTTTCCATTTTATTTATTTTAGCGAGAGAGAGAACACGAGCTGCGGAAGAGGGGCAGAGGAATAGAGAATCCTCAGCAGAGAGAATCCTCAGCAGAGAGAATCCTCTGTGCTGAGCACAGAGCCTGATGTGGGGCCCAATTTCATGACCCTGGGATTATGACCTGAGCCGAAATCAAGAGTCGGATGCTTAACCAACTGAGCCACCCAGGCACCCTCATAAATCACATTTGAAATGCATGGCAGTGGTTGGAAGATACAATGTCTGTCTAGATCATTGTGCTAGAAAAACATTCTTCTAAGCACAGAACGTGGTACTGCTTCCCATTGTATACTGTCCTCTGAGGCAGTAGCTGACAATATTACTGTGCATCTCAGTATTTTGATAATTATTCATAGGGAGCACTTGGCTTTCAAATTCTGGTTTTAAAATTTCTTAGATTACTTGAGCTTTTGGATGCCTAAGACTTCCCTTTTTAGCATTTAGTTAAGAATATTTCTTGGGGTGGGGCGCCTGGGTGGCTCAGTCGGTTGAGCGTCCGACTTCGGCTCAGGTCATGATCTCACGGTCCGTGAGTTCGAGCCCCACGTCGGGCTCTCCAGAGCCTGGAGCCTGTTTCGGATTCTGTGTCTCCCTCTCTCTCTGACCCTCCCCTGTTCATGCTGTCTCTGTCTCAAAAATAAATAAACATTAAAAAAAAAAAAAAAGAATATTTCTTGGGGTGTCTGGGTGGCTTAGCCGGTTGAGTGACTGACTTCAGCTCATCTCATGATTTCATGGTTATTGGGTTTGAGTCCTGTGTTGGGCTCAACACTGGCAGTGCAGAACCTGCTTCTGAGTGTCTCCCCCTCCATAACCTGTGTTCTTTCTCAAAATAAATAAATAAACTTAAAAAAATTTTCTTAAGAAAATATTTGCTAAATGTGTTAATTGTCTTTTCTCTCTTCGAGTATTCTGAATATAGCTTGACATGTTGTGTAAATAATCAAGGTCATCGTCATGAAAGCAATTCTTGTTCTGGAATGTAACGATGTCTTGGGAGCTATTGAGTTAAGTATAGTTTACCCCTATAATACACCCTAAATGTATATGATTTTTGAATGTTTTCCTTGCCATTTATACTTTCTTCCTCTATTTTGTTGTCACATCATCGCTTATAATTTTCTTTGCTGCTTTGTAGCCCCTTGCCTCCTTATAATTTGCTGTGTCTGCTTGGCTTGTGGGAATGGGGATTATAATAATTGAACTTATAGTGGTTGTGTATAAATTAGCTGCCTAAGAGAGCGGAAGAAGCTGTACTTCAGGAAAAAGTACAAATGGAGTGTGTGATGTCTACTTGAGTTGTACTATTCAAATTAATATACTGCTATGGGGTGCCTGTTGTAGGTGAGCCCCACCCAGTGCTGGCGCTGGTGAGCGCCATGAATATTGGCTGGCAAATCACACAAGTGATTTGTCTTCCTCCTCTCTTGTCAGCTATGACCACTTTTGCAGCTGAGAAATAAAAGTTTGTGCTTCTCTCAGTTTTGATTTGTACTTTCAAATAGAGGTCCTAAGTCTTATCAAAGGCTGCAAGGGAAAGGCGAGGCTAGTCCACAGATGCATAATTGAGGCTCCTGTGCCTAATTCTACATCCCTTAGCTACCAGCATGATATGTTTCAAAAATTTCTTCGTGAAGTCAACCACAGAACATTTTATAATCCCCTTACCTACCCTGCCCCACCCCAAAAGTGCTTCCTTTAAAAGAGCAGATATTTGGTTTGTAAAATTCTCAATTTAATCCTTCAGAGACTTAAGTGATGTTTTTGTAAGTGGCATTTCAATTTCAGTTTATAAAATTTCATCCTTTTAGCTTTGTTACTACTGATTTTGCTTGGAAAACAATAGCTTTGGAGCAGTAGTGATAAAACAGATGTATGTGTATCTTCCTGAAAGGACCACCCAGGGTGCTGATTTTTTTTTTCCCCCCTTAGGATTGCCATGCTTAACTTGTGATTTTGCATGGACTTCTGACCCAAACTGGGACAACAGATGTACCTTGATTTTCCTCCTCAGTGATTTACAACATCAGCTATAGTCAGCACTTACCTTGCCTAATTCCTTGTGTTGCTTAACTATGTTTATAGAGGAATTTCTGTATATATGCTGGCATTTTGCCCAAAATGAAGAGTCACTTTCTCCAGAGACTTTGACTTACACAGCTCCAAACAATACATCCAGGTGAAAGCACAGATACCAGAATGGGTATGAGAGATGAAAAGACATTTTAAAGTTGATCAGTACTTGATATTTTACTAGTAAGTACCAGATAGCTTTTATTAACACATGAAGAGAATATTTTTAAATACTCATGAATAATAGTGTTATTCCGCCAGAAAAGGTGATGTGTGGTGGAGTCAATGATTCAAAAATGATACAGTTTTCTACTTTTGATATAGATGAATCATGCTCATGACTGTATTATGCATCGAAACCAATAGGTTTTAAAGTGTAGGGCAGTTGTTCAAGGTATGGAGGATGAGGAAGGGGGGTGGGATTTATTGTCATAGGAGAAAGTCAAGAAGTTTTAATTTTATAGTGATGAAATTGGAAGGCTTAAAAAGATCTGAGAGATTATTAGTACCTCTTACCCCTCTTCAAAGCCCAGAGTAGTTAATTGAATTTCTTAAGTTTACTCAAGTTGTACTTGAATTAGCAATTGGGGAAATAGTAAAAAGGCCCAGAGGCCTTAAAATGAATCATAAAGGATGATTACTAAGAGTGACTTAAAACAGTTTTGATGATTCTTTGAATATATATGACCCATCTCACCAGAGTGTCTGTCTTAGCTGTTCTTTATTTTGCCATGAGCATTTTAAATTAATAGGCTGATTTTCTAATGTTTGTTATGGCATTAGCAGATTCTATAATCAATGAGCATTTTTTTGGCCATGGCTTTTCTTGTCTTTCACAAGATTTTACTTTTCTTATAAACGTGGGACTGGCCACTGGACAGCTGTGCACTGGGAAGTTATTGGCAACCTTGGTCTAGACTGAATTCAGGCTATGTGGCCGCTGGCCAGAAGCTTGACCAGGTTAACTACTTGACCACCTGCTTCTGTTTTTCTGTTTCACTTGCAAATGGAGGTGGTTCTTATTCTGGCATTAACATCAGTTCAAAAAAAAAAAAAAAATCCTTGGAAGACCTTGGAAAGGGGAGACAGATGAATGACCGGGTTCCTGGTTTTGTTCCCTGAAGAAGAACAACTTTTAACTGAGATCCTACGACTTTGCTTCAGCTATAGGCCATTAGGCTGAATGAAATTTTGTCTGCAAAACTTTTTGTAGTTGAGAACTGTTGGAGATGTGTGCGATGGGAACCTTGAAAATCGTAAACCACTTCACATATTAGATTTCAAAAGATAGAATTATCAGAATTTATTCTTCCAATTAACTAGTGTGACCTAAGAGAAGTTACTTTAAATAGTTAATCTCTTTTTCAGTAATACTGCCATTATTGGAAACAGGAATTTATTATGGCCTTATAAGGTCAAAAAAATTGTTTTTAGCTTTAAGGGTTGTAGCTGGTTGTTACACCTGATTATCTTGAGAGATTTGTGATTTGAATTTAAAGTCAAACCCGCTCTTAAAGGGTTTGATTTGAAATGTATTGTAGGCTCTGAAGGCATCTATCTCAGTGACAAGATAGGACCGAAGTTATGTAAGTCTTCCTGAGTGGTTGCTTCGAAGATAATAGAACAAAACACTTAATCTTGACAAGGTTTTGGTTTTTTTTTCTTTAATGGCTTAGTTTTATTAGTTAGATCATCTTAGAATTTTTTTTTAACGTTTATTTATTTTTGAGACAGAGAGAGGCAGAGCATGAACGGGGGAGGGTCAGAGAGAGAGGGAGACACAGAATCTGAAACAGGCTCCAGGCTCTGAGTGGTCAGCACAGAGCCCGACGCAGGGCTCGAACTCACTGACCGCGAGATCATGACCTGAGCCAAAGTCAGATGCTTAACCGACTGAGCCATCCAGGCGCCCCTTAGAATTTTTTTTTTAAAGTATATTTATTTTTGAGAGACAGAAATAGAGCACGAGTGGGGGAGGGGCAGGGAGAGAGGGAGACACAGAATCCAAAGCAGGCTGCAGGCGCTGAGCTGTCAAGCAGAGCCTGACGCGGGGCTCGAACCCACAAACCGCGAAATCATGACCTGACTTGGACGCTTAACCAACTGAGACACCTAGGTGCCCCAGCTAGATCATCTTAGGCTTCCAATATGCCTTTTCATCTCTCAAGATACCTGGTTCAGGTTGTGCAGTGGACAGCGATGTTTAAAGGGTCTCCCTTTCTTTGCTTTGTAAAGACGTGATACTAAAAAAGAAGCAGTAGCCTGGCATATGATTTTCCTCTTGGGAAGAGAGAGAAGATCTGACACAAATGGTAGGGAGGAATGGCCTCTTTCTTTATTCTTCAGTAGCAGCAGCGATACTATAGGTTGTGCCTATGCTACAGGGACCAGAAGGTGGCATTTAATTCGAGGAGGGGTCACAAGGCATTCCAATGCTTGGAAGAGGGTGAAGAAGGTGAAAAGAATGTTTAAGTAGTAGTTGGTTAAGATCATCTTTGAATTTTGGAATGATTTCTAGGTGCTCTCATTTGCCTTGGTGTACTTCTAATGGAATTTAACCTTATGCTTAATTCAGTTTCTCAGAGAAAGATACAAACTTCTTTATTTTCCTCATGTCATGTTAAGAAATGCACTTGATATTTAAATATCTAGATGAGAAAATAGAGTAGTAGTTCTCATATTGGAGTATATTATAACCCAGGGAAAGAAGTCCACTTTATAGGCATATAGTGGACAGTTTTTGTTCCTAGTTATAGATTGAAAGCCAAGTTGATACCTTGCTTGATATTAGTATTAATTAGAGTTTCTGCTGATGTTAGTACTTAAAGATTTTTTTACTCCTTAATGGATAGTTCTGTGTCCCATAAGGTTTTAATAACGTGTTTATCACCAATAAGTGACATTTTCCCAATAGTCTATATAGTGGAGCTCAGGCAGATCCTAGTTTATATTCTGGCTTTGCCAGTTAGTAGATATTTGAGCCTTAGCTTCCTTATCCATATAAAGGAATAACAGTACCCCCCCTCAGGATGGCCATGCTTATTAAGTGAGGTAAAAAGTGTGATGCATTTAGCACAATGGCTGGCACGGCACACTAAGTGCTTTGGAAAGGTTTTTTAAATTAATTGTAAATATTGAGCATGAATCAGGCTCTCTGGATGGTTTTAAGATTGGTTAGGTGAGATGAATATGCATCTGTTTGACTTTAGATAGAGCACATAGGCTCAGAGTATATTTGTACAAATGAAGTAATGTACACTTAGTATAGTTCCTGGCATAGGTGGGTAAGTAATCCAGACAGGTTACAGAACAACTATGATTATTGTTATTTATTCCGTTTTCAAAAAGTGTGCCGAATGCATACCTTATTTTTTTTAATGTTCATTTATTTTGAGAGAGTGAGAGAGTGCCTGTGTGCATGCCCACACAGGTGAGCAGGCAAGGGGGAGGGAGAGAGAGAGAGAAACAGAGAGAGAGAGAGAGAGAGAGAGAGAGAGAGAATCCCAAGCAGGCTCCATGCTCAGTAAAGAGCCTGATGTGGGGCTTGATCTCATGACCATGAGATCACAACCTGAGCTGAAATCTAGTCGGCTCCTAACCAACTGAGCCACTCAGGTGCCCCTACTTTATTGATATGCCTACATATATACTGTAAAACAATAATAAAATAATTATTAATATGGCTATACATAGGCTATAAAAACAATAAAAGTATATATTTAAAAAACACTAAGTGCTTTATAACCAGTAAAGATGTGCAGGGTAATCTTAATGTGATCAGAATATAAACTCCTTCAAGGCAGAATCTTTGTGTATTTTGTTTGTTGCTGTCTCCTCAGACACTAAAAAGTCTGACACATCATAGATGCTCAAAAAATTTGGATGAATGGATAAATGTGTGCTAAACTAATTTCAGAACATGTATTTGTCCGGCCTTTTGCAGTCCTAACTGATCGTGAATTTTTCCATAGCATAGTGATTATGAATTCTGGCCCTAGACAACTTCAGCTCATATCCACTTACTGGCTGAGGACCTTGGGCATTATTTACTTCTGTATGCCTCAGTTTCCTCATTTCTATAATGGGGTGTAACTGTACCTACCTCCTTTGCTTATTAGGAGTATCAAACTAATGAATATTTGTACAGCACTTAGAGGAATGCCTTGCCTCTATTAAATTCTGTGTAAATGTTAAATGATTAAATAAATATTGAATAAATAAAAAAGGCTTCTCTTTGGCTCCCACTGATTTGTCCACTGAGTGGATGTACAACCCAGAGACTGACCTTGGCTGACATTGACATGATTTGGCAGGTTCAAGGAGAAGAGCTAGGTCAAATTCCTCTTCCAGAAGTTACGCTTGGCAAGTTGGAAAATTAAGCCAATTAGCTGTTGAGAAAGGTGGTTTACAACCCAGAGAGGAGGGTGGCCATTAGAGGATGTGTGCTACAAGGGATGCCATTGTTTAGGGCAGCGGTGAGAGTGGAGCATGTTGTAGAGAGAAACAGAGGAAGTGGAGGGGTGGGGGTGGGGGGGAGGTGAGGCCATGTTAGGGTGGCTGCATATATGTAGCATGCACTTCCTGTTCCTCCCACCACACATCTTTTTGTATTATAGCTTGAGTGAAGCTCTGTTCCTGGTGAGACAAAGGACCTGGGGTGATTAGTCATGCACAACAACTAGCTTGGCAAGTCTTAATTTGTTTCCCTTTATTTTTAATTTTTTAAAAATGTTTGTTTATTGAGCGACAGAGAGAGAGATAGCATGTAGGAGTGAGGAGGGGAGGGGCAGAGAGAGAGGGAGAGAGAAAATCCCAAACAGGCTCCACACTGTGAGCACAGAGCCTGACTCCAGGCTCAATCTCTTGAACGGTGAGATCATGACCTGAGCCGAAATGAGAGTTGGAGGTGTAACTGACTGAGCCACCCAAGTGCCCCAATTTGTTTCCCTTTAGTAAACATTGTTTGTTTGTTTGTTTGTTTGTTTAGAAAAATAACCACCTGTTTTAGGATGTGGCAGTAGAGGCAGCAGCTACAAGGAAGGACAAATTCACATTTGCCTCCAACACACTCAGGCAGTGTTAGGTTGCTTACAATGTAACAAACACAGAAATCTGTTAGAAAGCACTATTGACCTCTTTGGTGAAGAGTTAAGTATCCCTGGATAATTCAATAGTACTTGAGAACATCGTGTGTTACGATGTAAGTGACTAGATCAATAAGAAAAGGTTAAATTGTGTTCACTATGGCTTAAAAAAACCTAAGGTAGAGAAGCATTCAGTTTGTTTTGGGAAGGTTTCCTTTCACATTGAGTAAATTTTAAATCAGATGAAGTTTGGACATTGTATGAATCAGATTTCTTTATTTCCAAGTGATAAAAACCCACCTTGAAAATGTCAACTCATGTAACCAGTAGTTCAGAAATATGGCTGGCTTGGAGCAAAGCAGTACTCAGGAGGTTACAAGGAATTTCTTCGGACTCTGTTGCTTTTGCTGCAAGTCTCCATGGTTGGGTCTTTTGGATAAAAAGAGAAGAAGCCTTCCTTCCATTATCTGTCTACAAAATTAAGTGAAAGCATACAGGTCCTGCTTGGGTCACATGTCTACTTGTAGATATACCACTGTATCAAGGAGGATGTTGGTTGTGATTGGTCTGGTCTGGGTCACATGCTTCCTCTGAGGCAAGGGGGCTGCTTTATTATGAGTGACAGCCCCACCAGGATGTGCCGAGTGGAGGAGGGGAACCTCTCTAGGGGAGGATTGTTGGCAGGAGAGAGACTTCCACTCCAGGGAAATGAATGGCAGAGTGTTTGTTATTCAGGAAACCACTCCTCCAGAGCTCTCCTCTCTTCATGCCAGATAAATGAGGTTTCACACTATTTGGAGTTACTTGCTGTCTTTGGGAACATGCAAAATAAAAATTGTTATGCATTAAAAAAAACCCGTACTTACACTATCATTTTCTTAAATCATTTATTTTTAAATAAAAATTTAAAAACATCTATAATGGAAATTGAACCTTTTTTTTTTTTTTTTTTAACTAGCTTTTAAACCACCATGGTAGTAATGATATAGTCCATTTCTGCCCTCCAAATCTTAAGAGGAAAGTTGAAACCAATCTGGATAGGGACTAGCGACTTTGAGTTCAGGAGTCTTTAGTTAGGATGCTCAGGATGAAGGCTTTTTATCATCCTTTACTTACAGTCACAGTGGAAAGAGATTCTTGGCATAAAGGTCCTCTAGTTTTGTTATGCCACATTAACCAAGATGTGTAAATGTCATAAGTGAACTATTGATATTGCCTAAGTGGTCCAGAGAGATTGTTTGAGAGCTCGAGTTGTTAGGCCCAGGAGAGCCTAACCTACCTTCTTTCATAAATAAAGCATCCCTTATATCACGTAAATTAGCCCAATCTCCTCTAGACAGTCAGCATGGACTGCATTTTGTTTTACCCTAAAAGGCTTTGCTGCATGAGATTCAAATGCAGAATTAATAAGCTGCTTTTGTGTTTCACAGGTTGGTACTATGATAAAGACAGATCCTGGGATCAAAGCAAAATCCTCTGACTACCCTTTCTAGTCTAATTAGAATTTGTTGGAAGTAAAACCTTCCATTAGATTTTCCATGCTAGATGTGAAAGATATGTTTCGCTTTCCTTCCTGTGACTGTGTGCCTGCCCAGCTAGATTGTTTTGTGCTGTTGGCTACCAGGTTACGTGGTGGAGTGGAAGAACTGGATTCTCCAACAGACGGATGTCCCATTCTGTTTTCTAAATAAGAGAGATTTTCTAACTGCAAATTCACTAGTTCACAGAAATCTTTTTTCAACCTTTTTATTATATATTGGGCTTAGATGGGTAGTAATAAATATGTTCAGTATTGTAGAAATATTCATGCATGGGGTATATTTCAAGAGTAACTATCACCAGATAGACCTCCTAACAGGAAAGGAGACAATGGGCAATATGCCCCTGGAAGCCTTTTCTGTACGTGTCCACTTTCAAGGCCAATTTTTAATTATCAAAATCATACAATTCACTTTCATTGTTAATTATTTCTGTCTGCTGACAAATGTTAGTTACATATCTGTATTAGAGTACAGGAAGGGCAAGATCATACTTGATCCTGATGATGGGCCGTGGGTCTGGCCTTACAGAGCTGGAGTACACATTAGCACATGAAAATATTTGCCAAGCCTGCATTCTCAGGAGAAAGTTGTGTAACGTAAATGGATAGATGTGGTGATAGGTTCTTTATTAGAGGCTATACCCAAGTACAAGTAATTTGTTTAGAAAGATAAATGTAGGGGCGCCTGGGTGGCGCAGTCAGTTAAGCGTCCGGCTTCAGCCAGGTCACGATCTCGCGGTCCGTGAGTTCGAGCCCCACATCAGGCTCTGGGCTGATGGCTCGGAGCCTGGAGCCTGTTTCCGATTCTGTGTCTCCCTCTCTCTCTGCCCCTCCCCCATTCATGCTCTGTCTCTCTCTGTCCCAAAAATAAATAAAAACGTTGAAAAATTAAAAAAAAAAAAAAGAAAGATAAATGTATAGAAAGCTAAAGTTTAACAAATTATTGTTCCCTGAAGAAACACTGTTTTCTTTTTCCTTTTATTATTATTTTTTTTATTTTAGAGAGAGAGTGTGTGAGCCCGGGAGAGGGACAGAGGGAGAGAGGGAGAGTCTTAAGCAGGCTCCACACTCAGCGCAGAGCCCAACTGTGGGATCGTGACCTCAGCCGAAATCAAGGGTTGGATGCTTAACTGACTGAGCCACCCAGGCGCCCTGAAGCCTTCTATTTTCTTTCCTACCTTGGCCACTGACCTGTTGCTAGGGAGATGATGTGCCTGTTGAAGAAGACCACTCAGTGGGGTTGAGAAGACTTCTAAGTAACCTCTGACTACATGTTCATATTCTTGATGATTTACTAGGAGATGAAGTAGTTTTCAGAGAAACTGAACAGGCTGGTAGACTTCCTTTGTCCTATCTGCTCCTTTTCACTTTGCTGATAGAGATTCCACACCTCCCTTGGGGCTTGCCTCTACTCCTTTTCTCCAAAGAAAACTTTCCCCAGTAATTTTGTAGAGCCTGGAGTGGTCTTTGGTGTCTGAATTCCCGTAGTGTTCTAACGCTTTAAGAGCTAGAGATCACACCGTCTTGTTTGGTTCTCTGGTACTGTGTGAATGTCCATTGGCCTCCCCAATGATCTTATCCCACCAATTCAGTCTGTGGAGTGTTTTCAAAAGAAATAGTGGATCATCTCACTCGATATTCACAAGAGCCCTTTGGGAGAAGTACAGCAGGAGCTTACATTGGCAGATGAACTGAGGCACAGAGACCTGGCTCCTGGAGTCACATTTATGGAACATCTGCTCTGAATGTAATTGCCCTGTGATGGACAGATGGATGCCAGTAAAGGTGATGCACAGTCCTTGTGATATAGAAGCTTTCAGTCAAGTCAAGAAGAGAAGTTGGGCACTATTATGTAAAATAGGTGACTGTTCATTTTGTGGAGAATGGGAAGGGAGGATTGTTTGGTGGGATAAGGAAGACTTCTAGGGGAGAAGGGGGTCCTACACATGCTGGATTTCAACATATGCATGACTTTGACAGATATAGGACATCACTGTCAGGGAGATAACAGGGCAAAAGAAATAAGGAGGTATAAGCCATGTTTTGAGAAGAGGAAGTAGGACTATTTGACCAGAAGGAAAGGTTTGTCTAAAGAAGAAAATAGGTTAGAAACTCTGGTTGGGATCAGATGATGGAGGATCTAGCAACCAAGGATCTTGGTTGGGCCCAGAACATGTTTGAGGGAGAGAGCAATGTGATAAAAGATGGGGTGGTGGTGATTCAGCAGTGAGCTAGTGGGATGGGGAGAATGATTAAGAGGCTGTTGCAGAGATCTACCTGCTAAGTAGTTGGACAGGGGTGATGGGAAGAGATGGTGATGTGAGAGGGATAGAGAAGGAGGGAGGGACAGTCCCTGTTGTGTGACGGGATGGGGGTTGGGTGTGTAATCTGTAGAGTGGCATAGACTTGGAAAGATATTGGAGCTTCATTCCAAGAAAAGATACCATACTTCCTGGAAGGACATGTTTGTGGTGATGTATGAGTAGGTAGAACACCAAAGGGTTCGGTTATGCTCATGGACCTTAATTGTGTCTTTCTCTTTGGCTTCTGTAACATCCTCTATAGTATCCAGCACAGAGCAGGCCATTTTACCAATACATAGGGACTTCAGGAATGAGATTCTTTTAGTTAGTTTGTGGTAACAACTTACATAAAGCTGGGCTGACTCTTAAGTGTAAACCTTACACCATGGTTATAGTGAATGAGAACATACCAGGACTATTTTAAAAAGTTAGGGAAACATGATTTTTTAAGCAGTGGCAGGAGCTAGGGGACGTCCCTTTATAACTAAATTGTTGAGATGCTAATTAAAAATAGTTTTCAGCCATTTATTACAAAAGACTCCTTACAGACTTTTATTGGACAAACCTTTGGACTTTGCCGAGTTTAGGAAAAGTGATAGTTTCTTAGAAATTTTCAGGATTTGGCAGTTAGCCTTGATAGATTTCTTATATATGAATAAGTAGGTTTCAGCATTTTAACAGATTGCCAACTATTATTTTGAAATGTAAACGTACACGTGTTTATTCACATGGAGGAGTATAACTGGTCACCTGCAGGTCATTTTTTAAAATCTTACAAATCTTGTTAATTGGATCAACAGTATAATCCATTGTCTTTAGGAGTCCCAAAGATAACCAGAAAAGCATAACAGAACTTAAAGGTATAAGCTTACTATTGTATCTGTGTTTTTACTTCATTTGTTCACAAAGTACTTATCGAGTTCCTACTATGTACTAAACTGTAGGTACTGGGGGCATAGAGGTAAGCAGACCTCTCAGCACCAAGTCCACCCAAGTTTCTAGCTAGAAACTTGGGAACTACCCTTGTCCAGTGGTTCCAAAGTGTGTTCCTGAGACCAGCATCATCAGTATCAACTGAGAACTTGAAGGTGAGGCCCAACAATCAGTTTTAACAAGCTCTCCCTAGTGATTCTGATAAAGCCTCTTCAGGCTGAGAACCATAGATTTTTTTTTTTTTTAAGTTTATTTATTTTGAGAGAGAGAGAGAATTCAGCAGAGGGGCAGAGAGAGGAAAGAGGGAGAATCTCAAGCAGGCTCTGAGCTGAGTCACTGTTGAGCCCAATTCCCGGCTCTATCCCACAAACCATGAGATCATGACCTGAGCCAAAATTAAGAGTCAAGACATTGAACCAACTGAGCCACCCAGGTGCCCTGAATCATAGACTCTTAATCAGGGCTTCCATGAAGAGAACTGTATGTTAGTGTTGTTAGTTTATTTTTAATTCTTGGTTTAAAGTTTGTTTGTTTATTCTGAGAGAGAGAGAGAGAGAGAGAGAGAGAGAGAGAGAGAGAGAGAGAGA
>NW_024412391.1:31910420-31937620 GCF_014898765.1 Herpailurus yagouaroundi
AGAGAGAGAGAGAGAGAGAGAGAGAGAGAGAGAGAGAGAGAGAGAGAATATCCCAAGCAGGCTCCCCACTGTCAGCTCAGAGACTGATGTGGGGCGTGATGTAAAGAACTGTGTGACCACGACCTGAGGCAAAACCAAGAGTTGGATGCTCAACCACCTGAGCTACCCAGGTGCCCCTCCTTTTAATTCTTTGTATTTTACTTTGCTCACTTAACATTTTGAGAAATAGTCCTGGGCCTCAACAGACTGCAAAAATGATGTATGGTGCAGATAAGATTAGTTAGGAATCCTTTTGGCCTGCATACCTTTCTTTTTTCCTTCTTGCTTTTTTCTCTCTTCTGCATCAGTTCGTGAAATCCTGTGAATTCTACTGTTGAGGTACCTCTCAAATCTTTTCTTTCTTTTGTATCCCTGATGTTATTAATTTAGCTTGAGGCTCATTTCCTTTAGGTATTGGAATCAGAGCCTGAGTGTCCTGCTTCAACAGGCTTACTCCTCCCCTAACTCATCCTCGCCACCATAGTCAGAGGAATCCCTTCTAGGTATGAATCATGTAACTTCTTATTAGTCACATGGGATCAAGTCCTCATTCTTTAGAATGGCTTACAAGAAGTATTCACATTCTAGACTTTGTCTGCATTTTCAAGTTCCTCTCACTGTACTTTAACCTTAGCAGAAATTATTCTACAGTTCTTTCTACCATGATATCTCCACCTTTGTGCTGACTGTTCCTCCACCTGGACTATCCCACCCTTTTTTCCTTGCCTGGAGAACTTGTGTTCACACTAAAGTTCTATAGCTAGGTGTTCTTTAGCAACCCAGGCTGTGCCAGTGGCTCTGTTCTCTGAGCTGTTGGATTTTTCCTTCAAATATTCATTCCCAAAATTAGTTGACTACAGACTTCATATTTTAAAAATCTTTGGTACCCAATGAAGACCTTTCAAGCAGATTACTTAGGTTCGTAGTTGATACAGGAGGGTGCTTCTCTGGCCTTAAAATGTTCATACCTCTGGGGAGCAAGCCAACAGCGGGTACAGAACCTGATATGCCATCATTCAGGGTAGGGAGACGGAGATGATGTCTCCGGTGGCTGCCACAAGGAGAGTGTGGGATGGGCACTCTGTAATCACTCTCGTTGTCTAGTTGCCAGGCTGCTGGGGGCCAAAACACATTTGAGGTATTGTGGTTTGAGTTCCTGTCTCAAATGATGGGAAATGGAGATGACTGGGGCTCAACCACAGTGAATAACTTTCAAAACATTTGTGCCCAACCTCCCAACATAAAAGTCATACATAGTCATTATCAGAATCTAGGGAGATAGGAGAAAAGTTGGAGGGGAAAAATTATATGTTGCTCTATCGCCTAATGAAAATAGCTGTTATTATTTTTTACTTTTTCCATGTTATTATTTTTCACTTTTCAAATTTCACTATTTTTCAAATTTACATGTAATGGAATGGAAATTTCCAATTTCCAAATAAATTTCTTGATTATATTACAAACTTCTTACTAAAGATTCTTTTAAAAAATGTTTCTTTATTTTTGAGAGTGAGAGAATGAGGGTGGGGAGGTGCGGAGAGAGAGGGAGACAGAGAATCCAAAGCAGGCTTGGAGCTGTCAGTGCAGAGCCTGACACGGGGCTCAAACTCACAAACCGTGAGATCATAACCTAAGCCAAAGTCGGATGCTTAACCAACTGAGCCACCCAGGTGCCCCGCAATAGATTTTTAATACATGTTTTAATGGCTACGTGAAATTTCATTGAATGAACGTGTCCTGCTTACTTATGTCATTCCACTGTAATGGAATGTTAAGGTTGTTGCCCATTTTCTTTCTGTGTAAATAAAACTACATTATCTTGAATAGTGTGTGTGTGTGTGTGTGTGTGTGTGTGTGTGTGTGTGTGTGAATAGTCTTTAAATAATCTCTCTAGTTAAGTATATAATTAAGGATGTCAGTAATTACTCTTGAACTCCATTTTTTACTTTTTTATTTTAATTCCAGTTAACATACAGTGTGATACTAGTTTCAGGGGTATGAGATAGTGATTCATCACTTCAGTACATCACTTGGTGCTCATCCCAAGTGTACTCCTTAATCCCCACCAAATACTGAATACATTCCCCCACCCACCTCCCCTCTGGTAACCATCAGTTTGGTCTGTGTAATTAATGAACTCTTTCTATTTTGCGATCAAACATTTTTTGAGAAATAGAACAAGGCTGGGTAATTCTTCCCTTAAACAGTAACATTATATGCTATTTGTGAAGACTACATCATGTAAAGTAACATGTAAACATTTTAGAGTCTCTATTATAAAATGTTATGCTTGTGAGATAAGAGAGGAACATACTTGGGCTCTGGCTCATTAATAATGTGTGGTTGTAATTAGGCAAATATTTAAAAAATGAGTACAGTTTATAATTCTTTGATGCCTTCAGATAGAAAATGTAAGTCCAGATGTAATTTTCTTTTCATTACCTTCTAAGAAACTCAGACATTTTTATAGATTGTTGATGAAGTATCTCATAATTGCCTAGTAAGTTCCAAGTGTACAATTGTTTTAGATTGAGAGAATGGGGGAGGATGGAAGGGAAGAGAGATTAACGGTTTTTCGTGTAGGTGCTAGACCTAGTGAGAGGGAACCCTTTCCTGGGAAAGGGTTTCCCCACCATCCTGAGAAGGTGGCATTGAGATGTCCATTATGGATAGAGACGAAGATGCCAAAGCTCTGTAAAGTTACCTTTCAAAGTGGTGCAGCTTGTAAGAGATCTGGATCTGTTAGCCTCCAAAGTCCCTCTTCTTTTTGTTACACCGGGTGCGTCAGGGGCCATGTGCCCTATGGACAAAAAACTGGGCTGTGATTTTTGTGTGGAGTGATGTCATTACACTAGAGCTGGGCTGTTCACCTGTGGCTCTTTACACTTAAATCCAAATAAATTGAAATAAAACCTAAAATTCAGTTTCTCTGCCACACTATCATGTTTCAAGTGCTTGATAATCATATGTTGCTAGGGGTTACCGCATTGGATAGTGCAGACATAGAGCGTTTCCATTATCACAGAAAGTTCTCTTGGTCAATACTGGTCTGGAGGCTGCCTCTGGCAAAACCTTTATGGGCTCCTATCCACTTCTTAAGAGAATCACTGATAAATCTATAAATACTTCTTGGGGACTTTGACTTACACTTGCTCTTAGCCACTCACACACTCACACCTTTCTGAACTCTGGAATCCATGCTGTCCGCGGTCGGGGGCCTCCTGACTGGAAGAGGGAGAAGGCTTGCATAACCCACTGGTTGGGAATTGCAGCTTAACCATAATACTAGTAGATCTGGAATATTACCTAAAAAAACATTTTAAAAAAATAGCTCAGACCATGAGAAGGGTAGTGATTTCTATTTCTTTTGCATGATAAGTTCCAGACTGTTGATCTGCCAGGTACAAATTATTATTTTCAATTCAATTAATATTTTCTCAACACAAAGTCTTAATTCAGTTGAGGAAGGATAAACCAAATTGGGGAGGCATTAGTGAGAATTGAAATTCAGGATGTACTTGGGTGAATTTTGAACATAGTAAAATTAAAATCCTTAGTAATCTGTCTTCAGGAAATTTTTGTGACACAGGCAGTCGACATTTTAAAGGACTTAAAAGGGGTTTTAACCTAGTGTCTATGTATTTTATTCCTATGATGTTTAAAAGTAGTAGGACCAAAGAGAGCATTTTTCCCAGGTAGGCAACGTTACGTAAACACAAAAGTACTTTACCGTGTATTTCTAAGAAGCCATGTAACCTCCCTGAGCTTTGTCAATTTCCTTATCCAATTCTTCATCAATAAATTGGGATAATACCATTTGCCTTGCCTATCAGAGACATTGGCGACTCAAATTAAATCATGTATATAGTTGTGTTTGGCAAACAACCAGTGCTGTGCACATGTTACTATGGCATCGTTTCATGGGTCCCCTCTTTTCTGAACCTTTTTTGAAATCTGAACAACAGCAAGGTATTGCCTGAGGCCCAGCTCTCCAAGCGCATTCTCTGTTGTTCTGTATCTCTCACATGCGCTCACAGTGAGGGACCTTATTCTTATTAGAGGGTCTGTAGTGATATGATTTACATGATGAAAAATAGTTTGTTGGAGGAGGAGGAATCTTGGTGCCATGAGCTGTCTTCCTTTTATGAACTCGTTCACCCTGAGCCAATATTCCTGGGAGATGAGAGAGCCTTTATCTCATGGAGGAATAAATACCAGTCTCCGTCTTAGCACTTCTTTAGCAGAGAACAGTTGTCTTGATATATAGTAGACAATGCTCTATGCATCAGCTGCCTTCTTTATTCATGAAAGGGGGAAGTTATCTAACACTTTTTACCAGTTAAGTCTAGAAGGACATTGTGACAAATGTAGAACATCATTGTAGAATTTCATGTTAATCTGCATGTCAGAAAGCAAGCATGAAGACAAGAGAGTCGTTCAAACAATATCTAAGCAGTATGGAGATGTCGTTCTTAGCTGGGAAAGCAGCAGACTGTTGATTAGTGATTATTGTAATTCTCAAACCTGTACTTTGTTCAGGTATGGTGTCATTTATCTGACCTAAGGAAAGGTTACTTATCCTTTTTATCTAAAAAAATACTAAAAATATGCCACATCATTAGATTATTTTGACAGGAGGTTTGTCATCTATATCAAATGGTTCATTTTTATTATTTCCAGTTTTTAAAAAATGTTTGTTTTTGAGAGAGAGTGTGCAGGGAAGCACAAGTTGGGGAGGGACAGAGAGAGAGGGAGGGAAAGTCCCAAGCAGGTTCTGCACTGTTAGCACGGAGCCCAACTCGGGGCTCCATCCGGTGAACTGTGAGATCATGACCTGAGCTGAGATCAAGAGCCTGAAGCTTAACCTACTGAGTCAGCCAGGCTTCCCTGTCACTACTAGTTTTTACCCTGGATCCTGATGCCACTGAGATGCAGATGCTCTCAGTCCTGCAAAGGACCTAGTTTGCTGCCTCGCACACATTGCTTGCTGATTTCAGTGACTGGGGTTGGTAGAAGTTGGAGGGTGATCTCTTTGTTTTGCTAGGACAATGTGTCCTTCACACACATCCCCATTCTATATTGGAACTGGCAATTAATTTTGCAGTTGGAATAATGTTATAAATAATGGGTTGGTTCCCAGAATGGGCCACCAAACTAAATTAACCCATAATATGGCTTTGCTGAGAGAGAAACATATGTGCTGGGATCTGAAGATGTTCTCAAACATTGACTTAGAGCTAAATTTTACACAGTAATTCCCCAATTCTACACAATAAGTTCCCAATAATGTAAGTTGGGAACTTTTTATTCATTTTTTATTTATTTATTTTTTTTTTAATTTTTTTTTCAACGTTTATTTATTTTTGGGACAGAGAGAGACAGAGCATGAACAGGGGAGCGGCAGAGAGAGAGGGAGACACAGAATCGGAAACAGGCTCCAGGCTCTGAGCCATCAGCCCAGAGCCTGACGCGGGGCTCGAACTCACGGACCGCGAGATCGTGACCTGGCTGAAGTCGGACGCTTAACCGACTGCGCCACCCAGGCGCCCCATTATTCGTTTTTTAAATATAACTTCCAAATAACTATCCTATCTGTTAAACTTTATTTCTGGCTTCTTAGTGTAGGGACTTCCTCCTTTCATAGGAACTTTAACCTGAAAGCTAAAACACATAAAAATTTAGCAACTGGTAGAAGCTGAGCTAAATTTAATGTTGTCTGCTTATTTGCCAAAGTTTTGCTAAAAAAGCACTGTGGCTTTAATTTCTTTTCTTTTGATTAAATGCAATTTTAAAATGGTTTCATTTTATTGATTCACACTGTTTTTCCTTTGTTGTAAGGAGAATTCCTTAACGCAGCAAGTCAGTACGTAGTGGTGGTAACAAAGGCATAAGTCTAAGAATTTATTGTGCTATATCCTGCAAAGGTAAATAAAATTTATTGTAAAATACTGTTCAAGTATAAGACAATAATATAAATATTTCCCATCTGTCATTCCAAATTCTCTTGTCTTTAAATTGCTATTGAAACTGATATTGGTATCTTATGTGATTACTGGCCCTATCTGTGGTATGTTTTTGAAATGGTTAAACACAAAAATATGTTTAAATTCTTATTATATCATGGACTCTTTAGTTGTCCTCACAGGATCTTAGTTGGGATAAATGTTGATGTTTTCATATTTTAGTTAAGGACTTAAGACATATCCTTTGGCTTGGTGGATGTAAACTGAAAATACTCGGAAGAGCCCATCTTTGGTATGTTTCGAGTGATGGATGAGTTTTTTGTGATTTAAAATCTTTGACAGGGTCATCAGGAGGGCATATGCCCCTTTTGTTTATTTTTAGTTGAATTGAGGAAACAGAACCTTCTCATACTGCAAACTAAGAAATGCCACACACATTGCCTTCCTGTTGGAATCTGTGGCTTGCACCCCGTCACACTACAGAGCTGTGTCTTTAGGAGGCATGCTGTGTGGCATGTGGGGCCAATTATCATCACCATGACTATTTCATTTGATGGGAAAATCTGTAGTAAATCAAGAATATTAAGTCTATTTGTTAATATTGAAATCTTTAGAAGGCAGCTGTGCTGAAACTGTTAACTGCTTATATTTATACAAGTTGGTTAAATGTGAATCCTGTCTGTCATGGATGATCTTATTGTCCATTTTCTGAGGTTGTTACTTACATAGTAAATGGAAGAGTCATTTTTTCTTGAGCCTTTTTTTTTTTAAAGTGAAATTGAGCATGTGCCTTTATATAAATAGAGAGCATTTGAGAAAATGGCATTTATTATTCCTTTGTATGTCTTCTAATGGATTTTAGTTTTTCTATCTCAGATACAACTAGCATCTCGTCACTGCATCTTATCCTGAATCAGCTGGAATTCATTTTCTAACATACTAGCAGCAGTTTGGTGCTCTACTTAAGGATAGGAGGTTCTGCATTCTGCATCCGTGTGTGCCTGCTGTGTCTGCCCATCATGCTTGATCTATAGCCAGACACAGGTTCCTTTTCAGTAATAGATATGCGTAGGTTGTTGGGTCACAGAAACCTTTATGTTAACTTATACCTTTTTCCTTTACCTCTCTACTTCTTGCTGAACTTCCCTCATTATTGAAAAAAGACATTCATTGGATAAAAACAAAAACAGCAAAGCTCTTTATAAGAAGAGCATTCAGTGACCCTCAATAACACAACTTTATGTTTGCTGGATTTAACCTCTGCATAAGAATGAGATTCCAGAAAGGATGCTCCACTATAGTGTATGACTCAGGGATGCATATTGATGAGGAGCTGCAGACATAAGGGTGTCCATCTGAATCTCGAACACGCCTGCGTTCCCATGGAACTGAAATGGATCCTCATGCAACTGTCTTTTACCCTAGTCATGTGACAGTTGTGGTATAGTGTGGATGCTGTTGAATCACTCCCCTTTTTACTACTAAGTAACATCTACTATATTTTGAGTGGGTACCTAGCATGCATTATTTTATTCACTTCCTGCAATCCTCTAAGGTAGATCATATTGCTGTCATACACATGAGGAAGCTAAGGTTGCAGAGGCTAATATAGCTACTAATATGGGCTGCCATCTCAGGGTCACATGCTACAGCCCCAGGCTTTAACCACTAAACTGCCCTGGCTGTAGGTACGCATCTTTCCTGTGTTAAAACTGCTTTAGAGAAGGGTATTGCATCACCCCTCCTAGGAACTGGCCCCAGGTGTAGTAAAAGCATACAGATTTAAGTTACTCTCCCCATAGTTGAATGTCACTTATTTTATATGTGCTGTGCTTAGCGGAGATAAGGAAGCAGTGCTCCCGGCCCCCCGCCCCGCGTAACCCTGGAAGACCAATCTTGGAGGGTATGTGTGACTTGAAACAGGGAACCTTGACAGTCTGTCAGCATCCCCACTGCGCCTGGGGCCAAGTGGTTGTCTTGTAATTAAGTTGTGGAGATGCTGTGGTCTTGCTAATGTTTTAGAAGGAAGTGGCCAGGAAACAGTGTCTGAATGTTTGGAAGCCCTGAGAAGGGGCTGTCGTCACACGTGGGGGCTTGGAAGCTCCTGGGGAAGTCACCCTAGGGCTGAGAGTGGTGGGGAGTGCCGGTGCATAGGGTCTGGAGCTGTGTCAGAGACTAGGAGCACGGGCCAAGCAAGAGGTGAGCTGAGCAAATGTTGGAAAAGTACCTCAGGGAAGATCTGTGAGTGGCAACTGGGATGCTGGACACACCAACATCTGGAGGTTTGCAGGGGGAGCAGGGATGAGTTGGTGTTGAGATCGTGGGCTTTGTTTTCATCTTTGAAGGAAATAATTCACAGTGCTACATAAGCGGGTAAAGCAAGGCAAGGTTATCCCTCAGGTGAGGGGTAGAGGCTGAGAACCAATGAACTCAAAGAGTCTGGAACTGGGTATCCATGGAGAAGGACTCATTCATGAAGTAAAAATAATTGAATCATTTGAGACACGTTACCCATAAATTACCTAATTATTGGGTAATTTGTCCCCTGATAGTTCTGCCAACTATATCAAAATAGTATGCATTTACCACTGGATTTGTAATATGCAGTGGACATTTTGGGAGATGCTTGGTCATAAAGGTAATGTTAGAGTCCTAGGAGGAGAAATTCCTCAGGCAGGGAAGTATTTCAGAGCTCTGGAGTGTGCCCTAGGTTCAAATCTAGATTTAGGCTCTTGCTGGTTTTGTTATTTTAGGCAAGTTACTTAACTTCTCTAAGTCCACATTTTGTTTTCTAAAATGTCGGATGGTGATAACACACCGAGTGCTTTTGTGAGCATTAGATAGTGCGTATGAAGTACTTCACACCTTGTTTGGTCCAGGGTCAATGTTTAGCAAATGTCAGCAGCTGTACTGTCTCCCTCCCATCCTCCCTGTCTTTTGATCACTTGGCAACTATACCTGGCCCAGACACTTCGTCTGGGGGCTGCCTTTGGGGCATATTTCACAAGCCTTTGATTACTGGCCTATCGATGAGACTAGCAGATCTGGGGCTTGACTTGGAAGCTCGTCCTGTTTATCAATAGTTTTCATCTTTTTTCCAGTTGTACTGAGCCCAGAAAGGAGACGTGTTAGAAATAACATCTTCTTTTTTTAAAATAAACTTTATGTTTTTAATGTTTTATTTACTTTTGAAAGACAGAGGGAGAGCAAGAGTGGAGGAGGGGCAGAGAAAGAGGGGGACATAGAATCCAAAGCAGGCTGCAGACTCCGAGCTGTCAGCACGGAGCCTGACGTGAAGCGTGAACCCACGACCGCGAGATCGTGACCTGAGCTGAAGTTGGACACTTAACCGACTGAGCCACCCAGGCGCCCCAGAAATAGTATCTTCTATGAGGGACACATTTCTTTTCAGGGCTTAGGTGAACTTCTGTTCTCGTGTCCATGATAGAACAGTTGGTTATCTTTTTGACAGCCTTTGATTTTCTGTGAAATAAGGATACATTGTATAACGTTCATAACGTTCTCTCCTTTTCTTTTAAATTTCTTCATGTTTTATTTTAATCTACAGAGACTTTAAGAAGACCCTATATTCTCATATACAGAGAGGTTGTCAGACCCGTGTTGGCGTGGTAACAGAAAAGTTACGACATGTGCTCTGAATCTGTCCTCTGGAAGCCCCAGTTGCCAAAAACAGCCTATGGGCTCAGTGCTTGAACATAGCGGCAGTGGTATATTCACTGGGAAGCGGGGACTCTGTCATGACAAAGGGATGGCATTAACACTGTCTTGCAAATCCTGGTAGTGGTCTTGCAGCTGCATCATCTCTTATTCTGTAGATGTTAATGAATCGTAAGTCCCTGTTGACTGGCAGGAAGAATTGCCCTGAAGAGTCTCTATACCCATACGCCAAAAAGAGAAGTACTAGCAAATAGCACTTATTCGTACTTTGGAAAAAAATTCAGTAAGTGGTGTTCAAATAATCAGGAACAGAGCAAGACAAAGCAGTAGGGCTTAGTTGAGAGCCTGGTCCCTGCAGCCAAACGGTGTGGATTGAACCAAGCTCTGCAACCTTGTAGTTACACATTTTCAAGCTAGCCATTCAACCTAAGCATGATATTTTCGATCCTCATAACCACATAAAATCACTTATACTTTTTATTCAATTCTGAGGCATTCTACCTCTCTGTACACACTTCAATGTCGGAAAATTATACGTGTCTTGAAATCAATGGATCCATTTAATGTTGTCGCCTCTCCCCCAAGAAGGCTCTACTTAATTGATGTTGCAATTAAAAAAAAACACAAAAACTGTTGTCTTTTTTCAAGGAAGCATGATGACTCATGGGTCCACACACATGTGCTGAATCTGTACCCTGTTTGAGAAGTATAAAACTGGTGGCTGGGAATGAGGGCGATGCCCGACCTATCCGTTAAAGGCAGAAGCCGCATGCTCAGTGGCCAGAGCCTTCACCTGAGTCCCAGGGAGCTGGACTTTGGGGCTACAAAGGCTTCCTTGCATTCACAAAACACACGAGTTTCTTACCCATGCGGATCAGTAGGTATGTGTCTCCTCATCACTGAATTGAATTTGACATTGGATTTGCATTAACGTGAACTTAGAGGTAATTCCTTTAAGAAGGCTGAACGTTTTAGAATCCGGGAAAAATAACTGTGGCAGGAATTTGTAACCAGGGAGCCTATGAACAGAATTCCAAGGTCTCTGAACTTGGATGAGGGAAAATAAATCTTCGTTGTCACTAATCCCTAGCCAAAATTAGCTTTCCCTTCAATGATGAATGTCGACAACAAATCAGGGTAGTAGTTAGCATTGGAAATTACAGTACTTGTGAAATGTGACAGTAAATCCTGTTATTCAGTGTCTTAGTAAAGAAGAACAAATTCTGGGATACCTGGGTGGCTCAGTCGGTTAAGCGTCCGACTTTGGCTCAGGTCATGATCTCGTGGTCTGTGAGTTTGAGCCTTGCATCGGGCTCTGTGCTAACAGCTCAGAGCCTGGAGCCTGCTTCGGATTCTGTCTCTGTCTCTCTGCCCCTCCCCTGCTTGTGTGCGCGCGCGCTCTCTCTCTCTCTCTCTCTCTCTCTCAAATATAAAATAAAAGAAACATTTAAAAAATTTAAAAAATAAAGAAGAGCAAATGGGACTGTTTCAGAATTTGTTTTTTTAATTTTTTGATAACTATATGTCAATAGATTTGTGTTCCTTTGTAATCCTATGTTTTTTATGTTTTTAAAAACAACATTCTGAGGAGTGCTTGGGTGGTTCAGTGGGTTGAGAGTCTGACTTCGGCTCAGGTCATGATCTGACAGTTCATGGGTTTTGAGCCTCGCAGATGGCTCTGTGCTAATAGCTGGGAGCCTGGGGCTTGCTTTGGATTCTCTGTTTCCCGTCACCGCCCCCCCTCCCCCGCCCCTCCCTCACTTGTGCGCGCTCTCTCAAAAAAAGTAAATAAATAAACAAACACTTAAAAAACAAACAAACATCATTCTCAGAAGAGATTGATGGGCTTCCCCAGATTGCCAGGGGTGGTCCAGAGTAAAAAAGTTAAGAACCCTGTTTTCTGGTATTTTGCCTCTATGTTAGTTCCAATTCTCAGCCATTCTTCTGTTTTCTTCTCCACCATGTCCCTTTGCCTGCACTCTGGACAGCTGAGATGTGGACTTTGGAAGGTTGAGTATTTATTGTGTTGCTGGCATCTTCCTATATTTTTGACTCTGGAAATGAAAATTGTTTGACTCTTTTTTCTGCAGTTTACACATCTTAAAAGAGGAGACTGTCTTTAGCTTTTCTGCCTCTTCAGTACGATGCTGTCTACATAAACTTGCAGTGAAAGGTGTTGGTCCAGTGACAGTTTATTGGAAAGCTGGATGCTGTGAAAACAAGACACAGAAAGCAGAGGACATTTAGGGAGTGTGGAGGAGAGGGAGAAAGAGCATGTGCGTGTACAAAGCGATAATATGAGGCCCGAGGGGAGAGCTGGTGGGGGCTGTGAAATGAGACGGGGAAATAGTACATCGGGTGGAATAATAAGGAGATGGAGAAGTAATTAAATTGAGGCTTTCCAGCCTACTCCTGATGGAAGCTTCTCCTTATCAAAATCTACTTTTGCTCCTGGGAACTGTCTCTATGTAGTTAAGGATGGATTCTTCACCCGTGTCTTCAATTACTTAAATTCAGTATGGAGTTTTCATGACTCCAGGCTTTCTGTGAAGGCTCCCTTACCTCCCAGGTAACTCCCTTATTTTAGTTCGAGTTGTTGCCAGAATCTTCTGATGTGGTGTGTCCAGGCTTTATATCGAAAACAGAGAAGCGGGAAAACTATTGATTTGTAGGAAATAGTGTCTACCTTTGAGGATTTGGAAGAGTTGGGCAAAGGGTAAAAACCAGTTTAAAAGAAAATATTTTTAGGTAAAACATCCAATAACAGAATGTTGAATCTTTGTTAGGCCAAAAGGGAAGTGTTACAGGTAAAGTGGATGCAGAACAGAATTTAAAGTGATAAGTATGCACTGATAGATCTTTAAATGGCTATGTTGAAATAGTCTAGGGTATTAAAAGAATTGTTCTGGTAATAGTAGAACCTAGGTTTGGGTTGCCTCGAGAGCACCCAAAACATGTTTTACTTACCATTTGGGAAAGACATGTTTTTTTTTAATGTTTATTTTGAGAGAGAGAGAGAGTGTGCACGTGCATGTGCATGCATGAACGAGGGGGGAGGGGCAGAGAGGGAAAGAGAGAATCCCAAGCACTTACAGTGCAGAGCCCCACATTGGGCTTGATCTCATGAACCGTGAGATCATGACCTGAGCTGAAATCAAGAGTAGGAGGCTTAACCAACTGAGCTACCCAGGGGCTCCCAAAGACAGTTTTAATGAATGGTTGGATTTATGTGGATCATAGTCTCTAAAAAACCAGTAACTTACTGCTTATATATGTATGTTTCTTTAAACAAATTTTTTTTTAAGTTTATTTTTGAGAGAGAGAATGAGAGTGCTAGCAGAGGACGGGCAGAGAGAGAAGGAGAGATAGACAGAATCTGAAGCAGGCTCCAGGAACTGTCAGTGCAGAGCCTGACGTGAGGCTTGAACTCACGAGCCATGAGATCATGACCTGAGCCGAAGTCAGACACTTAACCAGCTGAGCCACCTAGGCACCCCCATATATGTGTATGTTTCTAATGACAACACTGAATTCAGATTGAGGGTAATCTAAACTAGGGACAAGACAATATATATAAACGCCGTTAGACAGGAACTATATTACCTTCAAATACTTTTAATAACTAGATCTACTATAACAAACTCTTGTCTAGTATGTTAGTAAGGGTTCTATTCTAATAAATAAATACGATATCTTAGTCATATGCCATTTGTAGGTAGAAGTGTTTATAAAATGCTTTGGGGTTTTTAAGAATGTCTCTTAAATATTCGGAAAATCATTTTTATTTGCATTATTGGTTTCCCTATCATATCTTTTCTTTAGAGACAATGTTAAAATTTTGGATAATGTTAAACTTACCTAAGTTATCACATGTTACTGAAAAAAATAAGATGGGGTGAAGGTATACACAAGGCTGTTGAGAACATTAGTTCTCAAATAGTCTTTCTGTATCAAAGTTTTTTGTCACACGGACCACAGACCAACTTAGGAAGGTATGCAGTTCTTGCCTTTTATCTGGCACTCCCGAAATCAGGGTAATGGAGAAGTGGAGGTGGGGAGAAGGGGGCTCAGTGTTGCCAGTTTATTAAGGAAAGCGTGGGTAAACGCTTTGCAGGATAACCAAGCTCTCGGGACCTCTGTAGCCTTGGTCTGGAGACTTTGAAACTCCTTTCCATGCCAGCCTTAACAAACAAACAAACAAACAAAAAATCCAAACTTATTTCATACAGTGTAGTGAAGCATTTAAACTCCAGCCACTTCCCAAAACTGAAGCTTTGTGTAAAGTCACCTTGGGTTTCTGCTACAAAAACTGATGTATGTTACCGGTATTTGATCAGCACTGCCCCATTGTGATTTTAGACATTGGATCTTCACATTTGCTGCATCCACGTCTGGCTCTGGGAGGCACATTTTGTCCTGTTAGAATATGGTAACTTCCAGTCTACTTCTATCATTTTTTATATTGGAAATAAACATTTGAGCACATTCTAATGAAGTAATACGCAGTTTAAGAGAAGTTAGAGGACATTGAATAATAGATGCTCATGAATGTGTTTTTGCATACTTGATCTCATACCTTCCTCTCCCCATTTGTATTTTTTCTTCCAGTTCACTAAGTTCTGTGACTTGTAAGTTGTGACCTGGACTTGTGATTTTAGAGGAGAAGTCAGATGACAATAAGCATTTTCTTGCAATAAGCATGCAAATCTTGTTTCTAAAATCATCCCTGGAGTGTGTGTATGTCTAGTGGAATGCAAAGCTTCCTAGAGAAAGGATGAAATTAGGTGAGCCTGAAGGAAGTATAAAAATGCTGTTTAATGACCCTGTTAGGTTTTTTTATATAGATTAAGGTTATTAAATGTGAGTAGCCGGTTTTGGCACTATAAACCGGGAAGACTTCTTTTGTGTCTCTGCATATATAGTATTGTGTTATTGCAAGCCCTAAGGCCCTTTTCCTGAACAACATATGCTTACATGTGGCTCAGTTTTATGTGAGCCAAACCAATTTTCAGTCTAGTATGGGAGTTTATTAGTGTATGCGTGTGTGTGTGTGTGTGTGTGTGTGTGTGTGTGTGTGTGTTGTTCAAGAGAGATTTTTGGACCTGGGTAATGAGACAGGGCCAGTTAAAGCAAAGCATTACTTAGAGATGTGGTTCAGTGATCACAGCCAAACTGCAAATACTTATGTTTATAAAAAGCCCTCATTACAGACCTTGAGTAGGCAAATGTCTTCTATTTGCACTTGCCTTTCTTTTCTACAGGGCTTTCCTGATGCTGTTCCCTCTTCTCTTGGGGACTGTTAACCTGTATCCCTCCCCACCTTGCCCAATCCCTGCCCTGGCACCTTTAGCCTTCCTCCTTTACCCATGTAAATCTTGTTTATACCCCCTAGGGAGCTGCCCTTACAGAGGTACAAGAAAAATTCTGCCTTCATAGCTTACAAAGTGTGGCACGTAAAAAAGTTGTAACAAGCAAGAGGTGTTTCATAACCCAGTAGAAAAAAGCTCTCTAGTGATGAAATCCAGGTCTATGGAAAAGGAGGTCATTGTGGGTTGGGATCCCTCTTCTCACACCTTTATGCTTTCCCTGTCCTGATAAGTTCCTTGATGTTTGCAGGCATCCCAAGGAGAGGGAGCCTACTGCAACATGCTTCAGAGGTATGGCATTTTGGTGTAGGGTGTGATTATGGGATACCTCTGATGGAAAGACGGTTGTAAAACCACCAGTGTATTTTCTCAGCTGTGCCAGAAATCTGGGTAAAATGAACATTAGACTATTAGTTTTGGCGTCATGATGCTGAACCACAAAGCCCTGTGGCCACTGCCCTGGCTACTTGCTGACCCGGTATCCTGGAGAGACCCTGGTCCTCCTAGACCTGACTCAGGCTGCAGCTGTGAGCTGCAGGCTTGGTGCCATCCGCATGGGCAAATGCAGGAAATGCCAAATGGCCTGGCAAGTTATACTGTGGCCTTTGGATCCTCTCTGAGCCATATGGTGCTAAAATGTCAAACTGTTCCCGAGTGTGGGCCATGATTGAGGAGGCTAGATAGAGACTGCACATTTCAGAGAAAGGATCCGCTGAGGCTTTTACTCCCCAACCGCTTTATCACTTTGTTACTTTCACCGACGTTTATTAAGTAGTGTTTGGTTGATAGTGGGCTCCTTAGGTTGTGGGAGATACCAAAATACACAATAAAATAATCAGATGTTAATTTTTGGCGAGGATTCTATCTCCCGTGGTTCGTATAAATTGCACTTCAGGAACTGTCAGTAGAGGGAGGTGAAATGTATGGGTGATTTACACATAGATTTTAATGGGAAGAAACTGTCTTAGAAACTGAGGAAAAATGAAGAAACTAAGTCTCCCAAAAAGATTGTTAACATCCTTAGGTTGTGGTGGCAGAGATCTTACCTGAGACTATGCCTTGTCTCCGTTTCCATTTCAGCTTCTTTGTGCTATCTTCTGGCAATTGCCTTTGTTGATGGATTGACATAATGCCTTGAGAAGTTTACAGTATGTGTAGGAAAAGAAAACATAACAGGGACTTACAGATGATCCTAATCAAAACATCTACAAGTGCTAAGTGACTGAGGCCAAAGGGAATGTGGAAGTCCAAAGGGAGAGAGAAGAGGCTGAGTGATGTGGTTCAGATGAGGTTAGTCCTGGCAGGCTTCCGAGAGGAGATGGCCGGGCTTGGGTTTGGCCCATGTAGCTCTCCTCAGTCCCAATCTCTGGGCCTTTACGGAAACATGATTTTTTCATAGCACAGGATATCTGACTGGTTGGAAAGAACAGGAGAAAAAAGTTGTTTGTACAGAGAGTTTTCCCCCCTGATAGGTTAGGGAGTCTCAGACGTTTACATGTGTCACCAAATGCAGAGAATGAAACACATATGTCAGTCTCAATTGAAACCTATGAAAAAGACAAGTCATTTCATGTCCTGGATAGCGATGCTGTAGCTTGAGAGATTTTTTGACTCTTATGAATCTTTGCTGTCTTTTCAATTTCAATAACTCCTTCCTGTTTTGGTTTATAAATACTCAAAAAAATTGTTTTCACTGTACTTATCCATACTTGACCATATGCAAGCTCAGCTGTTTGAAGCATTCTAGACAGCCCGTGTATGTGGCAGTGTTGTGCCATTTCTGGGATGGGGTGCTCAGGAGTCAGCCTCTTCCTGTTGCCCCTGGCTGTGGAGACCTCATCTGTGACTGGTATTTAACCCCAAGCTGGGCAGTCCTATGGGGAATTGCTTCGGGTGGCCCAGACAAGGTGTTCTTTTTCTTTCTTTAAAACTTTTTATTTTGAACTAATTTTAGAATGACAGAAAAATGTCAAAACTTGTACAGAGTCTCCTCACATCTCTCATTCATTATGCCCCCCCAAATGTTAACATCTTTTTTTAAAATATGTAAATATTTATTTATTTTGAGAGAGAAAGAGAGAGAGAGTTGGGGGGGGGGGCGGTGGGGTTAGGGACAGAGGGAGAGAGAGAATCCCAAGCAGACTCTGTGCTGTCAGTGCAGAGCCCGGCACAGGGCTAGATCTCACAAGCTGTGAAATCATGACCGGAGCCAAAGTCCAGAGTTGGATGCTTAACAGACTGAGCCACCAAGGCACCCCCCCCAAATGTTAACATCTTATAGAATCATGTAATTGTCACCCCTACGTATCCACCGTCAAAGAAAGCCTCACATTCGTCCACAAGAGGCATGTAAGAATCTGCTTTGTTGTTGTGCGCATAATGCAAAGTAAGTAATAACAAACAAATGGAAAAGTCCCTGTGTGATTTGTGTGTGATGGAATGTCATGTAATAATAGAAATAAATAAATGTCAGGTGCACCATTTGAGGGAGTAAAAACCAAGGTGTAGAAGGGTGTCCACACCTTATGATACCATTCACCTCAGTAGGGACTTTGAATAAAGCCTCACCTTAAGGCACCCAGAGCGGTACTAGATGCTGTATATGCGTGTGAAGTAACAGTGTAAGCACTAGCACATGCATGTGAATGATTACACATAAAATCCAGGATCCTGGTTACTTCTCTGAGGTGTGAAGAATATGTATGAGCTGTCTGTTGTACTTGTGACATTTAATTTTTTAAACTCAATGGCAGGAACTCTGTGGATCACTGTTCATTTGCTGAACTTTGTTAATGACTAAAATGTTTAACCTAAAACTTAGCTACCAATAATGATGCCAAAGCCCATCCTGGCCATTCAGTGGAGATGCGCTCGTGATGATTGTTCCTGAGGGAGCAGTGCACCCTCAGAGTTGGAAGGCAAAGGAGAGAGGCAGCAGTTGATTTATTGGCTCTTCTACGTGGGTGAGATGTTCACCATGTCTGTAGTTTTCTGTGTCACGTGACCGTTTCCATGACTGGCGTTACAAGCCTAGTCTAACATGTAGAAAAAAAAATTAAGAGCCTGGAGCTTTTCAGGGAAGCTTTTCAGGGAAGTTTTTCAGGGAAGCAGAGTTGTCTGCTGCTCTGTACTCTGCCAGGGCTGATGGCCCGGGAGCCCACTCACGAGCCGTGTGGACTTGCGTGAGGTGTTCAGCCTTCGGTGGTGCAGTTTTGTCATCTGCAAAAGGGGCATAATAATAATATGGATGTTTTCAGGACTGAGTCAATGCATGTGGAACCTGTAGAGCCTGTTTTCTTCTCTCCCATCTGGTTCTCGGACTCCTTTTATTTGATTTCCAGAGGATTGGATTACCAGATAACTTAAATTTGAATTAGCTACCTGTCCTTAAGAATTGGGTGACAGTTCCATTTAAAAAGCATGTATTACTGGCTGCTCTTGAACAGGTGGAAGTATAGTGACCCTGGTCCCCATTGGCAACACTCCTGTTAACTGTAGGTAGACAGGTACCCGGCTGAGTGTAGTTCTAGCACTCCCTTATGTCTCCTGGACACCGAGGCAGCCCGTTTAGTGCCATCTGTTCTCTAACAGCCACTCTGCCCCGTGACATCACCTGCCTGGCCCCCATTGGCATTTGAGTTTGCAGCCTCCATTTGAAAAGGTCTGTAGTGATGCAAATAGGGAATTGGATTACGTGCCAGTAATTGGGGCTCTCCAGAGAAACAGAACCAGTAGGAGATTTTATAAATATTCTCTTCATATTATATCCCATATATATATATATGGAAACCCTTGGGCAGCAGGTGATGCCACTATCTCGAGGCAGAATTTCTTCTTTAGGGAAATCTCCGTGTTTGCTCTGAAGGCATTTCAACTCATTGGATGAAACCCTACTCACATTATCAAGAGCAATTGTCCCTTTACCTGAGTCATTAAATATACTTATCAGCATGAATGTAAAAAAAAATAAAAGAGTAATTGTCTTAACCTAAAGTCAGCTGCTTGAAGATGTTGACCACATTAACAAAATACCTTCACAGCAATACCTAGGTTAGTATTTGGTAGACTAACTGGGTACGATAGCCTAGCCAAGTTGACACAGGAAACTAACCATCACAGAGTACATCCTTTTGAGCAGTCTTGTAATATATATGTGGCACCTATAGAGTTTTTTCTGTCCTTTATACTAGAGGATTGTGGTAGCATTTAGGATTTTTGAAGGGGTTGAATGTTAAAAACTGCGGGAACCCTTGAACTTTGCAAAGAAAGCTGCTGTGTCTGGGCTGGGATCTGTGAGGCAGTAGATTGGTGATCGATGATGCAGGATGCTTCCTCGGGTGGGGGATGACAGGGAAGCTGGGTTTGGTAGTCCTGATCATGCCATTCAGGGTTGGGAATGGTCATGAGTAGACTCTTATGGGAGTTTAAAGGAAGACAGGGCATTTAGGAGGGACTAGATTTGTTCACCAGCTGTAGAGCCTCTTGCAAACCAGGTGTACAGGTGTGTGTTCTTGCTGCTCAAGGTCAGGTATTAATACGGGTCCTGCATACATATCACTACCATTTGCCTCATGTGGCTTTTTGTGCATTGGAAGGATGCCAACAGGGCTTAAAAGGAATTCTCCCAAAGCCTTCTTTGTTTGTCAGAGATTTGTGTAGAGCTGCTATAGAGAGGCTGAACCACAAGACAAAAGCAGTCCTTCCATGTGTGTGTCTCTGCTTTTTTTTTTTTCTTCTTCTTTTTTTAATGCATCGGGTAAGATGATTTTGAGCTCGTTTTTTTTTTTTTATTTTTGTTGGTGGCGGAGTAGGGAGTAGGGACTTTGATTAAAGTCTCAATACTCCATTTCTACATGTCTTTACAGAATTCACAATTACTTAAAAACACTAATATATGTGTTTTATTTCCTTGAAAAAATAAACTGGCTAGAAAATCTGAAATTAATCTTAAGGAAGGACACAAAAACCTCAGAAACTCAGCCCTAGAGTTTAATCTCAAAAAGTATGTCTTTTTGTGGAACGTCCTGAGATACTGCAGAGCAAACATGTAAGAACAGAGTCTGGGCTCTGGTGTGGTCTGAACATTGCTGCATCAGAGTGAGGGGCAGTGTCTAGTGAGGGAGGTGGGGGATGGGGGCACCAAGATGTCTACATTTCAGTGTTTCTTGTACTAGGTGAGAGCACAGAGCCTTGTATTGGTTGGTTTGTTATTTGAACTGATCTTCTACTTTTATCCTTCAATGGAACCTTGCGGATTCGCCCTTGGTTTTTCTTGGGAGAATTCTAGCTGAGTTAGTGTTTATTCTTGGACTCGATCGCAAGCTTTTGGGAGAGAACAGCAGTGAATCTGGGCTTGGGAGCTATGGTGTCCTATCTTGGCTCAGTTGGTCCCTTAGTTTTACAGCCTTAAGGCAATCACTGGGGTCCCTTTTCCTTCATCTCAACCACAAGGGTTTGAGTGGGATGGTAACTAAAATTCTAGGTACACTGTATTTTACTTTCTCTATAAACTTGTCTTGGCAAAACTTGCAGCTTGAGTGGAGACTCTCATGGTCCCTTGATTCCTCTGCTTTTTTCCCCAGCTAACATCCTCTCTGTATTCGGTGCTGCCCACGGTCTGTCACATCAACGGCTTCTGTCAATGTCTCGGCCTCTTGCTCTCTTCAAACCCCAGGCTCTGCCATCACCTTGTTCCTCCTCAGTCATTACCACTGCCCTTTCGGCAATCTTTATTGGTTCTCTTAGTTGTGTGGCCTTGACTTTATTATATTTTCCAGGGAAGCTTTTAATTATCACTGTTGATCTGTAAAGCACTGACTATTTTATCACACCTGGCTACGGAAAGTGTCAGCCTGCCACTGAATTTGTTAATTTGATACTTTGCCAGCTCCCTCTCAGTTTAGGTTAAACAAGAGAAATCCTGTTCTCTCATACTCTAAGGTTAGACTTAGGTATTATTCTTTTCCTAAACTATGTCTTTTCCACAAATTGTTCTTTATATTTCACAAATGGTAGTCTTGATGAAACTGCTACATAAAAAACAAAACAAAACAATGGGAGTGACTCCTGTTGGGATTACTGGTTATTGGTACCAGAAAAGCTTTTTTTCTTGCAGCAGACTGCCTTGCTTTGGGGATTAATAATGTTTAGGGGCGCCTGGGTGGCTCAGTCAGGTGAGCATCCGACTCTTGATTTTGGCTCAGGTCATGATCCTGGGGTCATGGGATCAAGCCCCACACTCAGCGTGGAGCCTACTTAAAAGTCTCTCTCTCCCTATCTCTCTCCCTTCCTCCGTCTCTCCCTCCCCCTCCCCCACCATCCCTCTCCCCACTTGCACTTTCTCTCTCCCTAAAATAAAAAATAATATTTTTGTTCAAAGGAATCATTCCTTTCGGGGTGTATTTTTATGCTTCCTGCTCACCAGGCAGGAGGTAACTTCTTTTGTCATTTGAGAGGTGGCCAGTCTCCGTGCCATGAGCAGTTGATTTGGCTCCATTCCATTAGCAGAGGCCCTGGGTTTGAGTGTGCATAGTTTGGTTGCGGGAGCTGCTGCTGTGGGTGCCAGCGGCTTCTTGCAGGAGTGGCCAGCTGGGGCAGAGTTGGCTGTGGACAGGGGTGCTGTGAGGCGTGCTGCGGCGTCTCCTCTCACAACCTGGGCCTGTGATAAGCTCTTCTAATCTGTTGGAGTCAGGAACCAGTCCTGTTCTCTTCCAGTAGGGTATTCTGCCATTCTGGTGTTCATACTTGGTCTCCGCCTGCTACCCGAATATGTAAATTGTAAAATTCCCTCGGCCAGTGCTTCTACTTCAGCTCTACCAAAGATAGTAGCCCATGTTCTCTATTCACAGTCAAAGTAAGGGTAATAATTGTCCTCCTGTATTATATTCAGGCCAAACCACTGAGAACATACTATGTGCCTTTCTGGACAAAAGATTTTTTAGGAGGATGTTGACAAATTGGAGTGGATCCAGAAGTGGGCAAGTTTTAGAAACCATGCCCTATGGAGGTTGATTGTAGGGAAGGAATTATTTAGTCGTGTGGTAGATGATAATGGCTAACAATTTACCAAATGTTGATTGTGTGCCAAAACTGGGCAAAGGGCTTTGTGTGTGTTATTCCATATAATGCACACAGAAAGAGCCTGTGAGGCAGGTATTGTTTTTAGCCCCACTTTACACATGAAAGAACTGAGGGACAAGGATCTTCACTCAGGTCAAGGTCAACCACCTAGTACATGGGGGGACTGCTGTGGGACCCAGAGTGACCAGTGATTGTAAGATGCATCATTATTTTATTTGTATTTATAAACAATTATAAGAAAAATTGCTGTTATGACACACAATTTATGGTAAGGCCCCCTCTGCTTTTATAATTGTTAAAATGTGAAGGAAGCATGTCTTAGATGGAAAAATGTTGTTCTGTGTTCTTCTAGATTCGGGACCAAAGGACCAAGCTGTAGGAAGACTTTAGTTCAAGGAAATGGTTTCTGCCTTGTCAGAGCAGCTGAGAAATGTAACCTCCTGCGTCAGAGGGCTTGACACATAGCAGGGGCTCAGTGTAAAGTTCCCCATCATGTAAGCGTCGACACTGGCCAGAGGATTTTTCCTGGATGATGTAAAGGGGTTTAGGCGATTGGGTAGAAGGTGAAATAAATGAACTTGTAGTACCACCCTTTCAGATCCTCACTTTTTTTTTTTTTTTTAATGAAATACAAAGGGTACCACGTAGCAATCACAAAAATTAGAAAATGTGCTTAGCAATTGTTTGTGCCAATCATCCATAGAAGCATGTGACCCATGCTTCTTTCTTCCTTTTCTTTCTCTTCCTTTTTTTTTTCCTCCCTGTCATTCAAAAGCATGGCTGGTAATATTCTCTTTTATTTTACTTTTCTCTCGGGTTAAATCCAGACTTTCTGGCTCACAATCAGAGGCTTGCTCCACTTGCACCCACCTCATCTCCCCTGCTGTTTGTTTCCCCTCCAGATCTCATAGCTGATTCCCATTGTGCTTCCTGTTGAAAAGGAATTACGAGTTATCATAAGTGAAAACTCTTAGCACCGTGTCTGCATACACATCAGCCTTCTGGGAAATGTCACTGCTCTCCGTTTTCTCATTTCTCCAATTATCCATTCATCTCTGCTTTTCAAAACCCTATTCATCCTTCAAAACTCCATTTACATTGGATCTCCAAAGAGACTTGCATGACCACATAAACTAGTGATAATTTGTGTCTTCTAGACTCCTAGAGTATTTTGTTTGTATCATTCTGATGGTATTTACAACATTTGACCTTGAACTCTAATTATTTGTATGTGGTCTTTTGTCCTCTGGTCTTTTGTCTTGTAGACTCCTAGAATATTTTGTTTATATCATTCTGGTGGTATTTACAACATTTGACCTTGAACTCTAATTATCTGTATCTGGTCTTTTGTCCTCTACCTGATTATAAACTCTGAGGGTGGAGACCAATCCTCTCCACATAGTCCTCCCATAGAGGGCTTGCCACATAGCAGGTGTTACATACATACACTTGTGAGTAAGTGAATGAATTAGTGAATTTTGTAGCAGAGTTATCTTTTCATAAATATCTAGATTAAGCTAATAAAAATTATTCTGTGTTCCCTGAGTGTACTGTACTTTTATGTGGGACTGTGAATCGTGGCATGATTTTAGGCTGAGTGATTTTTACAAGACAGACTAGGACTGCAGACGAGAAATAAACCACAGAAAGAACAATCTACAAGCAGATAATGGCTTTTTGTTTGTTGCTAGTTCTTCACTGTTTCTGTACTTAACATAAAACACTTATGTTAGAAATAAAATGAAACAAGTTTTTTTTCCCTCAATTTCCTTATAGACTTAAAATTTTGCAAGCTACTGATTTGTGTTATGAACCATAGTGAGGTAAAAATTTATGAAAGCATGTTTAGTTTATAGTTAGTTTGGGCCAATCTTTGGAAATGGGCCCAAAGAATTCTCCTTTCAACCTGTGGCAATGCTGTATGACAGGAGAAATCTGATTAGTTCTTGATTGTTTTGCTTAATCCTTAGTTTTCTCCTTTCAGCTGAAGATGTAGATGAGTATCCGGGGGCAGGTGGCTTGGAACTGGGATGAACGTGGAAGGGAATGGACGAAGGTGGTTGGGATGGTTGGTGTTTCTTATTATTTTCTCTACCTATTAGCTTTTCCAGTTGTCCTTTTAGATATTCCTGGGAAAGCAACAAAATTCAATTTTTTATCATTATACTATGGGTGTAGTTTGGTGGGAGGAATGTTTAGAATTTTATGTCACCCTTGGAAAAGAGAGAGAAAAAGCTGCTGGGTCTATTTTTCTTTTAAGTTTTTGATGGTTGAATTTCTAGTCTAGATGTTCTGTAATTGGTTACATAATAGTCTGCATGCAGCTTAACCAAGACAGCAATCGAGTGGATGGAATACTGAAGCTTGGATTGATGGCTTTCTGTTGATTAAAGGACATAACTTAAGAACGTGCTTTAGGGAATAGAATTTAATAGATAAGTTTGGCTATAATTGGCTATTGGAATAAGTTTAATGTCCTGTGTAATTTTCCCATTCTGAAAATATTTTTTTCTCGAGTACCTACTATATGTTTGGTACTGTTTAGGGAAGAAGAGAGAGAGAGATTGAGATTTTAATGCCCTAGTTTTGACAAAAGCATAAAGAAGGAGAGAAAGGGAAAGCTTAGATACTAAAAAGTCATTTACTTTCATGGTTTTAGCTATTTTTAAATGACTTAAAGTTCACTGCATCTTTATCAATAAGCTTGGATCATATTTACTTGAAAAATATACTGGCTTTTAGTTTACCAGTATAAAAGAATCAATTTAAAGAGCCCTACTCAGAATAAGAATGTCTTAGTTAAAGCAAATTGTGTCTTAGTTAGAGCAAAATTGATTGACCAAGGATTTAGAAAGAGTAAATTATATGGAAAGGACTTTATTGATTAAGGATTGTATTTGCATTTAAATTTTATTTGTGTGATATCTTTTAAGGGTGAAATAAATTTTATAGCAATCAGGGGTGGATAGTGATTAATAAAATTACTGAAGTAAATATATTTTTTTGTCATGACATAATACTGCTGCTCTGAGAAATGGAGTACAGTTCATTGAATCATCGGCCAGGTCTTTTCTTTTCTTTTCTTTTTTTTTTAATTAAAGACGATAACACACATGAAGGTTTTTTGAAACATATACCTTGATATGCTTATTACTTTAAAATCTATCTTTTTGGCCTTAGATGTATTTTCTACTATAACTTTTTAAAGTTACGTTGAAATATCAGTGCAAACACTGCCACAGTTCATTGGGTCCCTGCCGTATCCACATCTGACGTCTTGGGAACAGATTACTTTGTGACTTTAGGAATTTGGTGGTTTTCGATAGTGGATTTACCTCTCCCTCAAGCTGTTGGTGTCAGTGGAAGCTTTCTGCGAGTGAGTGAGGAGGAATGTTGTTATTGGAGTAAACCCATTCTATTAATCTCCTTTGTCTTGAGACTAAATTCTAAAGGGTATGGGACTTGGTCTAATTAAAATTAAAATGATTCTGAAGCACTTTAAGGGAGTGAAGAATTAAAAGTAGTGTGAGTAGTATGAATAGTGCATTTATATTTTTCCAAAGACCAAGTTGACATCACTCAGAATAGGGGCTATTTTACTTTGAAAGCCAAATCCTAGCTTCCACTATGGTGCAAGTTTCAACAAATAATAACCTGGCAACATGTGATACATTGTGATATTTTCTTTTCCATTCTGTTCCATTACTGTGCACTCCATCCATTCAAAAAATTGATTTCATAAACCATTTTAGGAACCATTAATGAGACATAACTCACAATTTGTGAGACTCCGATCCAAAATGATGATTTTCCACAGATTCAATCTTTGTCCTTTAGAAGCATGCATTCAGGCAGCCTTTTTATACCATATTCTTTGTCATTCAGTCAAAGAGGTCCAAAATTCAAAGATGTAATGATAAGATTAAACAAGAAAGCATGGCTTATATACTTGAGGAGGTTTAAGAGAACACGTATAACAAAAACATTTGTAGAATGGCAGGATAAACTCTGCCTGGACCAGCCATGGATTCCATTTTGGTTTCTACCTGGCTACAAAGAACTATACCTGGACATGCTTCTACATTTCAGAGACTCAGTGACTCCAGTAGGTACACACATGACCATATCACCCTCGCCTGTCACCTTCTCTCCTTCCAAGTCTTGTTATTTTTTTTTAAATGTTTTTATTGTTTATTTTTGAGAGAGAGCGCGTGTGTATGCGTGAGTGGGTGAGGGGCAGAGAAAGGGAGGGACAGAGGATCCTAAGTGGGCTCTGCACTGACAACAGTGAGCCAGATGTGGGACTTGAACCCACGAACTGTGAGATGATGAGCTGAGCCGAAGTCGGATGCTCAACTGACTGAGCCACCCAGGCGCCCTGTCCCCCTCCAACTCTTGAGAGTTAGGACCTGTAGCCCCATTCTCATTAGGTTGGAATGAAGACCTGGAAGTCTCAGGAGAACTTCAGTGTTAGCTATGTAGGTAATTCTGGAGTTGATGGGTGTGTGGTGATTCTGGAATTTGGAATTCTAAATGCTAAGAAACCTGAATACTAAATAGATTTGTCCATTTCACTTCACATGATCAGTTGAAACTTGGGAGTGAAACTTGGCACTTCTGACAGTCAGGATTAGTTTATGTGGGTCTCATGCTTAATGAATTCTGCAAGGAGAATGGGTCTGTCAAGCCATGGGGTCCAAGTGCCTAAGAAGAAGTATAAACGGGGAGTACATTTCCCTGAGTCCAGGCAATATTCTGCTCATCCTTTACTAACTGTTCTCCATGTATTCCATGCTACCTCCTACTTTGTAACCAAGGACATTGAATGCAGCTGGAATGGCAAGACTGAAGGTCTTTAAAATTGTTTTTCCCTTAAAGCATTTATCCAGGGGCGCCTGGGTGGCGCAGTCGGTTAAGCGTCCGACTTCAGCCAGGTCACGATCTCGCGGTCCGTGAGTTCGAGCCCCGCGTCGGGCTCTGGGCTGATGGCTCAGAGCCTGGAGCCTGTTTCCGATTCTGGGTCTCCCTCTCTCTCTGCCCCTCCCCCGTTCATGCTCTGTCTCTCTCTGTCCAT
>NW_024412391.1:31937720-32019831 GCF_014898765.1 Herpailurus yagouaroundi
CGGAAACAGGCTCCAGGCTCTGAGCCATCAGCCCAGAGCCCGGAGCCTGTTTCCGATTCTGGGTCTCCCTCTCTCTCTGCCCCTCCCCCGTTCATGCTCTGTCTCTCTCTGTCCCAAAAATAAATAAACGTTGAAAAAAAAAATTAAAAAAAAAAAAAAAAGCATTTATCCATACGCCTTGCTGTGTGTATGCATGCCTGTGGTCTGTAGCTTCCTCCTTTAAGGTCCTTTCAGGGGAGGGATGCCATCAATCTTTGTGCTGTTTCTAGATACCATCTCCGTGTGAATGTTTGTTGATTCTATTTTTAACATTGCATCCTTTGTAGGAGCTGCCACCAGGCTGGGATGACCACATGTCCTGTCCCCCCCCCCCCCCACGCCCGTCCCAGCCTTTTCCTGGTTAAGGTCCATTCTTTTGTTTGCGATAGCTAGAAACCCTTTTGGGATGGCAATCTGCTTAACTGTGCTGAAACAAATTTCAAGTAAGACTGTGCCTTTGAAACTGTGTGGTTTAAGCCTCTTCAAGAATTTCTGTAGTTAAGACAAAACAACCACAGAGAAAATGACCTCTGGTTCTGAAGCGGGGGGGGGGGGGGGGGGGGCAAACACGAGGACAGTCTACTGTTTTCCTAATGGTCTGAGAAGCTGCCAACCTGCACTCCCACATCCCTTTCATCTTAGCCCTCACTACAGATAGTAATAAATGCTTCAGAAATGAGATTTTTTTGAAGCTTTCAGGCCCACAATGATAATAAGCGGATGAAGGCCCCTTGTGTCTGAGTTTGTCTTCTGCCTCCCGCCAGGCATCAGCTTTCTTTCCAGGGATGGAATTTAAAAGCATCTCCCCCTTCTCCCATACCAGTGTATCAGTTTGAAACCAAGCAGTTTGTTATGACCATACTTGGTTTTTTTTCCCCTTTCTCCTTTCTTGGGTCACTTGGGTCATGTCTTTTTCTCCTGTCATATCTCTTACTTGCCCTGTGACATCTGTGCCATATGATTTTTTGTGTCTTCCTCTTTAGCTAGTATGGTACTTGGTTCATTATAAGCACCTGATAAATGCCCGTAACAAAAAATAAGTGAATGAATAAATAATGTCTATATCACATTTTAATTGTTTCTTGCATTGCACCATGCATGCATTTGTTCGTTCGTTTACTCAAAAAACATTATTGAGAGGCACTGTCCTAAGGATTGAGGCTATGAAGAACTAAAGGCAGTTATTAACTTTCAGAAAGCCCATAGTTTATGAGATGTAAAGGTTCTTGGCTTCTTCTTTGTCTTATAAAAGCTGTGGACAATTAAGTACCTCATGAGGTGGATGATTCACTCTGATATTAGTCCATTAAGTTAACATCCCTGTATCCTGCTGGAGTTGCTGGCCTCCCTGGGTAGACAGGAGATCACATTACTGCATATATTTGATGCTCTGGTTGTTGTAGACCCATTGGCCAATCATGGGTCCAGGACATTTGAAAACAATCTCAGGAGCTATAAGGAGAGCTGATCCCATCCAGCACATGGCATATAATTCATACTCAGAGTTTTAGATTAATTCAGAAAGCAGAAGACAGCTCAAAACTGCAAGTAGCAGGATCACTAGTTTTAAGACATATTTATGGGAGATGGCATGGCATTTCCTTGATAACATGGGGTTTTTCACTATTATAAGCCTGTGTATTTCAAAGCTAACTTGACGTTGGGAGAAATGGCTCTATTTATTGTCTAAAATACTGGAAGTCAAATGGATTTATTTTTGGTAACTTTTACTGATGTAATGACTTGACATAAAATTAAGACTCTGTTCCAGAGATTGTGAATTACTGCCCATGTGAATTCAACTTTGCAGTGCCATTAATATTTTACTGCCACAGTGAACAAAGCTGTTAAATCTGAATCAAGAATTACTGGCTCCTTTTGGTAGGACATCACTGTATTTTTACTCACTTCCTGTACATTTTACTTCCCCCCCCCCGAAATTAACAACTTAAAACATGGCCTAAATATGTTTTGAGAGTATAGACCTTTGAGAAAGAGCAAGATTATATCAAAAAAAATTTTTAAAAATTGGAGTATGTTACGTGAGATTCCTTTAGCTTTTGTATATAATTTGGGCTAGTGTTTTTGATATCTTTCATCACTGGCTTACTTCTCCTTCCCCAGAGAAAAATCCACTTGCTTCACTTAGAAAACCGACAAAGCATTGTGTTACCATAAGTAATGGGAAAATTGTTAGCACCATGATACCTTGTTTATATTACCTAGCAAAAGGTGTGTGTGGGAGGAGGAGAAATATAACCTAGATATCTTAAACAAAATGTAAATAGAAGTGTTAAGAGACCACCTGTCATTGGTGGAGCATGGCAGGTGTGTGCCCATGAACTTGAAGACTTTGCGCCTGTAGCATGGCACTATGGACCTTTAAGATCTGGTGCCACTGCTTTCCCACAGATATGTTGTACTGTCGTCACACTCCCATCTCCCTTGCTGGCAGGTCTCTGAGCCTGGGGTGCTGTCCTAGGCCTGTGGCTTCCTGGAATGCTCTTTCGTCTAGTTTTGCCAGGTGACGTCCTCCTCAACCTTCAAGCTCTGCTCAGATTTCACTTCTTGGAGGAAGCCTCCTATGACCTTTCCAGGCAGAGTCAAGTGCTTCCACGTCTAGGTGCAATGAAGGCCTTGCTCATTTGGATCAGGATCCCGAGGGACTCAACCCTGAGGGAATGGCTTTGCTGAAAGCCAAAGACTGTGAATATATTCAGACATTTGCATTTGCATTTTCTTCCATTATAAAAGGTGTGATATAGAGAATTGCATGATGACTTAAGTGACATGGGTCATAGTCTTCCAGTCTGCTGCTAGTTTGAGGAACTTTGGGGAAATCACAACCTCAGAGAAGAGCAATATTTCCCAGCCTGTTGACAGGTATCTACCTATGGATGAGCTAAAAATCTGCTAGAAGCCTTTGTTGTTGTTATTGTTGTTGTTTTAGCTTCTAATCTTGATTAAAATTCTAGACTCACGGAAGGTTACTCGCACATGAAGAGTTCCATGTACCCTTCACCCAGCTCCCCCAAAGAGGATGCCTTATTTAGCTGTAATACAGCATCCAAACTAGAACATTGATATGGGCATATTACTGTTAACTAGACTGCATACGTTGTTCAGTTTGTACGTGCACTAGTGTATATGTGTATAGTTTGATGCAGTTTAACCCCATGTATGGATTCATGTAATCACCACCACAATCAGGATAAGACTGTTCTGCCACCACAAAGGACTCCCTTCTGGTACTCCTTTTAAGTGCACCCATGTCTGCACTGTGTCTGCCCTGCTAACTTCTTGTCTGTCCTCCATTTCCATAATCTTGTCATTTTGAGACTGGTGTACAAGTAGAATCATGCTGCATATAATCTTTTGAGATGTTTTCTTTTCCTAAGCATAATGCCTTAAGATCTGTTGAAGCTGTTGCTTCTATCAATAGTTCTTTTATTGCTGAGTCCTGATCCATAGTATATAAACCAGTTTATTTAACCATTCATTCCACTGAAAAACATTTGGGTTGCTTACAGTATGGGGCTATAATGATTAAAGCTGTTGTGAATGTTTATAAACAGGTTTTTGTGTGCATATAAGTTTTTGTTTCTCTGGGATAATGCCTATGAATACAGTTACTAGGTCATGTGGTAAGTGCATGTTTAGTTTTACAAGAAACTGCCAAATTGCTTTCCAGAGTGACTATACCATTTGACATTTTCATTGCATCCCAGTAATGTATGAGAAGGCTCAGTTTTTTGTTTTGCTTTTTTATTTTTTGAAAGTTTATTTATTTATTATGAGACAGAGCGTGCATGCACAAGTGGGGGAGGGGCAGAGAGAAAGGGGGAGAGAGAGAGAGAGAGAATCCCAAGTAGAACCCGATGCAGGGCTTGAACCCACAAACCATGAGATTGTGACCTGAGCCAAAGTCAGATGCCCAACTGACTGAGCCACCCAGGCGCCTCCATGGGGCTCAATTTTTAAGGTAACAGTACCTTAACCCTGACAAAGTCATCTGAGGTACAGGATTCAGAATCTGCTAGGACTGGAAAAGGAGACTACTGGTGTCTTCCCTTGCCAACAAATATGAAGGGGCTGTCTAAATTATGTGTTTATGGTGCTATTTGTCTAAATGAATGTTTTTAAATAAGGAAACCATAACTGTAGATGTTCTTTGCAAAGGCACTTTTGCACATACTATTGGTTATGTAATATTGGTTTACTTTGTTGTTGCTTTTTGGTGTTGTCATTGGCAAACATTTAGTGTGACACTGCTGGTATAAGACACCGAGGGGGGACACCCTGATCTGATAGGCGGATAAAAACTTGGGGGTGATGAAGCTGGTGTGTAACTCACAGCTCTTCCCCATTTTAACTGCAGATATTTGCGCTTCAGCTTCGTCTTTAATTTGGATATGATAATAGCTAATTTGCTGGGCTGTTGGGCCTGAATAAGGTAATAACATAGCTTCCTGGATTATAGTAGATACTCAGGAGATCTCTGTCTTTGAGGATTTTAATGTTAGGTCTTTTTCATTAATTTTCATGTTGATTAAAATTGCTTCTGTTTTCATGGACCCTAGTTTTACAAAAGAGAGAAAAATCCATTGCTATTTATTTATTTATCCATTATTTCTTTCTTTGTTATTTAAGTATTCTTTAATAAGAATAGTGATGATGAACATCCCATTTATTGGTGACATATTAGGTGTAATGCCATTGTCTCATCTATACTCCATAGCAGATCCACGAGTAAGTATGCTTATAATACCCTTTTTTCAGATGAAGGAAACCAAGGCTTAGCGAGGCTAATTAACTTGATGAAGACTGGTATATCTTGGAATTGTAACCAAACTGTCTTGTCTCTAGTGCTCTAGTCATTATTCTACATCCCTTCTTCAAATGCACTTCCTTGCATGGTACAGGTGATAACTGAAGTGCCTTAGTTGCTAAATTTATTGTGAGCCAACCTACTGAGAAGTACTTTCAAACTCTGTCCAGAAGTCAATGTAAGCATTGACTATGTAAGCAACCACACATAATTCAGAAAGAAAGGATCTGACTAACCTTAGTATGTTTTAAATAACTGGTTTGGATTTTTGAGAGGCAAGATGATTACTCTAAATGACATGATAGAGAAGGCCTGGGGTCACCCTGTGGGGGAGGGAGAAAAGCATTGTCTCTGAAACATATGATTTTTTTCCCCCACACGCTGTAATTTAAATCGTAAGGATATTATAGAAAGTCGTAGATATTACGACTCAAGTGAACTCACCCATCTCTTCGTCAGGGATGTAACTTTTATTAAAGTGTATAGTTCATTATTGTTTATAATTTCAATTTTGGTGGAGCTATGGAATCTTAGATTTGTGGTTTTCACAGAGAAGCCCCAGTTTAACTAGTGCTTTATATGCTTACACACGAAGCTTCCTTTTGAAAATGTGGTGATATTTGGGAAACCAATCGCGTTTTTGGTATGAGTATCTCATCTCGGTCTGTTTATTTCTTATCACTTTTCTGCACACTAACAGATTCAAATACAGCCTATGTTTTAGAAACTTAAGCAGGCTATAGTTAGGAAAGTGATTAAAAAAAAAAAGAAACTAAATTATACATGAAGTTTATCCATAAATGTATCACTTTAAAGAATGTGGGTTTGTTCCTGGAATTAAAAACAAAGATATTGAACAAGTGTTTTCTTGTTTGTTTAATGATATTTAATGAATAGCTCCTATGGGCCAGGCACTGTGCTAGGCAGTTGATAATACATTATTTTATTCTTAAAATGGTCTTATGACGTAGTTGGTGATATTGTCTCCATTTTATAAATAAGAAAATGAGGTTTCCCAAGTCACGTGGCCAATGAGTAGCTAGACCTCTCTTCGCTTACTGCTCTTCTGTTTCCAGCCTGTGATCTTCCCTCTCTTAGACTGGAGGAAGGAAAAATAGGGCTGGGCTCTGTTCCTTGGCCAGAAGAGGCGTTGTGCTGGAACTATCCTTTAGTGTGACTGTGAGGTCATGGGTAGAATACTTGTCATTTTATTTCTTACTGAAGTATAAATGGCAACGTTTTTCCATGTGAACCATTTCTCACTCGTTACATATAAGAAGTTGTAGAGAGTGCTGGTTTATGATGTCACTTTAGATGTTTTCTCCATGGTCCAGAAAACTAAAAACCTTATTCTCATGATAAACTCCTGATTATAATTAGCACAAGGACAGAGCAGTAGGGGTGCCACCTAACTATAGAAGATAATAGAAGAAATAGAAAAAAATAGAAGATTCCTTCTATCTAGATACTGTGGATAGATTCCTTCTATCTAGATACATTCCTTCTATTGTGGTTTGGAACGTATTTTTTAGTTTTGAAAGTAGATTTCCCTCCTTATTACAGCTGATTTGGGGTGAATGAAAATTTAGTTTACCTGCCTTGAATTCTAGCAGATGGACGTAGTAAAAAGATAGTTCAAGGTCATACTGGATCCAGAATGTAAAATTTACCATGAGTATTCCAGGGTTAAGAGGTTTCCTGTCTTGACCTTGATAGCAGAAATTCCAAGTGTGATTTGCTTGAATTAAAGAAATGATTGATGGAAACTGGATTTAGTTAACGAGGTCTTTATTTTGACTTTAAGTCAAAGGTTTGTTCATGGTACTTTTTGGAAAGACAACCATCCTTTCGTGTTACTCTTTTGTGATGCTGATTTTTTTATTGCTGCATATGAGAGAATTGTAAGTGATCTTGCTTTTGACTTTATCATTAGAGAAATAGAGGGTTTATTGTGTGTTTAATTACTTAAAGACAAAAACCTAGTCTTTATAATGAAATGGAAGATAAAGTACATAGCAAATAACACACAAAAAGGATCAAACAAAATATAAAAAATAAATGTACATATTTCTGTCATCTCAATGAATGCATTTGGGCTAAACATTAGAGGGTCCAAATTCAGATTGAGTTTTTAAAAATCCAACTAAAAGCTGTTTATAAGAGATAGTCTTGCAACATGGTGACCCACCTCTAAAGTAGTCAAATTCGTAGAAATAGAAAGTAGAATGGTGGTTTCCAGGAGTCGGGGGAACAGGGAAGGCAGAGCTGCTGTTTAATGGGTAGGGAGTTTCAGATTTGCACGATGTAAAAGTCCCCGTTTTGCAACAGTGTGAGTATACTGCACACTAGTGAACTGGACACGTACAAATGGTTGAGATGGTACATTTTATGTTTTGGTTTTGCCACATTTAAAAAACATAATGACCCACCAAAACTTAAAATGACAGGCTAAGATCTGTTAACGATGGCAAGTATGACATTATTAATATCAGACAAAGCAGAATTTAATTAATATTGTTTGCAACATTTTTTTGCACTCAGGAATAAATGCAAATCAAATACTAATAGAACTGCATGGAGAAATTGATCAAAGTATTTTTGCGGTGGAGAACTTTCATGCTCTATCTTCACATGGAAGGGAACTGCATCTGTTTTAAATAGGAGATCAATTATCATTTTGCACCAGGAATGTCATCAGTGACTTTTGTGGGAGCAGCTTCTGTGGCCAGATGTGGTCAGAAACCCATTCCCCACATAGAAGAATAACAAGGAACCAGAAGGAGGGCACCCACAGATCCTAAAATACCTGTATATTGATCTCTGAGTCTTTCTGCTGAGAGTTATTTTCTCTGCTGATTGTTTGCAAATGCAGTCTAATTTGTGAAAGGTAGAAGTCTTCAAACAGTGTTTTCTGTTTTCTCTCATTCACGTGGATGAAGGGTTCCTACATAAGGATGATGGAATAATAGAGGTGGGAAGCTTGGCAGAGAAGGTTCTGAAAATTCAAGGGAAAGAAAGAACCTAAGGTCAAGAGGTTAGTGACTGTGGACAAAAAGGAGACACACTTTGCCCCCTGTGGATTTGTAGGAGACTATGCTAAACACCTTGTCAGTGGAGAGTGGGTGTAGATCTTCTTAAGAATCTCTAGGAACCTGTGCTCAGCAGAAAAAAGAGAATCCATTGCGGGGCACCTGGATGGCTCAGTTGGTTAAAGTGACTGACTTCGGCTCAGGTCAGGACCTCATGGTCCGTGAGTTTGAGCCCCATGCTGGGCTCTGTGCTGACAGCTCAGAGCTGGAGCCTGCTTCAGATTCTGTGTCTCCCTCTCTCTGCTCCTCCCCCACTCATGCTCTCTCTCTCTCTCTCTCTCTCTCAAAAAATAAACATTTAAAAAAATTAAAAAAAAAACAATCCATCAAATTTAATCACAGCATGAAGTCCTTCTACTGTCCCCAGAAGGGAGAAGACTGCTCAGAATTTAGAGACTGTTTATTGAGAGGTTCAGAAGATACCATATTTAATGTAGAAATACTATTTGAGACAGGAAGGAGGCATGAGATTTGGAGTCAGGTGGACCTAGGTTCAAATCCCAGCTTTGCCATTTTCTGTGTTATGTGATGTTGGACAAGTTACTTAATCTTGCAGTTTGATTATGAGGATATAACATACATAAGATATACAGCATGGTGTCTGACATATAGTAGGTAGTCAGTAAGTGAGAGCTGCTAGTTCCTAAATGCATCCTCTATAAGCTGACTGTCTGCAACCAAGGCCATCGTGGAGTGGTGCTGGAATCGGAACTCAGGTTGTCTGACTTGAGAACCTATACTTGGTCACTGCCCTGCACTGCTTCGTTATCATAGGGCTGCATTTCTCGTGTAGGATGAAGTTGCTCAGGCCTGGCATGCATGCTGCCACAGACGCTACATTCCAGGAAGTATCCTGTTCTTGGGCCAGCCTTCATGTGTCTGAGGTGCCTGAGGGCCGGCTGCATGGTAGATTGTAAAGCCATCCTGAGATCTTGAGACCATGTTGGGTTTTTAACTTTGGAAGGCTGTTAAGTTCTCTCTCCCCAGTTTTTTCCCTGTCCTCAGGCATTTCTACCCTCCCCTGCACCTCTGAACCTAGAGCTTAAGTCGCGGGGACAGAGGCTAAGGCTCTGGGCTCCAGTGGGAGTCAGGTAGAGGCTTCTGGCAAAGCCTCTGGAGTCCTGCAGTTCATTCAATTCCCTGTTTTCCTCTGCCCTTTTTCCCCCTTTGTTTTTTCTGCCATGGCTTCCTTTTCTTGTCTTGGAGCGGAATTCCTATCTCCTCTCCTGCCCTGGGTCCTTGATGGGATGACATAACTCCTTGGCTGTTGTCTAAGGATGTTTTTACTGCCGACAGTTGTTGGAAACAGTGAACCTGAGTGACTAGCTCTGGCCCTGTTGTTGTCTCTTTTTCACATAGATGCAGTCTCATTAGGAAACGGTGAAGATGTATGAGGGCTGTTTGTGGGCACTGCGCATTTAGATTTCTAGGGAAGGGCACATCCACATTGAGGGGGAAGTGAAGATTTTGTGCATCTTCTGGGTTAGTCATTGAAGAAGTCAGGCTGCAAATCCGTGCACACAGCCGATGTAAAGTTTGGGAAGCAGTGAGGGAGGTGGAGTGAAGTGACAGCTACCCCAGTTTTGTTGCCTCCTTGCCACTGCGTGTTGGGCCAAACCCATGTTGTTTCATGGGTTAAGGTCAGGCCCTGGACTGAGATTCTAGGAGTTAGAAAAGAAGATGGTCTTGCCTCTCAGTCTGCATCACAGAAAAGAGAAAGCTGGGAAAGGGTATGAGAGAAGTCTTACTGGCCACCCAACTGCGAGACTTAGGATGCAGGCTTTTTTGCAATTATTTTTATATATAATATAGAGCCATTGAGTAATTGTTATTCTGGTTTTACATAAAGTGAATTTTATGTAAATTTGATAGAATATTTGGGCACCCTGAGGGGCCAAAATGTTCTTCTGAAATTACTCTGAAATCTCACTTGTTTATTCTAGCCACCATCTTGCCTCTGTGCCTGCCTCTCTCTCTCCTCTCACCCCTCTCCCCCTCCCTCCCTCCCTCCCCCTCTCTCTCTGAATGATTTTCATTTGAAGCAGTCCAATGAAGTCTGGTTAAGTGTGTTAATAAATTGCTCGATAATTCCCATAAATTCTCTAAAATTTAAGAAGGGGAAAATTGAATATGGTGTAAGTAAGCTCCAGGGATTTTGAGAGAAACGATCCCTTCAATCTTGGTTCTGTGGTTCTGTTGTCATTCTTTTGTAAATAAGAGATCTGCAAGCAGATCAGAGATTTGTGTGGAAAATGGGTGATTTGATGAGGGCGGCAAGAGTTTCTTTATATAATAGATCTGTCTCTTGGGCTGAAAATCTTACATGGATTTTTCTGACTGTGGAGGAAGAGCCCGTACCTACTTAATATGGTGTGAAGAATAAATTTTAAAGGTGGTCAGATTGGAGAGAGGCTTTTAATAAGTGCGGTGATGTCTTTGTTTGGATGTCCATGAGTCAAAGCAAAAGAAGAAGCAGGTCATAAAAGCCTGGTCTTGGACCTAAGCTTCTATTTTGAGTAAAAACCATATATATAATCAGTTCTGCTACAATGCAACTTCTGTGTTCCTAAAAATCACCATGCTGCACAAAATTGCATAATAGAAACCACAGCACTTAGGGACAAAATAGGGTTAGGGACCCAACATTCAAAAATGTGTTCAGTGACCCATTAATAGAAAAGGAACAAAATAAAAATGGTAGCATGGTTTTACACATAAATGGCTAAGAAATACACAAATTCTACAATAAATGTGGCACTTTCACTTGAAAAAGGCCTGATGTTGCTTGTGAAGGTGGGTTTCAGAGGGCCACAGCTTGTGAGTTAACTGTGACATGGTGGACTCTGGCTGTGGGAAGCCATCACAGGGAAGCCATCAGTGGCTTGTCTGTCTGTCTGGTAGACTTATATGTCATATAACCATAGAGACAGTAGGTTAATAGTTGCCAGGGCCTTGGGGGAAGCAGCATATGGGGAATGACTGCTAATGGGGGTGGGGTTTCCCCTTGGGGTGATGAAAAAGTTCTGGAATGGATAGGGGTGGTGGTTGCAACAACATTGTGAGTCTGCTTCGTGCTACTGAATCGCACACTTTAAAATCGTTAAAATGTAGGGGCGCCTGGGTAGCTCAGTTGCTTGAGCATTCAACTCTTGACTTTGGCTCAGGTCATGATCTCATGGTTCGTGGGATCGAGCCCCACATGGGACTGTGCCATGACAGCACAGAGCCTGCTTGAGATTCTCTCTCTCCCTCTCTCTTTCCCCCTCCCCTGCTCGCATACACATGTGCACCCTCTCTCAAAATAAATAAATTTTAAAAAATAAAATAGTTAAACTGTAAACTTTGTGTAATATGTATTTTACCACACAAACACACAAAGCGTATGTTGAATTTGTGTCCTGGGAAGAGTGCTGTGCTTGGTACTACGGGGGACACAGTAAGAAGTGCAGCAAGGTGCCGTGTCAAAGGATTGTTGCACCTTAGTTGGGAGCTGAGGTAAATGGAACAATAGTTAGGTTATAAGACAGAATGGAAATGTGTGATGGCGGAGGTGAGAACAATAGGCTTCAAGTGTCCCAAGAGGGAGTGTACCTGTCCTTTGGGAGAAATTCAGAAGGCTTTCCTCCAGGCAGTAGCACATAAGATGGTCTCGTTGCGTCTGAACTGAGTGTCATGTAGGAAGCTCTAAAAATACCTGTTCTCAGGCCTGGCCGTGTTCAAAGTAAATCAAAGTCTTTGAAAGGAGGGGCTTAGCAATAGGTATTTTTGAATAGAATCCCCAGGTGATTCTCACTGGCAGCCAGGGGTGAAAACCACAGGTCTGAGGAACTATTGAATATTGACAGGTGCGTTCTGTGCAGAGGAAATAATAGAAGCAAATGTCCAGCTGGGAGAACCTAAGTTCTTTTTGACGAGTCAGAGGGTATGTGTGCAGGAGATGGAGGCAGAAGAGGCAGTTTAGGCAATCTCGCAGTCTCTTTAATGCCAGGGTAGGAATCTGCGGTTAATTTTGTCCTCAGTCGGGAGCACTCATAGGATTTTGATGGGGGCAGGAGGGATAGATATCTGTACTTGCTCTTTAGATAAGTGACTCTGGCAGGATTTTGAGATAAAAATTATCTGCTGCGTAGATCGCTGGAGATAGGGAGGCCTATTAGGAATGAATTTTAATGATCTAAACCAGAGGTTCTCAGAGTGGAGTCTGCAGGCTCCTCGGTGTCTTCCTAAGATTCTTTTGGGAGAGGGTCTGCAAAGACAAAGCTATTTTCAGAATACTAAGATGTTGCTTGCTTTTTTCGCTGGGTTTGGCATTTGTGTTAATGGTACAAAAGCAATGCTCGGGAAATCTTTTGGTGCCTTAGCGGAAATCAAGGCCATGGCACAATCCGTACTCATATTTTCCACCACCTTGCCCCTGCAGAAAAAAATACCATTTTTTCACTTAAGAATGCCCTTGATGTAGCAATAAAAATCTCAACCCTTGGGTTCACGTCTTTGTAATATTCTGTGTGACAGAATGGGAAGCACTCATAAAACACTTGGGTATACTAGAGAATGTCGGTTGTCTTGAGGAGGGGCACTTGGACAAATGTTTGGGATGCAAGCTCATCCAGTTGCTTTTTTCAGGGAAACACCATTTTTTCATGAAAGACTAATAGACATATTATAGTCTTTCAGATTTGGATATTTGGCAGACATTTTCTTGGAAATGAACAACACTAGCCTGTCACTTCAAGGCATTTGACAGCAGTTATTGCCAATGATAAAATTACCCCTTTCAAGAAAAAATGTGAATTTTGAAAAATTTGTCTTTACCATGGTGAATTTACTAGTGTACCAATACTTTAAAAGTTTTCTGATGCGATATTTTGGTACTGTGTAATGAAATACATCAACATTTGGAAAATCTGCATTACTAAGTGAACCAATATTTTTCAATATTAGTCATTGGGAGTTACCTTGCCATGAGGGCTTGACCAAGATGGCTAGTTTGTTCATGACCTCATTTAGGACACGCAAGGAGGTAGGTCAGATTTTCAGCATTTGGCACCTGCTTGGGGGCTGGTCAGTTGAAAACCACAACAGCGGACAGATGTTTTGAGCTCAATGAACTTAGAAGGCAGTAATACTTTTGTTTTATGTGTTTTTAATGCTATGTTATTTTATTTTATTTTTTTTTAATTTATTTATTTATTTATTTTTCCAACGTTTATTTAATTTTGGGACAGAGAGAGCAGAGCATGAACGGGGGAGGGGCAGAGAGAGAGGGAGACACAGAATCGGAAACAGGCTCCAGGCTCTGAGCCATCAGCCCAGAGCCTGACGCGGGGCTCGAACTCACGGACCGCGAGATCGTGACCTGGCTGAAGTCGGACGCTTAACCGACTGCGCCACCCAGGCGCCCAATGCTATGTTATTTTAAAGCAACAGCTTTATGGAGATAAAATTAATATACCACCCAATTTATTTAAAGTGTACATTTTGGTTGTTTTTAGTGTATTAATAGAGTTGTGCAGCCATCAACACAATCAATTTCAGAACATTTTCATCACTGCCTCCCCCCCACCAAAACAAACCTCCATGCGCACTAGCATAGTCATATCCATTTCCTCCCAAACCCCCAGCTCTAGGCAACTAGTCACTTATTTTCTGTGTCTCTAGATTTGCCTATCGTGGGCATTTCATGTAAGTAGATACACTATGTTGTCTTTTGTGTTGGGCTTCATTTACTGAGTGTGATGTGTTCAAGGTTAATCTATGTTAACATGAATCAGTACATCGTAACTTGTTGCAGCTGAATAATATTGCACTACATAGATTATACCATCTTTTTTCCTATCAAGTGTGCAGAAGTGTGTGTGTGTGTGTGTGTGTGTGTGTGTTTATGTTTGCAAAGGATTTAAAAATTTTTAATACCAGTGCAGTTAACATATAGTGTTATAGTAGTTTCAGGTGTGCAATATAGTGATTCAGCAATTCTGTACATTGTTCAGTGCTCCTCATGGTAAGTATGGTATTCACCATTTCACCCATCTCCCCCCACTTTACCTCCCCGGCAATAGTACTTATAATGATATAGGGAAGTTAAGTGAGGGTCCTGGTTGTGGGGAGGGTAAAAAAATCCCGATGTTTTGCCTTTGGCTGAGTCCTGACATGAAGTTTTCTTAACTCCTTCAAATGTGTTGAGAACAAACTAAGCTTACTGAAGTTTTCTGTTTTGGGAAGACTTGTATGGAGTTAGATATAGAGAAATCAATTTTCAAAGATTTTTTTTTCCTTGTTTTACTTACCTTAATGGTCATAATATCCTTTTTTGCCTCCTTTTTAAAATCATTTTTGGTGCCAAAGTTAATCCCCTAGGGGCTGCCAACCTCATTGTCAGAAGCCTTGGACTTCGCACAGCCACCCTGTGCTCCCCAGCCTGGCGTTTACAAGGGTCACTCAAGACTCCCCTTCCTGGTCTCAGATACTGGTCTTTGTATTTGAGAACTCAGGAACAAATCTCTTTGGTTTTTAAACTGCTAGAACTGGCCAACACCCCACTTCTGCCTCGGGAATTCACTAATAATGGCTCCTTTCACTGTAGCCTCTGACCTAATTTGTTGCTGTTTTTTATTTGCAAGCTCGTTTTTATTGAATATGCAATTGTGTAATTTTCCTTTTCCTATTGGTAATCCCCTACTGCCTTCCAGGGATCCTCCTTTGCAGAAAATCTGTGGTTTGCTGAGTTTAAATCAGCTCCCTTGCAGTGATCACCCACCAGGTCCTTAGGATGGTGTTAAATGCCAGGTGATTGGACACAAAAGCCAGTGAGGTGGAAAGGTGAAAGACAGGCAGGCTGGTAGCTGGAGCTGAAAAAAACAGAAAGACTTATGAGAAGGATATGCCTACAGGGCTTGGTGCAGTTTTGTGGGTATAAGCGCCCTGGCTGTTCTTCCCTTGAAATCTAGTAAAATCCATATTGCTCATTCACAGTTTATGCAGAGAGAGGAATCTTCTTGATGAATGTGGAACAGTCATCCAGGTTGGAGCTGAGGATAAATATAAAGGCCCTGGGAAAGTATTATGAATATCATGTAGACCATTCATCTCTCCTTTTCATGAATGAAGAAGCCGGTACAGTAGTTCCCCATTCTCCACAGGGGATATGTTTCAAGATCCCCAGTGGATGATTGAAACAGTGGGTAGTACTGAGCCCTGTATATACTATGCTTTTTCTGGGATACCTGGGTGGCTCAGTTGGTTAAACCTCCCACTCTTGATTTCAGCTAAGGTCATGATCTTGCAGTTGATGAGATTCATTTGTCACGCTAATCACTGCGCTGACAGCATGGAGCCTGCTTGGCATTCTCTCTCTCTCTCCCTCTCTCTCTCTCTTTCTGCCCCTCCCTTGCTCATGCTCTCTTTCTCAAAAATAAATAAATGAACATTTAAAAATGAGGAAAGCCTCGGTGACTGTCTTAAGCGTCTGACTCTTGATTTTGGCTCAGGCCAAGGTCTCACAGTCATGAGATTGGGCTCTGTGCTAGGCGCAGAGCCTGCTTAAGATTCTCTCTCTCCCTCTCCCTGTGTTCCTCCCCTGAGCACACACATGCACACTCTTTCTCACAAAAGAAATAAAATTAAAAAAAAATTCACTGAAAAATGGCAAAAGATGACTACATATGTAAAATAAAAGTTGCTGGCTGGAATTAAAATACAGTGACTGCAAATGATTAGCAAAAATGCCCTACATAGGTGGGAGTTCAGTATATGGTAAATGATCTGAGTTTAAACTGATGAGTTTCAATGAATTTGTAAAATTAAAGTGTTTTCCTCCACCTGATAAAGATACCCCCTGAAATCAGAACTCTCACAGATGTCCTAAGGGCAAGCAGACAGAAATCACGGGAACTAAGGCAGTCCCTCATCCCCCTCCCCACAGAAAGCAGCATCTTCATGTCCAGTGCTTGCACCTCAGGCCATTACTCCCCAGGCTGAGGTGGCTGTGTCTTCTCCAGTGTTCTCACAACCCCTCCTTTAGTGTCATGTTTTCTACCTGCATGCTGTCAAGAACCACCTATTGAGCTGTAGCAGGGCCAGGTGCCCCAGAAATGATGAGCTGAAAGGGCCAGTTCCTCCTGTTCCTAGATGACATCCCCTACTGTAGATGCTTCTCAGAAATGACTACACCGTTTTCTGAGGTGGCTCCCCTGAATATTCTGTACTGCGCTATGGAAAGACCCGAGGGTGGATGCCAAAAGGGTGAGAGGGACTTGCAGGAGAGGAACAGATGGGACATAGGTGAGAATTCTCTGCTGAGGTGTGGGTGCATCTGGATGGGGAAGATGCAGGCATGTGCCTGTGCCTTTCACCATGGAGAGGTAGGTCAAACTAACCCTGTGGGGCAGCTCCTTGTACAGCACGTGAGCTGCATGCCGCCTCCGGCTGACCACCTGTCCAGTTTCCCCGAGTGGTGGATGCTGTGTACATAGTGTGAGTGTCGGAAAGATGGCAGTGGGACGTACCTGATTTGAAAGGGTGGAATGAGGAAGTCACACCAAGCAGAGATGAAGTTGCCCCTGAACACAGGGCCTCCATCTTCTTGGCTGAGAGATTTCTGGATGACCCCCACTATGTGCGATGGTTGTGAGGTGTGACCTTTTCCCTGCCCCATCTGCTGATGAAAGCGGCCTGAAGACCCTGTTTGCCACATGCTCGTCCCTGGACAGGCCCAATGTCAGGGCCCCAAAACGGGTAATAACACAAAAATGTTCCCTACCCCATTTAAGTTATTAGTATCTCAGCATATTACAGTCTCATCATGTCTTTGAAGACTGAGACACTGAGATGGATGGGTGGGACTCAATGCACAGAATGTGGAATGTGTGTGGATGGACATATGAGGTGCATGCCACTGCAAAAACCAGTACGAGATACTCATTTCCTTGGACTTTTATTCTAATCATAATTGAGGTCTGTGTTAACAATGTTTTGGGTCAAGATATTTTAGTATTTAAAGGGTTTTTTTTGTTTTTTGTTTTTGTTTTTGTTTTTTTTACCTTTATTGGCATTATGTGTGTGTGTGTGTGTGTGTGTGTGTGTGTGTGTATTTTACGTTTTAATGAAATGAAACCAATCAGTATCAGGAGACTTGGAGGTTTGTATTCATGTTTGGCAGTTCTTTGGCTTCTCTGGGAGGGCTTCCACAGATGACTTTGCTTCTGGATGCAATGCTGGGTTTAAAGATGATTTTACTGTAGCTTAACAGAAAAATGGTCCTATGTATAGAAGTACACCCTGGTTGCTCACAAATACGTAGCATTTGTTCAATAACTAGCCTCCCTAAACTTTCTTAAAACCCGAGGACCGACCTTTTTTGCTGAGACACAGTATCCCTAAAAATCAATACATTCTTATTTTTAGTTCACTAGTTTTACCTTGAGAGAGCAGGTAGGCCAGGAGTTTCTATCATGAGGGCTGGTACCATTTATGTGACAGTTGGATTGCTTGACTTTATATAGCATTTTCTTCAAAAGAAGTCTTGATTTTTATATTTAAAAAAATTTTCCTCCTCTGTGTGTCATTTGGAGCTGCAGAGAAATTGAGTTGGCCAGGGGTCTACCCCTCAGTGCTGCTTCAATCCTAATTGGAGGAAAGATGTGTGATCAGTAGGGATCTTTGATCTTGTGTTTACGGCGGTTTGAGAACGGCCCCCCCTATTTCTCACTCCTGTTTTTCATTTGCTTGGGGAAATGGCAGTGAGAGGCGAGCTGTTCGGAGCTACTGCTGGAGTGCTCGTGGGTGCCAGTCTGCCCATTCTGCTGTACTGGGGAAACCCTAGCCTCCTAGCCATGCAACTGGGAAGTCACTATGTGGCCTAAAGGAAAGAAACTTCTCTTATCGAGAGAAATCCTTCAAGAGAGGCAAAGCGCTTTCTTCTCATATCAATCTTTTGAAATAGAATTAGAACTGGGATATATTTTGTTTACTTTTCTCCTCCCTCAATAAATAAAACTGAGGTAAACACTGAAAATGATTGGTCACCTTTACATCCCTGGTCCTTAGCAGCATTTAGAAATAAGGAGTCTGGCTTTATTTACTGCAAATTAAAATCCCCTGCATTCTACTAGATTATGTCCGTAAGAGGCAGGATTATTGCATCCATTTTCATGGTTTCTTTAACAATTGTTGGATTTTCATTGGCATTGAAATGCAATCACGTGGGCATTTTGACATTTGTCTGCAATAAACAGAAAGAATGTAATTAAAGGTCAGCTCCTGAAATGGGTTTTTAGTGTATTTTGATATCTGTGGAAACCTACATGTTTGGCTAGTGTGCTTTACATGACTTAAGTTTTTAAATGCCCTTTTAATTATCTAAGTTTCACTGGGGTCTGCAAATTAAGGGAGTATAAATAAATGTCTTGTTGCCAAGAGAGTGATCTAACAGTATCCTCAATGGTCTAATAATAACTAGTGTAATCAATGCTGTAAAATATTCTCATTTATTAACTGAGGTAGAAATGTCAATTCAGAGGGAGAGTGGGTGTCTCCTTGACTTGCACTATCAAGCTTAGAGACATAGGAGGCTTCAAATGAGGGATTTGTTGATTTCCATCACTTTCTGTTCAGTTTCCTAGAGGGATATGTATCACTCCAGAGTTGGGCGTGACACCTAAGGTATTATGGAATGAACATGAATTTAGATATTCAGGATGGTATCCTTTTTTTTTAGAGAGTAGCATTTATTTTTGTAAGTTCCTCAGAATTCAGACTAGCTTGCAGTGAAATCATATCACTGTATCTAAGCATGTAATTTCAGAAGTGTTTGTATTATACTAGTCTTAGAATTTTACAATTGATTATACTTAGAACATTAGTGTGTATGTGTTTTTTTAAAAAAAAGAAAAGCTAAGACACTTTATTTGCTTCATTGCCCCATATATGACGCTTCTCCATATTCTGAAATAGTCCTTCCTGTTGCAGTTAAAGACTGTATAATTGATAATTTCTTTTTTATTTGCAGTCTTGCCTCTACCAAATTCAGGACGTGACATTCAGAGCCCTTGCTGTATGGCTTTAAAAGGGTCTTATTTCCTTGGCCACAGGAAATGAGGACATGACCAACCTGGGCAACTGGCTACTTGCCAAATAGTCTACTCCTTGCCACCCTGAGATCTTGGCCCATTCCTGTAATGATTTCTGCATTCTTCCTGCACCTTCAGTTGTCAGAATTCCACCCAGCCATCCTAGGCTTCTTGCATGAAGGCTTTCTTGATACCTTGATTAAATAAACTATAACTTTCCTTTTATGGTATGTATCGTGACTTCCCCCAAAGAGTAGCTGTATCAGTTGGCTAGGGCTACCATAACAAAATACCACAGAGTGGGTGACTTAAACTACAGAAATTTATTTTCTCGCAGTTTGGGACGCTGGAAGTCCAAGTCCAAGATCAAGATGTCAGCAGGTTTAGTTTCTCCTGAGGCCTCTCTTTTTGACTAGCAGACTTATGTTTGTGTCCTCACATGGCCTTTTCCTGTACACATACCTCCCTGCTATCTCTTCCTCTTCTTAGAAGGACGCCAGTCAGATTGGATAAGGGCCCACCCATATGACCTCATTTAAGCTTAATATCCTCTTTGAAGGCTTTCTCCAAATATAGTCATACTCTAAGGTACTGGGGGTTAGTACTTCAACATATGAATTGGGTGGGGAGCGGAGGGAACCAATTCTGTCCCAGACAGAGGCTATTTATATGTGTCTTCTCTTTCCTTTCCCTTATTTGATTGTGAAGTATTTGAACATAGAGTCTTGTATAAATGGGCTTATCAGGTCTTAGTTTAATGCCTCATATATAATAAAGAGTCAACAAATATCTGTTGAATTTAATTTTAATTAAATTAACTCTTTAAAAGTTTAGTATAGTTATTAGGCTTTTATGGAAATGATCGATGACCAATACATGATACTTAAAATTTCTTTATGGATTTAGCCAAATGTTGCCAAGTAATTTATAAAACAAAACATTGCCAGAACAATGGCTGGCAAAAGCTGGCAAACAACTTTGATCAGAAACCTGCCTAAAAGAAAGGGACATTTACTGCGTACAGGACTTGTATCCATCTACACCTGATGGTACCATGTTCTTTTAGGTTCCATGGTTCAGAAATACACCTCCCAGCGCTGTACCTGAATGTTGGGCTGTCTTCTCTGGCTGAAGTCTGCATACATATCTTAATCTGTCCAGGCTGCTCTAACAAAATACCAGAAACTGGGTGGTTTATAAACAACAGACATTTATTGCTCACATTCTGGAGGCTGGGGAAGTCCAAGACCAAGGTGCTGGCAGATTAGGCGTCTGGTGACACCCACTTTCTGGTTCATAGACAATTGTCTTCTCACTGTCTTCACATGGTGGGAGGAGCAAGGGCGTTTTCCCTGGCCTCGTTTTATAAGGACGCTGATCTCATTCATTACGACTCACTCTCCTGACCTAATCACCTCCTAATACCATCACCTTGGGGATTAGGATTCAATATTTGAATTCTGCAGGGACACAAACATTCAGACCATAGCAGTTGGGAACTGCCAGATGGAATCTGCTGCAGAGTCCATTGTCCATTATGTGTTTTCCCATCCTTCATATAACCATAAAGCTTATAAGAAACTTACTTGAGAATTTGGTGGCTTTATGATTTTGCATCAAGGAGGCTTACTACAACATTTTAAACTTTGCCATGGTTATTCAAGTTAATGCATACATTTATAATATTTGCATTTTAACTTTGCTTTCATGGTGATTAAAAAAAAAACATTCTTAGATAACTATACACTAGTAAGAGTTGTAAAAGTAATTCATAGAGATTCTATATATCCATTACTCAGCTTCTCTCATGGTTAGTTGGTATCCACTTTTTTTTTTAATGTATGTTTTATATTAGAAGAGTTTTAGATTTTCACATTAATTTTTCAGTTTGTTTTTCTAAACTTATTGTTATGTTCTTTATTGTAATTTTTCATACCTTAGAGAAAAGTTGAAAATATGTAAAAGCTAGGAATAAGGAAAAACAACACTTTTGAGTTAACTTAAACTTGTTTCAGATCACCATGCAAGGTGATAGAGACTAGGAGGTTTTATTCTTGGATATAAAAATCAGAATAATGTCCTCAATATGATTTCTGACATGTTTCTGATAATGACGAATATTTTTCCATTTTTTAATGATCCCAGAAGATTATTAAAGTAATCTCTAGGGGATAATCTTAAATGGTGCTTTAATCCCTTTCTTCATTCCTAATGGTTATTCTTGAACCTACCACCTCTAACATTATTGATAACACCCTTGTTTAGTAAATAAGCCCGTTTACTGCTTATTATTGATATCACACCATTTAGCATGGGTTAATTATATACTACCTTATCTTTTTCCAAACTTACTTTTTAGTCTGTTCTCCCCATCAGATTATAAGCATTTTAAAACTTCTGCCTTCTACTTTTTATATTCTTTCTGTATTCCTTAGCAGAAATTTAAAGCACAGGAGGTCATTTGGATATTTTTCTCCTAACAAGCAGTATTTCATACTTGTTCATTCTAAATTATGCTGTCTAGTGTAAGGCGGAAAAGCCGATTTCTATTTTTCTTTTAAGAGAGAAGTAAATTCCTTTTTTTGTTTGTTTATTTATGTATTTGACAGAGAGAGTTTGAAGGGGGAGAAGTGTAGAGAGAATCCCAAGCAGGCTCCATATTGTCAGCATAGAGCCCGACATGAGATCATGACCTGAGCCGAAATCAAGAGTCCAATGCTTAACCGACTGAGCCACCCAGGTGCCCCAAAGAAGATTTTTTCTGATGACTGATTCTCAGAGTTTGGTAGCAGTCAAGGTTAATTTTGAGTTTTGGTGCTTCCTTTGCAATCAGAGAGCCACATTTTGCAAGTGATGGCCTGCAATTATGTGCAAAAAAGCTGTCAAGGTCCTGAGTTGGGAATCCCCCCCCCCCACTTCTTCTTGTAGTGCCCTACTCTAATGATTAGTTTGCGAACGTGGAGCACATGACTGGTTAATGAGGCATTCTGTTTCAGTGGTGTACTTAAAAGTAATTCAGTAATAATTGCTACATGTTATGATTCATATTCCAGAACACACAGTAGCAATAACACGTCTGTTGTGGAAGTACCATTATAAGATGGAGAGAGCATTAACCTACCTACCCCTTGTTCTCTAATGACCACGATTCTAGGAAAAAACACAGATTGAATTTTCCTGAGGAACCCACCTACAACAGTGGCAGAGAGAGGAGAGGAGAGCATGGGATGCTGGAGATTGGATTTAGGCAGTCTTTGAAGAGCTGGGTCCCAAAGGAATAGGTAGGACTGGGTCCTGGGTTTCAGAAAAAGGGAAAGATTTTTTGGGCTGTTCTTAGGGTAAGAGCGGTCATGGGTTTATCGTGTTGTGATACTATTATGGATCATCTTTTACCAATCTACCCTGCCCTAAGACTGAACCTCTGATTTTTGGGGTGGTCTTCTTTTTTTTTTAAGTTTGTTTCTTTGTTGAGAGAGAGAGAGAGAGAGTGAAAGATTGAGAGATTGAGAAAGCACGAGCAGGGTAGGGGCAGAGAGACAGGGAGAGAGAGAATCTCAAGCAAGTTCTGCACTATTGTTGCAGAGCCTGATGTAGGGCTTGAACTCATGAACTGTGAAATCATGACCTGAGCCACAATCAACTGATTTTGAGTTGCCCAACCAACTGAGCCATCCAGATATCTCAAACCTTTGGTTTAAAAAAGGGCCAAGACCAAATATTCTGCAGGTCTGACTCTCCTGGCTAAATAGGCCTCCTGCTGAGGCCAAAGGATGGTCCTTTGGTTTTTACTTCTTGGCTCCCAGGAGCCTGAGGCTCGGACTAAAAAGGGAGGAATGTGGTGCTGTGAATTTGTCATTATGACTTCTCTGGGTTCAAGCTCTCATTCATTTTTCAATACCTCTGCACCTATAGTCTTGTTAGAAAAATTCCACCTTGCTCTTTGCATTTGCTCTCCAAGTTTAGGAATTTTGATCTGGCAATTAAAAAAAATTTTTTTTCCAATGTTTTTTATTTATTTTTGGGACAGAGAGAGACAGAGCATGAACGGGGGAGGGGCAGAGAGAGAGGGAGACACAGAATCGGAAACAGGCTCCAGGCTCTGAGCCATCAGCCCAGAGTGATCTGGCAATTTTAAAAACTAATCGTGCTGTTTTCCTAAAACACTGTGGGGGAAAATGGGTATAATTTGTTTCTTAAAAAGTCCAGGATTCTATGTAAATTGAATTGATTTTGTAGATACGTTAGCACTCAAAGTGTTTGGAATGTTTAATGGCACTTTTCTAAATGTTTGACATACATTAACTCAGTTATTCTTCATAACGTTGGTACCTTTCCCAAAGCCAGACAGCTACAAAATGGCAGGGTTGGGGTTTGAACCCTGGAAGTTTGCTCAGGAGTCTTGTCTCTTAACCACTATGCTATGCCTGCTTTCAGACATCACAGTGTTTGTAGCTTTCCTTTTTTTCCTCACCCACATACTAGTTTCTCATTCACTTGGTCACTAGTCTTGCATTTATTGAGACCTGCTATCAATTAGATGTCGTGGTCAAGGATATTTCCTTTCCTCAAAAATCTCAGCCAGGCAGTGGGAGACAGGTAACTATGCCCCAGAATAAGGAGTTTGGGAGTAGAAGGAGCGATCCACTCTATTTGGGAGTGTGTGTGTGTGTGTGTGTGTGTGTGTGTGTATCTCAGGAAAGGCTTCAGAACATCAGCTTTTAAAGGAAGGGTGAGGGATAAGGCCTGAACAAAGACCTGAAGAAAAATTGGTCAGCAGGTATACAATGTAGAAATTTCAGGAATGAACTGTAGATCTATTTGAGGGCAAAAGGAAAAATGATAGTAATTGCCACTGTGGGAAAGGCAAAAAATGTGGTTGGATGGTGAGGTATTCGAGCTAAAAAATACCAAGGGAGAGGGGTTCTTACAGATTTCATTGTGCGGAAAATCATAACAACAATAAATACCAAATTCAACTGAGAGAATTGCTTTGGGAAGTTGGCACTGGGTCATGACTTTTCCAGGGCTGATTGGTAGCCTTTGTAATAAGCTATTTTATTGGTGCCATTTGTCTTTTGACATAAAAGTACTTGATGCTAAGCAACCATGTGTAAAAATCAAGCCTCTCTTCTTTATAGCACATGTTTCACCCCTCTGGGGACCAGAGCTGTGGTGTCATAGGCAGGGTCACCATCATCTTGATTCAAAAGACATTTTGAGGGTTATATTATGGATGAGTTTCTTAACTAGCATGTGAAATATATAGTAAACCAGCATGACCTTATCCTGGGATAGTAGAGTTGAATTTATACTGGACTGTCTTCTTGTGATAAAATTGCTTGTTAATTCTGAGTAGATGACATTTCTTAGTGGGTTGCTGACTATAATTCTCATCTTTAGAAGTGGTGCCAAAAGTGGAAATCTTCTCACTGTGTCACTCCACCCAGTCCTTTTGTGCACACCCAAATTCAGTTCCTAGGAGACTCTTAGAATAGATGAATGGCTATTCCATAGAAACATCTTAGTATTGCTTTGTTCACTTGGTTATTTAAGTCTGAATTCAAAGATCAGAGTTTGGAATATAAATCATTCTTTAAGGAAATAATTTATTTTAAATGCTTCCCTTAGCCCTGTAAACAGTGGGAGAGAGAGGGAGAGAGAGAGAGAGAGAGAGAGAGAGAGAGAGAGAGAGAGAGAAGGAAAGAGGTAGGGAGAAATCATGAGTTTTCACTAATCACAATTTCTGACCTCATCTTTGCCTTTGGTGAACATTTGGATGTCTACAATGTGCTGGGCCTGAGGATACAGGACTGAATGTCGTAGAGTTCTTGAATTCACTGAGCTCAGATTCTCATGGGGAGAGATAGATGTGAACAAACAATTCCATTGCACTTTTATATATGCAATCCTTGATGTCAAGTGGGAGTCAAGAGGAGGGAAAAGCTATGTCTTTTCATGACAAGGCTTTCTGAGGGGATGGGAGCGAAGGTGGGGTCCTTGGGCTGAATCTTAAGAAAGAAGCAGTTCTTCAGGCAGGCTCTTGGGGGAAGAAGGGGGTGTTCTCAACCTTAAGTAAAAAATGAGAGCATCCAGGGCACCTGGGTGGCTCAGTCAGTAGAGCATCTGACTCTCGATTTAGGCTCAGTTCATGATCTCACAGTTTCATGAGTTCAAGCCCTGGGCTGGGCTGTGTGCTGACAGCACGGAGCCTGTTTGAGATTCTCTCTGCCGTCCCTTGCTCACTTTCTCTCTGTCTTTCTAAATACCTACCTACCTACCTACCTACATACATACATCATACATAACTTAAAAAAACTTGGAGCATCCATGCCCACTTGCCTCTGTTGGAGGACAAATTGACTTTCAATAGCTACTCTGTATCTTCTTGTCAAAGGGAATAGATAGCCTGATATATTGTTAAGCCAGTGTCCAAACCCATGTCAATCCCATATTGAATCTCAGGGGAGTGCCAGAGATCTCAAAAAAAACATGCTGTAGATAGAGCCAAGAGCACTCTGTAGTTAGATAACTAACTTATCTTTGGGTAGAATTACATGTAATTTTTCCTTGGAGATAGTAACTTTGTGAAACAATTATTAAAATTAGCTAATACCTGAATGGTAACTATGCCAAAATATATGAAATGCTTCATGCATAATATTCCTTATTCACAGTTGGAAGGAAGTATGATGTTTGGCATATGTAGGTTTGAAACACAGCTCATTTTCATTGCCAGAATTTATTTTTGTTAAACTATTTTGTGGAGTCTAAAAATAAAGATATGGCTGTAAAATTATAATAGCCTAGAATTAAAAGGATAAAATACTATTTGTGAGTCCTCGTTGTGCAAATATTTATCAGTGTTTAATTTGTGCAATAATTCCATGAAAATAAAACCTGCTCATTATTTTTTGATTGATTCTTAATTTTATACCTTACCTATAATCATGTCAATAGTAATATATTAATTGGCTCAATGCAACCAAATATATTTCTAAGTATGAGCGAAGGGGGAGATTTATCTTCTCTTTTGTCCATCTAGCCTGTTGTCTATTTAATTGCATCTATTACTTTTCTTTTAGGCACATGCTGTGGGGTTTCTGGGCCAACTTCATACTTGGCTGATTTGAAAGGCAAGTTTCTCTGATTGATGTAAGGTCTGTGCACCTAAAAGGAAGTAGTGTTTGTTCATGAATTAGGTCAATCGATCTATCACTTTTAATGAAGGCCCACCGTGTGCAGTGATGGTTGATTAGTGGTGAACAGAACTGTCCCCTTTCTTGAGCTCATGGAACTGAGAGTGAAGTACTGCAGACAGGCAGTGAATGAGCAAAAAAACAAGTAAGTACATAGTTATCAGTTGTGTTCAGGAACACAATAACCTGTGTTTTCCTGTTAAAGAGAATAAGGGGTTACTGTTAAAGAGAGGCATGTGTGTGTGTGTGTGGGGGGGGGGGGCCTACCAAAGACCTGGTATCAGAGCTGCTGTCTGCTGATATTTCAGTGCACTATTATTTATTTGCCCTTCTAGGTTGTAAATGGTGACAGTTTTAGAACTTTTAATCTGCACTTCTTTTTTAGGTGTTGTAAAGTGTTTCTGGGACTATTTAAAGTTCGGTATATGTTAATTTGGATCTAGTATTTATCTTCAAATTGTGTGATATATGCATGTATATGTGTATATTGACTATGTACCACTAAAGGAAATTATATATAATGTAATTATATGTAATTTAATTGTTATATATATGTAATTTATAGAGTAAAAACATAAAATTTCCCTTAGCAGTTGAATAATTTTTTTCAGAGAATTGGAGCAGAGGGAAGTGGATTATCTTTGATGTGGATTAGTTTTTAGTGCTTATGCCTTTTGATTTTGCCATTTACACATAGTCAAGTCATTTCTAATCACTGTGCAGTGTGGAAACATTGGAGACACGGGGGGGGGGGAAGAGGAGACAATATTTCCTGAGAGGGCATACTATTGGTACGGAATATTTAAAGCCCTGGTTGTATAACAGAATTTCAGTGCTGAAATAGACAGCGGAATGCCTCGAATCCCACTGAGGCATGTCTGTTTCCTGTGGGCAAACGTCTGGTGTCCTGAACTTCGTTAGGACTGGAGCCTATTCTGGCATTCTGTGTTTCCTCCTGCATCTCAGCCTGATGACTCAAGCAAGTTATTAAAAAGTTGTTCTCAGCTTAGGTGGTACCTATTGACCTTGGATTAATAGGCCCAGAACTTTTAAAATGTTATGTCCATGTATTCACCTGTGTGATGACTACAAACAGTAGTGATGGGAATAGCAAAAGCATTTAATGACTAAGCTTGTCGCTATAAAAATAATGTTCAAAACATGTTTAGCCTACAGAGGGCTCATGGAGCAATCTGAATCCTCATCCCTTTACCTAGAGCTTTTAAACCTTCCAGTATGTTCAGACCTTTCCCTGGGATGTGGAACCCATCTTTCTTCCAGCCAAGGAGGTTGAAGAATCCTTAATTTGATGGTTTGATGACTTAGTACCAGAACTCTTGTACTATGTGCTCTGTTGTGGTTGGTTACTCGGCTTCTATTGACTCAATTTCTCTTTTCCTTTGGACAAGAATTTGCTCTAGTTGTGGTCACCAGGTCCTGTGTTCCATTCCCATGCCCTGCCTGGGAGCATTCCATCTGATAAGCATTTCATTTATTCTGTATTGGTATTGTGTATCGGTATTCTGTATTCTGCATTCTATAGACAGACAGTCACCCCCATTTCCTGGGACTGAATACTATCCTATGAGACCCTGTTAATCTCCCTCTCTTACACAGACTACTTACTTATCTGTTGTGATACCAGTCACCTTTCTGTTCGTGCATTCCACAATGCTATGCCCTGTGGTCCATTGGGAATGTTCAGTTGCTCATCTCTGTGCTGGCATGTCTTAGGTCTTTCTTGGTCTTCTCATTGGTACTTTACTAATCAGCTACATCTTGGTCTTTGGGTTTGGCCAGCACCAAATCTCATTCAGTCTAGAGTACCTCACTAACAATTTAATGTTGTTGTGGCTACTGAGTGGAATTCAAAAGCATTAGAATTGCTTGTGTCTGAATAAACATTTATTTATTTATTGAATACCAACTGTATATAAGGCAATGCTTGGTGTTGTGACAAAGAGGCAAGTGAAGAGTGATCCCAATTTCTAGAGCCACATAATCAGTTGAGAGAATTAGTACATGATACACATGTGATGGATAAGAGAATGCCACCCTCCAATTACACATACAGAGACATAATTTTATTTAATTGTAGAACTTGCCTTAGAGAAACCTAATTATACCCATGCATTTTCATTTCTGGATACACCTAAATTCATGAAACTTGCTTGTTCAATCTTGTTTCATGGTTTGTTTCTTAAAATTTCTTGGATTTATTTTGTCCCTCTCTATAGCAGTGAACTTTATAAAAGTATTTCAAATTATTATGCATGTTTTAGAAAGAATGAGGCCATTTGTTGTTGGAGTCACTACTGCAACAGTTAGGAGAAAAAAAGGACTTCTGTGAACTGTTGGCTGAATTCTCCATCCATGGGATTCATAGAGCCACATAATTGCAAGAAATGTCTTGGGTCACATACTTACATATTCTGTCTCTTAAGAGATTAAAATGTTGAGGTTTGATTCCCTTTTTGTCCTATTCACCATTTCTCCTTTGATTTTAAAGTAAGTCTAAACTAAGTATTTCTTATAGCAGTTGAAATCCCTTACCTTCCCACATTGCTTCTCTCCTAAGCCTTTTATATTCCTTTCGTGACTGCAAGTCTTTGTCCATTTCTGGATAATTCAATATAATTCTCCTAGCTTATTGTGTTGCCTTCTTTGATTCCAACTTGCCCATGCTCTATATAAGATAGGACTAAATTCTGTCCTATACAATTGGAATCCCAATCAACAGTAAGTAGAAGGATTTTTTTTTTCAGAATTGCAAATTATTCTTTAGCTGTAAAAAGTTCACAGTAAAGTTCCTGTTAAGATCATTGAAATACACAGTGAAGAGTTGGTGATTTTTCAGTTTCAGAACTTTGTTTGTTGCTGAATCTGCCATTTTCTATCCTACACATTTTTTAATCCTTACATACACGTTTTATTTTAATAGACAGTTGTTGTGTTTTGGTTTCTTTCAAGTTAGCTACAACTAAGCTGGTCTCATTTACAAAGTGTCCTTTTCTAAGCTGTAAAACAGATAAAGATTAGAGATTTCCCAGGTGTCAACTCAGCATCTTTGGAAGATGTTTTGACCTAAAACTATCTTCATCTGATATGGTTCTCAGTTGAGGAGGAATGGACCTCGCTGAGATGGAGTTTTATTTCTCATCTCTGCCTTCATCTATTTAACTTGTCACTGCGTCACAGAAGAAAATGCCCTGTGGCTCATTCCTAAGCCTTGATCTGATAATTTTGTATTTTTCCCCCTTGTGATAACTATTAATTTAACCTATAACAAACTAATGTCATTCAAGGAGAAAATTATTTTAGTGGAAGTAAATGAATTACACTTATTTTACAGGAAGATGGCATAAATACGCTTTTAAAAGAACCTGTTGATGTATATTTTTATATAAATGTTTCCCAGTCAGTTGCCAATATTTCAGTATGTTTTTCTACCTACTTCAGGTAAATGAAACAGTCTTTTTTTTTAAATTTTTTTATTTTTTTATTTATAATTTATTTATTTATTTTTATATATGAAATTTATTGTCAAATTGGTTTCCATACAATATCCAGTGCTCATCCCAAAAGGTGCCCTTCTCAATACCCATCACCCACCCTCTCCTCCCTCCCACCCCCCATCAACCCTCAGTTTGTTCTCAGTTTTTAACAGTCTCTTATGCTTTGGCTCTCTCCCACTCTAACCTCTTTTTTTTTTTTTTTTCCTTCCCCTCCCCCATGGGTTCCTGTTAAGTTTCTCAGGATCCACATAAGAGTGAAACCATATGGTATCTGTCTTTCTCTGTATGGCTTATTTCACTTAGCATCACACTCTCCAGTTCCATCCACATTGCTACAAAAGGCCATATTTCATTTTTTCTCATTGCCACGTAGTACTCCATTGTGTATATAAACCACAATTTCTTTATCCATTCATCAGTTGATGGACATTTAGGCTCTTTCCATAATTTGGCTATTGTTGAGAGTGCTGCTATGAACATTGGGGTACAAGTGCCCCTATGCATCAGTACTCCTGTATCCCTTGGGTAAATTCCTAGCAGTGCTATTGCTGGGTCATAGGGTAGGTCTATTTTTAATTTTCTGAGGAACCTCCACACTGCTTTCCAGAGTGGCTGCACCAATTTGCATTCCCACCAACAGTGCAAGAGGGTTCCCGTTTCTCCACATCCTCTCCAGCATCTATAGTCTCCTGATTTGTTCATTTTGGCCACTCTGACTGGCGTGAGGTGATACCTGAGTGTGGTTTTGATTTGTATTTCCCTGATAAGGAGCGACGCTGAACATCTTTTCATGTGCCTGTTGGCCATCCGGATGTCTTCTTTAGAGAAGTGTCTATTCATGTTTTCTGCCCATTTCTTCACTGGGTTATTTGCTTTTCGGGTGTGGAGTTTGGTGAGCTCTTTGTAGATTTTGGATACTAGCCCTTTGTCCGATATGTCATTTGCAAATATCTTTTCCCATTCCGTTGGTTGCCTTTTAGTTTTGTTGGTTGTTTCCTTTGCTGTGCAGAAGCTTTTTATCTTCATAAGGTCCCAGTAATTCACTTTTGCTTTTAATTCCCTTGCCTTTGGGGATGTGTCGAGTAAGAGATTGCTACGGCTGAGGTCAGAGAGGTCTTTTCCTGCTTTCTCCTCTAAGGTTTTGATGGTTTCCTGTCTCACATTCAGGTCCTTTATCCATTTTGAGTTTATTTTTGTGAATGATGTGAGAGTGGTCCAGTTTCAACCTTCTGCATGTTGCTGTCCAGTTCTCCCAGCACCATTTGTTAAAGAGACTGTCTTTTCTCCATTGGATGTTCTTTCCTGCTTTGTCAAAGATGAGTTGGCCATACGTTTGTGGGTCTAGTTCTGGGGTTTCTATTCTATTCCATTGATCTATGTGTCTGTTTTTGTGCCAAGTCTTTTTTTTTTTTTTTTAATGTGTATTTATTTATTTTGACAAGGAAAGAGACAGCACAAGCTGGGAAGGGGCAGAAAGAGGGAGAGGGAGAATCCCAAGCAGCTCCGCACTGTGAGTACAGTATGTTTTTCTAAGGTAGAAACTGAATTTATAGTTTTTAAATTTCAAAAATAACCATTTTTGATGGTTCTGTGTTTTTTATTTTTCTGTATATTCCCGGAGCCATTAATTTTTTTTTTTTTTTAAGACCAGCTTTATAAAGCTTATTTCATACTAGGTGGGTATAGGAGATTCTGTTCCTTAAAAATTAGGATCAAAGTCACTGGATTTTTTGTACTAGTCTTGGAGGTGATATAGTAATAAGAGTTTCCTTAAGAACGGCAGGTTTGCTTCTACCGTGTTTGTCATTTAAAACAAAAAGCATCTTTGCAAGCTACCAGTTCTACTGCGGTGATGTTTAAACACAGAAAATACACTTGCTTCTTAAAATTATTGGTCCACATGAATCAGTCAGGAGATGACTACTGCTGGAGTCCAAAGTGGAAACATTAATATAATGTTTCTTTCCTCTTTTGAAATGTGTGATGACTTTTATTTATTTTTATTTATTTTTTAATGTTTATTTGAGAGAGAGATTGAGATTGTGAGTGGGGGAGGGCAGAGAGAGGGAGACACAGAATCTGAAGCAATCTCCAGGCTCTGAGCTTTCAGCACAGAGCTGGACAAGGGCCTCGAACCCATAAACCATGAGATGATGACCTGAGCCAAAGTTGGATTCTTAACCGACTGAGCCACCCAGGCATTCCGAAATGTATGACGACTTTTAATCTGTAATATTAAGTGGTAGGTTATTTCTGTGAAGATTAATGATGATTTGTAGACCAGCTTAAGTGAAAATTTTAACAAGTTCATTGCCTGGAGAGAATTCATCACAGTGTTAGTAAGAACAGTGATTTGTGAGGAGTAGGAGGTGGAAGGGGGCTTTGAGAGAAAGCATATATGATCAGAACTGCTTAATGTTTATTTATGACCAGGTGACCATTAAGCAACTCCTGGATAATATTGTACCCACTTACATCCTTTGAAACAGCAATGTAACTCTCTGCCTGTTTAAGAATGCAGGAACTGGGGCACCTGGGTGGCTCAGTCGGTTAAGCGTCCGACTTCGGCTCAGGTCATGATCTCACAGTCTGTGAGTTCGAGCCATGCATCGGGCTCTGTGCTGACCACTCAGAGCCTGGAGCCTGTTTCAAATTCTGTGTCTCCCTCTCTCTCTGACCCTCCCCTGTTCATGCTCTGTCTCTCTCTGTCTCAAAAATAAATAAACGTTAAAAAAAAAAAATTAAAAAAAAAAAAAAGAACGCAGGAACATGCCTTCACCACGTTTGGCTTATTTTCTTTTCTGTCCTCTGTTGTAATTATCTCTGCATGTGCCCAATCTTCCATAATAATGTCAATATGTGAAAAGATAGAAATGGTGAATCCTTTGTCATTAAACTGGAGTTTGATTCCTCAGGACACTGAGTTTCTAGGCTGGTAGGGATTTCAGCATTCTATCCCAGCTTCTCCCAAACGCTTACTGAGAGAGCAGTACCTCTCTGACATCCTGAGGCGTGTGGGGGTGTAATTTACTGGTGCCCGGAGCCTGCTGTCTGTGTATGTTATTCCATCTTCTTGGGGAAGGAGGACAGTGCAATTTCAAAAGTAGAATAGTGATTATGGCTTTCTGATCCACTGCTGCCTGTTGGGCATGTTAAAAAAGAAAAGGCAGTGAAGTTTAATGCAAATTGTGGTCTTTTTGAGGCAGGGTCATCTTTAGCTGTTTCACAGTGCAGTAGCCTTTGGAGAAACTGTTTCTCACTTGACATGCTTTCAGATGTTGTTTGCAAGAGACTCAATGGTTGGGGCCCAAAGTCCTAGTGCAGGTCCAAGGACAAGCTGGAGCCCAGGTTCTTCTTGTTTAGGTGGAGTGAGGCTGTCACTCCCTTGGGTAGAGTTCTGGGATCCTTGACATCAAAAGTGTGCACATGTCAGATCTGCAGAGAGCTGTTTTGTAGGCACATAATTGGATTTCAACATCTTTATCTGTTGGAAAGTGTAAAATATCTCAGAGCGTTGTTGAGGGGATTAAAAAATGAAATGTGAAAACCCTAGAATAGTGCTTCCTACATGGTAGACCATAAATCACAGACCAGTGTAACATGCATATATGCTGTAGTGGATGAAGAGGAGGCAGAATGTGAATACGGATAGTGTGTTAGGCAAGAAATAGTTCATGCAGCCCCTGGCGTCTTCATCCATTAAACAGAGTTATTGCACAAGCGGTCTTGGTGCGGATGTCGTGTGAGCAGACCTGAAAGTGGGCCTTGCCTCTCTTGATGACACACAACAACCTTCAGCAGTCAGCTTGTGGAGTGCTCCCCTGCATGTTGGGTTATTGTGAGAGTCAGAACAGCACAGCTGAGACAGAATGCAATGCGGCTGGCGGAGGCGGTCAGAAAGGGAGACAGGTAGGTTGAATAGGTTGCTCCACTGATACTCTGAAAGAGACAATAAGCTTAGGAAATGGACTTTACAGCTTTGATTCTTTTTGGTTCTTGATGCCTTGCGAAGGCACAGGGAGGCTTTTGGGTGTTATTTAGGCACTCTTATTTGTTTCCAATCTCAGGAGGCTTTGTATTGTTAATGGTGGGCTTAAATGGGTATAGTCTTCTTCTCCAGGTGATGAAGGACCCGAGAAACACCCTTGTGAATCTCTTCTGCTTTCTTCAGGGCTGGAGAGTCGGCAGGTGTGGAGATTGCCCTATTGATCATCTGTAGCATGGGTGTGAAATTCAAGTAAATCTAATCTACAGCTCTGGAAAGAAGGAAAAGTGATGGATCTCAGGTTCCAAAGATCAACCTACTAGAGCAGCCCTGTCCAATAGGCCAGTCACACATTATCAGAAAAAAAATTTTTTAATGTTTATTTATTTTTGAGAGAGACAGAGACAGTGTGTGAGTGGGGTTGGGGCAGAGAGAGACACAGAATCTGAGGCAGGCTCCAGGCTCTGAGCTGCCAGCACAGAGCCCGATGCGGGGCTCAAACTCACAAGCCATGAGATCATGACCTGAGTTGAAGTCAGATGCTTAACCGACTGAACCACCCAGGCGCCCCAGTTTTAAATTTTCTGGTGGCCACACTAAAAAGTTACCAAAAGTCATAAAAGTAAAAAAGATGAAATTAATTCTGATCATATTTTATTTAACTCAGTATATCCCCCCAAATATCCTTTTAATGTGTAACAGCATAAAAATTGAGATGTTCTGTATTCTTTTTTTTAGAAGCAAGTGTGTCTTTTACATTGAAAATGTTTAAAAAGCACTATTGAGCACTTATCATTGTAAGCTCTTTAATTGCATTACTATGTTTAATCCTTTCAGTTACCCTATGTGGTAGACACTGGTATTATTCCCATTTTATAGATGTAGAAACTGAGAGAGGTTAAGGAATCTTCCTAAGGTCACAGAGCATCTCATTAGCAGAGCCAGGATAGTCTTCGGCCATCCAGGTCCGGATTGTGTGATGTTAACCATGAGGATATCATCCTGCCTCTTTTAACACAGACCTTGGAGGTAGGAAACTGAATGATCTCAATGGGTGGAAATTTGCCATTGAAAAGAGGGATTGATGCTGGAAACTGACATCGTCTAAACTGGCATCTTGGAACTCAAAAGATGAAATAGCTTACCAGAACCCTGGTGTGGTGAGCTGCCTGTCTGCACCACAGAATGTAGAACTGAGAATCCTGAGGGTTTCCTCTTTATTTGTCTGATTTTTCTTCCTTCTTGCCCAGGGTTTAGCTTGCATTGTTAATTCACTGAAATCGTGTGCTTTCGGGATTTTTTTTTTCTCCAGGGGTGGTGGCGATAGTGGTGGAATGTTCCAGTCCTCCTGAGGGCTTTCGGTTTCCCTTTCCCGGTGCTGTTGACCACATAAACTGTGACAAAACACCATTCTAATCTTTGAATGATATTTAACCTTCATGTGCTTCACACTTAACATTTAATGAGGTTGGGCAGGATGGCCTGGGTTCAGCATAAACGCTGTCAGGGTCAGTTACCTGTGACTCTGGAGCTGGGTTTTATTGACATTTTACGTGCCAGCGTTGATTGGGGAGATTGCGCCTGTTACCACATCCTTATTCCTGATTCTAATGGGGAAGCTGGCATTTGCCAGATTTGGGGCAACCACTGTTTTAACAAGAGGGACCTGTGTGTGTTAACACTGCTGCATCCCCACAGCCTTGACTTTGGTAAGGAAAAACAACGATTGAATGACTATTGAATGAATGAATTTTAGTGCTCTCAGTTCCATTTTTTTAAATTCTGTTTCATTGACTCTGATATTGTAGAAAACACAACTTCCCTCAAACTTACTTATTTAATACAAAACTATAATTTTAAAAATAAAAAGAGAGACAAGATAAACATGAATTTTAAATTCAGAATTATACACATTTTGTCTACCTTTTTTTATCTTTTCCTGTTTCTGTAGAATTTTAAGGTGCATCCTAGATATGATGTCATTTTTTGTGTTTTTCTGGAGAATTTTAAGGCAAATCCTAGATATGATGTCATTTTACCTCAAAATTCTTCACTATGCATTTCTAACTGAGAAGGACTATTTAAAATTTTTTTAATGTTTATTTATTTTTGAGAGAGGGGCAGAGAGAGAGGGAGACACAGAATCAGGTGGCAGACTCTGAGCTGTCAGCACAGAGCCCGACGTGGGACTCGAACTCGTGAAATGTGATATCATGACCTGAGCCAAAGTCGGATGCTTAACTGACGGAGCCACCCACGCATCCCCAGGACTATTTTTAAAAACTAATTATCATTTAATCATTACACCTAACATAATCAACAGTTACTTCAAGAGTTAGTATTAACAGCTAGTCCATATTTCTGGTGATCCCACAGATGTGTTTTATAGATGATGTTCCCTGCCTGGCTCCAATTTAGGATTTAAACACAGTTCACATTTTGCAATGATTATTGGGTCTCTTAGGTCTTTTATTTATTATTGTCCTTCCCTCCTGCTGCTGTTTCCCACCCCCACCCCCATGCCATTGGCTTGTTGACAAAATGAACTCACTTGTAGGTTCAGATGTGTTTTATTGCTGATGGCTCTTGCGGTGTATATTACCCTTTCACCTGTTCCTCTAGAACCTGTAGATTGGATATTTGATCTAGAGATGTAATTAGATTCAGGCTTGTTTGTTTCTTTATTCCTTTGGCAAGAAGATCTCTTCAGTGGTACTGTTCACTTTTACCTTCCTTCAACAAGGACCTGTTGTCTGGCTGCCCCTCTTGGAGTGGGTTTACTCAAGATACACAAGATCAGGGGGCACCTGGGTGGCTCAGTTGGATGAGTGCCCAACTCTTGATTTCGGCTCAGGTCATGATCTCATGGTTTGTGAGATCAAGCCCCATGTCCGGCTCTGTGCTGACAGCACAGAGCCTGCTTGGGATTCTGTCTCTCCTTCTCTCTTTGCCCCTCTCCTGCTCATGATCAGTCTCTCTCTCAAAATAAATAACTATTTTTTTTTAACGTTTATTTATTTTTGAGACAGAGAGAGACAGAGCATGAACAGGGGAGGGACAGAGAGAGAGGGAGACACAGAATTGGAAACAGGCTCCAGGCTCTGAGCCATCAGCCCAGAGCCCGACGCGGGGCTCGAACTCACGGACCGCGAGATCGTGACCTGAGCTGAAGTTGGACGCTCAACCGACTGAGCCACTCAGGCGCCCCTCAAAATAAATAACTAAATAAACTTAAAAAAAAAAGTGGTTCCCTGCTTCACTGATGTTAGGCTCGGTAACTGACTTACTTTGACCAATGGAATCAAATCCAGATGTGACACAAGCGCTGCTGGGCTAGCCCTCTTGTATCTCTGCTGCCGCCATCAGAAACGCTTCCCTTGGTTTGCTGCCCCTTCACATTGGGCCCCAGAAGAAGTATTTGTGGAATAGACCTAAGTCTACTCTACAGGGAGGATCCAAGCCCACGTAGGCATGCAACATTGCCTAGGACGCTCCCAATCAGCATCCTAGAGAATGAAAATGAATAAAAATTATTTGAAGCCACTGGGTTATGGGATGGTATGTTATATAGCAACAGCCGACTGATGCAGTCATAAAGAAAAAGTTAGAGATGTTTAAATTGCCTCTGTTTAAGGCAGTTACACTTTGAATAAAATTTCTATCATAAGCTATGAAAATATTTTGAAGTTTAGCATTTGAAAAGATTAACTTTCAACTGACTGGAAAATTCATTTATATGGAAAACATCCCCAAACCGCTATTAACAGTGTGATGCATAGTTCTTATGAGTTGTGTGTCCAGAAAAAGAGAACAAGCACTTTCTTTAAATAAAGTCTGCTTAGCTTCGCTGAACAGTTGTACCAGACCCTGAGTTAATACACGTTCATCAGGTTTCACACTGCTGACTAGCAGTAAGAAACGGTCACATGATGCTGTGGGCTGAGAACATGTTTTCTTCACATCCCACAAATAAACCAGTGCAGGAAATTTCAAGACCTGAATAATGAAAATGAAAGAAAATCCTCATTTTCATAGAAAACCCTCCTTTATGTCTGCACAGAGTGAAGTAACAAATTCAGAATGAATGTCAAATCCCAGGGACATGACTTGCTACCATTCTATTCTACCACTTAGGAAACACTTCCCATGTGTGGCAGGCTTTGTGCTGAGTATTTCACCATTATCATTTCAAGTGATAACCCAAGAAGTATGTATTATTACCATATGCACTTTAGTTTTTTATGTTTATTTATTTGAGAGAGTGCACATGCAGGAGCTGGGGGGGGGGGGGGAGAGAGAGAGAGAGAGAGAGAGAGAGAGAGAGAGAGAGAGAGAATCCCAAGCAGGCCCCACGCTCAGCACAGAGCCCAACACGGGGCTTGATCCCACAAACCATGAGATCATAACTTGAACATAAATCAAGAGTTAGACACTCAACTGACTGAGCCCCCCAGGCACCCCTTATACACTTGAGAGAATGAAGAAGCTAAAACATAACCAGCATGAGTAGCCTGACAAAGCCATAGAGCTAAGAAGTGTTCAGGCAGGGATTTGGAGGCAGGCTGTCTTACTCCAGACCAGTTCTCTTGCTCATATCCTATACCGTGAAAAAATACGTCTAATATCTTCATTGTGACGTCAGAAATTGCCATGTAGATATTACCACAAAGCCATCTTCCAATCTTTTCTCCTCAAATGGAAGATATCTAACATGGTAACATTTAAAGAAATACTTCATGACTCCTTCTTAACTCCCAATGCTTACATATAATCAAACCATCAGGATGCTCACAGAGCAATTTCAAAAACCCTTCAGAAATCAGTAAACAAAATTAGAGATTAAAAAGCCATACCTTACTTTTCAAAGACTGGTGGGATGTATGAAAAAGACACAAGGCTTAAAGTGGCTGGGAGTGACCTCGGCAATGTTGCATGCCTACATGAGCTTGGGTCCTCCCTGTGGAGTAGACTTAGGTCTATTCCACAAATACTTCTGGGGCCCAACGTGAAGGGGCAGCAAACCAAGGGAAGCGTTTCTGATGGCGACAGCAGAGATACAAGAGGGCTAGCCCAGCGGTGCTTGTGTCACATCTGGATTTGATTCCATTGGTCAAAGTAAAGTCAGTTACTGAGCTTAACATCAGTGGATCAGGGAAAGAATACCCCTTTCATGAAGGTGGAGAGGGAAAAACTTTGCCAATCAGTAATCTAATTTATCATAATAACCAGGGTCGTTGGTACGATCACCTAACATGGTTTGATGTTATATATAGTTATTACCTTTTACCTTTGAAAACTCTGCCATAAATCCTACCTTTCAACCTGTTTCTTCTGTACACAGATAACCAAGTTTTTTAAGAATCATATTTATGTAAGGAGAAATAAACTTTGCATGAGGATTTGAGGCCTTCTTTTGGGAATTGAAACATTTTCCTGGATGTTTGGATACTTGGTAACCTTTTTCTTTACTTTTCTCTGTACAGTTAGTCTCAAAAAGGATCCCTACTGTCCCCAGGAATTTGACTTCTGTGAGTAAGGGGTTAACTTAGCATCTAAATGTAAACCTCTAGGAAATAGAAGTTAATTCCATTTGTCATAGTAACTAGGTCATGTAGTACACTAGTAAGTCTAGAATTGTCAGATTCTAATCTTTTATCTTCAACCAGCTCACAGAACTTCCAGGGTCCAATGACTTAATCTCTGGGTGCTTGTAAATGAAACCAGGGGAGATGATAGATATGAAAGCCAGAGACAGTTGTGGGGGTATTCACATATCAAATACAGTTATTTTCAAATACTTTACAGTTTTGTTAATATAAAGTTCTAATTCCTAATCATTCTGCCTAAGCTACTTTGAAATCTACCTTAGTGCAGTGGATGGAGAAAGGGTTTATTAAAAAGATTAGTGTTATGAACCTATAAAAAAAGTGCATCATAAGAATTAGAACATTTATTTTGGTATATAATCAGTGCTAATTATAATTGGTACTAATTTGAAGTGTGCTTAATCTGTTCACAAAGCAGACCCAGTGGACTTCAAATTGACAATTTCCATAATGAATTGAAAGTAACAAAGTGGTTTTTATTTAAATAAATTTCACAATAAGTGTTATTTCCTTAATTCAAATTTATTTCTAACTAAATCACCTGAGCAGGATTTTTACCGTGTTTACAAAATTATTTATTTTTCAGATGCATGAAAAACACTGCTAATGTCAGATAGTTGCTTTTAATTTGAAATGTCTCAGGAAGTGATATGGTGGTTAGTATTTTTCTCTCCCTTCTCTCTCTCTCTCTCCTTTTTATTATTTATTTATTTTTTTATTCAGAGCCTTAAACGTGCTAAATGTATCTAATCTACGAGTAGGAGAGAGAGGTGGAGTTGCTACTGTCCTTAAGTGCCTTCCCATCTCCATTAGTTAAATGTTTAATTTAACAATACATTCTTGGCAGGATTTTCCAGTCTCTTACAAGGAAGGAAACCCAATTTTGTAATAAACTACAGTTATGATGTTTGATTCAATGGGAGATGCCAGCCTGCTGAGGGATTTCCAGTTCTGTCATCTCCCAGTAGGGGGAGGAAAAAGTAGCTTTTGTACCACAGAGCTCACCACCCATATTTCTACACATTCTTCCTTTCCCCTTGACTTTCCTGATGAATTATCAGCTTCCTTACCTGGCATGTTCTTGATCTTCTGGACCACAGATGAAGGTGTAGTGGTGACTGTTATTCCCGCTACTGATACTAGTATAATTGATGAGAATTTCAGGGTCAGACATGATGTATTTCCCATTTCACAAAGCATGGTTCCGTTAGCCTAGATTTCCTCTCACTTCAGTCATGAAGTAGGTTTTTAAAAGAAGTTTTTCATGTTTCTGTATTTCATTCCTAGTGCTATTATTGCTCCTTCCTGCTACTATTTATTGAGTGTTTATTTCATGCCAGAGACATGCCATAAAGTCTCCATGTATAATTTCATTTAATTCCCACGTCCCTCTGCAATAGGTGTTGTTAGGATACCCATTTGACACATGAGGATTCTGAAACCCAGGGAGGATCACCAATTTGCCCTATTTGTTACATGGCTGGTAAGAGAGGCAGCAAGGGCTCCAAGCCAAGTCCATCTTCCTGTGGAGCCTGTACTTGTGAGCACTATGCTGAGTGCCCCATTGCTCTGTAATCTGCCTCCTTTCGTCTTGGCATTTGGAACTAGGGTACCTTAGATAGTTTTTCCTCCTTTCCTTCTCAAGGCCCAAGTTCAATTAGCATCTTTCTTTTGACCCCTTAAAGAAAACAGCCATTAGTTATGTATTTAATACACATGTACTAAACATCAGCTGTGTGAAGAGTGCTTACGGCGTTAGGAAATGGAGCTCTGAAGATTTGTTTGTTTCTGTTAGGGTCTACAAAACATTTGAGGTAGCTGATAAAATATATATACAATAAGAAAAGGATAAAAATAAGTCTCGGAGATCAGCCAGATAAAATGACTTCCCTCAAGCGGGCTGTCTGGAAGAGCCCCATGTTAGGGTCAAGCTTTGATGTCCTTTATTTGTCTACCTGGTCTGTTGTGCAGGGCGTAATGAATACTCCTGGGGGCACTTTGCATCTCAGACTTCCCTGGAGGACTCTGCCCTCACGCTGAGCCCTGGATCCAGGCCATCTTGATTCATGACCACAATGACCAGCATCTCCTAAAGATTTCACAGTGTGCAGAATATTTTCACAGGGGTTGTCTTGTTTGTTCCCTACATTCCTGAGAAGTAGTGGTCATGTGGAAATTGAGTCATGTAGTACAGCCTGCCCACATTCGGTGAAGCTCTTCAAACCTCACTGCTTCCTTGAACTGTCCGCCGGACTTCATTCCTCCCTGACGCAGGGTTCTTCCTGTTTCAGTTCTTCTTGCAAAGGCTGTTGATGACACCACCATTCCCCTTCATGTCTCGGCATTTCTGTTAGTGGCAGACCCTCCAGAAACCTACCACAGTGGTCATTTGTGTCCTGTTACAGTTTCTTCAATATTGTTGAACAGCAGCTAGAACAGTGACTTAAATCTGCCTTGTCGTTTCTCACACTCTATCAACCATACAGTGTAAGTTTTTAATGACGTAAATATAAACGTTGAAACCTCAAAATCCCTCACTATCTGCACCAGTTCCTAGTTTATAGTTTTCAGGTGATCGTGGACTTTGTGGAGCCTGAGGAAAATGACAGAAGGTGTGTTCTGGGACACTGGTCATCTCAAATAGTTGGATACGTTCATTGTGTAAATATTCCTGGAACAGAGGAACTGTGTTATCTGTTTCAAACAGAGGTGAAAACAAAAGTCTACCCTAAGGTCTGTCTTCATTTCAGCCGAATGGGACGTGGTGGTCCTTCAAGTTGTCACAAGTCTGTGGCTGATTGTAATTTCTTCTTGAGCAATCTAAGCTGGCACAGGAAATCTGAGAGATGACTGAAGGGTGCGTCAGGGAGCAAAATTTTCTGAAACGTCTTTTAAACACGGAAGTGGCAGATATGCAACATTTCCTTATGGATCTTAGAAAACATCCTAAGTGGAAAAGGAACCTCAAAAAATTTATTTAAAAAAAAAAAGCATTTTCGGTTCCTTTGAGTTTTGTTAACATTTACCCTTTGAAGTAGAGTTGCCAGATTTAGCAAATAAAAAGTACAGGACACCCAGTTAAATTTTAATTTCAGATAAACAATGAAAAAGAATGTGTATAAGTCCGTTCCCTGCAATGTTTGAGGAGTACTTATACTAAAAACTTCTGTGTTACTTTTCTGAAATCTCTGTATAACTGGGCATTCTGTATTTTATCCAGAAATCCCATTTTCAAGAAAGTTTATTGATCCACAGTTAGGTCAGTTAAGAGTGTTATTTTTTAAATGTAAATGATGTGTATGAAAATCAATTGGTCTAACTTTAGCTCTTCTGATAGAAACTTAATATTAGGGGCGCCTGGGTGGCTTAGTTGGTTAAGCGTCAGATTCTTGGTTTTGTCTCAGGTCATGATCTCATGGTTCATGGGTTCAAGCCCTGCATTGGGCTCTGTGTTGACAGTGTGGAGCTTGCTTGGGATTCTCTCTCTCCCCCTCTCCCCCTCTCCCCCTCTCTCCCTCTCTCCCTCTCCCCTGCTTATTCATTCTCTCTCTCTCAAAATAACTTAAAAAAGTATTTTTTTTTTAAAAGGAGAAACTTAATTTTAATTAGCTAAGGAAGCCCAGGAGTTTAAAAACTGACCTATCTGAAGTCAGTGCAACTAAATTAGACTTAAAAAAGAGGTAAGGAATCCTAGAAATAGGAAAGTAGGATTTATTGTTTAATATTCAGTCATCTGTTTTCCTTCACCTCCATTTCCCCACTGCTCCTAATTCTGCCCCCTGGAGGCTATAGAAAATAATAAGGATGGTATTACTAATGATCTCCAGCCCCTGTTGAGATCACTTATGTGCCAGACACTCTTACAGTGTTTGTTTTAGTTTATTTAATCTTCATGACAGACTTTTGAGATAGGTACTTTCATGATTTCTGTTTGTTATAAGTTAGGAAACTAAAGCACAGGGAAGCTAATTAGCTTAACCAAGGACACATCTCTTTGTCAACCCTTGAAGTGTTTTCTCTTTTGTAGTCTTAAAGTTTCTACTGAACTTTTTTTCTTTCTTGTAGGACAAAGTGTCTGGACTCCTTTCTACCCTCGTTCAGCTCTGGGCCAGCTGTGGTTTGTCAGTGCCCTTGAATGTATTATGGCTCAAATTTAAAAGTACATTTTATGTGTAATATAATTTATAAGTAGGGTACGTTGGGATTTTTAATGGCCTTTTTACTGGATGCTGTGCCCCAGGATTATATGAATTTTTATTTTATTGTATTATTTGGTGGTAAATGTACTTTTTGGGCGATGGTAAATGTACTTTTAACAGATTGAGCTTTTCTTCAGGTAAAACTTCTAGGTTCCTGATCTAAACAAAATGCAAGCAAGTCAAGTCTTCTTCAGTTTCTGTGCAGTTTGTTTTTTAAACAAATGCATAGGAATTCACTTGGATTTGTTTAATTTTTAGAAATTATTTCATTTTACCTCATTCTTCCCACCTGCTATCTTGTCATAGAATAAAACATAATGATGGTAATGGTATGTGCTTAGAACAGAGATCCAAGCTCTGCAGGAAAGTGCATGTATGACTAAGTATTTCCTGTGTGTGTCCTTACTTGGACATTTCTAGTCTCTGCGTGTCTTTTCAGTTGGCTTAAGTGGACAGGCAATAGGGTCATATCAGTGTGTTAGGTACTATTTGTCCATCTTGTCTCAGGGAAGAAGGTTGGAGCCACGTTATAGCATTTTTCTTCGTTATAACCTGACGGACTCTTAAATCACCTTCCTTTGATAATCCACAATGATCCTGCCTAGTTAGGTATATTATTCCTAAATCACCACGTCGTTCTGTGCCCTGCTTGTGCTTGTTAAGTTTCTCCCAAAGTAGTAAGACCGTTATTCCTAATAGTTTGATTTTTTTTTTTTTAATTTTTTTTTTCAACGTTTATTTATTTTTGGGACAGAGAGAGACAGAGCATGAACGGGGGAGGGGCAGAGAGAGAGGGAGACACAGAATCGGAAACAGGCTCCAGGCTCTGGGCCATCAGCCCAGAGCCCGACGCGGGGCTCGAACTCACAGACCGTGAGATCGTGACCTGGCTGAAGTCGGACGCTTAACTGACTGCGCCACCCAGGCGCCCCCCTAATAGTTTGATCTTAATAATAAAAGTAGCCATGAGTTAATAAGAGGAAGAAGTATTTACCTGGAGAATTGTAAACCATTACTATTTCATGTAAGAAAATATGCAGCTCTTGTGTTCAAGCCCCGAGTCGAGCTCTCTGCTATCAGGGCAGAGCCCACTTCCTCTATCCCCCTCTCTCTGCACCTCCCCTGCTCACGCTCTCTCTCTCACAAATAAATAAACATTAAAAAAAAAATAGAAAATATGCAGCTCTAATGGTATTAGATAAGCTGGGGACAGAATGTGAGAAAAAAGGCACTCTTTTTTTTTTTTTTTTTTTTTAAGGAAAGCTCAGATTTAGATCAACTGAGAAAGAATCTTCTACCATCTCTTAAAACTGGAAGAGAGATAAAATTATGTTCATATACCCGAAAGCCCTAAAATTTCAAGAAGGATCAAATACACTTCTATGTCATGAGTTGATCGTCTTTCAATATACCATTAGTAGAGAACAGCTTTCTGTATTTGTCAACATTATCAATAATTAGTGTAATGTCTGTGTAGATGTGCTCAATAAATATAATAGTCATAATTTCACTCACTTTGGCTTATGCTTTTAATGAATAACTACCACAAAGTGATTAACGTTTATTCTGTCTGACAGTTTTTAAGTATCTTTCATCATTAAGTTTATTGATTACAGTTATTTCCCAAAGGTATTAAAAAGAATACTACTTGATAAAAATTTGAGAGCGTTATGGAGAAAATTATAAGTATTAGTCATTGATTTCCAGTACCAACATCCAGCCTAAAATGTTGCATTGATACTACAGACAAATAGCTGGAAGGATAAAAAATACACATATACACACATATATAAATAAATTACAGGTGCTCTTTGAAGGCAGTCTCTTACACACCATGATTTAAAACATGTTACTATGATACATGGTACCACAATTCATTATGGAACACTTATAAGTGATTTATTAATGAAAGATTTTTTTCTAAATACTCATTCCATCATTCTTTAGCGCAGAGTATAAACGATTCATAATTCTGTTTTATAAACAACATATTTTCAAAGGACATGTTAGTTTGTGTAAATATTTAAAATATGTGTATAGTATCAGAAGTATAAAAGGAAAACAGTTCTAATTTGGTTTCCTTTTATATGATTTGTTTTTCCCATTGTGTAGGTGTGAATACTATTCCATTTTTGTTCTTAATGTTCTGAATGATCTCAAATATGTTGGTTTTTTTTGCTGGTAAGATATTTAGCAACCTCTGTACCATTTGCACTTTTTGCATGACTTACTTGACTGTTTAATTGGCCATGTTGGGGATGGAGGAAAGATTTATCCCCAAAGTTACTTTAATCAGAAAAGCGTATTGCTTTTGGGTTTTGAACTTCTGACTACTGAGCGACCTTAATCTTATTTGTTGGATATTGGTTGGCATTTACTGGCTCTTTGCCCGTCCCATTGACTTGTCTCTCCCTTTTTTTCATCTTGGCTTCACAGTGAATAAAATCAAACATGTCAGGGTGCCTGGGTGGCTCAGTCAGTTGAGGGTCTGCCTCACGATTTTGGCTCACGTCATGATCTCACCATCGTGAGACTGAGTCCTCATTGGGCTCTGTGTGGAGTGTGGAACCTGCTTGGGATTCTCTCCTTTTCCCTCTGTCTCAGCCCCTCCCCTGCTTGTTCTGTCTGTCTCTCTCTCTCTCTCTCTCTCTTTCTCTCCTTCTCTGTCTCTTTCTCCTCTTCTCTCTCTCTTTCAAAATTAAAAAAATAAACTAAAAAAATTTTTTTCTATAGGCACCATGCCCAACTACTTCACATACACATCTTGACACTTCTGTTTAATAGATCCCTTGGGGAAAAGAATCTCCAAATGAGACTCTCTTTGTTTTATGGTATGGAAATAATACTTGTGCTTGTCAACCTTTAAGAAATACTATATTTAGTTATCTCATAATTAAATGTAGTATTGTTTCCTAAAAAACAAAACGTGTATATAATGTTTAGCTTTTACCTATATTTTTCGACAGAGAAATGAGACTTATGACCGAATGAGCAGTTAGTTCTAAACTTCAATTTTAAATGGAAAATGAATTAAAAATAATCACATTTTGTTTTATAAAACCGAACATACTTTACCTAGAATTTAAGGCTCATTTGTAATCATACAGGAATAATAATCAAACTCTCCAATAAGATGAGTGTTTGGGAAATGTGAATTAAACCAGCCACCTGGAGAATGGCCAAATATTGCAAAACATATTTTGAAAATATCAAGTGGGCCTTAGGGTGGAATTTTCTGTAAATAATCAAAAAAGCCAGATGTCTCTGATCATCAAATAATCTGTGGAAGGGTGCCAAGGTGTCCTAAGCTTTCCTCATCTGTCTTTTTTTTTTTAATAACCTATTTAATATAAAAATGAGTTCCAAAAACGTAAACTATTTTTGCCAAGTCTAGTTTGTCTTTATGAACTCTGATTTTCCAGATCCTAAATTAATGAAGAATCTGATTTCAAAACATTTTAAAGACCCTCCATTCTTTTCCCTAGTTAGCTCAAATCAGCAAGTGTATGGTATGTACATAATGTGAACGAGATGCTATGTTTGTTTCCAAGGGATATAAAAGTACATAAATCACACTGTTCACCTCAAGTTACTGCGAACTGTTCTAACAAAATAGTTTCATGTAGTATGTGTTCTAGAGTTCTTTAAATGAATATCTAAGAATACTGTATTTTTGGCATATAATTCAAGAAATGCCTTAGGAATTTTTACTCACTGTGACAGATTGTAGAAGAATATAGGAAAAGTGTCACATGTGACACTTCCCTTTGACAAAGTAATTTTATGATCTAGCTTCAGAAAGAAGATAAAATAACCAATAATGTAAGGATATGAGTAAGTAAAAATTGTATTATCCAGGAGTTCAAAGAAAATCAACTTAAGAAATCAGTCATTGCATTTATTTGGGTACTTCATTTGAACTGGAAGAGTTTATTCCTGGTATACTATTCATTTCTCTAGGGATCTTTCTTTCTTTCTTTTTGTTTTTAATAAAGGCAAAGATTTGACCCACTAACATTTACGTACTCAAAAGTTTCATTGTGGTGATGGGTGTGTATGCAGGAGGGTGGTTGAATCTATGTAGAAGTACTTTGTAATGAACATCTTTAGTTCCGAAATTAAAGTTGTCATACCACTTTTTGGAGTGTGCTGAAATTCCATTGTTTGCTGCCAAATTTGGGAACCAGTTATATTTAGTGATACAGTATTTGGTGAGCTGTGTCTGCATTTCCTGTTAAATTATATAAATCTTTAGGGGACAGACTTTGTCTTAGTATTAACCTTTCTTACTGATCTCCAAGTTCTCCTCTATTCTGTACTTCCCCTGTAAGCTGTCCACTACACCACCGTCAGCGCTGTTCCATCCCAAATAGGGAACTGCATGTGAGTCTTCAGTAACTCTGTACTGTCTACAGAAAACATTTCTTAGTAACAGCAAAAGCCTGTATTCCAGGTTGGCCTCCTTTTCCGCCCCTACAAAAATTCTTTTCATGAGAAGGCTCTGCATTTTCTGTGTGGTTGTCTGCTGTATTTTCTACCAGAATGTTCCTTTCCCCCTTTTTTCTAGTGGGTGAATTCTTTCTTGTCATGTGGGGTCCTGATTCAACTATTAGCTCTTTAGTATCTTTCCTTGGCCCCACTGTTAGAATTTTATTCCATGGTCTGTGTTCTCATATTTATTATAGCATGTTGTAGATAGTTTATCAGCCAGAGTGTAATCAGGGACAGTCACCACACTAGTTATTTGAACAGTGATACTTTCATGTAAAGAATTGTTAACTAGGTATAAAGGTGTTACCAAGGAAACTGACAAGGTGAGAGGAGAACGCTGAAGTACCAGGAAGGTTGCAGCTGTAGGGGAGAGGCTAGGTTATTAAAATTTAGCTGGGGCGCCTGGGTGGCGCAGTCGGTTAAGCGTCCGACCTCAGCCAGGTCACGATCTCGCGGTCCGGGAGTTCGAGCCCCGCGTCAGGCTCTGGGCTGATGGCTCAGAGCCTGGAGCCTGTTTCCGATTCTGTGTCTCCCTCTCTCTCTGCCCCTCCCCCGTTCATGCTCTGTCTCTCTCTGTCCCAAAAATAAATAAACGTTGAAAAAAAAATAAAAAAAAAATAAAAATAAAAATAAATAAAATTTAGCAACTACAGAATTGAAACAGACTGAGGAGAGGGTGGTGCTCTTGCCGAGTTCAGAACAGGGTCCCTGTGTGCCTGGGATCCAGCAGCCAGCCAGCTGGTGCTGAGATGATAATGACTTTTTAACTGAGCGTAAGAGATAATTAAATATCTTCCCTGTGTTTGACTATGAGCTTTTTGATATTGGAATTGTATCTAATGTATCTATTATCCCCAAATCCCCCAATGTCTAAAATCTAAATCTTTTCGTAACTCATTTTAGAGTAAAAGCTAATCTATCCTGCTGATAATAATATTCATACACGTTGCTGCAGAAATATTGATCTTGAATGGACATCTGTCTGGGAAGGTTAGTAAAACATGATGATTAACCCAGCTTACTTTTTGAAACCTGGAAAATACTGAATTACACAATGCATCTGGCCCCATGGTTTCAGATAAGGGATCTGGATCGCAAGGGCATATATAATGGCCTATATATTATATGTAATGTCTTTTGGAGGTGTTAGCAAAGATTCAATGAAAAAGAAATAGCCTGTTGACTGACTTACTACTGTTATATTATTTTTCAAGCTGGTAATTTGGTCACAGATAGTTTGTTTCACACACGAGAATTTCTAAAGAGGTAATAAATTTATGAGCTCCTTGTAGTTCCAGAGTGTATAGAATTATTATGGTTTATTAGAGCTTTGCAAATGAAGATGGTAGCCCTTTTGTTAGAGCCTTTGAGAAAGAAAACGGAAGATATTTCAAATTCCAAATAACTAAATGGTGTTGTAGCAGGTTATGAGTCAGGAATTAATTTTCATATTGGTTTATAATCAAGGAAGTTGAGCAGGATGAAGAAGTATGCATTTGCTTCAGATTCTGAGAGTCGAATTCCACTAAAACGGTAAACATGTAGAAAGAGGAGTCATTTGGGTTTTCATCAATCTAATCTTTTTAACTAGTACTTCGGAGGTGAGTCTCGACCCTTCCTTTGACAGGATTCAGATGGGAACTCCGCGCTAGGTTTATTTCTGTCTGTATTACATACTGCTTCTAGTGCATTTTCCTCAAGTTAGCATACTTGTAGTTTTTTCTGCTATGGGCAGGGACATGCCAGTATGAAGATAAGAATTTGGTAGGTAATTGTGAATAAAAATACATTCTATGTGTAGAAAGTATTTAAGAGAATTTGAACTACTTGATTTCCTTTGAGAAGACTGAAGACTACTCTGTGAATGTAATGCTCTTACAATTTGTATTAACATTCCTGGTGAATTAGAATCCTTCTGGAGTTGATTCCAGTTAAAGAAATAATAGAAGTATGACCATTTTTTAAATTGTTTTTGCTTTTGGGTGCGAGAATAATAAAGATTCACAATTTAGATCTTGGAGGGTCATGCAAATTTCAAACTATCCTTAATGATGCTAAGGAATTCTTATATTTCCCCTGCAGTCAACATTTATTGATTTTTCTGACATATGTAAGTACGTTCTGTGAGGCAGGGGCCGCGGAAGATATAATAGGTAGAAATTCTTGACCTGAAGGTACTTCAAACTACTTTTGGGGAAGAAAATAAAAATGAACGAGAACAAAATAGTACTGATGAAGTAAATAATACTGGTTGAGGACAATAGAAAAAAATTGTGTAAGAGCAATCACGTTCATTGCCAGTGTCAGATACCAGCAAAATTGCCAGATATTTTAGGAGGAGGGTACCGTTGTGGGCTGTGGTAAAGTCACATCATGACCAATGTTACCATTTCAAAAACAAAATGACTTTGTAGAACAAATAGTTTTTTCCTTTGTCATATAACCCAAAGCCCTGTTGGTTTGGTTGAAAGAAATTCAGTGCAGTGAACCGTCTTCTACCCCGTGCTTTAAGTATTTGTCTGCATGAGGTAAGCATTAATAGTTACTCAAAAGAAAATTCAAAGAAATGTGGACCATCCAGCTAAATCCTCTTCCTCCCTTCCTAGTTAAAAAAAAAAAAAAAAAAAAAAAAAAAAAAAAAAGCCTTCAGGCAATTGCCATTTTTGCTTTGCTATTTACCCTGTTCCCTCTTCTTTGCCTGTTTGACTGTTTCCAGTAAGTATTTCTTTCCCCGTGGAGTTTTCTGCTTCCTCCCACTAATGTGGCTACTCTTAACCTGTGCTCTGACACTAGCCCACACGTGATTCTGTCATCACACATCTCCCACCACTAATGATGATGATGGATGATGATGATGGTGATGATGATGACAGTGGTGGTGGTGGTGATGATGATGTCCTCGTCTTAGTTCACGCTGCTATAACCACTTACCATAGACTGGGTGGCTCAAACGACAAGTATTTATTTCTCACAGTTCTGGGAGCTGGAGGACTGAGACCAGCTTGCCAGCATGGTTAGGTTCCTGGTGAGAGCCCTCTTCCTGGTTTACAGAGGCTGTCTCTTGCCATGTCTTCACACGGTGGAAAGAGCTCATTAGCTCTCTGGCTTCTGCTTACAAGGGCACTAATCCTAGTCAAAAGACTGGCAGATACTATTTTCCCCATTTTACAGATAAGAGAATTATAGAAGTTTAGCTGTTTTGCTTAGTCTTCCAACAAGAGGTGAACTGATATTGAAATGCTGGTTTTACTGTAGAGCCATACCTTTTAACAACCACACTGTGCTGCTTTTCTCATTAGACTGAGAGCCCCTTGGAACCAAGAATTGTGTCTTTCGTTAATAATTGGCCAAGTGGCTGCCTGAACGGGAAGATGAGCAAAGTGTGAATTATAAAAGTATTTAGCCTACATAACCAAACATAACACATTCTTCTCAGGAGAAGAGCATCGAGCCATTGTCCAGCACATGACAAAAGTTCATTGTTTTATTCATTGCCTGTCAGTATTCATGTCAGGCAGCAGATAATCATTAGGTGTTCAGAATAGCTGGTCGTTGTTATTGAAAGTACTCAAGAGTGCATTTTATTTTATTTTATTTTGTTATTTTATTCTTTCAAGAATGCATTTTAAATGTCAGGCACATTCACTGCTCTGAAGGAGACACATTTTGTGTAAGTGTGGAATTAGAGATAGAAGTTGGGAATCATCCTGATGATATGATATGACATGACATGACATGACATGACATGATATATTATTCCTCTTTTTTGTTTTTAACTGTTTCATTGGGGTACTTTCACATTAGGTCATCAGAGAAGTGACCCTCTCGTGTAACACTGGGAGAGTAATGCAGATATAGAGATCCTGCATCTATCAGAGGGCAAGAAGGATCTTGGGACCATTAACTCAACCAGAGTGTAATTGCCCACAACGTTCAGGGCACGGTGGGAGGTACTTGGGGATGTATGGATGAGTAGGACTCTCTAGAAAGGTGAGTCTCCTTCAGGCCATTGTGGGGATTCCTTTCAGGGAAAGTTTCTTTCCTGGGAGGCATGTTTTTCTTTAGGTTGCCTTATGGGCTTCCCCTTGCTTAAGATGAAGGTAATAATTATAATAATAATTTGTATGTATTTGTAACATGTCTGGAACGGTTCCAGGCACTTTATGTGAATTATTTTAAAAACATTTCACAATAAACTTATGGGATAGATAGTATTACCTTATTCTATAGGTGAGGAAACTGAGGCTTAGCGAGGTTAAAAACTTGCCCATGTTCACATACCTAAGGGGATGGACCTGAAATTCCTACTCACAGCCAGTGCTCTTAAGCACTCTGTTACCCTGCCTTGCTATGTAACCCAAGCAACCTGGGGAAAAAAAGAACTGTCAGGGTCATGGCATGGTCATCTAACATCATTTGATCTTTTCAAGGACTCATTGAAGGACATAGACACCCGTCCCATTTTACAGTTAAGAACTGACCCAGAGGGGTTGTAAGACTGAAGTCACACTCTTCTTACGAATCAGCAGTACTGTGTTTGAATAATAAAAGTCTAGTTCTCCTTGTCTGACTCCTCAATAGCAATTAAACAAACAGGAATAGCGTATCATGCAGGAACAGAGATCTAGAGTTTATTGTATTTTCCTTCAGTTCATTTTTCCTTTCCCTCATGGTGTGGGACATGGATGGTTTTCTTGGCTCTCTATGTACATAATTATGTATCTGCTTAGAGATGACATCTAAGTGCATTGATTCATGAGCTGAGACTAGATGTAGTTGCACTGTCGCCTGAGTCCTCCATATCTTTCACCAAAAATGCTGATAATTAAGCTGCTGGTGGTAGCGGACAGCCGGAGTTGTGATAGGTGTCTGCTGTAGTTTTCCACAGCAGTGATGTGGCAGGGCTTTAAGACTTTCCAAAGATTTCAAGTGGTGGCCTTTGAAGGCATGTTTTGTACTTCTATCCTTCTCTGGGGAGTTTTCTACTTTCCCTTAGGTACTGGAGGCGAGTCAAACCTATCAGTTCTACAGGAGTTGTCAGGAAACCTGTCCCTGCCTGTTTCCTGCAAGTAATGTGAGTAATGCTGCTTTGCAGCGGGCCCCAGGACATTACCATGTCATTTACACTTTTTCCCCTTTGTAGCCCTCTGGTTATCGCCCAGTGAGAATGCAAAAGACTTTATTTTCTCTCTCAGTATATTTTCCATTCCTTTATGACTTAGCTGAAGTACCTCCTCTGGGAATACCTCCCGGGTTGACTCATTCCCATACCCTCTCTCCTGCCTATTCAGAATGCCTCTGTTGCTCTGGCCAACCCTTCAGGAAGGTGCACTCCCTCCATGGCCTTTCTGGCCAGGTTCTCCACATTAGGATTTTGGAATGTTTTGTTTGGTATCGTGGCAGTATCCGGTTTGATTCCAGGAATAGGAGTCTTTTTTTTTTTTTTTTTCTTTTAAAGTTGCATATCTATTTTTTCCTGGTCATAAATTTAATAGTGTTCATTGTGTAAGATTTGTAAAAGAGATAAAAAGAAAGTATGTGAAATCACCCATGAATTCACTACCTGTAGATAACCAGAGTTAAGTATTTTGGGCCATTTGCTTTTACTCTCAGGTGTGAGAGGCAGTGTGTGCTTATTCTGGGCATCTGATGTTTATCATTTTGGACATCTGGGTAGTGCCATGACACTCCCTTAAGTCTTTTTATTTATGTTTTTAATCCTTTGTCAGAAGCCCCATTTTGGATGCCTGGTATCCTATCACCTGGTGATGGCAGTGACTGTTCCTTAGTGATTCCATGGCCAGTGTTTGTTTGATCTCAGAACAGTTTATGTGATAAGTTGGAGGGAAAATAGTATCATGACACAAAAGTATGGAGACACTTTAGTTTTGGAGTGTACCCGGGAGATGATCTAGTCCAGTGGCTCCAGATCCAGCTGTGCATGAGAATATCTGGGGAACTTGTTAAACTGTTACCATCCTGGGCCAATTGAAACAGTCTCAGGGCTAGAGCCTGGGAATAATAAGCCCCCTAGGAGGTTTCTCCAGGCAGCCCAGCACCATTTAGCGGACTAGAATTTGAGAGCCAGTTCACTGAGTTTATTCATCAAATATCTGTTGAGAGATCACTGGGAGCCCTGCACTTTGCTAGGCTTTGGGAATACAGTGACGTCCAGGGTAGACATGGTATTCTCCCTTGTAGTGTTCATGTTTTACTAGGGAAGACAGTGAAATACCAAGTAAGCAACAATAATCATTATATCATAGTAAGTAGTTTCAAAGTAAGGCACCAAGAGAGAATACTTTTAGATATGACGGTCAGGGGTATCCTCTCAGAGAAAGACACAAAGTCTAAGGAGTTGGAGGCTAAGAAAGAGCCATATGTACAGAGTGCGGGAAACATCCCTAGGCTGAGGCATGCCACACACGGACCCTGATGTGAGCAAAAGCTCGGCATGTTGTAGGAATGGGCCAGCGGTATATGTGCAATGTGGTGAGAGAAGAGAGAGTGCAGAGATGGGTTCCAGGCTGTTCTCACTAGGTACTCAAGTCCCCGTGCTGGTGACTGGTAGAATGAAGGCCAGAACCTACTATGCGGTTGCATGCCCAATCAATGCTTTCTCTGCTGCTGGATTAGTCAGCTTCGCCTGCTGTAGCACAGCATTATGGCCTGGCGCCGGGGCCCCCCCCCTGCGATAACAAGTTTATTGTTTCACATTTCTGAAGGCTGGGAATCCAAGGTCAAGGTTTTAGCAGTGTTGGTGTTTCCTGGGGCCTGAGGTTTCTTCTGGCAGATGGCCACCTTCTTGCTGCATCCTCACATGGCCTTACCTGTACTTGTGTGTCCCTGGTGTCCCTGTATGTCTCCTGGTTCCGTTTTCTTAGGATACCCTAATTACCTCACTTTAACTTAATTGCCTCTTTAAAAGCCCTGTCTTCAGGGGCGCCTGGGTGGCGCAGTCGGTTAAGCGTCCGACTTCAGCCAGGTCACGATCTCGCGGTCCGGGAGTTCGAGCCCCGCGTCAGGCTCTGGGCTGATGGCTCAGAGCCTGGAGCCTGTTTCCGATTCTGTGTCTCCCTCTCTCTCTGCCCCTCCCCCGTTCATGCTCTGTCTCTCTCTGTCCCAAAAATAAATAAACGTTGAAAAAAAAAAATTAAAAAAATAAATAAATAAAAGCCCTGTCTTCAAATACAGTCGCATTTTGAGATACGAGAGATTGGGCCTTCAGCATAGGAATTTGGGGCAGGGCACAGTTAACCCCTAAGAGCTGCCTTCCCGTAGTTGACAGAATGCCCCATTTGTCATAGGAGCCAGTCTAACAAAGCAAAGCACCTGTTTATCACCTGGTACTAGGGCCAAGAGGGAATTCTGTATTATCGCAGTAAATTAAATAATTAATTCAGGTTTTTATTTTTATTTATTTTTTTATTTTTTATTTTTTTTAAATTTTTTTAACGTTTATTTATTTTTGAGACAGAGAGAGACAGAGCATGAACAGGGGAGGGGCAGAGAGAGAGGGAAACACAGAATCTGAAACAGGCTCCAGGCTCTGAACTGTCCGCACAGAGCCCGACGCGGGGCTCGAACTCACGGACCGCGAGATCATGACCTGAGCCGAAGTCGGACGCTTAACCGACCAAGCCACCCAGGCGCCCCTTAATTCAGGTTTTTTTTTTTTTTTTTTTTTAAAGTTTATTTATTTTTGGGACAGAGAGAGACAGAGCATGAACGGGCGAGGGGCAGAGAGAGGGAGACACAGAATCGGAAACAGGCTCCAGGCTCCGAGCCATCAGCCCAGAGCCCGACGCGGGGCTCGAACTCCCGGACCGCGAGATCGTGACCTGGCTGAAGTCGGACGCGTAACCGACTGCGCCACCCAGGCGCCCCTTAATTCAGGTTTTTAAATTGAAACACATTAATACAGATGGAGGGGTGGGAACTGGTGTGGAACTGACTTTATGAGATTTTTGCTCCATTGGTTGGGACTCTTTCCAGTTTTAAAACCTTTCCTTTCCAGGGAATTCTGTATCTGCCAGGGTTTTCCCCCCCCCCCCCCCCCCAAGTTTTTTTATTTGGGGGGGGGGCAGGGAAAGAGAAGGAGGGAGAGGGAGAGAGAGAATCCCAAGCAGGCTCTGCGTCGTGAGCATGGAACTTGATGTGGGATTCAAACGTAAGAACTGTGAAATCGCGACCTGAGTTGAAGTCGGACACTTAACTGACTGAGCCACCCAGGTGCCCCAAGGTTTTTTTTTGATACAGATAATAGAAACCACCCTAGCTGGTTTAAGTGGGATTTTTTATGTGATATTAGCTGTTTTATAGACTATTTGAAAAGATGCAGAAACATGCTGTAGGCTAAATTTCCATGGACATTTTCTAGAACTACCCCACAGGACTAGGCTGACAAGAGAATGTCACCAACTCCAGAGCCACATTGCCTCTGCTGTGACCCACACAGCACCCACACCTCTATATCACCTGTGCCAGAAAAATGTGTGCCCCGGGCCTGTCTTTGTTTCTTCATATAGTTCACTTCTAAATCAAAGCTCACAGCTGAGTGCTGGAACCTGGTCTCATGGCTGCACTCAAGCTATGAGGGAGGATTCACAGTATGGGGAGGTGTCAAAGATGGCCCCCTCCTCTTAAAAAAGACGAGGAAGAACATTTTGGGTGCCCACAAATGAAAATATGACAGATACTCTCTAAATCCACTTTTTCCAAGATACACTGACATTTGACATCTCCTAGTCATACCACGGCAAAGTTGTACCACGTGAGCAGGGACTGTGTTCATTGTTACCTCTTTGAGAGGGTGCGTGCAAGTGAGATACAAAAAATAAAAAGTAGGGGATAAGGCAGGAATTCGTAAAGCGTCCCGTTAGTAAACGCCCTTCATTTTTGCAGTTGCGTTATGGGAGATAAAGGAAGGCCAGAAGCTTGTGAAAGAAAGGCTGGTGTGTGGCAAACACAGACCTGGCATTTGAGAGCCTTGGAGCTTCTGTCTTGAGGCTCCTCTTGAACTGGTTTGGTCACAGTGGAAGGTATTGTAGATGTGTCCACCTCTGGAATTTATTTTAAACTGGGGGATTCTCTTTGCTCTATATCTTTTAGGTGGATCCTACTCGTTTTCTGCATGTAACCTTTCTGTCTTTGGGTGGGGGTGGGAGGTCTAGTGTGTGCAGATGGCACATCCACCCCTGAACGTACCCATGATGTAAAGGCAGGGAGAGCTGTTGCACTATCAGGAAGGGCACAGCTAAAATCATACAATACGTATTTCTGTGTATGCATGCATTTGCAAATAGAACTGTTTAAAGTCAACCCTCACGCATCTCTCATGGTATCGCGGTTTTTGGTGCTGAAGATACAGCAGAGATGAGGATATATTAGCACTTCTTGGTGGTCATTACAATATATTCATTAAGAAGTGCTGTGTAAAGTGCTAACTAAATATACACACATTGACAATTGCCTTCGCTTTGGAATCAGATAGAAGATTTAAGAATTAGTTTTGTTTTTACTGGAGTCAGAAGAGCTCCTTCAGAATGTCTTGTGAATGTTTATGGTTCTTTTTCCCACTTTGATGACTTCCTTTGTGTGTTTCTTTTGTTTTGAAACTTATTTTGGTTTACACAAAGTGAATTTCAAGGGCAGGAGGAATGGATATTCATTGTGCTTTTCTTTCAACTTGTGTACGTTTAAAACTTTTAAAAATATGGTGGTCATAATGATCAATATTAGTAGGGCAGAATACATATTTGGAGCGTCTTATGATCAGTAAATATTTATTAGGTTGAGTGAGTAAATGAATGAATGATAAAAAAATACAAACCTATCTTGGAGCCAGATCTGGATTCAGGTGTCTGCTCTGCTACTTACTATTTGTATTATCATGATCTCTCTAATCCTCAACTTCCTCATCTTTACACTGTATAATTTTAGGTACTGCATATGCCTGTTTTAAGGATTAAGTAAGATAGTGTTTGTAAAAAATGTGAAATGATGCTGGTCTGGCCTCAGTCTGCGTTTCTATCATGACTTTATTCCCTTCTGGGAGAATCCCAGTGAATATTAACATAACAAAGACACTGGGAAGTTCTCCAAGAAAAGAACCTGTTGACATTTTGAAAATTATGTACCCCATTTTTCGTTTGAGTGGAACATTATTAACATGTTTCTAGAATATTTTCCACAAAATAAAATTTGGGAAAGGCTACTGTGAATCGAAGTCACATTCATAAATCCTTTTTTTTTTTTTTTTAAGGAAAACGTTGGTGTATTTCTTTTTAAGACTTTCAAAAATGGCCAAAGAGAGCTAATAAAGAATTTGCATTGGGGGGGCAGAGGGGTGGGGCGCACCTGGGTGTCTCAAGCATCTGACTTTTGATTTCAGCTCCGGTCGTGATCCCTCGTGGGTTCGAGGCCTGTATCCCTGTGTGCCTAAGATTCTCTCCCTCCCTCTGCCCCCACCCCCCATTCACATGATCTCCCTCTCCCTTGAAAATAAAATCAAGTAAAATAAGTTAAAAGAATTTTCTGGGTGCTGAACTGTCTTTGGTATCACATGGAAGGATGGGGGTGGTAGCAAGCAGGTGACATGAAGGCTAGTGTGTTGTAGGCCCAGAGCCCCCCCTCTCCTCCTGGGCATCTGTCTTGAGTTACCTCATGAACCAAAACCTGGCCCTCAGGGACAGTCTTTTCCAGTATGGCTGTTATTCTCTTCGTGACTGTGAAGGTCTGTGATTTAATTCTGCAACTGCCTGGTCTGGTCGTGTGAAGGAAACTTTGCAGTCCTCGAGGGCATTGAGCAAGCCAGGCAGGGCAGGATGCAGCTGTTTTCCAAAGGGTGGATGGCAGTCCTTTTTGTCCGGGAGGCTGTAGCCTTGAATCCATCCAAAGTGGTCATTATGGGAAAGGCTGATTTATACATGTGTGATCGTCATCACTTGGTGGGAAAGTCACCCGAAGATGATGGGGAGAGGTGTGGGGAGGGAAAAGTGAGTAGTTTTCAACTCCATCCTTTCTCTTTTATATTGGAAAGTTCGTTTGTGTGAAATAAAGGAACGCACAAAGGGAAAACATGGTGAAGTAGGACATGAGGGATTATTCGCAGTTATCTCAATACATTTTAAGCTGATGAACTCAAGCCATTCTTTTCCTGTTAGATTTTGCTTTTGGCCTTTAAATGGCTCAAAAATCAAGGATGAAAGCTCATCCATTCTTTTTCTTGGTAGTTCCTCCTTGAAGGAGTTGGAAATAAAATCGATTCTCCCTTGGAGCTGGCAGCCCTTTTAGCCACCAGTGACCTTGGATATGATATCAATTCTTTCCATTACACCAAAGGAATTTTCTAAGGTTTCTCTTAAGAATTTCTTTAATGTTTTCTGTTGGCTCTTAAATGTATTCTCTTCTTATTTGGAGTTGGTGTAGACTCTGACAGCAGTAGTAGTGAGTGGTTATATCTGTACAGTGTACTGTGAGGGAGGTGAGTAAATGCCAGTATCTGAAAAGGAAGATTTCTCAAAGTTTTAGACACAGCCATTGGAAAGTGTCCGCATTTCCACTTCTAGAGCTCGTTATCCCTGTCCCATGGCTTTCATTTTATTTTCTTTTGATGTGTCCATGTTTATGTTAATTTTTATATTAATCAAAAAAATTATTGCTTTAGTCAACCATCCCTATTAAATTTGGTGGAGAGACTTCTTTGAAGAGACAGGGTTGGTTCGTCAGGGATGTATATCTAAAATTCTCTTTGATTATGTTCTATCCAGAGTTGGTAAAATAATTGTAAGTCACTTTTGCCGTTAAATGAAAATGAAGGAAAATACAGAATGATGATGATCATCATACATTGGTTTGATAGGTGAAAGGGAGTAAGTTCCTAAATTCTGCCATGATGATTTTATATTCATTGAATTGAAGAAATTCTGAAATGCTGCAGCATAATTTTATAAATAGGAAATGATTACATGTGCTTAAGAACATTATTGTGATTTCTGCCTTTGAATGTCCTGAATGGTTGAAACAAGGTTACCCTCCTGAGTCTACTGAAACAGAGGCCAGATCAGAGGTAGAAAGCTCTGATCTCCTTACAGTGGAGCTTAACCTTTTGCCCAAGTCAGCTTTTCCCTCAGTTTTGATCTATGACTTGAGAGCTTTTCTTCTCTTCTGTGAATCGTAGCTCCCTGTCTTTACTTGTTAAAAGGACAATGGGATCCTTGCAAATGCGGGAAGAGGAAGCGGAAGTAGGCTTTGACCTCTGTCAGTGTACAGAGGCTTCTTTTTCTTTCCTCTCCTCTCCCTTTCTTCTGTCCAGCTTACTTCATTGTCTTCTTGCTCATTATCTCACCATGTCCTCTGTAAGACAGCAAACAAAATTGTAATCAAGGCTCTTGCCTGACTGAAGCTCTGAGAATCGGTTACATGAAGCCTTTACTCAGGGGACACAGTATTTAATGTGTTCATGATTGGGTTAATGAAACAGGGAGCAGGTGACAAATTTAGTTTATGGAAGCCCCATGCATGATAGTAGGTATTTGAAAGGGCGTAAAAGACATAGCAGAGATCCTAATCAAGTAGGGTGGCTTAGATGAAAGGTCACCGATGAGGTGTAATCTGAATTATGCTTGGGTAATTTATAGTATGAAAATAATTTAGGCATATTATATTATGTCATCACTTCTTATTGCTTTGGAGCCTTCATGAAAAAGAAAAGGCAGTATTTGCTATTCCTTATAATGGAGGTTTTGATGATTTATAAAAAAAAAAAAAAATTACCTGGACTGCATATTATAAAAATACATTTACCATGGTAGGAATGAAGTTAGAGGAACGTCAACAGCAGTGTGGGAGCAGAGATAAGATGCCATTACTGGTACTGGAATTCTTTCTCTTCAAGTACCTTTCCAAACATTTTCCAGGTATTTTTACTTTATATAGTTCATACAGTGGCTTATTTCTACTAGTAAAACTCCATTGATAGAAAGTGAGTCTGCAATCCCAAAGTAAGTGTTTTTATTCTTTTTAAGCATAATATAAAGCACTTATAAAAATGTTCATATAGGAAGAGGTAAAAGTAAAATAAACTTTATCATTTAATATTCATTAATACTGTATAACCCCTTTAGTCATATAATATAGTAATACCACTTTCTTGAGAGCAGTGTTTAAATACAGTTCATTGCTTTTAATCTTAGCTTATTTCATTGTGACATAGCTATTTGAGGATTGATTTCTAAGTATTTTATTATCCTTGGCCTTGTTGCTTTTTTTTTTAAATTTTAATTTACATACAGTATTGCACCCATTTTAAAGTATTCACTTAGATGCGTTTTGGACTAAGTTTTTTGTGATATTTGAGTTTAATAGCTGATCTCTAATACTACAAAATGTAGTTAGATCATAGTTCACTATTAAAAATAATGGGTATAAAATACATATTTCAAATAGTTTTCTCTTTTATTTCAGACTTGTGTTGCATGATTTGTTTAGCACTTTTATTTTTCAGATCGAGTTACATCTTTCATTTTTACCTGGGACATATGGTTGATTAAATCCACAAAAGTGTCACTTTTACCATTTTTTGTTTGTGTGCATGTGTTTGTTATTAGTGTTACCCTTAATCTCTGTTTTCATCTCAAGAATCTTTTTAAGCGTTTGCCCATTTGTAAATGAATTCATTTATGCTGGGATAATCTTGTTTGTAAATCCACTTAGCCAGGCCCAGGTGCTTTGCTGTCATTCACACCATGCTAAAAGTGAAGCACTTCATGGGCCCTTCCCCCTGGGGGGAGTCCCCCCTCTCCTCTCTGGATGCCTCACAGTTCCAGCACCATATGACTTACTGCACCTGGGACAGTTTGGACTACACGCATCAGGAGAACTTAAGTTTATTCTTAAGGTAGAAAAATTATATATACGTATTTTGTATACACACACACAGAAATTCTAACCTGTTCTTCTGTGCCTCAGTGGCTCATCTTGTAGACCTAACTCTGTCAGTGGTTGTCAGTTTGTTTACCATAAAGCCACGTAACCCTTTTTAAAAATAACTTATTACAGAGAGGCCAATTATGTAAAAATAAGTAGAGCTGCTGCTGTTGAAACAGTGTTGAAGAGCTGGAATCTCGTCTGCCTTATTCCTTTCCCACCTGCCGCCCGCCTGCCTCCCCAGCCAAGGCTAGCAGAACACACTTGGATTCAAGAGAGGAGGGAAAGCATTTTCTCAGATCTCACCATCACGTCTCATTGTGCTTCTCCTTCGCCGTCTCTTGCATTTTAGCTTATGGACACTGACGTTCTTGTCAACAACCATTTCCCTCTGCCTTTCTTTCAGAAGAGCTTGGAGCCAGTTCCATCTTTTGTACTAAACATACGGTGTGAAGTTCCATCTGTTCCTTCTTTTGCAATATGTGGAAATGCATAGAATACATTTGGGACCTCAGGCCCACTCCTGGCTTTCTCTTCCTTTCATCCTTATATATGCTTTTGCTTCATGTTTCTTTAGTTTATATTTTCTTTTTATATTAAACAAATGAAATTTATTTTAACTTCCCATAATATATATAGCTTAAATTATTTTAATCCTTTTTGGAATAAGTTCAAGGGTTTTGACAATATCGCCTATTTTGTTGTCCAAAAATTAGCTACAATGTTTTTGGGAGAGAAGTTCTGAATAAATTTTAAATGAGCCAATTCAAAATGTAGTGAATGACTTACATAAAAGATTTTGGGAGCAGAGGCAGGTAAATCCAATGATATATGAAAGTCTTTTTTCTACCCACAAGAACTGGAAAATATATAGTTGTATTTATTATTTTGTAGAATTTTTTGGCCAGTGATTGCTAGCTGAGAGGCTAGTTGACAAAAGAGGAACATCTGGGCTCTCTGGTTTTAACTTGGAAGTCAGTTTATAAATGTGTGACCTCTGTTGTTTTTGGCCACAAGGTCAGAATTTTATTTTATTTTATTTTTTTTAAATGTTTATTTATTTTTGAGACAGAGCGAGACAGAGCATGAATGGGGGAGGGGCAGAGAGAGAGGGAGACACAGAATCCGAAGCAGGCTCCAGGCTCTGAGCCCTCAGCACAGAGCCCGATGCGGGGCTCGAACTCACAGACCGTGAGATCATGACCTGAGCCGAAGTCGGACACCTAACCGACGGAGCCACCCAGGCGCCCCATCAAGGTCAGAATTTTAATGCTGGGATTACCGACTGGGGATTCTTTCCTCTGGAAATTGGGGTGAGTTGTTGTATGGACACATGGAGACTTATGAAGGTATACAGTGATAGATCTCATCATTTTTGAATTGGAAAGCAGTATTAAGTAAGTTCTATCCAGGGAATTTATGGTTTTGCAGTCCCAGACCTAAATGCTGGGGGAGTCATAATTTTGTGACCCCGTTCAGAAATTGGGGTATTCATTTTCTGAACCTCACTATTCTGAATATGTTAATTTGTTTCAGTCCCTGGGTCTTCAGAGGAGTGCTTCCTAAGAAGAGTTTTGAGACTTCACATTGAGGATGCTGGCAAAGCTCAGATGGTGACCCCCTGAACGTGTGTTGTTTGCCTCTCCAGCAACCAGGGCCAGTTCCCATTTTCATTTGCAATTTGCACTCCTCTACCCCTCCTCTAGGTGCTTGGGTCAGGTTCCGTCCCAAATGATTGACTCTTGGTGTGAGGATTACAATACGGCTGACAATGCCTTTACCTTGGACTTTCTTCCTACAGGTTCTGATAGACGTGATTGGGTAGATTTAGTAATTGCATGCATACCATTGAGTGGGAAAGCAAGGAAAATTCTAAACAAACTGTCAAAACAAATTTTCATACTGTGTAGCATAAATTGAGTATGGGTGAGTGTTTACAGAGAGTCCTTTATTATTATGATGTTGGTGACACTGTCATTGTTAACTATCATTAACAATCAGGGTGATGCCTTGGGTTGTACTAGCTAGTGGTACTGTCCTCCCTGAGAGGGGTCAGGATTACTTCTTGGACTTTTGAGTAATAGGGATTAGAATGGGGATGAAATGAGTGGAATGATTTCTTTTTTCTTGTAGAAAAATGTGTTTAAAGATATGCACATGGAGTAAGTCATAAAAATGAGACGAACAAAGGTGTTTTTACTTGCCTGTTTTTAGTCTTGTGGTACGGTCTGCAGCAGTGAGTTCTGACTGTCGCACCTTGCTTGTCCTTCCCTTGAACTTCAAACCCTTGAACTTGATCTGGGAAGTAGGATATAAATAGCACCCTGGGGTCTTGCATGTGGCCAAATATTGTACTATAATTAGTAAGGTTTATGGCCTGCCATTGCCTTTGCAGAATGATGGCTGGTCAGTAAGAATCGGTGCTTTTATTAGCTCTAGGCTTTGAATGAGTAAAAGAATTGAATCTCATTATATAGGAGTCCTTTGAAATAACAATAATTGAAATGAATAAACACCAGGTAGGGGGCTTTTTAACTCCTTTTTAACTCCTGTCTGTTTCGTGAGATAGAGAGCAGAACAAGGAATTGGAATCATATGGGTATGTTCTGTCAACTGATTCTAAAATGGACACACTGTATATGTTGTATAAATTATGCACGTTGCATTGGGCCTTAGTTTGTAAAACTATAAAATGAGATTGATGAAGGGAGGGATGAAGAGCTTCATAATATTGGAGGGGACTGTGAAATCACTGCAATGACATATCAAAGGAGAGTGGTGAAAGAGGGTGGGTATATAAGCCCAGCTGCTTCTATGAGGAAAGAACAACCATGATTGCTAGTGGGTGAGTGGGAAGCAGTGAAGCTTTTTGTAGAATAGTTTGGGGCTGAGACTAGGGCATTAATACCGAACGTAGAGATACAGATGGTAAATTGGTACGTTGGAAACAGGTCTGGTGATCTATCACTGGAAAAAGATAGCCTTATAATGGATTTCAAAGAAATCTAGCACGGGAATCTGTAATACATTATGTGCCCCAAAAGGGAGAAGAAATGGAAAATAAGAAAGAATGTTGAAAGTTCAAAATTCTTCTGAACACAACATGTATTTATAGAGCTGTCTTTAAGAGGAATATTAGGGTTTGGATATTAAAAGTGAGCTTAAGAATGTATATCTACATATATGTACTTCTATATAATTATGTCTCTATATATACATACTTATGAATATAGAGCCATAAATACATGTATAGATTTATAGGGATCTGCCTAGCTAGACCCTTTCTTAGGTTTTAACTAAAAGTAAGCCTTATGAGAAATAAATTATAATAGTCGTAGGATTATGTAAGAGTATTGTTTTTGGTCTTTTAAAAAATGCTTGAATATTTTTCGTAGCAATATCAAATCATCTCATGTAATAACCTATCCTTTGAACAGCCCCTGAGGTTCTCTCCTTCATGCTCTCAAGTTTTTATTGAAAAAACATTTGCAGCCAGGTGCAAATTAAATTTTTTTTACTATTAGAAAATGTCATGCTTTTGTCTGATCTTTTCCTGACCTATTAATGGCTTCTTTAAAAATGATTGCAATCATTTTTGGATATCTTATATCAGAAATTAACATCAAAAAGTATGGAGCCTGCGTAGTTTCCTAACTTCTTCTTCACTCTTCCTGGCTCCTCTTAATAAAAGAAGTCATTTAAAAAGAATCTCTAATTTAGTGTCATTGATATTTCCCTTCATGAAAGTATAATGTGCATGCAGAAACTTCAAGGCTTCTTTTAATCTGATGCCATTAAATTTACCTTCTATCGTATGAGTAAAGCCTGCTGCTGAAGTGTCCTACCTCACCTCTCTGAGAGTTTTTAACCTTCCATCCTGAAGGTGATGAGGAATTCCAGACTCATTCATGAAGACTTTCCTCAACTCCCACCCACTCTCCTTCTATTCCATTGCCCTACCTTCCTAAACCTTAAAAATGACACTTAGTTTTTTATTGTACACTAGTTGTTCTGTGGGTCAGCATAGTAATGTAATAGTACAGCAATATTATCCAGCACTTATATATACATATAATACTTATATATACTTATACTTATATATATATAATACTATTAAAATTAAAATTTAATTTTTTATTTATGTATGTATTTATATATTTGTTATTTTTTTAAAAAGTTTATATATTTCAAGAGAGAGAGAGGTCATGTGTGAGTGAGGGAGGACCAAAGAGAGAAGGAGAGAGAGAATCCCAAGCAGGCTCTGAACTTTTAGAATGGAACCTGACACAGGGTTTGAGCCCACAGACTGCGAGATCATGACCTGAATCGAAAGCAAGAGTTGGATGCTTAACTGACTGAGCCACCCAGGTACCCCCATGTAATACTATCTTTTTTAAAAACTGTGGTCAGTGGCCATATTTTACTCTTAGAATTTCCCCAATGGTCTGTCTTGGCACAGGATGGATTTTTACAATTCACTGATTCATCAGTATAATGCCATAATCGGAGATTACTAATTTTGAAATACTGAGGTAAAATCAACCCATAGATGTTCTAGCTTCAGAATTTGGATTTTAGTAATACTTGGCAATCTGAATTTGTCTTGACAACCTGAAATTTAACCTAGATTTTTAAATCCGTGAAACGATCTCGCGGTCCGTGGGTTCGAGCCCCGCGTCAGGCTCTGGGCTGATGGCTCAGAGCCTGGAGCCTGTTTCCGATTCTGTGTCTCCCTCTCTCTCTGCCCCTCCCCCGTTCATGCTCTGTCTCTCTCTGTCCCAAAAATAAAATAAAAACGTTGAAAAAAAAATGTTTAAATCCGTGAAAAATCAGAATTGAGATGAACAGTTTCTTATTGCGAAAAAAGTATGCACTTGAAACTGGAGCTCTCTTTTCTTTCTTTCTTTCTTTCTTTCTTTCTTTCTTTCTTTCTTTCTTTGTTTTAAACACTTGGCTTTTGTTTAAGAAGTATTGTCAGTACTACTTTTATAAGTCACTCATATCAATGACTATATTTAATTTTCTACATAAATAGTTGTTTTATAATATGGAAGGCCAGCTGGAGTCTAATACCCAAAAATATTTGTTTCTAGACCAGTGTAATGTTACACAGTTGACTGTTGGATAGTGCAGAGGTTAGGGGCACTGATTCTCTCATGCAACCCCAAATCCACATATAACTTTTCTGATTTCTTCAAAACTTAACTAATAGCCTATTTTTGGCCTTACAAATAACATTGTCAATAAACACATATTTTGTATGTTATATGTATTATATACTGTATTCTTACAATAAAGTAAGCTAGAGAAAAGAAGATGTTATTAAGAATATCATAAAGAAGAGAAAATACATTTAGAATGATGTACTGTATTTATGGGAAAAGTCTGTTTGTCAGTGGACCCACACAGTTCAAATTGTGTTATTAAAGGGTCAAGTATATGACATATGTGGATTAAACAGAATACTAAAAGGCTTTTGGGAAAGTAGACACCAAGTTTAGGAAGGTTCTGATTTATGTACACTTCATTTAAAGTCAGGGAATAGACAGAGTGGCCTTAGCATTGGATGGTAACAGAGCTACCATCATAGTCCACGTTCCTTTTGTCTCAGTTGGAGGCCTCCCTTAAAATTTAAACAAAAACACGGGGCGCCTGGGTGGCGCAGTCGGTTAAGCGTCCGACTTCAGCCAGGTCACGATCTCGCGGTCCGGGAGTTCGAGCCCCGCGTCAGGCTCTGGGCTGATGGCTCGGAGCCTGCAGCCTGTTTCAGATTCTGTGTCTCCCTCTCTCTCTGCCCCTCCCCCATTCATGCTCTGTCTCTCTCTGTCCCAAAAATAAATAACGTTGAAAAAAAAATTAAAAAAAAAATTTAAACAAAAACAACGCTGGTCCAAAGATAACCAATACTCTGAAGACTTAGGAGAGGCACCTTTAAATTCTGGGGGGAAATGCCAGATCATATTTATGAAGGTAGTTCTCTCATTTTAGAAGGAATGCTGAAACAGACACAGTGACCAGTAAAAGGAGAGGAACATAACGATTTTTGAGTTCTTCCTCTGTATCAGACATTATGCGAAGTGTTGAGGAAAAATCATCTTGCATCCTTCAAATAAAAGGTTTAAGGATGCTTATAATATAGATGAAGATATGAAGCTCTAAGGGGTTTCATCTCTTGCCCTGGATCACAAAATTAGTCGTGGTTAGGCTAATGTTGAGATTTAGGTCTGTAGGCCTCTAAACACCACACTCTTTCCAGCATATCTGGCTTCATCTCACTGTAATTAATTTTGAAGCTCTGTTTTAAGTAGATAAATGTTTAGTATTATTATATTCTCTGACTGAATTGACTCTTTTTATCATTAGGAAATGACGTCATCCATGCTAAATTTTTGTGCTCTGAAATCTACTTTGTCTGATACTAATATAGGTACTCCAGCTTACTTTTGGTTAATCTTGCTTTGTTAAATTTAACTTGTGCCTTTATATGTGAATTGGTTTTCCTTTAGCAGCATGTCATTAGGTCTTGATTTTTTGTGTGTGTGTATTTACTTATTTTGAGAGAGAGAGAGAGAGAGAGAGAGCGAGCATAAATGGATGTGGAACAGAGAGACAGAATCCCAAGCAGGCTCCTCAGTGTTGGTGCAGAGCCCAATACAGGGTTTAAACTCACAAATTGTGAGATTGTGAACTGAGCCAAATTCAAGAGTTGGACACTTAACCAACTGAGCCACCCAGGTGCCCCAGGTCTTGATTTTTTTTTATCTGGTAATCCCTGCTTTTTAATTGGATGTTTAGACCATTTGCATTTAATGTAATTACTGATATGTTTAGATTTTTTAACTATCATCTTGCTTTATGTGTTCTGTTTGTCTTACTGAGTATTCCTTTTCCTCTTTTCTGTCTTCTTTGGGATTGACTATTTTTTATAATTGTATTTTATCTTTTCTATTGGCTTATCAACTTTTGTTGTTGACAACGAAAACTTTTGTTGTTGATTATTTTTTAATGGCTACTTTAAGTTTTTAGTATACATCTTTAACTTACAGTTTACCTTCAAGTAATGTACCACCTCACATGTAGAATAAGAACTTAAGATAGTATACTTCTGTTACTTTCCTTCAGACCTTTGTGCTATTGCCATACATTTTATTCATACATACATTTTAATGTTTTAATTTTAACATTTATTTATATTTGAGAGAGAGAGAGAGAGAGAGAGAGGCACTGCGTGAGCAGGGAACGGGCAGAGAGAGATGGAGACAGAATCTGAAGCAGGCTCCAGGCTCTGAGCTGTCAGCACAGAGCCTGACGTGGGGCTCGAACCCATGAATTGTGAGATCACGACCTGAGCCGAAGTCAGATGTTCAACTTCTTGAGCCACTCAGGCGCCCCTGTCTTTTCTTTCTTCGTTTCTTTCTTTCTTCTTCTTCCTTTTTTTTTTTAAACCACTCATTAAAGTTCCTAGAATCTAGCAAATAACAAGTATATACAGCCCCACCCAAAAAACAACGACAAAAAAAAACCAAAAAAAGGACAAGCTTAAATGAGATGTAGGTTTTCAGTTGACACGTTCTGTTTATTTTAAGTACAGTTGTTATTCAAGGGACAGAGTGTTGAACAACCATCTCCCTGAACAGTAGTTCCATATGCCATGAATGTAAACTTAAAAGTGGTAGCTTAAAGGGAACTTGCTTTCTTTCTACTCCATGGAAGAAATGCTGTTATTTTCTTAACTTCACATTATAAGGCCTGAATTTTAATATCCTTCCCCCACCCTCTTTTTAACTTTTGGCAAAAGGCAGTTGACCCATATTCCCTCATCTTTTAAATGGTAACATTTGCGATGGCAGTGCTTTTGATGTCTGTTAGGGCTTTTTTGGTCAACAGTGCTCTCTTGAACAAAATGGCATGCTTTCACCAGCCTATCAGATTTAGAGACATGGCTTCTGAAACTACTGGTTCTTACTCTGTTATGGAAAGTAGTATGTTTCAGGGTAAAAAAAAAAAAAATCCTCCTGTTTGATAAATATTATTGACTGGTTATTATCTTTTAGGCAAGGGCTAAGTTTTGGGTGTGTGGATGAAAAAAAAAAGGCTTGATCCTTGTTCTCTGTTGATAACCATTTAGTATCAAATGATCATTATAACACATTGTGATAATTATTTGTTTAATAAGTATTTACTGAGAATCTGCTGTGTGTCACATACTCTTCCAGTAGGTATATTCATAGCAGTGAACAGTTCTGAGCGCTCATGGAAGTAATATTTTAATGAGGCTATGAGGGAGTGGGGAGTACAGGAAATGCCGTAAAGTAAGTTAGAATAATGGGATAGATCTTGACAGTGGGAAGGTACTATTTTTATCTACTAGTTGGGAAAGCCTTTGTTTGTAAGGTGATAGTTGAGCAGGGACCTTAAGTAAGAAGATTATGCAGTTGTCTGAGGGAAGGGTGTTCTAGAGCCATGTACAAAACTAGAAAATGGGGTTGTGCTTGAGTGTAACTGAAGAATCAGAGAGAGACTGTAGTGGCCAGTGGAATGAGCAAGCAGAGAATTTCAGGAGATAAGTTTAAGAAGATGGAGAGGATATGGGGTTGGGGTGAGAAACCTTATCACCTGGCCCTTTATTAGCATGGTGTGAAGGATGGTAAAGCCCCTGGCGGATTCTGAGTAGAGGTGAAGCTTGACGAATTCTGGTATTAGAAGTATCCTGCTGATTGCTGCCCTGTGAAGCAGGGAGGAAATTTGGGGGTGATGTGGGGTGGTTAGAAGCTGTTTAAACAGTCCAGGTGAGATTCTGAAGAGCTCAGGCTCAGATGGGGGAAGTTGTGTGATGACAGTGGTCAATTTGGGTTATATTTTGAAGAACTCATCCTTGTGTTTGCTGAAGGACTGGATGTACAGTGTGAAGAAAGAAGAGAATCAAGGATGGCTGTAATGTTTTTGGCCTTGTGCTGGTAGAGGAGAGCTATGTTTAGTGGGGTGTTTAGGAATGGGGTAGGACCAGAGAAGGGGCAAGTGGTATGAAAGAATTGGATTTGAGACATGGTATGTTTGAGGTACATATTACACCCAAACCGAGATACCAGGTGGATGCTTGGATGCATGAGTGAGAGGAGAAGTTTGGGATAGAGAAAAAATTTGTTATGGGATGTTATGATGAAGGTAGAAGGACCAAATTCATGTGCTTTGAGCACAAACAAAAATATTATTTAACATTGTCTAAAAAAGAACAAACTTTATGCAAATGAAGAATCTGAAGCCTAGGGAAATAGAATGGGGTGCCCAAGGGTGCACAGGTTGTTGGTGAAACCCATGTGACTGAGTTCATCATCTGTTTCTAACCTAGCACGCAGTTTGCCGTTCATGAAGCTATAGTGATAGAACGGGAGAAATCCCACCTACGAAAAAGCAAAGACAGTAAACCGTGGTGGTGGGTGGTGTTTAAGATCACAAACTCTGGAGCGTACTTCCTAGGTTCCAATCACTGTGTGATCTTACCTAAATGACCTAGCTTCTCTGGGCTTCAGTTTCCTTATTTGTAAGTGGGGTTGATAATAATACTTACCTCATAGAGGAATTGAGAAGATTAATTGACATGCATGACATTAATTGACATGATATATGCAAAGCACTTCAATAAAACCTGTTAAATAGTGCCATCCAAGTGAATCTTCAGCTCTGATAATATTAATAATAACAACAATAATTACTATTAATTTTTTTTTCTAATTAGTTACACCAAGTCTGCTTTTTAACCTGAGTGTCTGTGGCTCAAGTGCAAAATAATGTAGCCTGCTAAATGTCGTCTAAGATTCTTATTTCAGGATGGATGCTAAGAACTTTTTTTTAAAGTTTATTTATTTTTGAGAGGGAGGAAGAGAGGATGTGTGCATGTGCTTGAGGGGCAGAGAGAGAGAGAGAGGGAGAGGGAGAGGAAGAGGGAGAGGAAGGGAGAGAGAGAGAGTCCCAAGCAGGCTCCATGCTGTCTGTGCAGAGCCTGATGCCTGACTCATTTTCTCAAAACTGTGATCTTACGACCTGAGCTGATATCAAGAGCTGGATGCTTGCTTAACTGACCGAGCCACCCAGGTACCCCATGGAAGCTAAGAAATTTTGTTACAACTCCTGGGAGACCCAGACTTGGCTTGACATCTAGGGGTATTCAAATATTATGTACAAGCCATGTTGAAATCAAATATTCTCATATCCCTTCTCTTTACACTTGTCTGTTCTCTCCCTGATATTTGGATCTACTGGTGCTTGTAACTGGTTGATAACAAACTGCTCTTCTGCATTATTTTGTTCTTTAAATTGACTGTGTTCTGTGAGAATGGTTTATCTGCCTATTTGTTAAACATTGATGATTTCCTGACACCTCATTTTCTCCATTGATGGCTTTTTTGAATAATGCCTTTTTGATAGAGATCTTAATCTTTAACATTTTAGGCAATGTCTTGATTATCTACACTGTAACCTCTCATTGGAGTGTTGTTAGGTTATTGCATCCTTGTGTACAGATCAAAACAAGTAAGTTCCTGTTTTTAAGACCCTATCCTTTGTGATTAAGAGTTAGTTTGTAGCAGTTTCTTGAGGGTAGAAGAATTAAATATGACTTACTAGTAAAATTTCTATTTTTCAGGAGGATAATGAGATTATTGCTAAGGATTTTTTTTTTTTATTAAAAAGAAGATTTAATGACAGAGTTTTGGTCAAGACATGTACAAGTCTCTATTTCGTTGGATAGATGACAATGTCTGCTTATTTCCTTCTTATGCCTGACATACTGAGGGTCAAGTAAGGTGAGTTAATAGAGCCATTATTGTCCATAGATGATTGGTTATTCATATAGCAAGCAGTGGGACAGCATTCATTTTATTTTGTATAGATTGTGCATTATCAACTAAATACCTCCCTCCCCCCAGGCCCTGATGTGTTTGCTCTAGTTTTTGTCACCTGGCATTTGTGGAATTTTTACTTAGCACATATTCATCTTCTACCCTTTTCCCATGTAACAAGTTTTATATACCTTTGCTGTCTTTGATGTGAGTTTTATCAGTAGTGTTTGGTAACTTCTTGATCCTTTTTCAATGTCTGTGGTCCGGTAACCACTTTTTTTGACGTGATCTTCCTGTTCTAAGACAAATAAGGCCTGAGGGTGGAGCATAGTGTGTTTATCTCCTGGTCATTGATTCCTTTGGACTACAGTGATGTCTGTTCCAGTGAGTGTCCTTGGGGCGGAGGAGGGTCACTAAAATGAGAGATAAACATCCTCTGAGATTATTACTCTTTATCACCTTGCAGCCATATGCTTGCATTCCATTAGGGGCTGGAGAATCTTTACATTGGCAGTGTGCTCCTCTATGAGCCCACAGGCTGGCACTCTTGACCCAATGGGCTCTCCAAAAGTAGGTTATATGGTACAAAGACGGGTAGTCTGGGGTCCAAGTTAATGTTTTCTCTTTGCCATTGAATCATAGAATTTTAGGATTGAGAGGGTCACTGAAATCATGGAGGTCTGGTTCTTCATTTTTACTGACGAGGAAAGGAAACTCCTAAATGGGAAGTGTCCTTGCCAAATTGAAAGTTCATAGGAATACAGGAACTATAACTAAAATGTCTTTTGAGTCCTGTATTATGCCCATGGTGAAATGGAACAAGAAGCAGAGTATTAGAGTAGAAAGAGCATTGGGCTTGCAATTTGAAGATGGGGTTTTAATGTTCAGGTCTATTGTTACATAGTCGTTGTGATTTAGAATAATTAACTTTTTGTTTCTTGAAATTGTTCATTATCCATTGAACGATGGATTTGTCATTGACCCTCCTTTTACCTAAAATTCGTTGTCTATTCATATACTTTGAGTTATGCCATATTTTGATACTTAAAATTTGCTCAAGGTTGTGAATTGTTGAAACATATTGACTAATATGGAAATAAACTCTGACCCCATTTTCTTCTCTTCTCCCACTTCCTGGAGGTCAGAGGAAATATATTTTTTAACGTCTATAATTGTATATTCTCATCTACTTTGACAGCTACACCTCAGGGTCTCACCTCTCCTGAAAAGAATTATAATAATTGGGCATTCTGTGACCTTCCTGTCACAATAGATGGGTGCTTGAGACTCTGCAAGGATTTTATCGGCAGTGTTCATCAGTGTTTCCCTGTAAAATCTAAGGAAAATAGTTCATAAGATGTCTCAACTAATGGTTTCAACTTGGGGTTGCATCTCAGGCTGAACTGGGTATGTTATCACTGTCTTACTAAAAAATAATACTTGGTTTTTGTTAAATTGTAAAAAATAAAATAATAATTACTTCTAAATTTGCCACCCAGAGATAACTACTTTAAGCATTGTATATACTTTGTCTTTTAAAATGCGCATTTTGGGGCGCCTGGGTGGCGCAGTCGGTTAAGCGTCCGACTTCAGCCAGGTCACGATCTCGCGGTCCGGGAGTTCGAGCCCCGCATCGGGCTCTGGGCTGATGGCTCAGAGCCTGGAGCCTGTTTCCGATTCTGTGTCTCCCTCTCTCTCTGCCCCTCCCCCGTTCATGCTCTGTCTCTCTCTGTCCCAAAAATAAAATAAATAAACGTTGAAAAAAAAATTTTTTTTAAATGCGCACTTATAGAATCTAATACATATAATTGCACATAATTAATGCATATATGTATAATAACTGGATATACTGTTGTAGAACATGATCCTTTCACTGAATGTTACTTCTTGATCAATTTCTTAATCAATTTCTCATGTAGTTAAATTTCCTTCTGTAACATCATTTTTTTTTTTAATTTTTTTTTTCAACGTTTATTTATTTTTGGGACAGAGAGAGACAGAGCATGAACGGGGGAGGGGCAGAGAGAGAGAGGGAGACACAGAATCGGAAGCAGGCTCCAGGCTCTGAGCCATCAGCCCAGAGCCTGACGCGGGGCTCGAACTCACGGACCGCGAGATCGTGGCCTGGCTGAAGTCGGAGGCTTAACCGACTGCGCCACCCAGGCGCCCCTGTAACATCATTCTTAATGCTAGTGTTCCTTTGTATGGAACACCATGATTTGTTTAAACAAACCCCCATTATTGAACATTTTAAACCAAAAGCACAGAGTCTACCTGTGGCATAATTTCCCCTGTTTGTGTCACTTAAATTTGATGATGTTTTTATTTAGAATTCTAATCATAAGATAAGATTTGATAGCAAATAACTAGAAATTTAACTTCTGTCACTTGAGAATCCTGTTGGAGGATTTCTATCTTATCACATATTGTTATTTCATATTGATCTCATTAAATTTTGTCCGTGAAATATTTTGACCTCACTTTAAATAGGGTTAGCATATGTATATAGAGAGTATTTTCTCAGCTACCGGGCTCCATACAAGATGGCTTCAAGCTGTGCCTAACTCACTCATACTTTATTAATGAAAACAGCAGTATGTATAAGGTAGCTGTAGTAGAATACACCTGATGTATGGTGAGGGCTAAAAATTCAAATGCTTATTGGCGCACCAGTGGGAAGGACCAGGTGAAAATAACAGTAATTGGTTATGTTTTTTATCTAAAGGGGTCAGTTGTTAGTTACATTAAGTTGTTAATCTGGGAAATAAGGATCCAGAGTAACAGAATTTTCTTATTTTTCAAGAAAAGCTGGAAATTAAACTAATTTATGCAAAAACTCTTCATTCTTAAATGTTGGCTATAATTGTTGTAAAACATAGCGGTAAGGAAGGGTGCCTAGGTGGCTCAGTTAGTTGAGCATCCAGCTCTGGCTCTTGATTTCAGCTTAGGTCATGATCTTGCACTTTGTGAGATTGAGCCCTGCATTGGGCCCTATGCTGACAGTGCAGAGCCTGCTTGGGATTCTCTCTCTTCCCCCATCCCCCACTCACTCTCATAATGCTCTCTCTCTCTCTCACAAAATAAATAAACTTAAAAAAAATAAAGGTCCTCATAAAAACAAAACAGTGCTAAGGAAACAGGAGAACTCTGTGGATTGCATGTAGTCCACAATTGTTAGATATAGAGGTAACCTGGGGGGCAAGTCTTCAGCTCTTTGGGAATCAGGAAATTCTTTGTAAAGAGAAAGTTTTACCTTCTACACTCATTTTTCCAGGGTTACTTTAAGGATGGGTACGATAAATAAAAACCAGAAGATTTCAAGTAGGAAATTACTTTAAAGGAAAAGAAAGAATGACAGTTTAAAACTAGATTTATGCATTTCTAAGACTCCCAAATGAAATTCTCTTTAAAATCTTCAATTTTCTGCATGGCATAGTAAGTGCTTGACAATTCAACCTTACCAGCAGGAATTGTGGCAGGGCTTCTTATAGTGTATGTAATCAGTAAATATCTTTTCACTGAAATAATAATGTAAGAGTTGGAGACAGTTCTGATACCACTTACACTACTTAAGTGTGGAATGCATTTGAAGTGCATGTTTCAATGTGGATGATGATTCTGGGGGACCTCAGAGATTCACTGAGCCTGAAACAATAGAATACGTCCTGGTATATGAATGTTAATACTCCTAGCTTCTCTGTTCTGCTTCCCCTGTTTAAATCCCTTTCCTGTTATTTAGTCTTTGTTGTGCAGAGACTAAACCACCTCTCAGAGGAGAAGGACTAGCCTAAAGTGGACTTGAATACCTCTGTGTGGGAGAACTTGTTGATAGGCACCATTTCTGAAGCCCAGACGGTCATTTGATTGGTCCAATTGGTCTATAATATGTTGCTTAAAAAAAAAAAAAAATCCCCCACTCAATGAAGTAGACATTGTCCTGTTTATTGTCACACAACATTAGAGGTGGTAACTAAGGAGCAGGGACTAAAGTCAACTCTAGCTGGTAGGAAAGTTACGTCCTTTCCATAAAACCCAACAGGGTTTGACTTAATTCCCTGATTGAGGATTACCCAGATTTGGCTTGGATTTTACATTGTTGTTCCTGTGTCATCTGGAAGAGAAGTATGGTCCCACTGGTATTGGTTTTCAGGATACATACTCAGTGACTGTATAAGGTGTAGCCTGTCCAGAAAACACTTGAAGTTCCACAGCCAGTGGTGGCGCTAGAGTGACAATACTGCCATCTACAAGCTGTTTGTTTTTGGCTTCACTTGACATATCGATCTTCGGTCATCATCCATTTGTGTGGCATGGTGACATTAGTATTTATCACTACTAAGCCTCTTCTCTTGCTCCTCCCTAGAAAGTTTTTGAAGTGTCAAAAGTCCCCAAAATAGAGATGATCTGTCTATATGCCTGCTAATTAATGTTTCAAAAGGACTTTGATCTCACCTCCATTTTCTTCTCTGTGCATTTGTAACAACAAGTAATGACTTCACAACATTTCTAAACTAAGGGACATGCTCCTTTTGTAAAATACAAAGAATGTAGAAAAACACAAAAGAAGACAGTTACACATTATCCCCAAATTATCATACCTGCCAGAAAGAAAATATTATTTGTGGAGAATTAGCCTCTGCAAATTTATGACTAGAAGAATGAATGAGTGGATAGGTAGGTAGGTATGAATGGTGTGTTCATGTTGTGCATGCTGTTTTAGAATATAAAGCAATACATGTAATAAAATGAAACTGGAGGGATTTTTGAACTTCTGAATAAGTATCTTCATCATAAAAACATTCATATGTAAAATAATGCCTCCAAGGTAAGGAGAAGAGTTAAGAACCATTAAGTTGGGGTCATCATGTTACAACTACCATGCAAGCATCAGAATGGCTTGAATTAAAATACTGAAAATACAAAGCTTATATGAGGATTTGGAACAACTGGAAGTCTCCTCTACTCTTGGAGGGAATGTAAAGTGATACAGAACCTGTAGGAAATTGTTTCTTATAAAATTAAGATGTTAGGGGGCACCTGGGTGACTCATTCAGGTAATCCTCCATCTTCCGCTCAGGTCATGATCTCAAAGTTCATGAATTCAAACCCCAAGTCAACCTCTGTGCTGACGGCTCAGAGCCTGGAGCCTGCTTCTGGTTCTCTGTTTTCTTCCCTCTCTCTCTCTGCCCCTCCCCCACTCATACTCTGTCTCTGTCTCTCTCAAAAATAAATAAAATTAAAAAAAATTAAATAAAATTAAGATCTTAGGATTTGGTAATCCACTGATATTAACTCCCAAGAAATGAAACCTAGTGCCTACAAAAAGGTTTGTGCAAGAATGTTCATAAGTATTTAGAAACAATTGCCATTAAGAAAATGTGGGACATCCATACAATAGAATTGTATACATTAATAAAAAGGAAGGGACTGTAAAGGTACACAGCAACAAGGTTGACTCTCATAGACATTATATTGAGCAAAGAAGACAGACACAAAAGTACATATATTATATCCATTTATATTATGTTCAAGAGCAAGTAAAATTGGTCTCTGGTGAGGGAAGTCAGAACAGTGGTTCCCTATGACGTGATTGGTTGTCTAGGATGATGTCTGTTGTGTTTCGTATCTTCGTTGGGGTATTGGTGAAACAAGTATATGTGTTTGTCAAAATCCATCAAATTGTACACTTAGGGTCTATGCACTTTATTATATATAATTATACCTCAACTTAAAGTAAATTTAAGCATTTTATATATTAGGGATTATCTTCCTGTGAAAAAAACAAGAAGAATGAACAAACTGGTGCTTCCTCCCACTGCCCCTTATGTTGCTTGAATTCGTTTTTCTTTTTTCAGGTTTTAGAGCATTCATACTCTGATCTGCAATCATAATCCCCTAGTTGTTTAGTCTTAGTTCTATATTTAAACAGATTCTGTGCTCACCACAGGTCCTTTTGCCACAGTTTTTCCATTTCTGAATTCTTTATTTTGATTCATCTCTTGTTTATACAGATTTCATGGTCAAGTAGTTTTTTTGGTTTGTTTATTCTCAGGGAATACTCATGAATTGTCTATTTCCTGAGTTTTTAAATGTTTGCAAATGCCTCTGTTTTGCTTTTATACTTGAACTGCAAATTAGCTGTATTTAATAATATAATATTCTTGGGTCATATGTTTCCTTTTGTAAACACTTGGCCCCACTATCTCCTGACATTGAACATTATTATGAAGGTATCGGTAGTCAGCCTAGTTTTATTGTCTTTCCGCGTCTAGTAGGCAACTTGCTTTTTATACTTGATGCCTGAAAATTTTTTTATTCTTTTATTTCAACAACTTAAGCTACTGCTTGAATTCTTTTCCATTATGTATAAATTGTCCCTGGCATGAGAATGCCCTTTTGATCTGCAGGTTTGGTTCTTCCTTTATTTTGGAGAGGTTTTGGTGTGTTATAATTTTTTGTACTCCAGTTTTATTATTTAAAAAAAAATAATCCGAGGGGTGCTTCGGTGGCTCAGTCTGTTAAGCATCCAACTCCTGATTTTGGCTCCAGTCATGATCTCATGGTTTGTGACATTGAGTCCCGTGTTGGGCCCTGTGCTGACAGCATGTAACCTGCTTGGGTTTCTCTCATTTCTCTCTCTCTCTCTGCCCCCTGCCCATGCTCACATGCCTGCGCACTTTCTCTCTCTCTCTCTCTCTCTCTCAAAATAAATAAATACAACTTAAAAAAATTAATTCTAGTATAATTAATATCCAGTGTTGTATTTGTTTCAGGTTATAGTGTATTGATTCAACAATTCGAATGCAGTCCCCTGCAGGCTGTTTTCTCTCTTTCTCTCTTTCCGTGATTAGGACTCCGTCCCTCCCCAGCACCCACAATTCTTTTCTCCCTTGAATTAACTCTCCATAGTTTCTACCTTCCATGATGTGGCTGATTTTCTCCCTTTAGATGTGCAGTTCTCAGTCCTCAAAATGATCTCTTGGGTGTTCAGAATGATGTGATGTTTTTGTTTGTTTGTTTAAGCTGTGTTTGAGGAATGAGGCAAACATAGGGTCCCCCTACTACTCCGCCACCTTAACTCCTCTGGTGATTCAACAGTTCTATACATGACTTAGTGCTCATCACAATAAATGTACTCTTAATTCCCTTCACCTCTTTTAGCCCTCTCACCACCCCTCCCCCCTCTGGTAACTATCAGTTTGTTCTCTATGTAGAGAACAAAGAATCTATTTGTTTTTTGGATTGTCTCTTTTTTCTTTGTTTACTAAATTCCATATGTGAGTGAAATCATATGGTATTTGTCTTTCTCTGACTTTATTTTACTTAGCATTATACCCTCTAGATCCATCCATGTTGTTGCAAATGGCAAAATTTCTTTAGGAGTGAGGATGAAGTAATAGTCCTGAAGTAAGATTACTGTAGGACTGAGTAATATTTCATTGTGTGTATGTCCGTGTAAACACATACATCCATACACCACCTCTTCTGTATCCATTCATCTATACATGGACCCTTGGGTTGCTTTTATAATTTGACTGTTATAAATAATGCTGCAATAAACATAGAAGTGCCTGTATCTTTTCAAGTTAGTGTTTTCATATTCTTTGGGTAAATACCGAGTAGCGTAATAACTAGATCATGTGGTAATTGTATTTTTAATTTTTTGAGAAAACTCCATGCTGTGTTTTACATTGACTACACCAGTTTGCATTCCTACCAACAATGGATCACAGTTCCTTTTAATTTGTGGTCTGCTTTTTGAATATGAATGCTTCTTTTCTCTTTGCCGCGCGCGCGCGCGCGCGCGCGCGCGTGTGTGTTACTTCAAGAACATCAATCATCCTTACATTTGATTATCTTGATTCTCCATGTGTCACCTTCTCTCTACTTCACTTAATGTTTTTGTCTTTTCCTGCCACATTCAGCAGGATTATCTCTAACCTTTACTCTGTGCCATTAGATTTTCATCTTTTACCCTTTGCTGTTTCTAATTTGTTTACTAGCTACCCAGTATTGTTTTGTTTTCTGTGCCTCTGCTTATTTCTGCCATTTTCCTTTCATTTTGGCATTTTGTTCTATCATCTAGTCTTTGAGTACTTGTTTTGCAGACTTCGTAGTTTTAGGAAGTTTTTATGAATGTGAAACCCTCACTGAAAGTCCGGTTTCTAGGGTGATGTCCCTTACAGTCTTAGTTCCACATCTGTAGTTTGCACATGAGACCTTTTTCTTGAATTTTTTTGTTTTAGTATAGCCTGTAATTTGCCCCTATTTCATCTCACTCATGCATAATGGAGACCACTCTCCACAGTATCTGTTTGTTCTGATCAAATAGATATGAATGTACCTGATCCTGTTTCTACTTTATCCAAGACTAAATTGACTTTCAAATTGCTATGTACAATTTGAGGGCTGGCTGTCAGCCTTGCTGCGGTACTCATAATCCAAGGCATGAGAGTAGGGTGAGTGGGGGTCAGCTGGACCGGAGTACAGTCTTTGCTGGAGGAGCTGGACCTGGGATGACTACTGATCCTGGTATGTCTGGAGCTCTCCTAGATTTAGCATTCAAAATGCCAAATCCCAGGAAAACCTCTTAGTCCACCAAGCCGGGATGGTTGGTCACCTTACTGGGATATTCTCTTTTCTACATATATTTTTATTAAGTTTATTTATTTTTCGAGAGAGAAAGAGAGGAAGAGAGAGAGAGAGAGAGAGAGCATGAGCAGGGGAGGGGCACAGAGAGAGGGGGCAGAGGATTCGAAGCAGGCTCCATGCTGACAGCAGAGAGCCCAATCATCAGACAGCCTGATGAAGGGCTCAAACTCATGAACCACGAGATCCTGACCTGAGCCAAAACTGCACCTCTTCTATGCATTTTTTAATAACCTAAGCCTGCACCACTGCTGGTTGACTTGCCCCTAACTCTGCTTACTATTTTGGAATGTGGCAAGCCTGGGGCACCTGGGAAGTACAGGATTCTAGTGTCAAACATTTTTTCTTTTTTTAAGGACTTCCAATTGAGCTTCTCTCCAAGTGAGAGCATTTAAGTGAGAGTGTTCGGCATTCAGTCAATTCATTCCTTTTGTTCATTACCACTTCTTGGGACGAATAACATGGGCAGGACTCAGAGCTCTGCTGGGTCTTGTTGCTTTCTATCAGGGATCCTGTTTCAAAAGATGGCACACACACAGCTTCCTTTTTCCTTGTTTAATCACTTTATTTAAAAAAAATTTTAATGTTTTATTATTTTTGACAAGGAACAGGGTGTGATCAGAGGAGGGGCAGAGAGAGAGAGAGAGAGAGAGAGAGAGAGAGAGAGAGAGAGAGAGA
>NW_024412391.1:32019841-32117465 GCF_014898765.1 Herpailurus yagouaroundi
AGAGAGAGAGAGAGAGAGAGAGAGAGAGAGAGAGAGAGAGAGAGAGAGATTGTGAAGTAGGCTCCAGGTTCTCAGCTGTCAGCACAGAGCCAGACTCAGGGCTCGAACTCACTAACGGTGAGATCATGACCTGAGCCGAAGTCGGAGGCTTAACCAACTGAGCCACTCAGGTGCCCCTCCATGTTTAATCACTTTAAAAAAAAATTTCTTATTAGCCATTTGAGGAAGTATGTTCAGCAGTCTTGTTTGGTTCCTCTATTGTTACCCAGTCCATTATAAAACTTTGGTTCTCTAAGTTGGCCACTTGACTTAGCCTTGTATCTTCTTTCTCCTTCTCCCTTCCTGCTCCCACACACACACATGACTCAGCTTCTCTCTCTCCCTTCCTCTCTGTCTCTCTCTCTTCCCCCCTTGTAGTGAGTGAAAATATTAGGCTCTTAAATAAAAAATAAAAGTTTGAGAGGGAGCTTAGAACTCACACCCAATCAAAAGCACAATAGATTAGCCTGGGAATTGAAAATGTGCTCCTTTATTGCACGATTTATAAATTTAGATGCTATTATCGAAACTTCTATTTCTAGGGATTGCGTCACACTGAGTACTATATTTAACACTGAAACATTAATGCTGATGCAGATTTTATGTTGAGTTTACTTGTTCTCTTTAAAGATTGAATTTTTTTTTAAGTGTACAGAAGTTTTTGATCCCCCAACATTGAAATATAATGGCTAAGATTTCCAAGGACTGTGTTATTTGAGGCAGTGAACATTAGGAACCAGTGCCAGCTACCTGTCCTTGTCCTCTGCAGAGCTGCCTTAATAATCCTGTGTCCACACAAGCTGGTCAAGTAGTCATGACCCATACAGTCAAGAAAAAGAAGCCCCATCTTAACGGATAGGGTGAGGAAAACAGTGATACCCTGTGCCTGATACATCCTAAAAGAGGGTATGTTTGGGGATGAGAAAACGCGTGTATATTTCAGAAAGAAATTTAAGGCATACCTTGAAAAGTGTTGGTGAATTCATTAGCAGGATGTATGTAGCATGTACATCAGGATAAAAGGTGTTGGCCTTTATCCTCTCAAAGGTGTTCTGTTTTTTTTTGTTGTTGTTGTTTTGGTTTTGTTTTTTATATTGTTTGGCTTCCTTTTGTTTTAAGGAATGGGATTGGTAGTATTCAAAATCCATTTATAAATTTGAAGTTTTGTGCTTTTTCATCATTTTCTCAAATCCTCAAATGATAGATAACAAGAGAAATGGTCGTTAAAAACATTTTTTTTAATGTTTTATTTACTTTTGAGAGAGAGAGAGAGAGAGAGAGAGAGAGAGGCAGAGTACGAGCGGGGGAGGGGCAGAGAGGGAGGGAGATACAGAGTCTGAAGCAGGCTCCAGGCTCCGAGCTGTCAGCACAGAGCCCAACACGGGGCTTGAACCTACGAGCTGTGAGATCATGACCTGAACTGAAGTCGGACGCTTAACGACTGAGCCACCCAGGTGCCCCTGAAATGGTCATTTTTATATTTGCTTTTGTTAGCCTGTTTTTTCTACTCTAGAAAGATAAAGAAGTTTGTTTGCCCTCTCTTTGAATTCTCTTGTATTTGTCTGTCTGTATATTGTATTTCTTCTGGAATTATTTGCCTTATATTGAGCTTTCCAGGAATACATGCAATAGAAAAATTGGTTTAAAATTATACCTTAACATCTCATTGGATTGTTTACTCCGATTTATGACTGCTGAAATAGATGCATTTAGTTAGAAACAAATTGCAGAGAGTTTTATTTGCATTGTTTAGCGAAATAAATGAGTGCTATAACACTTCCCTTCTTCTTTCCTTTGGGGATATTATAATAAAAGATTTTGTTTCTCTTGGAGATAGGAGTGTTTTCTCCTCATGGAAAGCAAAATCTATTGGAGAAAATTGTTCAACTGATACTTAAATGTTCATTTGAAACTATGAATGAAAGGCAGTACATTTATTTTCATCCCGTGTCTACCTTTCCTTCCTTTCTAGGTAAGGGGGGGGGGCACTGGGCAGGAGGAATGAGACAGTAAAAGTATCATATGTAGGCTCTCAAATCTGTGGCTGGAAACACAGGCTAGTCTACCTTCCAGTCCAGCCTTACTTGCTGTTTTATATGGCGTTCACATAACGCACAGGAATCTGACTGCAACACAGTATCGTGTAGTGAGGAATTCAGAATAAGATCCTTCCTGAGGACCTTGGTGTCTTGCAGTGAATACCAAAAGGCCCTTTTTAAGAGTGAAGCAAGCAGCCCCCCAAATGGAAGCCAAGAACAGCCTTCATGTGAGACCTCACTGTCGAAATATGTGAGAGATTTATTTGGAAATTTAATTAGCCTCGTTGTATAAATAACTTCTTGATTGTATTTGGTGTTTGTAGCCATTCCCTTAGGATTTTCATTTTAACGTAGGCAGCACCTGAAGCCTCATCACCCATCACATATTTTAGCTGATGGTGCGATACTTCGAGTTTCTCTGTTTGAATAGATATTTTTGTACACTCTCTTCCTAAATATTTCATCATTTTAATGCAGTCAAGATTTGGTCAGAATAGCAAAATACTGACTTTTCCTGCAAGATGATGTACACATTGTCACCCATCACACTTTTCTTGCTGTCAATATTTTTTTTAGGCCTGCTATGACCTACTTAAGGGTCTCATGACAAGATTACAAATCGTGGTGAAGTTGCTGCTGCCGATTGCAGTGAGTTCAGCATTGGCACTTGTGTTTCCCAGTCTTGTTCCTGTGGAGATCATGGCCAGCCTTGTCGTGCAAACCCACTGCCTTCTTTTTTAGGTAGACGTGCTTTTTGCTGTGAATATTGGGAAGGAATGCCATTTGATTTGATTTGAATTTCTAGCGTATGCTGTATGTATCTCCTAGCCTTTTGACCATCTTAGTGGTATGCTCACCTCACCTTAATTCTGATTTGTCAGCCTGTCCTTTCTAAGTCTGTCTTTCGAGGGTTAATCTAATAGTTTCAAAAATGTTCTTGGAGTGAAGCAAGAAATTGCCCTGCAGCAATGAGATTAATTTGAAGAGGCTTGAAATGATGAACCACACATAGCAAATTCTCTTTGAAAAGAAGTGTGTCCCTGAGTTAGAGCCCAAGACAGGCAACAGGGGGGAGTGGTGTAAGAGGCTCTGACTTGGTTATAGGCTGTAAAGCAGTGTGCACAAGGAGAGGTTATGAATACTGGGCCGGGTGGGAAACATTTGTAGGAAGTTGTAGGAAGGTATCATCTATCTTTAACAGTATGGAACTTATATGAAGAAGGACAGAAGTCAGGGAGAGGGGGAAGGTGGGAAGGAAGATGGAGACAAGCAGAACTGTGAAGAATCAGAGAGGGGTGCCATAAGAATGGGGGGGGGCACCTGGGTGGCTCAGTCAGTTGAGTGTCTGACTCCTGATTTCAGCTCAGGTCACGATCTCACGGTTCATGGGATTGAGCCCCATGTTGGGCTCTGTGCTAACAGTGTGGAGCCTGCTTGGGATTCTCTCCCTCCCTCTGTCTCTGCCCCTCCCCTGCTCATGCTCTCTCTCTCTCAAAATAAATAAATAAACTGAAGAAGAAGAAGAAGAAGAATAGAGTAGAATTAAAATTTCCTAAAGACAAACCCTTTGGCATCCTACCTTAAGTAGCTGAGAGAGTGATACTCCGGCACCACTGAAGATCATCAGGCAGGAAAGGGAGTCAAGTGACTTCATGAAGGATGACCCCTTAGTTGGTCAGCAATGAATTGGGTGAAGGTCACCCTTGCTTGCTGGGGATCTGTTATGGACACAATATTTGTATTCTCCCAAAATTCATATGTTGAAATCTAACCCCATTGGGATAGTGTATGGAGGTGGGGACTTTGGAGGTCGTTAGGTCATGAGGGTGGAGCCTTCATGAATGAGATGAGTGCCCTTAGAAGAAGAGGCCAGAGAGCCAGCTTGTTCTTTCTGGAAGAGCGCTCTTACCAGAACCTACCCTGCTGACACCCTGGCGTCAGACTTGCTTCCTCCAGAACTCTGAGAAGTACATTTTTGTTGTTTATAAGCCACTCAGTCTATGGAATTTTGTTATAGCAGCCTGAACTGAGACAGGAACTGAAAGAGCCCCTCTTTTCCGCAGGCTTGGATCCAGTGTCATCCTTACTTGGCTTTTTCATGGTTGCTGGTGTCCCTTATTTTACGGCATAGTTGTTGGTAGGTCATGGCCATGGTTGCATAACGTCTCTGCTATTCATGTAATGTTCCTGCTCTTTCCCCCTTAGCTCTATTCTGGCTTGGTGGCACTAAATGAAGGGGACAGACAGGCATGGGTTCACCATGATGAACTACCAGTCACAAGAGAGTATAAGCCAGTGACTTCGCCCTTAAAGTGCTCTGGCCCTTGCCCTACATTGTGTCCATGAGTATTTGCAAGTATGTGGCCGCTATTCTTGGCTACATGCGTCACTTTCCCCAAATTCAAACTAGCCTAAAATGTTCATTAACTTGAGAAATCTGAGGTGCTGACTGTTGCTGGATCAGCTACTGGCTCCAGGAGTTCCTTGTACTAACAGAGCTCTCTTCATCCCTCTGGGAAGGTTTCTTCTCCAGCAAGTTCTCTCTGTGTGGCTCTAGCCTTTCACACCTCTTGGAGCTCAAAGTCCCACAAGATGAAAGCTCCTCTTTCTCATCAGCTCTGGCTGAAGTCAGAGGGAAGAATCTGCCAGATCTTGCTCAGTGCCTAGCTGGAGGGAATTTAAGCTGTATGGAGCCTTTTGCCTCTAAGCTACAGGGATTGCGAGGGAAATGGTTAGAAAAGATAAAAGCGCTTTGCACAGTGTACGTTCACCTTGTTAATGTTTCATGATTTTTGTAATTTCAAGGTGACTTGGAAACACTTGGAAACTGTGAATTCACCCTTGAGCCGCAATAATTGAGGCAGCATTAACACTGCCAAGTGGATTAGGTATGGTTGGCTCTGGAAAGGGATTGTATTTGTTCAGATGGTTTTGTGTGTCTCAGATTTGACCATTCACTGTTCAGAAGCATCCTGAGCTCACATCCCAGCCCGCTCAGTCTTGATGTGTGTTCTCCTTAGGAAACAGATACCTGGAACTCGCAGTTCCATGCCCACATGTTAGTGTGGGCTTAAAAGGGCATCTTTTCTGCAAAATCAAAGTCCTGGTCCTCTGTTGGTCTGTATGAATCTGAAGCCAGAATTTGAATTAGACACCTGACATGCCAGTAGCAAAGTTCTTAATATCGGTAATGTTTTCCTGCAGAGGTAGTGGTCTCCAGCTTAACTGCTTTGCTTTCTATTAAAAAGCAGATTCTTCAGGGCGCCAGGGTGGCTCAGTCGATTGAGCATCTGACTTTTGATTTGGGTCAGGTCACCATCCCAGGGTTGTGGGATTAAGCCCCACATTTGGCTCTGTACTGAGTGTGGAACCTGCTTAAGACTCTCTCTCTCTCTCTGCATCTCTCTCCGCACCAGCCTCCCCCACCCCACCTGCTCACATGTGCTCTCTCTCTCAAATTAAAAAAAAATTTTTTTAATTCAAAAAATTTTCAAAGAAGAAGGAAAATTATTCAAGCCATTTTGAACCAGAAAGTTACATTGGTAATGATTTAGACATCCAGATAGTTTTTGAAATATTACAGCTATTTAATTGTCATGAATGTTTAGAAAAACAATGAGTTGTGACACTGTTTAGTTTCAGCCATATTTCTTAAAAATAATTTCTTTCTGTGATGCATCAATAGTTTACCCTTGTACTTCCAAGGATTAAATGGGATGAAATTGGTTCATAATAGTATCTCCTGTCAACGCAAGCAAACAAACCACCCAGTGAGTGCAATTACCGTCTTCATTAACACTGCTGTCTGTTGGAACTAATGAATTTCCATGTTAAGTTCAAAAGTGACTCCTGGCTGACATTTTAGATTATCCAAATGAAAGTGACAAGTTCTATCCTTCATGTTAGCATGGAAGTTCAAGGGTTAACAACAGTTCCCATCCACTGTCGATTTGACTTTGCAACAGATACTGCAGATACCAAGTGCTGGTCCAGTGCTGAAAATGAATGATGACATTTTATGAATTATTTTTCCGTGTTTATTTTTACTCCTGGAGGCTGCTTAGAATTTTCATTTATACACAACAGATTCATATCCAGGACCTACCTGCAAAAGAAGCAGTTCTGCATTGCATAATTTGAGAGGTCCAAATGGTGTTCCTACCTCCTTTTGGGGCCTAGTGAATCAGAGGTGCTGGGCGGGAGGTCAGGAGGGTAGATGTGTATTCTTCCCACCGAAGCCTGTAACTGAAACGATGATTTTCCGTGAGACTGGCCATTGAGCCTCTCTGCTTGCACATTCATAATGATTAGCTTATCAGATTTGCTTCAGATCTCATGGGCCCTGGTGAGACACAGAAGCAAGGGGATGAGCAGGCACATTTCCAAGCTGGGTGCCACCAACTCAGTGACAGATTGTTCAAGGGCAGCTGGAAGGAGCCGGATGCCAAGAGATAAAGGAGGGAAGACTCAGAATGTACCTTGCTTGTATTGTAACACTGTAGGAACAGCTTTGCTGGCTCTCCGATGTACACAGGGAGTTGGTTGAAAATCCTAGCCCCGGCATTATTATTTTTAGATAATTGGGAATCTGAAAAAAAAAAATTCACAAGCACACAAGCAGGATGGAGTTGTAGTATTGTTTAGTGTGGAACATGTGTCCTCTGTGCTGAGAGAGGAATGGACGAAGGGAACAGGGTGAGGCAGCTCGAGCCTTTTCATGCCAGAGAGTGGAGCACGGCCATGACTGGCCATGCAGAGGGTGATCAGAGATGTTCATTCTCCTGGGAACTGCCATTTTAGAAAGGTTCTTTCAGTGCGAGATCCTAAACACAGACAAAAGAATTTTGTACAGGGGAAAAGCTTTCCTCCTGGGTTGAAATTTTTCCCATTGATTTCAGCCATGTGGTGATTCTTTAAATGAAGGTCTTTTTAAGGTATTAGTAGGCAATTGCAGTCCAGCTACTGAGTTCTGCTGAGATCATGACAGTGAGATAAGGTAGTTCTGTGCTTAGATCGGATTGGGGTGGGGTGGGGGGGGGAGGGTTAGTTTTCAAACAAACACCCTTTGGTACTTTTGATGCAAGCTCTCGGCCTCCGCTCTGCCAACAAAATGCTTTTGCTCTTGGGAGAGTTGTATGTTTTCACAGAGGTCTGTGAAGTTGCTGGAGCCCATTTCTTAGTTTTGCTGCTGCGTATCAGGTTCTCACCCTAAGAGTCTCAGCCCTTGGAGAGTTTGGACCTGGACCATACTCCTCTGTTGGGACCTTCTTCAAGTTAATCTTTAAAAAAGTTGATTCCCCAATTCCATTGCCTTCTCTTCCCTCTGGGACCATACATTGTGCTGTACTGATACCTACTTGTGGGTCCCTGAGTGGCTCCCTATTCCTTTCCCCTTGCCTCTACAATCCTTTCCATCAGTTAAAACTCAAGTCAGGTGTTGTTCTTGTTTTGGAGGCGTTATCATCCGTCTCCCAGATCTGTCAGTAAGCATCTTCTCTGTACTGCTCGGTTCATACCTTGAGTAGCATCCTCAAACTGCATCATAACTACTGGGCCACACGTGTCCATCCTTCCCTAGACTGCGAGTGTGGGGAAAGTACTGTGATTTATCCACCACATGTCTCAGCCTCTCTGCCTGGCACTCAGATGACCATTGAAAGGGAATTGGGTCTTGTGAAGCAAGTCAAATAACATTTGAATAAAAAGTCAAGTTTTTTTTTCCCCTCCCTTCCTGAGATTATGTGTTTTTTAGCCCCCTAAACTCAAAGCTCTTTGGTCCAGCACAGGTTCCCAGCACATGAGTGTCCTTTTTGTTTTTTAATGTTTATGTACTTATTTTGAGAGAGAGTACACGAGCAGGATAGGGGCAGAGAGAGAGGGAGAGAGAGAATCCCAAGCAGGCTCTGCACTGCCAGCACAGAGCCTGATGCGGGCCTGGAACTGATGAAATGCAAGGTGACCTGAGCCTAAATCAAGAGTCAGATGCCCAACCAAACTGAGCCACCCAGATGCCCCCTGTTTGTTTTTTTTTTTTTAAGTACATTTTGTCTTCTGCTTTGACCAAAGTACTAGAAGCCAAAGGAGTTTAGTTTATTATTTGCTTATCAATTTGCTACAAATTATTTTCTATTTAGTTAACAGAAATTAGAATCCATAAAGACATGAGTAAAGCCTGCCTGTGTACAAAATTCTTTTGTCTGTGTTTAGGATCTCATACTTTAGAGCTCTATGAAAGCATCAGATGTTCCAGCAGATTTGTGGGTTGAAATATCTCATTTATGATTTTCAGCAGTTGCCCCCAAATTAGACAATGCTAGGGAGTAGCAAGTGAGGTCATCTAAACTCATTCTGTCCTCAGCTGGCACAGCTGAACTGCTTCCAAGGTAAAACTCTACCCTGAGCAACACCGTTTCCAGCGAGAGCTGATCTTCCACCTTCGCCCCCTTGTGATCTTTTTGACGCTCTTTAACTTGAACTTCTATTGCACTTCTGCCATCAATTCACAGTGCTCTGGAATTGTGATGACTCAGATAGTTGTAGTCAAAGGAATTGGGATTTAGAGCAGGGATGGGAAACCTGTTCTGCAAGTGGCCAGATGGTAAATGTCAGAGGCCCTGGGTGCCCTACAGTCTGTGTTGCCTCAGTCTGTGTCGGATGTCGTGCAAAGCAGACCTAGACAAGGTGAGCTTGGTTGAGTCTGGTTATGGTCCAATAAAAGTTGACAGACGCTGAAATGTGAACCTCAAAAAATTTTCCCATGTCACAAATTACAGCTCTTTTTTAGATTTTAGTCCCAGTGTTTCCAAATATAAAAACTTTTCTTACCTCATAGGCCTTATAGAACCAAGTGGTGGGCTGGATGTGGCTGGTAGTGAATGTTGTGCTGACCGCTGTTCTAGGGGACAGTTGTAAAGGTGGTATTGGGGCCTTTATGAAGCACCTCTTACGTGTTAGATGATGTACTGAGTGTTAGACAAAGTTCCGGGAACTTAAAGTTGGGTGGGAAAGACTGATACTTGTACACATACAGGGGTGAGTTTAGAGGGGTTTGCTCTGGGTATAATGGGGGCACCAAAGCAGGACAGTTACTTACCTGATTCTTGTGGGTAGGGAGATAGCTGTGTGCACAGGAGTAGGCAGGGAAGGCTGCCTGGTGGAGGTGACATCCTCTTAATTGAATTCAAAATGATTTACAAAAGAGTATGTGGGGAACGAAGCTGAAGGCTGTTCACGGTAGAGGGGCACATATGAGACAATAGGACTTAAGAAACATCATGAGTGAGAGGAACTGCAGGATCTGGTGTTGCTGATACAGTTTAAAGATTGAAAAGGAGGAGGCCCCCAAATAAGGGGGTACTGGGCTGGGCCACAAAGGATGCCAAACTCTCCCTCAGCAGTCATGAGGGTGGGCCCTGAAGGCTTTTACAGGGAAGAGACATGACCAGCGCCACCTGCGGTGGGTCGTGCTGGCACCCACACCTGCACAGAGGGAGACTCAGAGGCACTGAGGCAAGAGGGAGCATGAGGGTGCCTGAGAGAGGAGTTTGTCACAGTGATGGTGTCGATTATCCTCTCCTTGGCTGCTCTGATAATTCAGCACTTTGAACTAAGTCCAAAAGGCCAAGAAATACCCAAAATAGCCCACATAAACAGTGTGTTGCCACCATCCACACAATACAGATCAGAAGCTGGGTCTGTATTTATTGCTTGTCCTCAGCCAGGGTGTCTCTCAGCTTTCAGTGATTTCACGCATCATATAGAGTGGACTTGGAAGCTCAGTGACAGGGAAGGGAACTCAGTGAGAAGAAGGTAGAAACAGCTTTTTTATCCACGACCCGATCGCTGTCCCCCAGCACAGTGCCAGCGCACGGGAGGCGCTGAGTGAACCCTGAGAATTTGGCTTATATCAGCATCTGGAGGACATCTGTACTGTCATCGCCGTCACCAAATACTTTAGGTCGGTCTTCAGCATTTCTGTTGATGAGTGCTTTCGCAATGACCAGCTGTGTTATGCAAACCAAGTTTCTAAACTTGGAAATTTGGTTATTTTGTAAATGTATTTAGTAGCATGAAATAATGAGGAAGAAGTTGTATCACTTGGCTAATTTTGTGAAAGATTTTGTATCACTTTGCTAATTTTACATTACACATGGCTAAGTACAACAGGTCTTGATAGCAACACTGCTCCTGAGAGCCCAACGCATGAAAAGAACCAATGTCTGTCAAGGAAGAGTAGAGGAGAAATGTTGAGCAGAGGCATGGCATGGCCTGTCTTAAATGTTAGAAGATTCACTCTGGGGGCGCCTGGGTGGCGCAGTCGGTTAAGCGTCCGACTTCAGCCAGGTCACGATCTCGTGGTCCGTGAGTTCGAGCCCCGCGTCAGGCTCTGGGCTGATGGCTCAGAGCCTGGAGCCTGTTTCCGATTCTGTGTCTCCCTCTCTCTCTGCCCCTCCCCCGTTCATGCTCTGTCTCTCTCTGTCCCAAAAATAAATAAACATTGAAAAAAAAAAAAGAAAAAAAAAAAAAAGAAGATTCACTCTGGCTGCCATTAGGGAGAATTGACTGAACACCAAGGCTTTAGAAGCAGGGATGGCTTTGGAAGGTGGTTGCAATAATCCAGGGTAGCGATGATGGGGATTTTACCAGGCTGGTATTAGCAGAGGGGAAAGAGGTGGTGGACCAACTCTAGATGTACTTCACAAGTAGGCAACAGGATTCGTTGGTGGGTTGGTGAAAGGATGTAAGAGGAGAGAGGCAAGGATGACTTCTCGGTAGATCTGAGCAGCTAGAAAGGGCAGTGCGCTTTCCTGAGATGGAGGGCTGAGAATATAACAGGGTTGAGACAGGGGGGTTGGGTCAGGTGGGAAAAGGAGATTAAGAGTTCAGTTTAATGGAGGTATCAAGGAGAAAGTTGAGGGTACTAATCTGGAATTCAAGGGAGAAGTCTCAATCAACTAGATTCCCAGTCCATTTGGGAATCATCATTATTCAGATGATATTGAAGGCCGGCAGGCTGAGAAAGACCTTGTGACACCTTAATTATATACCTATTAAATTTTAAGGCAAATTGATTATGTTTATGAAGTCATTTGATTAGAAAATTGAAAGCATTGTATTCTTGATCATGTCTTTTCAAAGATAGATACTCTTCCTTGAAAAGCAAGTCAAGGTTAGCCAACATGTACATGATAAATACTGTCTTGTCTCTGAAAGGCATAAACAAAGTGGTTTAGGAAGGAAAGATGTTGACCATCATATGACTGACGAAGCAAGGTGAAAAGACTCTTTTTGGTACCGGTATTACTTGGTCTCCCTACTAGCAATTAGCAGCATTAAATATCAAAGCTTTATTTTTTAATGACATGAAGAAAGCTATGCTGTAGATTAAGAGTAAGTCTGACTTCAAGAATTATTTTTCTTAATTCCTTAAAGACATAGTATGAACTGACAAGTTGAGGATTTTCCTTGCAGGTGTTTGAGTTGCAGAAATAATGCAGTATGAGTTAATGTACTACCACCATTCAGGGATCGAGAACAAAATGCCTGCCTTTCATTAGTATTCTAGTGGTTGGGTTCCAGGAACAAAGTTTAGGGAAGCAAAAAAGAACCCTTTACCACTACCGATTTCAAACATGGTGGAAAGCACAGTAACCTAACACTTCTGTTTTCTGATCCGGAAGGCATGATGTTGTCTGATACGGTACTTTCTTACTGAGGTTTTGCCCCATGAGAAGCAGATGACGTATCTTTATGAATGGGAGTGTAACTTTGTCCCATTGCTTGGCCTGATTTTCTTGGTGCTTTTTACGACTTGAGTGGAAGTCAACAAGGAACCTTTAAGGGGGAAACGCAGGGGCCCTTGCCAAAGTTCTCTGCATTAACTATGCACCAAGTACATCTTACAGCTTTCCTGCTTCCACTTCTGTATGCTTCCCTCACTTTTATGTAGCAACTCGGGAAGTCCTGTCATGAAGGCTACTTAGAAAGCTTTCTATTTTACTAGAAGGTATACTTGAATCTTTGGGAGCAGTTTGCAGACTTTTGGTTTCTAGTGTTTAGTAGGCATTTGCATCCAGGAAATCACAGAGACTAGGCATTAACTAAGCATTTCATCAGGAAACATTCCTTAATGTTAACTACTTGCCCGGTGACTACAGCAGTCGTGCTGCAGGCGGAAGCATGAGGGCAGCATGCGTCCCGGATGCCCGGGTGTGCCCATCACGGTGCCGAACACCCTCCACACTCGCTGGGAACTCCTTCTATCTTCACCCTACCCTGTGGAACAGATACTGTTATTACCCCAATTTTACAGTTTGAGGAAACTTGCCAAAGCGAGGTTAATAGCTTGCTTGAGGGCACACGGTTAATAAGTAGCAGAAATGGGATTTTTAACCCACCTATGCGGAAGTGCAGGTGATTCTCTTCTCCACAGCTGAGGTATCTGTTCCCTTCTGTAATTACAGCTGGGACATCCATCAGCCGACTGGGATTTGAACACTCCCAGGTACCATTCTCAAGCTTTGTGACTTGTCTGGGCCCAACTTTCCTCCTCATAGAATACAGGTAATAATACCTCCTGCAGGGAGTTCCTGAGAGGAATGATTGTTATATGTTTGTGGGTTCTCCTGGCTCAGGACAGAGAATGGTACCCAGTCTATGGTGGATGTCTAATAAACATTTACTGAGTCGGTGATTATAATTTGCTAAGCACATACTATAGTATCCCCTGGGAGAAACCCAGGTGGGACAGAGGAGAGATGGATGCATGTCAAGAGAGAAAGGTAAAATTGTTATTTGTCAGTGTTTCTCGTGCAATACTGGTAAGTAAATAGTGCCCCTGCCGATGTCTAGCAGGCTTTCTCAGCTTACAATTTTGATGTTACTTAGGAGCATAAATAATCAAGTGAATGTTTTATAGACAAAGCATTTTGTGTGCCCTTAACATGATGTTGGGCTTTCTGGGGCTTGCTCTAGCCTGCTCTGTAGTCTGGTGTGTAGTCCATTGGTTCAACAGCCATCGTCTTATTTCAACTGGGCAAACAGAGAGAGGGTACTCTGCAGGATACCCGTATGGAAGAGCCTTGGTGTGAATTAGTGAAACATTAGAGGAAGCCTGAATGCCCATTGATAACAGAATGCTTCGGTAAATTATGGTCCTTCACACTGTGAATCTCAGGCATTACATTGTTATCAGGAATTTACATAATATCGTGCCGTTGAATGCAAAAGCAAGTCATGGAGGAATATGTATTAGGTGAGCCTGAATTTGTGGAAACACAATAAATTAAAGCTTAACAGTAATGAATAAAAAATACTATGTGAGAGGGAGAAGGAGAAAGCGTGAGAGGGAGGGAAAGAGAGAGCGAGAGCAAGAGAGGATGAACTCTTAATTCCAGTGAGTGGGATTGAGAAAAGGTGGCTGGAGAAGGCATAGACATTCCTTTGCTACTTTAGATAGTTTTGTGATGTTTTAGTGTTTTTTCCAGTAAACATGCATTAGTCGATATTCTAAAAATTAATAAAGAAAATTTTAGGGGTGCCTGGGTGGCTCAGTTGGTTAAACGGCTGACTCTTGATTTCAGCTCAGGCCATGCATGATTTGGGAGTTCGGGCCCCATGTCAGGCTGTGGGCTCACAGCTCAGAGACTGCTTTGGATCTTCTTTCTCCCCCTTTCTATTCCTCCCTGGCTCTCTCTCAAAAATAAATAATAAATTTTTTTTTTTTTTAATTTTTAAAAAGGAAAAGGCTTAGTCCTTTTTTAATTAAAAAAAATTTTTTTTGTAGAGTCATGTCTGACAGGTAGGAATGGTTTGAGACTCTTTTGAGGAAATATTAGACCAGAACTCCCGGTGCAGTAAGTAAATGAAAAGGCATAGCTTTTAAGGAAACTGTTGCAGATGGGAGGAAAATTACTGAGTAGATTTGGGTGAATTTATGGAAATGATGGGATCCTTTGTGGATGACAGACTCACGGAGTGGATTAGCCTAACCTGTCTGTTGGAGGATGTTAGACTTCCTCCTGTACTGCCATTAGCCTGAGGAATTTTTATTCAGCTTACAGTTGAGAACACTGTATGAAATTCACACACTACTGCTTCCTTTTTTTGAGCTACTCAAAGGATAAACAGGATTGATGTTTTTACTTATGTTTTGAGAACAGATATATTTATAACATTTTATATCTCTGGGACTCACCTTACCTATATACAACATGGCCAATAACTAACCAGTAATTTTCTGAACAAAGAACAAGGATTTGCTGAAGTTCGTGCTCTAAAGCTCATGATACTCATTTGAGCAGTTTATGGATTCTTTTTTTAAGTCCATATCTAAAGGGCTGATTTCTGAACTGAAACACTTTAGAAGAGAAATATTATAATGGCTCTGGGCATCACCTTTTGTCTTCCCAGTGCAATCTGACGTTAGTCTCCCAGTGTGGGCAGGACGTGGTAATGGGCTCATCTCCCATCCTCATTTGCCCCACCTTAGATCTAGTTGTTGGTGAGAGCCTTTGCGACTCAGCTCACAGTCCATCCAGCCTGGGCTCTGGGTCATCCACTCCATAGCCTCTGAGGACCTGGTAGGAGTGTGATTCTGTATTTTCAACTGCCTTCTTCTGCCCTCTCCAGAGGGAGAGACTGTCTTGAGGGGAGGCATGAAAGCTAGCTAATTCAGACCCAACTGATTAACTATACCAGGCTGCCGTTTTCACTCTACTTTGTTATGATTGCTGCCCCTCCCAGAGTACCATGGAGCAGTGGGATAGACCTCTTTGCTTTGAAATTTCCAAACTCCCTTCAAGGAATCTCTCTGCAACCTCTCTCTCTATTCATGGGTCTTGACCCTAGTAGGATACCAAACATGGTAGGCCCTATGTTTGTTATGCCACCCTTTGGCTTGCCCCTTTTGTCCTCCTCTCCCTTTCTAGAATAGAAAAGCTCTTCTTTCAATGGTGGGAATGCCTTCTGTATCTTCATGTTCTGTATCTTAGAGCAATGACTTGAGTCCTCCAGGTTCTAGTTCTTGACATTTGAAGGACAGCCAACGAGTTTAGAAGATGCTTATCCCAGCAAAGCAGCCAGTCTTTGGCTAATGAAAGCCTTGGTTTTCACAACTATTGACTGGAAAATGAGCAAATTTGTTTGGGAAGTAGGAGACTGAGCATCTCCCCCTTTGCTCTGTTGTCCCTTGGAAACAAAACTCCTTCCCCAATGGGAGGAGGGCTTAGAGGCACAGGCAATCACTGGGAATGAGAAATACAGATGATAATGTGTAAACATACTGTCCAGCTATAGAATCAAATGTGTACCTATGAATCCAAGAGACCTCCACCTCCCCTACCCCAAATTTCCTGATGTTAAAACTTACTCATGATCCTATTCTGTTAAGTGGTGAGTGTGTGGAAGAAGAGTGGGGCTCTAGAGAGAGCAGTGTGCTTTTTGATTATAGGAGCCAGTTCTAACTCCTTAAAACTGCACTATTTTCCAGACCCTTGAGTCTTTTGGACCTAAATCTGGAGATAACATTTATCTAAGCTGGGCCATTGTGATTACCAGCTATCACACCTTCTCATTATGTTCTAGCTCCCTGACTCTTATTGCCTAGCTTTTGTCCATTTGTTAAATTCTTTTTAAAAATTTTGCTTGTGAGCTACAAGTGGCTCTTTGGCATAGAAAGCAAAATCTATTTCAGCCCGTTTTCTGAGCCCTGTGATCTTACAAGGCCTTTGGGTTTGGGATTCTGAAGTTTTCATCATTTAAGCCAGAGACTTCAATAAATGATTGACATCTACCCATTTTCAAAAACAAATGTCAATTCAGAAATTTATTTTTCACAAGGCCACTAGGTGCAAGCTGCAGACTAAATAAAGAACATCAGGGATTCAAACTAAGCCGGTTTGGGGGGGGGGGGGTTGTTTGTTAAAAACAAACAGAAGGACTGCCACAGCCAGGCAATTGTGTGAAGCTGAACTTTTTCACCTTGGGAGTTTGCGATTGATGCACATTAAGTCGCTTGACATATCTTACATCTAGCAGGACCCCACTTGTCTTTGGAAAACTGACAGAATGATCTATTATTTCCACGTATGGATCATGAACTAAAAAAGGTTCAATCTTAAGGCAAAGAAAGGGAAATAATAGCTTGATGGAGGGAAGGATGGTTACATTTTAACCCATCTGTTTTGATGAGATCTTGGATAATATGTCCTCCTTGCCTGGTGGGTTTGTCAGAACTGGGGCAGCTGGTGGGGAGGAGATGATGGAGAGGCACTTAGGGACTTATTTTGTATCTGCTTCACAGCTTAAAACACAGTATAGGAAAGTTTCCCCTGTAATGTTTGGTATTTTTAACTGTGCAGCTCCAACTGTAGATTGGAATTTCCTGACATAGCATAGCTTAGTTCTATTATCTCCTAGGTAAACAAACAAACAAACAAACAAACAAATGACCTTCTTGGACATCCACGGTTTTAAGAACTCCAAGGAAAATGCAGAATCCTTAAAAACTGCATTCTCTAGTAGGCTATTCCAGATTCATTGAAAGGGTTCAAAAAGCCACAAATATTTCTCACACAAAAAGACCCTCTAACTTCGTGATTGAAAAAACTTCCAAGAAGCATGTTCATATGTTAACTGATACTTCATTCAGCTGGAAGAGCTGGAGTTAGGGGAAAGGACAGGGACATTTATTGATATGGTTTACAGTTTTGTATTTGAATTTTATGAGAAGTTGATAAGTTCAGAACTTTTAAGCATATTATTTTGGATTCTTGGTAGTCTGTTCATTTATATGAAGAAAGAAGGTAAGAAGATAGGAAGATCCATGCATTTATATGAAGAAATAGCTGCATTACTCACTTATATGGGTTGGTTTTATACTTTAAGAATCCACTCTATTTACCTATATTTATTATTAATAGTGAAACTTATAGAAAATTGTCAGTGTTTTATAAGGCATAATTAACATACGGCTGCCACCAGAGGCTATAAAAGCAGATACATTTAATGATAGTCACTAATAAAAGAAGAAAGAGTCACATCTTCTTACATGGACTTTTCCTGTAGGTGTGATTTCTAGGGCTGCTTAGGAATTCGAGGTCCTAATTCTTCTTTTTGTCAAATGGAATTATCTTTAAATTCCCACACACTGATGGAATTACACATTCCTTGGTCATTTGAATTTTTGTATGTTGAGGTTATTTTGGGCAGTTGGAGATGGTCTTCCAAAAAAATAAATTTTCTCTTTTGCCTGAAATTTTTTTCTCTTTCTAATCTTATTATCTTTGAGCGAGCACTTGTTATTTCACTCTGCACTGGCTAGAATATTAAAGGCAGTCACTTTTTATGTAAGCCCCAAGGGCATTCACATTGTCAGATTTAGTTCATGACCAGACTGAGTCACCTCCAGTGATACTCGGAAAAATAAAAACAAATGCAAAATTATCATTCAGACCAAGGAATTGCAATAGATGGATTGTTCCTAATTAACATATTGTGAAATAAATGACTGGTTTTGGCTGTAACACCAGACCTGTTGTCTGTTTTTAAAGTTATTTTGGAAAACTTACCTAGTTTATTTGGTGAGTTTGATTGTATAAGGGGAAAGAATAAATGTTTACAAAGTTTTTTTTTCTTAATTTTTTTAATGTTTATTTATTTTTGAGAGAGAGAGAGACAGAGTGCAAGCAGGGGAGGGGAGAGAGAGAGGGAGACACAGAATCCAAAGCAGACTCCAGGCCCCAAACAGTCAGCACAGAGCCCGACGCGGGGCTTGAACTCACAAACCCTGAGATTGTGACCTGAGCCGAAGTTGGATGCCTAACCGAGCCACCCAGGCACCCCACAAAGATTTTTAACCCTAGCCCAGCACAGTGATTTTCATTCTTGATTTAAAAAAAAATGAGGTGTATTTGCATGGGAGGAATATGGCTGGTGGTGGGGTGGGGAGGGGTGTAGTTTTTAAAAGTTTCTTTTAAATAGTGCAACAATTTGCTAACAAAGAATCAAAGTATTTCAATTCTTTTTTTTTTTTTTTTTAACGTTTATTTATTTTTGAGACAGAGAGAGAGAGAGAGCATGAACGGGGGAGGGTCAGAGAGAGAGGGAGACACAGAATCCGAAGCAGGATCCAGGCTCCGAGCTGTCAGCACAGAGCCCGACGCGGGGCTCGAACTCACGGACCGTGAGATCATGACCTGAGCCGAAGTCGGACGCTTAACCGACCGAGCCACCCAGGCGCCCCCAAAGTATTTCAATTCTTATGGACAACATCTGGGATCAATAGCCAAAATTTACAGTGAGAGAAAAGGGTTGGGAAGCAGTTGCTTCATTAGTTTATAAAATTGGAGAAAACACTCTCCCTAGAGAAACTTGGTGCCCTCTAAAAACCCTGAGGAAGGATTTAAAAGTTCATTTATAATTGATAAGTGCTGAATTGGTAATGTTCATTTTTATCCTGGTTCCCTGATTTGGCCATTATAGTTTCATGAGTTTTGCCTTAACTTGTCATTAAAATCTCAAAGATAAACTGGCAGCATTTCTTTTTAATATCTTTTAATTTTAAAAATAGTAATTGAGGGGGAATAGAAAGGCTTCTTAGAAAATTTATAAAGTGGAAATAATAGGGTTAGATGAATTTTTTGGAGAAAATAAGCCACACGAATACCAGGTTTACAAATAACCTGTAACGTTGTGATTTTTTTTTTAACTTTAATGTTTATTTTTGAGAGAGAGAGGGAGAGCACAGACAGTGGAGGGGGAAGAGAGAGGGGGATACACAGAATCTGAAACAGGCTCCAGGCTCTGAGCTGTCAGCACAGAGCCCAACACGGGGCTCAAACCCATGAACTGTGGGATTGTGACCCGAGCCGAGGTCAGACGCTTAATCAAGTGAGCCACCCAGGCGCCCCTGTATAATGCTGTGATTATCCCTTTAAGGCTTTTGTAATCCTGCCACTTCGCAAATCTAAAGAGTAGCTGGGGTGGACACCTATCAGACCCTAGACGACATAGGCGTGCATTTCTCAGCTCCCACTGGTCAGTTAATTGTTGTGTCTGCACCGGGTATTGAGGTAGGAATGGACTTGAAAGAGAGAGGTGGTCTTAATGTAAGTATGTTCCTCTGGGGAGAAGGGAAATGACGGAAGAAAAGCAAGATGTATTCATAATTATGCGATTTGTGTTGGGGGCACTGAGCAGCGTAGCTGGATCACCAGTCCGTGGCAAGTGTAGTGTGGTGCCTTCTCTAGGATGGAGGTTTTCTAGGAGACCAGGATGAGAAACTTGTTATCAGGAAGGAGTTAACTTATGTCCATTGTCTCTCCACACTGGCTAGTACCTCTCCACCCCCCCCCCCCCCCAAAGCTTACCTACTCTACTGAAATCTCTCCCATCCCCTAATTTTCATTGTATGTGAACTTATAATTGAAGCTGCTTAATCGATTAAGTAGGCTATTATGTGGTAGCTTGAGAATCTACTCATTGACTCTAAATAACCAAATATATAACATTTCTAAAATGTAAATCACCTGTAAGTTAGAGATTCACTGTAGTTTGTAGTCATTGTCTTATTTTAAGTTAGATTTTAGCAATCAATTCTAATACAGCATGGGAAAGAATTAATAAGCAGTGGTAGCTGCTGTGAACATGAGGGAAGCCTAAGACCTTGACTAAAAATGAGGATTATGGCACCCAATTATTAGGAAGTATTATGGTACACGGTTATGAGGAAAGTGTTCTCCAGAGAAATTGAACCAGTGGGATTCTATGTGATTTATGATTTATTATATATTACATATATAACATTAATATACGATTATAAGGAATTGGCTCATGTTGTTATGGAGGCAGAGAAGTCCCATAATGCAAATTTCTGAGAACTGGAGGTCCTAGCTGAGGCCAGGAGAAGACTGATGTTCCAGCTTAGCAGTCAGGCAGAGAGGTTGAATTCTTCCTTCTGCCTTTATTCTATCAGGCCCTCAGTGGGTGATGCCCACCCACATTGAGGAGGGTAATATGTTTTACTCAACTCACCAATTTAAATGCCAATCTCTTCCAAAAACACCCTCACAGACAGACCCACAAATAATGTTTAACTAGGCACCCTGAGTCCCAGTCAAGTTGATAAATAAAATTAGCCATCATAGAAAGCTCGATTCCTTCCATGAAATAAATTGAAATTTTACCGTGATTCTCTTATTAGTCACCAATAAACATAGTAAAGATAAAAGAGTTGAATTCAAACCTGCAGATGGCTATAGTTAATGATAGGGCCCATCCAGTTTTCCTTGAAAATGTTGGGTTGAAACAGTAAATACACACACACATGCGCACACACACACACACACACACACACACACACACACACATTCATTGTTTAAGGGAGTAGTACCTGAAGAGGTCATGCATTGTACTGAAAATTGGGCCAAAATATTATTTATTTTTCACTTTCTAAAACAAATGAAGGCTAAAGTTTTATTTTGTTTGATATGACTAGGTCATCTCAAGGATACCTCTGGTAGCTGTGAGGTTAATTTTATGTCTTATGCTTAAAAAATAAAGACTAAAGTCAGGATATTGTGCCTACTTCAAAAAGGATCCATTGTAGGTTTTGACTGCAATTAAGATAATTCAGCTGTGTCTGGATAACCCTATGAAAAAACATCAGAGTTAAATGGCTAAGGTTGCAGGCAAGAATCATGAATGTATGCTATAGAAAGTATGATGAAAATAGTATATTTGCATAGTAATTTGTTAATTACGAAGGAAAAACTAGTAGCTCTGTAGTCGGAAAACCACTTTACCCCAGTGATTAAGGTTAATTAACATCACCAGGAATGAGATACATTGCCATTGTATATACCTCCTGATAAGGTACACTGAGCAGAGCACATCATCACTTCTGTGGTATTCTTTCCAAAATTGCCTATCCTACATTTAATCATGAGGAAACATCAGACCTAAATTTAGAGACATTGTGCAAAATAACTGGGCAGTATTCTTAAAAACATCAAGGTCATGAAAGACAGAAACTAAGATAATGTCAAATAGGAGGAGACTAACAAGATAACAGTGAAATGTAATGTGGAATCCTGGGTTGGATCCTTAACCTAGAAAATACATTAGTTGGAGAGTTGGTGGAATTTGCAGATGATCAGTAGAATAGTTGATAGCATTGTAATCAATATGGACTTCTTGGATTTGCTAAGTGTACTGTATTTATTTAAGATTTTAATGTTTGATGCAGTGAAGTTAAGGATGTATCCATTTTTGTAAGTTTCCTATAAATCTGAAATTATTTTAAAATTAGAAGTTAAAAAAAATAAGCAGTAGGCATTTTTTTCCACACGAGAATAAATAGAACTACAAGTGTGTCCCTGTGTGTACATTTAAGTCACTGGGGAGGGGCACCTGGCTGGGTCAGTGGGTGGGTTGCAACTCTTGATTTTAGGATTGTGAGTTCAAGCTCCACATTAAGTGTGGAGATTACTTAGAAGTAAAAATCTTAGGGGCTCCTGGGTGGCTCAGTCAGTTGAGCATCTGACTCTTGGTTTCAGCTCAGGCCGTGATCTCATGGTTTCGTGGGTTCCAGCCCCACGTCAGGCTCTGCGCTGACAGCACGGAGCCTGCTTGGGATTCCGTCTCCCTCTCTCTCTCTGCCCCTTCTCTGCTCGTGCGCACTCCCTCACTCTCTCTCTCCCTCCCTCTCTCAAAATAAATAAAATTTTAAAAAATTAAAAAAATAAAAATCTTTAAAAAATAAAAATGAAAAACAAAAGTCACCAGGGACATAAAATAACTGTATTTTGTAGGAGCCAAAAGATAGAGGAAAATTCTTTCTCATGATTTAGGAACTCCATGAGGCAGGTGCCAAGTGTTATCTTCAGCATTGTATTTCTAGTGCCTACCGTGAAGCTGGCACATAGAAGGTGGCTGTTGGCTGAATAAATGAGTACATTGCACACCTTGGTGATTTCATTCCAGTGTATATTCAAGGAATACTTTTTGAGTACCCACTGGGTGTCAGACATTGTGCTAGGTGTTGGGAACATAAAGGAGCTGTGAAACTAGAGGTAATGAGTTTAACTAGGATGTAAGTGGGAGGAGTGCCTAGAGTAAGCCTTCCTTGAGGAGGATCCTTGAGTGTTTTTGAAGAACGCCTGATAGGGAAAGGCAACAGGAAGCCAGAATCCCAAGTAGAAGGAAAAGCATTTGCTCAGTCGTAGATAAGAGCTTCAGTGTGACTGGTGAATGTGGTTTATAAAGGACAAGGTTGGTTGGAAAAATGTGTAGGAGCTGGATTTGGGGGGGGGTGGGGAACCTTTGGACTTTGTTTTATTTCTCCATTGACCTGTTTACTGGCTTCGCATTTTCTAAAGAAATTGTCTGTAGCTGGTTTTCAGTGGCCAAAACCAGTCAGAACTAGTGTTTGTTCAAAATTGGGGGTGGGCTTCGTTATCAGAGTAGAAAGAGAAGGTACTAAATAGGAATGTAGAGTTTGGTTCTCTTCAGATGGGAGTTGTGCAATTTGCACAACATTGGGAATGAAAGCCCAGCTTCAAATTGGAGAAGAAAAAAAAAAAAAAAAGTTTGGGGGAAAAATTAGAAATATGCAGGCTTCAGTGTGTGATGTGAATGTTCATAGATGAGACAGGACTGGATATTAGTTTGGACAGAACATTGGAAGAGGCTGCGAGGACAAGCTGGGCTCTCCCCACTGTGGGACAGCCTGGGAGTCATTCTGCCATGGTGCAGAAGGCAGAGATGCTGGGGCCCAGGAATGCACTTCGCTTCTCCTGGGCTGTGTTGTGACTGAGTATTTAGTACTTGGGGAGAGAAACCAGAGGGGGGGGGAAAGGCACAGAAGGATAGAACAGTGTATTTTTTTTTTCTTTCTTCCCTCCTAGCACAAGATTACAACAAAAAAATATCAGGAAATGTAATCCTGTGTTTCAGAAACTCTCCTAAATAACATAATTTCCATATTAACTGCTTCACACTGGAAAGAGGCACTATATATATATATATATGTCTCTATATATATATATATATATATATATATATAAAATCTATCTTTATACACCACATACTTGGTGGTAGATTTAATGTTTGTTTGGAAAATGGTATTTTGCTTCTTAGTGAAAATTCTTCACTTGGATCATGGGGAAAGCAATGCGTACTTTCTGTTACTTAATTCCACTTTGTGACCTGACGGGCGAATTGTAATTTTTCCCTCCTGATGCTCTCTGTTATTCCTCAGACAAATATTGTGACGCAGAGTGAATGTTTAAAGCTGAATCTCCTTCCAATCCTAGCCCTGCATTTTAGGAAAATCCCTCTTGACTCTGTTATTTTCCTTACCAGTCTCATTTGCCAAAGAAATCCTGTTTTATCAACTTTTTTCTTTCTCAAATGGCTGAGCCTGAATCTTTCTAAGTTTGACTTGTTAATAATGATTTCCAAGAAGCTATAATAACAGAAAGAGTTTTTGACTTACTACTGAAAATGGAAACCTTATTTTTGCCTATGACAGATTCAGGTTCAGCCTCCAAATTACTGGGTAGCAATGATGATGAAAATATAATACCCTATGTTCCTTACATTTTATAGTCTTACAAATCTCATTCTCATAAATTTGTTTGATCCTTGTGACATCTCTGTGTGCAAGGCCAGACAGGTGATGTCATCCCAGGATGGCAAATGGAAGGACCGAGGACCACGTGGTTCATAAGCATGGAACTAAGACCCAGGCCTCCAGTCTCTATTTAACTTTGTCTCCTTTTCCTAAGTGCTGGGATGCCTTTGAGATAATTGTTTAAACTCTGTCTCTTCCCTCCTCTTGGCTGGCACTTGGCCAAAACCATAACCTTTTCTATCATCTTAAGTTGTTTTTAAAAGTACTGATAGGCGGATGTAATAATTAGTTCAGAGTTTTATTGTTTGACCTTTAATTGTTCTTGTAGCCACTTAGGCAAATGCCTTTGCATTTGTAACATTAAAACGAAGGTGAAGAATACGTTTGTGACTCTGGAGAATAAAAACGGTTCGTTTACTGCCGCAGTGACAATGTCTTCAAATAAATCTTCATGTGGAATAATTCCCTCCTAATATCATTGATTTGTTACCTTGTTTGTCTCTTTTCCTCTTCTTTATCTCTAAAATGGGAAGTGGAAACACCTACATCATAGAAGATTAAAAATAATACATAAAGAATTTAGCAAAACCCTTAACACAAAGTAGTAATTTTAATAAGGTTACTTTCCTTATCCCTTGAAAATAAATTTTGGAAGACATAAATTCTGAATGGGTAAAGCTTTGAAACTGGTAGCAGGTTGGGCTTTCTGGAAAGCAAACTCTGAGCTGGAGATGAGTTTGCATGATGTTACTCAGGGAGTGCTCTCAGGATTCACACCCACGGACAGGAGTAGAAGGAAGCAGGACAAGGCAGAAGAAGTTGACCTGTGATGCAAGCCTGGTGACAGCCTTTGTCGCTTGAGCTAGTTGTACCGAGTTATAGCATGAGGATCTGGCCTTCTAACTCCCACCCGGGCAGTCACTAGATGCAAGCCACCCTGGGAGGAGGGCGTGACCTTGGGCAAAGCAGCTGTTTACAGCTGAGACAGTTCCAGAAGGGGGCTGGCAGCCAAGGGCTGCCTGCCCTAATGCTCTTAGCGGCTGGACGGATAAGTCATGCATTTCTGAAGAGGGATCTTGGTATTGCAGCAGCCACCACCACACTTTATGTTTACCTTGAATCCAAATGGCAGTGGTTCAAGCAGAATGAAGTTCCCTATCCTCTTCACAGTCAAGGACAGCAATACATTTTCAGGTGATACTTGTGAAGTGTCAGGAATGAATATGTTTTATTCAATACGCTTGTGATTTTTCACTCAGTCCAGAAGGGAGTCATGGGACGTGCTCAAGTCCTGACCATAGTAACTGTGGCATATGAATGGATTCCTGCTTGTAAGTGTGCCTGTGCTTGTGCTCTCAGGTGTGGCTGCAAGGTGTACTGGGGGCGTGACCCACTTCCAGAACGGACCCAGATCCCAAGGTCATGGCAAATCTGAGGATGAGAAGGAGCACAGCATTTCTTTCATTTTCTTAGTTCATTTCCAGCATCAAAGCAGCATTCAGGAGCTCCCAGTTTATCTCCCCATCCCACATTCATTTAAATTTTTTCTTCATTCTTTCTGAGCCACCTGCTTCCACAGCCCTGCTGTCATACTGATAGCCAGGTACCTATAGAAATCTCCAAGTGATGACCATCTGCCCTCAAGCCCTATTCCAGACAGCTATTAAGAAAGAAGAGTCTTGGCTTCGAGTAGTATTCTGCTTTTCCCCACCACATTTGGTCTCTCCCTACAGGCAGATATTGTACATGTGCACAGAAGGTAGCCCCTTGTTTTCCTCTGTAGTTCACCATTTTATGAAATAGAGTCCCTGGAAAGAATTTCTCATTAATCCCCTTTCCCTTTTCTCTTTGCTCCAGCTCTTATCCAGGTTCTTCAGAAGTCCACCAATGGCACTCAAAACTAATCAACCTAACTATAGATATATCCATGGCAAGCTAGAGCTGAATGTACAATGTGAAATGCATGCAGACATAGGCAAGAACCAGTTCTAAATGTGCTCTGCGCAAGAGTTTGTTTAGCATGCCTGCACAGTCCATGCCTGCTTCACCATTGCCTTCTAACTGTTACTGCTGTGTGTCAAAATCATACAACTACTCACATCAATATGGTTTTTGTTTGTTTGTTTGTTTTTTTGGTTTCTGTTGCAATCATAGCACATGTTTTTGTGGCAAAAAACAAGCAGTTTCATTTTTGTATCAAATAGGATTCTTGGGCTAATCTCAGAACTTGAGACCAACAATACCATGTTCTGTGTTGTAAATAGTCAGATCACAGGTGACCTTTCAGACCACAATCTGTTCGTGAGTCAGAGATACTATTAGTAGAAAGACGAAGCCAAAACTCTGACTTTGAGAGATGAGTTTCTTTCCTTTATGTCAGAAGGGACAAAGCAAGCATTTTCATTATTATTATTATTATTCTTTTACGTTACATTCGATTCACCTTAGATTGTCAGCCCATAAAGGGCAAGGGCAGCCTTTGCCAGACTTGAATTGAATTGTGGCAAGTAGAATCATTGTAAATATTGTTTTGACAATGATGATGAAGAACTTGTTATTGTCTGCGAGGTAGACCTACTTCATTGACTTCAAGTAGTTTTTTAATTATTTTTTTTTCTGTTTTTGCTTTGAAAAGTTGTAGGACTCTGTGATTGAGTTTCTCTGTGCTGTTTAAAAGTTTTAAGTAATGAATTTGTTGTTTGCATGGACAAACAGTATCAATGAAACTGAGGTATGGGTCTCTACTTCACAGAATGATTTTGCTTTCTTTCTACCTTCTTCACAGAAAATACTTATGAGTCTCTATGAGGTTGTTTCTCACAGCCATTTAATTTCAAATGAATTGTTAATAGGTATTAAACTGATTATCATTACATGAAGGAATAACATTATGAATGATAAAAGGCAGCTATTTATGGTATGGCTTTCAAGATGGCTATGCTCTACACTTAAGATTTTCATCTTAGGTAAAAATTTTAAAATCCTTGACTCTAACTTAGGTTTATATGCATATTTGTTAATCCAAATTAATTTTTTACATAATAGCAAATGGGGAGAGATGAACACAACACCATATTTGGAGCCAAGGAAATCCAAGGAAATCAAATCGAATAGTTGAAATATAAAAATTTTCCTGATGCCACATGCAGAAACGGAAACACACACACACACACACACACACACACACACACACACACAGACGAGAAACCCTGCAAAACCTTAAACCCAAAGGTGACTGAATCAAAGGTAACTGGTGGCATTGTGGACATTGTGTTGAGGAAGGACAACCAGGGAGGCATCCCAGAAGGCTTTACAGTGGCCCTGTTGAGGGATACAGAGAAATCCACCTTGTAATAGCAGGATGAAGCAGGACTGTCAATAGACTACTATTTTAGACTAACATTTCAGAATGGGTGATTGGGAGAGAGAAAATAGCTGGATTTGGTTAGAGGATGGCAGGATAACGGGTTCAGTTGGAAGTGTGCTCAGTTTTAGGTGCTTAGATATGGGAACAGAGATCTACAATTTCCAAGTTTGTGTCAGATTCTGTGGGCACAGATCAGAACTGGAGAGAGACTTGGCAAACCATTTGTCAGCAGGTGATTCTAGAAGGCTTGGCTCTCTCTCCAAAAAGGAAGAATGTATATGGATAGGAAGGAAAAAGTACAGTTTAAATAATTGAAGTATTCATTAAATGACTAGAATGTACCTAGTGTGTAGTAAATTATTTCTGATAGGTGCTTTATTTAATCCTCCACTACCTTTTACAATTCCTTTATTGTTACCCCCATTTGCCTGAACAGGTAATGAATGCAGGTTTTGAGAGATGCCTTTACTAAAATGAAAAAGCTAGTAAGTGTTTAAGATCTGGGTTCAAACTCATGTCTCACAATACGAAACTTGATGCTATTTGCCTACACCCCAGCTTTTATGCCTCAGCATCTTGGGCATAGAATGCTGGATGACGCCAACATTTAAGAGAGCTAAGAAAGGAAGTTCTATAGAAGAAGGCTGGGGAGTGTGAGAGACCCAGTTCAAGAGAGGATAGACTCCTGAAGGCGATATGCAAAGTCACAGTTAGGGGACTGGTGACTTCAGTAGAGCACTTTCAGAGCACAGTGAGGGCTGGATTGAGTGGGGTGAAGTGTGAAGGGAGGGGAAGAAATGAAGTCCATGGATGGTACTACTGTGTTCAAGAAGGTGCTGAGGGCTAGGAGAGAACATGCAGCCTTGGGAGTTACAAGGGCATTTGTGAGTAGTAGGAGCTATATACAGAGCTGTGCTGGGGATTCTGTGCGCTTAGATCTCTAAGCGGAGCAGTGTGGAATCACCAGGGTTGTGAGCAGTCGAGGTAACTTCATGAATGAAGAAAGGCAATTCTGGATGCAAGCTTCTTCTGAAGTCTTTTAAAGTGTTATCAGTCTTGGGGCGCCTGGGTGGCGCAGTCGGTTAAGTGTCCGACTTCAGCCAGGTCACGATCTCGCGGTCCGTGAGTTCGAGCCCCGCGTCAGGCTCTGGGCTGATGGCTCAGAGCCTGGAGCCTGTTTCCCATTCTGTGTCTCCCTCTCTCTCTGCCCCTCCCCCGTTCGTGCTCTGTCTCTCTCTGTCCCAAAAATAAATAAACGTTGAAAAAAAAAATTAATAAAAAAAAAAGTGTTATCAGTCTACTGTCTTTTCAGTTGTTGATCTCTTGTAAGAGCTCTCTGAAAGTTACTTGAGATAATCTGTCAAGATATACAGACCCTTGATTATTTTTTGAGCAAACATCTTCTAGTACCTCAGTATGAGGTCATATGGTATTTATGGTTATAGTTAGAAAATGACATCATGGGGGCACCTGGGTGGCTCAGTTAGTTAAGTGTCATACTCTTGGTTTGGGCTCAGGTCGCGATCTCACGGTTCATGAGATTAAACACTGTTGTCAGCACGGAGCCTGCTTGGGATTCTGTCTTTTCCTCTCTCTCTGCCCCTCCCCAACTCGGGTGTGCACACTCTCTCTCTCTCAAAAATAAATGAACTTTAAAAAAAAGAAAAAAAAATGACATCATGAATTAGTGCTTGTCTAAAATGTTCTAAGTTGGTTACTATACCATTATTTTCATCCATCTCATGTACCATGGGTTATGTTTTCTGTCCTGTGTTTTGATCTCTACTGTTAATTTTGTTTGGAGATTACAGAAGAGTTTTAGACCTCTCTAAAAGCCCATTACTTATGGCATGTTCTGATTTTTGACAGATTCATGTGTTTCTTCAAGCTTTTAAAGTACATTCACAACAGTAGCAATAATTTATTTTGGGGATTGGGGTTGTATCTAAATCTCACTGTCTAAGACAGAATTATAAAATGGATTTCCAAAATTGTGGTCTTTTAAAAACCATGCAGTCAAAGCATTTACTATCATTTTTTAAAACGTGAATTGCAAGTTCAATATGATGCTCATAGTATTTAACAGAACATGTCTCTTCTTTTTTCATGTTTTGGAGTGCATTTTTTTCTATTTCTCCATCCTTATCTCCTTTTTGACTCAGGCATTGCTCTCCTGGGGGGGATCACTGTGCTTCAACCTGTCTGTAGATCCTCAAGGTACCCAGAGGTGACTAATCCATACATACTTTCTCTCTGGTTTTAACATCCTAGTCCTGTCCAGCCCTGTGAAATGTTTCAGAAATCAGTCTCTAATCACTAGGTAAGGCTAAATGGTGACACCCTACTTACCCCTGGACACACATACCCGATTCCAGGAGAGTTAAGCCATATGGGGATTGTCATCGTGGCTCTGTGTTTAATGCTAGGAGAGGAGTCCAGTCATAGGTAAATAAAATGTTACTATCCATTACTACTCAAGAGACTGCTTTCATGCCACATACTTGGTTAAGCTCTGGAGACATGCTAGTATAGTAAACAAATAGATGCAATCGCTTCTCTTGAGGAGTTTATAGTCTAGGGAAAAGAAATCTCTTTTAAGCAACATCATAGAAATGTAAACCAAGCTTCACAGCAAGAAAGATAGGCATTCGTCATTTGTTATTGAAAACATATTTTTTGACTAACTATCACGGGCGAGGTGTCTGGATGAAGAGTGAATATAGCAGTAACAATGGCACAGGTCTTTCCAGGGCTCTTCAGGAAATATCTTTGTCACACAGGTTATTGAGTGCTAGTGTTGATATTTTGTATTGTTTTAGTAAATTCCCTATCTTTGAAATTCATATTTGTAACACTTATTTGACCTGGAAGTTGGTAAAGTATATAAGACTGACTCTCTTCAAAAATATGTAACATTTAAACATGACAGCAGGTTTTAGCTCTCCAAGTGTACTTCCTCTTCACATTCATTTTTCCTAGTCGGTAACATTTAATAGTAAGCAGTATAACTGGCTGTAACCAATATGATTATCTTCATATATTCTATAACATTTCTTGCAGTTATTGCCAGCTTTCGAGGAACGGTACCATATGGCCTGTCATTGGAAATTGGAGATACAGTTCAGATCCTGGAGAAGTGTGATGGTAAGTGGGCTAGTTACCCCACTGTGGTTTGAAGCTATATACCCAACCTCCTCACCACTGGACAGTTCATAATGTTTACAAATTCTGTCCTCCTATTGATTTCTGGAATTTTTCCAGTGGTCACAGTGAACCATTTTTGACAAAGTTTGTTTCTTGCAATGTCTGGCTTATGGAAAAGCATGATTTGCTATTTTTAAGCTGATTTTATTGTTCCTGATATTATGTCTTTATATTCACTAGATGCCAACGTAGAAAGCAGTTGAGGCTACTGTATTTGTGGGAGTTCATGATTCAGTGCCAAACTAGAAGGTCTTTGTCAGAATCTCAAGTGTCTTGTAGGTGCCCAGGACAGGAAGAAACATACATCCAGAGCAGAAATGGCTTCTTCAAGGTTAGGTAATCAGAGGCCTTGGGGAAGGCTTGAGCCAAGGCCAACTCTGCTCTGGTCCTGCAATCCTCTCTCCACCCCTAAATTTGAACTAAAGTTATTCAATGCATTTGAAATGTTTGTGGAATATACTATAAGAATTTTATGACTATTACTGATTTATGCAGCATGTAACTCACTAAATCAAGATACTTAATATGTCCTCAGATGTTTCCATTCCTGTAAATGGACTTGAACTCTAGTATTTAAAAAGATCCCAGTTGAAATGACTACTCTTTTTTTCTTGTTAATAAAATGGCCACATTTTAAAGCCCTTCTAGTATATCCCAAAATACTCATTTTCTTCTGAAATGCTGTCTTCAGTAGGAATTTATAATATGATAACATCCATGAAACTGTATTCCCCAAAACAGAACTATTAAGTTCACTTATAACCTGGCATTAAATGGTGTTGATACATGAACATTTATTCTGCCCACTATAAATGAAATCTTTAAGAATACAGGTTGTCTAGGTGGCTCAGTTGGTTGAGCATCCGACTTTGGCTCAGGTCATGATCTCACAGCTTGCGTGTTTGAGCCCTATGTCAGGCTGTGTGCTGACAGCTCAGAGCTGGAGCCTGCTTCAGATTCTGTGTCTCCCTCTCTCTCTGCCCCTGCCCTGCTCACTCACACTCTGTCTCTCTCAAAAATCAATAAATCTTTAAAAATTTAAAGAAAATATATAATAAGGTCTTTCTTGTTATTGCCAGATGCATTTTGTCTATGTTTTCTTTGTGTACAGGTAAATATAAAATCTGTTTTGGAATGGTGCATAAAAATGGGCTTCGTAGCTAACAGGAGCTCCTTTGTAACCTAAAAACCTTTCTCTGTGATGTAATTGGACAGAGACCTCTGTATGAGATTTTTGCAGTTCTCAAAAAGTTTTGGTTTCTGTTAGAATAATTATTTAACATTGGATATATTTCTTGGGTTTGTCTTTCAGGGATATAATAAATCCTGAGATATACAGTTTCTCCTCAATTAATTCTGCTTGCTTCAGACTGATTTTAAAGCTGTTAAGTATGGCATTTTACAATATATCCGTTTCAGAAAACTTATGAGGAACAAAAATATTTAAATACAAGTTCAAATATTTCCTTTTAAAAATTCAGTTTGTTAAAAGGTCCAATTCAACAGAATATTTGTTACATGGTAAAATAATTTCTTACCAAGAAACAAAATGGTTCTGTGCTTGAGGAAATTCTAAGTTGAAAATAATACATTTATAGGGGGCTATCTATTTACCATATATATTCATATATATGCTCTGTGCTTGTTTTAAGCAGTAAAAAGATATGTTACTCTTTAGGGATAGTGCTATACAATTGATACAGAATTGCTTGGAGGTTAAGTCATAGGCATTCTATAGAATAAAAATTAGGGTCAGATCATTACTAGAACATTTTGCTGATGAGAGTGCCCATCACTGTTATTAATGGATGATAACTGATTTCCCACTTCTTATGCTATCAGACTGATCCTAACCCTAGATGATGGGCTGAAGGATGTGAAAATTCACTCTATGACTGTTGGCTGAGCCCTGTTGTTTGGCGATAGGGTCTGGACCTTGTAGTCAGGCAAAGACAAATCGGAAACATATTAAATCTTTTGCAGATTCTTGAATTTCCCTGAGACATAGTGTATAGCCTTTTTTAAAAGTAGAGAAACTGTACTCAGGTAAATTAACCTGCCCTAAATAAAATAATAAGTAGCAAAGCCAGAATTTAAGCCCAATCCTTTGTTTCCAAACCCTGTACTTCTATTATGCATGTTTCTATTTTTCATATAAATTTCCATTACAATTTTTAAAATACTTGTATTAATAGAATACTTAAACTAGTGGTCTCTTGAGCTATAGTCTAGCTTATTTCCAACCCCCATCTTTTCATACATAGGATATTTACATATAGGGTAAAATTCTATCAGTAAAGGACAGATTGATTTGTAATCACTTTTCTTTAAAACATTACAATGGTTTAATCAAAATAATGACCGTGATTATTTCTCCACAGGCTGGTACAGAGGATTTGCTTTAAAAAACCCAAATGTCAAGGTAAAAAATATTACTCCTAACCATAATTATGGATTTTTTTTAAAAGTTATTTTACTTTATTTCATTTTACAGTTGTAATTACAGTTGGAACTCTTAGTTGAAATGCCAAATGGCAATTCAGATTTTCATGATTTTGAAAATTCCTTTGAACTTGGATTATCATTAAGACATGCTACTCAAGTGGTAATCCAACATAGCTCTTGCAATTTGTACTGAGAAGACCTTAATAAGCTCATTATATATAAACAAAATCTTTTTGAAGTGTTAGTTTAGCAGAGGGCAAAATTAAAATTCAAGGGGAAATTAAAATTCAGGGTAAATGGATATTCCAAAAGAAATATCAATTAGAGGTATTTAATCTTTAAGTTTTCTGTGGTATCATTTGTAAAATAGTGGTGTGGAGAAACACGTTTATTTCAGCAACCTTGTCCCTTTTGGGTTTGGACAGGTGAAACATGGGGAAACCATATTATAAAGAGCTTCCCCTTCTTACCATTCCAGACAGAAGCTAAGACTCCTTGTCCTTTATATGTTTATATACATCCTCAGGAATTATAAAAGGAAGTAGTATGATTTTTGTTTTACCTCTCATTTGTATACTTTATGACTTTGGAACTAATCCTTACTATTATCTGTGGCTCTGCTTTAACTTCTCAATCCTTTAGCCATGCTTTGTACATTCTGTAATACTCTCTTACATGTCATGTTCACTTGTTGGTTTAATTCTGGCTTTATTAGGATTTTAGATAAGAAATTGTATAATTTCTTATTCTCAAAATATAATGCAAGTAATCGAAATTCTTCTGCCTGCCTTTCTGCTTAACTATACCTTTTTCTGGATCATCCAGCTGTATATAATAACTGTATTTTTATTTATTTTTGGTCATTCTAAAGGAAAGCCTGAGGGGCAAAAGAGTATAGAAATTTCATATTTTTAGTATTTTAGTCCTTATTTAAAGTTATTTTTGGTCATCTGCAAGGCACATGCAAATATAGTTTTAGTACTTAATTATTTATTTAGAATAATTTTGAGAAAAATAGGACTTATTTCTGCCACTCTTCTAACCTCAAGTTCTGACTTTTTCTTATTAATTATAATTACTCTGTTTGTTAATCCTACCATTTTGAGTTAATTTAAATTTTGAAGGAAAAAATATATTTTTAACATGTATATCTGTTTATTACTGTCGTATGTACAGAATTTGCTTATTAAATTTTATGTTATCCTTGGATCCACAATGGTGATAACATATTCAAATGGCATTTGCTTTCCTAAATATTTAATTGAATTTGTCATTTGATTACACATCAAAAATCATTCAGAGGATATTGTCATTTAATGGACAATAAAATTGATGCTAATTTTTTTTTAATGTTGCTTCTTTCAACATCCCATTTAGAACAAAGGAACAATTGCTTTGTCCTGTCTTTTCTCTACAATAAAAAGCTTTAAGCTAGCGTGTGTCTTTTGTTTAATTTTTGTTGCATCAGAATGCAGCCTGCTGATTAAGTCCTGCTATGTTTTCATCAGAGATCTTCCATAACACATAATATATGTATTGTCTCCCGATTCACGGTGATTTTTTTGTGTGTCTGTATTTAAAAATAGCCACGAGTGTTTTAGAGAGAAGTAAAAGAACAACTACCAAAACAATCAAAGAACCCTCTTTGAAAATCATGCAATATTAAAAAAAAAATTTAATTCAGTCTAACATGCTTTCTATTCTATGCAGAATTCCTGAAAATTTTTAAATAACTCTGTTTTGTAAAGAATAGATTTTTGAGTGAGATTTAATTTTTTTTTTTTTTTGTTACTATATTTGCTTCAGAGAATCCCTGAATTTGTAAACTAGTCAGTGGTGGAAAATAAAAGGAATGGGTCCAGTGTGATAGAGATGTTGTTTTTTCCTATTTCTGATATTGCTCTGGCTGTATGACTGTAGTGTATGCCTATGACTTGTGAACACCCTCTCCACTCCCCCCTCCCCCCCCCCTTATCCATCCACTAGCACCATAACCTTCATGTTTTCTCTTCCAGGGTATCTTTCCTTCCAGCTACGTTCATTTGAAAAATGCCTGTGTGAAGAACAAAGGGTAAGAAAGGAGTTTTATTAATGGAGGATTTTCACAGAACCATTGCTTATTTTAGAATTTGAAAGGCTTAGTAATTGTCTTGAAAAATGAACTATAGGAGATCATGCCATTGTCTGTGTTGTCTGGTGAGGGCGGTTGGTGGAGACAATTTAATGCAGTACGTCTATGTGTGCTAGACCTGAAGAGAGTCTGAGGGCACCAGAGGTCTCTCATTGTCCACAGATCATGGAATCAGCCTAATTGTAAGCACAAGGAGTGGGTTCTTTTTGGTTTTCTGCTATATAGAAAAGCATGTCAGTCAACCCATGGAGTGCTGAGTCATGTCTCAAACCCTGGGAATTTCCTAGATTTACCATTGATTATAAGCACCCAAGTCTGACTGTTTTTCCCTAAATGGGGATAATACCATGTTTTCGTGTCACCTCTTCACAAAGCCACTCTTCTATTTTAGGGAATGGAATTTCTGTACTTTGAGCTCATTGATCACCTAAGATTTCTCATATATTTTAAAAGTCTTTCCAGTCTGCAAAAGTTCTTGAAGTAGCTGTCAGGATAGCAGGGTCATTCAAATAAAATACCATAGTATAAAACGGTAGAACTTCCTTATTTAACTGCTTATCTTGAGCAGGTGATTCATTGTAAGTGGACTGTGGATTTGGATCCAAACATTTGCTGCCAGTGCCATAAGAAATACGCCCTGGATCACTGAATGATTGTCATTTTACGACAAAAGAAAGAAGACAGATTCAACTGCAAAAATTACATTTTTCTTCAAATAGAAAAAAATAGCAATTTATTTGAATTACTAAAGCACATTTGAAAGTATAGTAAATGAGATCTTCAAATTTGAGTTTTACCAAGAAAGTTCCAAGGATGCTATTTAAATGGATGATTCTTATATCTGCTGTCTGTAAAGGTAGAGTACTGGTCTTAGTTCAGTGAAATAATCTCTGCAGGTGGCCGAGAATCTATGGTATAAATACATTCAGAGTTTCCTATATGGATAAAACTTAGAGTCTAGGAGATCCTTATACTATATGTCTTGTATGTATATGTCTGTTACTTTTTTTTAAGTTTATTTATTTATTTTGAGAGAGAGAGAGAGAGAGAGGCAGAGAGACAGAGGGAGAGAGAAACTCCCAAGCAGGTTCTGCGCTGTCATGCAGAGCCTGAAACAGGGCTCTATCCCACAACACTGGGATCGTGACCTGAGCTGAAATCAAGAGTCGCCTCTCAACCAACTGGACCACCCAGACACCCCTATATGTCTGCTACTTTAAGCCATATTACTATCATTAGTAGTAGCAGTAGTAATTATTTAAAATAGATTAAAAATGTAATTCTAATATTAATATTTACCACTACTACTGTTTTTTTTTTTAGAAAGTTACCCTTTTTTTGGTCTTTTAATGTTTATTTTATTCTTGAGGGAGAGCCCACGCAAGTAGGGGAGGGGTAGAAGGAGGAGGACAGAGGGTCTGAAGTGGGCTCTGTGCTGACAGCAGCAAGCCCAGTGCGGGATTTGAATTCATGTACCGCAAAATCATGACCTGAGGTGAAGTCGGATGCTCAATTGACTGAGCCACCCAGGGGCCCCTACTGCTACTGTTTGAATAAATGTGTGTCCTTTGGGAATGTTGTGCAGCTGTAACCTACCAGAAATGAGTCAAGCAGAGTTATCAGTCCTTTTGGAACCCTCCCGCCAGGCTCACTTTGATGCTGTCCAGCTCCCCTCAAGTAAACCAGAGGAACCTCTAGAAGATATTTAAACCATAAGCTTACTCTTTGTTCTGACATTTCTGCTCTAGTGATCTGAGCTGGACAAGGTGGAACCCCCAAGGTCTCTACCCTGACCCTTAAAGTGTCCACCTGGGCAAACCCATGCAACCAGTTTTCCTTGTTGCCTTTGTCCCAAGCCCAGCCCTATGCCTTCAACTCTCCAGAGCAAAGGGCCACTCAGCCCACACCTTACACTCTGACCAAGGGAAAGAGAGGATGTTAGCAAAGATGATATCAGTCATCACTTGACCCGTTGGAAGTCCTACCTCTCAAAGCAGATTGGGTGGGACATTATCAAAATAAATTCCTTCTTTTATTTATAAATTTTTGTCCTAGGCAATAACTGGTGTGTATCTGACCCCCTTCCCTGAGCCTGAGGAAGTTTAAGCATGTATAAAGTTGTCTCAAAATTTAGTTGTGTAAGTTTAAGACTTGGTTGTGGGTTCTCTGTGTGATACAGGGCATAATGAGCATTAAATAGCAGAGAACACTGAGGGTAGAGCCCACAATTATTTTCAAAAGAAGAAGAAGAATTTGTTATTGGAATTGATTGAGACCCTAGATTCTAGGACTATTAACTGGAAGAAAAACTTTAGTCTGAAAAACATTTGAGAACACATATTGCTAGATGATTGCTTTCCCAAAGAACTTGTTTAGGATTTTGATGTTACCTCTCTTACTGCAAGATTAGCAGCTTGGGGTGCCTGCCTGGGTGGCTCAGTTGGTTAAGCATCTGACTCTTGACTTTGGCTCAGGGCATGATCTCCTGGTTCATGAATTTGAGCCCTGCATCGGGCTCTGCGCTGACAGCCTGCTTGGGATTCTTTCTCTCCTCTCTCTGCCCTCCACTTCCCCTCACTTTCAAAATAAATAATAAACTTTAAGGAAAGAAAAAAAAAAAAAGAAAAAGAAAGATTAGCAGCCTGATGGCCCACTGGAATGAAATTGCTGCAAAGTATATCTCAGAGTAACTAAGCAAAATGTAATTTCAGGGGCAACTACTTATGACTACTGGAACATTGATTTTTGCTTTTGGTGTAATTAAGAGGAAACAGCTGCCTCGTTGAAAACGGAGATTTTGTGGAGCTTCTTAAAAATTTACATTTTGGTGGAACAAACCCCAAATCAACTTCTCACAGACTGAATTGCCTTTACATTCAGTCCTGGGTTTCAGAGCTATGTAGGGCTGATGGGGGTCCTTAAATTAAATTATAGTTGATGAACAGCGAGGCCACTTCTGTATTGTTTAATTGCTGCTTGAGGTCATGCCACTTTTTAAACGTTAACTGGGTTGTCGGGTTGTCCTGGAAATTCATCGTTCCCTTCTTGACCTTACATCTGATCATTTTATAATCTTTGTCTCCAAATATTCATCATTTAAATTGCAACAGCTGCTTCAGAAGCAAAATACATGAGCTACCATTTGCAAATGCCACATGTTGACTTGAGAAGAGGTTCTGGAAATGTCGCAGTTCATATACTATGGTTTACTTTTATTTCTAGGTTTAAATCCCGGTTTTCCATTTTCAGCTGTGTTTCCTTAAGGCCTAGAAAGAAGGGAAATATTAACAGAGCAGGTATTTTAACAGCACTATGAAATGAGGAAACAAGGCTCTCTTGGTAAAGATTTTAGTTTTCTACTTGATGTCAAGAAGACTTTACAAAAGGCAATTATACACCCTTTGGATATAACATCACAAAGGAGCTACAGACCAGTTAATTAGCCTCATGCTAAGAAGTAATTTTCCCTTGATCATCTAGACAACCTGGTTCCCTGTCTTAAGATGTTGTTACCTTCTACATATTAGATATTGTCCTTGAAAAAATACATACTCAATGTTAAGAAACTAATCCATCACATAGCAGGTAACACTCTTTTGAAAAGTTGTAATAATAGTCACTTAGGCATTTTCACTTGAAACAATTTGAAAAAAGAAACTTGAGGTGAAGAGAAAGGTTGTTATATGTCAAAGATAGACACAAAGGGTAAATGAAACCTTCTAGGTTTTTTTTTTTTTTGGTCCCTATCTTCATGTATCTTCTCAACATCAGAACCACTGTATATATCCTAGTAGATGTTGGTATGAATGTTTTCCAGTATGGTTGTGACTTGTGGAGAAAAAACAGGAAGAATATATTACCCTAATCAGAGAGAAGAACATTGTGCAATGGATGTTCAAACATTTATGATTTCAGAAGCTCTTAAGCTCTATGATGCATGATAATATTATTAATATACTAATCTTTTTTCATGGTCCCACTTACAGATAATAAAAATGAAGTGTTAATAAGGTCAAGTGACAATTTGACAATAAATTTCATATATAAATAAAAAAAATGGAAACCAATTTGACAATAAATTTCATATATAAAAAAAAAAAATGTCAAGTGAGTGTTCAGGGGCGTCTGGGTGGCTCACTCGGTTGAGCATCAGACTTCGGCTCAGGTCATGATCTTACAGTTTGTGAGTTCGAGCCCCGCATTGGGCTCTCTGCTGTCAGCACAGAGCCTGCCTCAGATCCTCTATCTCCCTCTATCTCCCTCTGTCTCTCTGCCCCTCCCCTACTCGCGCACTCTCTCAGAAATTAATAAACATTAAAAAGAAGAGCAAGGGAGTGTTTAATCTGTACCTCAGTGTGTAGATATTTATAACACTAAGTCACTTTGCATGTTTGGAAACATAATATCCTGATCATTGAACAAGTCTGTCATTGTCTTTGAGTCCTATGGTCATAATGCTTAGAAAGCAAAAGCCATCTCATAGTTGATGCGAGCTTGGTGACCTCATGTTACATGAAGGCTTTTGGGTTTGGGGAGGTTAAATGAGTTGTTCAGCGGTCAAATTGTGGCTGGAGCAGAACTCTTCTGTTAATGTTGCTTCTTACCACACTCTTCAAAGTTGACATTGATGAAGTGGGTGGTCATTTTGGTATTGCAGTGCCATAACCCACATGACATCCCTCACACAGGTCTATGATAAGATCCTGATTACTGTGTGCAGAATCCAAAACAATTAGGCAGTTTCCTTTTCTAGTTTTATCTTTTAGAGGATTTAAAATAAAATTATTGTCAATGATAATGACCTGCGTACTTTGTTTTTCTTTTTTAATTTCACAGACAATTTGAAATGGTTATTCCCACTGAAGACTCTGTTATAACAGAAATGACATCGACATTAAGAGACTGGGGAACCATGTGGAAACAGCTCTATGTGGTAACTTTTTAATGGCATAGTTTTTCGGATAGAGAATTGTTTTAAGGATACTTGAACAAGGGTAAGCACTGACTAATAATTGAGCACCTTCTCTGAGGCACTTGTACTCCTCCAGAAATTGGAGATACAGAGCCTTGCAAGACATAGTCGTGTCCACTAATCATGTGTTTTGTGAGTTCTTATTCAAACCGTAGGAATGTAAAACATGATTTTTCTGGCATCTAATCAAATAGAATGGTTTACATGGAACTTGTGTTAGGCTTTCTGAGTATTTTTGATCTTCAAAGAAAAAGAAATTCCTTTTCAGTGCAATTGGAGTATTGGTGGCATTTTATTCTAATTTTCTGTAAATGATTCAAGTGTACTGAAAATGATAGACTCCTTAGGCAGAATGAACAAGAATATTCTAAATATATAAGGGAAAGGAATGTTTCTTGAAAACAAGGGGGGGGGTCCATGTTTGGGGGTTATGTTTTTATGTACGTATTTACTTATTATAACAAATTGTCTTTATTGAGAGCTTAACTGTGTTGCAAACCCTGTAGAAGTACTCTATATGCACTCTCATTTAATCCATATAACCACTCAAGGAAATTGTGACCATGATCATTCCCAGCTTACTAATGAGAAAAATGAGGCAGAGAGTGAAGTACAGTACTTGCTCTGAGCCAAGCAGCTGGAAAATGGCCAAGTGTGGATTCTTAGGTGAATCTAGGGCTCTCACTTTGGGTCTCTGAACATGTCTGAGGAAGATGAATGCTATTTCTCCTTTTATTTTCAAAGACATTTATAGAACAGCTTAATCATTTGAGGGGATGCGTTCAAAATACAAAGGTGTACTTAGCCTGACAAAATGATTTGAAACAGCTTGTCAAAGGGAAAATCCAAATTAGTGAAGGACATTGGCACAGAATGACAGTTTTTATTGTCTGTTACATATAAAATGCAATAGGATATTTCACTGAAGCAAGAAAATCTTAAAAATAAAACCCCTTTTGATGTTGGATTTCTCTGACCATGCCCTCCTAGAGCTGGTGGCTTTAGGAGTCACTACTAAAATCCACAGGGCAGTCTGAGATGAAATGCCAGTCAAGTCAAGATAACTGAACTCAGGGGCTCTGTGCTGAGAGGCAGCAAAGGAAATGCAGATCTCCCTTTCAGATTTTTTTTTTAATAGGAAGAATATAAAATCCAAGTATTATTTCACTTAACATAACATTGTACATAATATTAACGTGGAAATGAAACTATCTGAAATGTTCAGGTCATTGCATCATTTAAATACCCAACGTATGAGTTATAAAAATAATGGCAGTGTAAGTGTCATCCATTTGTGGAGCTAGAGCACCAGCACTTTCCCTTTTATGAGGCTGCTTGTGGGGAACAAAGTTGAATTTCCTCTTGATTCTGCCTTATCTAGCTATTTTTACCTGGTTTTCAGGTTGCAGGCATCTATTTTGGGGACATACTTGATTGGCTTGAAAAAATCTCTGTGTTGTAAGCTCTAGGAGTAACCTTCCACCTTTTTAATGTCCTGAGTAATGGAGATGGAGAGAAAGTTATTTAAAAGTTCCCCCAGATACTGGCATGGTAGTCTGTTATGTTAGGAACAAATATAAAGTTTAACCTGGAGAAAGCAGATTTTTGACCTTGAACATGGGGTTGACTTGGCTATTTATGTTGGGCCTTTTGGTTTCTCTCTTCCTGATAAGAGTGTTTCAAGCCCAATGTTTTAGTTCAGATTCATCATACTTGAGCATCCATGTTCTTTTCCAGTGTTTTTTAAGGCACCCGGATTCTCCACTGGAAGATGTTTGATGAGGATAATAATATCTTGTAAATTGTAAGCAGTTTATGAGATAGACTTAATAGTAGTAGAACATTTAGCTTAAAAGCTCACGGTAAATACTTAAGAAGTGCTAGTTGCTCTTTTTAATGTCATTGGTAAGAGCCTAAATAATATTCTTTAAAATATCACTTAATAAAATATCAGGAACGTAACCACAAAAACCTTAGGAGAAATACAGCTGCCATCTTTTACTAAGTACTTCTGTGCAGGCCTTTGTCTCAATATTTTATATCTTTCTTCCCTGGGGCTCTGCCAGATTGTTTTTATTCCCGAATCTTATCAGAGATAACCTATTCAGGGTCCCACTCTAACTGGTGAAACTTGAGTCTGAAGGTAGATCTGCCGCCCCAGAACCTATGCTCTTTTCATTTTGAGGCAAATGAGAACTTCCCCATTCTCTAAAACACTACAATACCCACAGTTCAGTTTTGGCTACATTTCTGATGCATTGCAGGAACTTACAGATAATCTTTTGTTCCAGGTGTTTAATATTTTACCCTACCCTTTTCATTTACTGTTAAATCAAGAGGATTTTTGATGTTTCTAAATAGTCTTCATAACTGTCCAGTTTTTCAAGAATCATCATTTTATGACTAGCTGCCAGACCAGATAGGTACTGGTTCCACACATTAGGAGAGCAGCTTTGCTGCTCAGGGCTGAGGTATGTCCGTTTTCCTAAAGGGAGAGCTGACCAGCTGGTTTTCATTTTTCTGAGGGAACCAGCTTCCTTCTCATCTTAGCGTTCTCTTAACCTTAGGTACTAAAGGGGACATCATTAGAAAATTAAGCCCATCCTGCTGCACGACTACAAAACACCTTCCCCAAGAGCAGGGAAGGTGACTCTCACCCTGTGACAGTCACTTCAAGAGGGAGCTGCCTCTCCATTTTCCTGCACAAGACTTGACTTATTTTATATCTTCCTTATGTACTTTCTTTGACTCTAGTGGACCTTTCCTCGTGACCACTGACATCCTCAAGGTTTTCCTGATCTTCCCTGATTGTTTCCCATGACCTAAACAGAATCTACCTCTCAGGATCCACAGTATATGACCTCCTATAAATCACATTATTTTTTCATTCATTCTCCAGCGGCTGGGGCTGCCCAAGACAGACACAGTGTCTGTGGTTGGGAGCTTACACCACGTGGAAAACACAGACACTGAGCAGTGAATTACTAGAAGATTGCATTACAGTGTCCCTTTAATGACTTGTATGGGTGTGTATTACATGAGTAAAGAGTGAGAATAGAAGAGCAAGCTCAATGGAGTGCTTTAGGAGTTAGGAGTGTGATTATTTGTATCTCAGAAGACCAGGGATAGTATTATGGAGAATGCTTCGTGTTTCGCCAGCACATTTGTTTAACCTGCACAGTACATTAAAACACTTTAAGTCAGCAAGTATTGATAAGGCAGAGTACATGTCATGATTTTTTTTAAATAAAATTAGAAAAATGTGTTCTGACTGAGCCTCTGTACCTACCCATCACACAGAACTTTGATATTTCTAGAAGTTTATCATTGTAGAGAACTTCAGATATATGAAAATCTCAATACTTTAATGTCCTGTATTAATGTTTTAGTCGAAAGTTAAAGCATAGCTTCTGGTTAAGAAAGATGAAGGGCAGATATTGAGAAATGGTTTTTGCCCTAAGCGCATGGGTAAGAGATGTAGAGTAGCTTTTGGTAAAGACACAATATTTGTAGAGGGCTTATTCTGGACCAAGCCATATTAATAACGGCCAACGTTTACGTGATATTTATTCTAAGCCAGGCATTATTCTCACAGTTTTAGCATATGAACTCATTAATCTTTACTGTGACCCTACCAGGTAGTTATTATGATACTCCTTCTATAGATAAGAAAATACACACAAAGAGGTTAATTGCCAAAGGTTTTTCAGCCAGAAAATGGCAAAGCTGGAATGCAGGTTAATGAGTTGGGCTCCCGAATCTGTGCTCTGCATCACTGTGCTGTACTGCTCTCTTCACAAACATTGTCTCCAATCCACAAAACAACCTTATGGGGAGATCATACTGTCTCTGTTTCACAGATGACAAAACACACTCGCAAGGCCTATAAAACTAGTAAGTAGCAAACCAGGATTTGAAGCCAGGAGTTTAACCCATCTTCCTTACATTAAGCCGCCTTGCTTAATGAATTTCTCAGGGGAGAATATCTTGAATCTACATGAATGTTTAACAAGAGGGAAAACACTATTTTTTTTTAGAGGTCTGACTAGTGACCAGAGAGTAGCAGTGAATGAGTCTGAGAGCCCTCGGTTTACCCAGCTTATGATGGGAAATACAGTAAACATTAAGAGCAACATGCAAGAAATAATTAGCAAACAGTATTTTCCTCTGAATTGGCCTTAATTGTATGCAGCCAGTTCAGAGAAGGGGGATGAGAACATGGGCAAAAGTTATCAGGGAAGATTCCTGACAGAAGTGGAATTCAGGTGGAGCCTTGAAGGACATAGAATTGGGAGAGAGCTACAGAAAGGAGAGTTTGAGATGGAAGGGGAGACAGGGTGTGCAGACTCCGGGTACAGAGGTGTAGTGAGGACGCTGTCTGTGCTGGGGAGTCTTAGAAGTGAGGTACACTCTTGGGCAGAAGAGCAGCATCGTGAACCTGGATGAAAGCGTGTAGAGTGGCAAATGTAATTGACAACACGAGGGGAGAGGTGTCTGTTGACAGAGAATCTGTCAAGCGCAGAGAGGGTAATAAGCAGGAATTCGCCTTCCCTTTCCTCCACGGCTACCTCACAACTCACTATGGGGACTGACCACCGATTCCACATTTTTGTCCTTCCCAGAGAAATGAAGGCGATCTCTTCCACCGGCTGTGGCACATCATGAATGAAATCCTGGATCTGCGGCGGCAGGTGCTGGTGGGCCATCTGACCCATGACCGGATGAAGGATGTGAAGCGCCACATTACTGCCCGCCTGGACTGGGGCAATGAGTGAGTACTGTCCATCACGGGGGATGGAGGGTGTCTCTGGTGACAGATGCCACTTAGGTGTGAGCCACTACTTGGTAGTATCTCCAGAAAACACCATATGGGGCTTTTTCAGCTTTTTTCCGTTTGTGTGCTTAGTGCAGACTGTCACTGGTAGAGCTGAGCACCGCATCCTCTAGGGCTGGTAAGGGTGACAGGAAGTTGTTTGTTCTCTAGTGCCCTGTGAGGTCAGATGGCATGCATGTGCTCACGGAATATGAAATGTTTACAGGGATCAACCAGATATGGCTTCTGCTAAATAGGTCTTATTTAAAAATAGGCTTTGGGTTTGGCATGTGTATTTGCTTTTAATATATACCACTTCCGTACCATGGTAATATGTCACCAGAGTAATCTGGAGGGAGACACTAATGCTAACAGCTCCCATTAAAAGTCTTAAAACAGGTGCACCGGTGGGGCATTCATTATTGCCCTAATTCCGCCTGTGTGTATATATTAGGCTCTTTGAGGAGCTGCTTGGGAGAACTCCGTAAAAAGCAGACCAAGATTTACTTTTAAATAAAACTCTAAGTGACTAATCTAAAATAACAGCCAAGCACTGTGGTAAATCTCATCACTTAAAGCTCTAATCAAGGCTCATGTTGTACTCATACTAAGTATGAATGTTAATATGTGAGTGAGAAATTAGAATAAGCTTTGACTGTGATCCTAGGCTTGTTGAAAGAAGTTAAAAGATCCCTCAATGTCATATTTGATCATGTCCTCCTTCCTTTCCTCTCCCCAAGTCCCCATTTGCTGTTTGGACCTTGAAAGGATCTTAGGACTACAGAATGAAAGAAAGGCAGGCAGAAAAGGAGAAAATGGCCGGGCATATACCACAGATAAATTTGCTTCTTACTGAATCTGGAAAAACTGATTTGAAACTAGTGTGCTTTTTTCTCTGAGCATAGGAAATTATTTTATCAGAAGCCACTTTTTCTTAATTATTCTTTTTTATTTTTACTTTTAATTTTCAAATTTTATTTAAAACCAAGTTATTTAACATATAGTGTAACAATGATTTCAGGAGTAGAATTCATCTATTCACTGCTTACATATAACACCCAGTGCTTATCCCGAGTACCCTCCTTCATGCCCATCACCCATTTAGCCCATCCCCCACCCAACACGCCTCCAGCAACCCTCAGTTTGTTCTCTACGTTTAAGAGTCTCTTATGGTTTGCCTCCCTCTGTTTTTATCTTATTTTTCCTTCCCTTCCCCTATGTTCATCTGTTTTGTTTCTTAAATTCCACATCTGAGTGAAATCACATAATATTTACCTTTCTCTGGCTGGCTAACTTATTTCGCTTAACATAATATACTCTGGCTCCATCCATGTTGTTGCAAATGGCAAGATTTCATTCTTTTTGATTGCTGAGTGGTATTCCTATATATATATATATATATATATATATATATATATATATACACACACACACATATATACATACACACCACATCTTCTTTATCCATCCGTCAGTTGATGGACATTTGGGTTCTTTCCATAATTTGGCTATTGTCAGTAGTGCTGCTATAAACATTGGGGTGCATGTGCCCTTTTGAATCAGCACTCCTGTATCCTTTGCGTAAATACAGAGTAGTGCAATTGCTGGCTCATAGGATAGTTCTATTTCTAATTTTTTGAGGAAACTCCATACTGTTTTCCAGAATGACTGCACCAGTTTGCATTCCTACCAGGAGTGCAAAAGTGTTCCCCTTTCTCCTTGCCAACATCTTTTTAAAAAATGTTTATTTATTTATTTTGAGAGAGAGCATACATGCACAGTGGGGGAGGGGCAGAGAGAGAGAATCCTAAGCAGGTTCCACGCTGTCAGCGCAGAGCCCGACTAGGGGCTTGATCCCATGATTCTGGGATCATGACCTGAAACTGAAACCAGGAGTCAGACACTCAACTGACTGAGCCACCCAGGCACCCCTCAGAATTCACTTTTGATTCTGCCAAGATATGACCTAATATAGGTATGAACATATGAACCTCCTAACACATTTTAAATCTCATTCTCACCCAGAGTCCTTCTGCTGTTTTGTTGAGCAAGATGTGCCATTCAGCCTTTTTACAGTTGACCAGTATGGTAGCCCTAATTTATTTATCTCTAGGAGATTCATTCCTGTGGGGTGTAAACAACCCGAGGTGTGGAATGGCAACAAGACACTGAACTAGGAACGCTGCTTTTTTAAGACGTGAGGCCAATTCCTGAGCCCTTCTTGACTTTACTTTCTTCATCCATGGAAGGAGTAGGTTGAACTCGATAAGGTGCAAGGGTCTTTTCGCTCCAGGGCAACATGATTCCAAACACATAACGTTTCCTGAGGAACAGAGCTTGGCAGCCATTTGTGCTGAGCCTTCAGTCTTGTGTTGTGAGATGAGGCAGCCCGGGCAGGGTAGATCTAATGGTTGCTGGAAGGGGACCCATACTGTCTATCATGTGTTTCTTTTTTTATTTTGAAAAAAACTTTGAGTTTTCACTGAATTATATTGGCTCTTAGTCATTATGGTGGTCTAAGTTTAAAAAGTAGTTTGTAAATAGGAAGAAAGTTGGATGAAGTAGTTTATCAAAAATAACTTGGAAATATAGAGCAGGCAAGAAGATGATACTTTTTCAGTTTTAGGAAGAAAGATGATGACAGAGGGAAAAACGTTAATTATGACTGAATCATGACTCAGTTTTGACTCACGTAAGTTCCAGCTTGTACTTTGGGCAGTTCTGTGGCTAATTTATGGTAAGTTGGTAAAACATGGATGCATGAAAACGAGCAATATAATTTATATAGCTCATCCTCAAATTCATGAATTTTCTGAGGTCTCATTTTATTTTCTTTGAGCAGTTATTTAAAAACAATTTACAGCGCACAGATTGTGCATTTACCTTATTCTTATAAGTATAAATTAGTTTTCTTATTGAATAGTGCTAAATGAAAAGCAAATTCAGATAATTCTATTCAATGTTAAGCTAGATCATACTGTCCTACAAAATTATATGTCAGCATGTAGATCTCTGGATGAACACAAGTTAAGAATGTTCGATCTTGGTGGACAGCCTCTCGTTTGCTGTCCTGCCTGCCACTCCCTTGTGGTATATTCAGTAAACTTCTGTCTCCTTTCAGGAAAAACAAAAAAGAATGTTCAATCTCAAGTTATCTATCACACTGCTGAAGAGTGGTAAAGGGAAGCCCTTAGGATATGGGATGCTTGAGAAGAGGAGGAGGAGATACTCATTTTATTCCCTAACAGGGCCATGAAAAGAAGTGTTCTCACCTGGAGGCATCAGAGTTAAAATAATGTACCTGTTTTTGTTCCCCATAGCATCCTGTGCTGTCCTTTGACTTTCCTGCTAAGATCATATGGGAGGGAGAATCCATTCATCCTTCTTTCCTGATGTCCAGGAACAATTTAATGACTGCATTGATATAGAACTTGACCCTCCCCTCCCCACTCTGGCTTCCTGTATTCTGAGAGTTCTTTTTCCATTTTCTCCCTTCCCACTTTGCCTCATTTCTTTTTATTGTTTTTAAAGTTTTTTTTTAAATGTTTATGAGAGAGAGAGAGGGCGAGAGAGAGCGAGAGCATGAGTAGGGGAGGGGCAGAGAGAGAGGGAGACAGAGAACTCGAAGCAGGTTCCATGCTGTCCATGCAAAGCCCAACATGGAGCTCGAACCCAAGAACTGTGAGCTCATGACCTGAGCCAAAGTTGGACACTCAACCGACTGAGCCACCTAGGCACTCCCTTCTTAGAGGTTTTAAAGCCCTACCCTGATCCTGTTCTGTGAGCTAAGAAACCAAACAGTGGGAGAATTACTCTTTAAAAAAAATTTTTTTTTAACATTTATTTATTATTGAGAGACAGAGAGACACAGAGCACGAGCAGGGAAGGGGCAGAGAGAGGGGGAGACACAGAATCTGAAGCAGGCTCCAGGCTCTGAGCTGTCAGCACAGAGCCCGACAATGAGGCTCGAACTCATAAACTGCGAGATCATGACCGGAGCTGAAGTCGGATGCTCAACCGACTGAGCCACCCGGGCTCCCCGGAGAATTATTCTAAGGATATACCTAGGAATTAACAAAACAAAATAGAAACAGATAAAACTCTATTCACATAGCTGGGACTCCAGGAAGCCAGAAGTTCAACATCCAAAGCCTTATGAGAGAAAGAGACTTGCAGGTTACAGACTTCTGGGGCCCAAAGCCCAGGAGGTTTCTGGACTTCATACCTGCTCCAGAACCTGTGCAGCTCAAGTTGGTCTTTATTCATTCTATAGTGATGTAGATCAGCTGCTCTTCACATATCTTTTCTTCCTCATGTCACATGGCTGATGCTCTGAATTTCTAGGTCCAAATACTCAAAGAAGGAATCTCATTGAAAGCCAGTATCTATTATTCCTCTTTAGACTGAGCATTTTATACCAGCCTCTTAAAGCTACTGGCCAGCCCAAGGGTTATTTGTCTGCAGGTCAGGCGCCTATGTGTCGGCCAGTCAGGTGTTGCTTGGGAAGGGGAGATGGTCAGATGACTAGACAGCCTCAGGTCTTCTGCGTGCCTCCCAGCAAAGAATACGGGTGGGGCAGTTTCTCATAGGAGTTGTGGGTGAGGTAGGTGGCATGATTCATATGTGGTCATAAATCTTCTTTCCTTTGCTAGATAATCTTTCCTCAGCAATACTGACCTGGTGTCAAACGATGCCTTAACATTGTAGTGCAGTGGTTCTCTCTTGGGAGCGGGTAGCGAATGGGAAAGAGACCCTATCAGAACCCCTGGTGAGGTCTACCAAGGGGGCTGTGTTAGTATGCTAGGGCCGCCATAACAAAATACCATAGACTGGGTGGCCTAAACCACACATGTATTTCCTCACAATTCTGGATGCTAGAAGTCCATGTTTAAGGTGCCAGCAATTTCAGCTTCTGGTGAGGGCTTTCTTACCGGCTTGCAGACAGCTGCCTTTTTGCTGTGTCCTCACATGACCTATCCTCTGTACCTGCCTAGAGAGAGAAATCTGTGTATTCTTCTTATGAGAACACCAGTCCTATTGGATTAGGACCCCACCCTTGGGACCTCACGTAACATGCGTTACCTCTTTATAGTCCATGTCTCCAAATATAGTCATTATGGGGTTGGTCTTATTGGACTCCTACAAAAACATTTTGGGAGGACATATTATGTTATGTCTCCATAACAGGGAGACATGGTTATTTTAAGAATCAATCATAGTGCTGTTTGTGATTTGAAAGTTCAACAAAAATTAGAGAATGGGAGTGTGTTTTTTAAGTTCCTCAAAGAGAAACATAATTGAAAAAAAATCAAACTTTTTTTCATGTCTAAGACAACTAGTGCCATCAAGAAGGTCACAGATGTATAATCTTGAGAACAACTGTCCCTCAGGGTAGCTGGGTCAGTGCCTGGTTTGAAGTTAGTGCAGAACTAATAAATTCTACTCATGAAACCTCCATTGACTTTTGGGGGAAGGTACAGAATTTCAGGATTTTTCCCTTTTTTTTTTTCTTTTTTTAAATTTTTTTTTCAACGTTTTTTATTTATTTTTGGGACAGAGAGAGACAGAGCATGAACGGGGGAGGGGCAGAGAGAGAGGGAGACACAGAATCGGAAACAGGCTCTAGGCTCCGAGCCATCAGCCCAGAGCCTGACGCGGGGCTCGAACTCACGGACTGCGAGATCATGACCTGGCTGAAGTCGGACGCTTAACCGACTGCACCACCCAGGCGCCCCGTTTTTTTTCTTTTTTTAACACACAAGTGAGAAGCTGTGGTTTCATAACTGGAAAAGCCATGGCGGAAGACATCCATGTTAGAATAATGTTGTGAAAGGGACAGAGATCAAATTATCCTCCAAGAATTACATGTGAGACCTGGAATGGGGTAACTGATGGGAGCCTAGGGGAGACACAGTATCTTGACCTTGATCTCGAGGGCATTGCAAAGCCATCATGGTACCTTTGGGATGGTTGTGGTTGGTTAAGTAGAGGAATAGAATGATAGACCGTTGATATCAGTGTAGTAAAGTGGTGTCCCTGGGGACCAATATGTTAACCGAGGTCACCAGAGGGAAACTGGCAGTTATACTTCCTTTCCTCTCTCTTTGGTAGGACATCACAAATCCTTGGTCCTGCTGAGGCTGGATGTATAATCTTAGAACACTTCTCAGCCCAGTAAGCCACGTGCGGTCACGTAACACAAGAGATCAAACTGTTTTGCCGCCCCAGGCCTAAAACTATGCTGCCTTAATTCCTCTCCCCTGCCTTTCCTGAGTTTCTCCTAATAACTGACCCCAGAACTCGCTGTAACTGAGGACTGCACGCATGTTGCCAGAGATCCACATTAGAAATATGTTAGCTCTGGATATGACTAGGTATTGTAGTGCCGAGTATAGTCCTAAAGGCCAACCTCCCCTCTTCTCAACTCCAGTTTCTAGAACAAAATTATGCCTTGTTCTTGTTTCTATCCCAGTCCAAGGTGGAATGGTTCCTGTGGTGATAGTTTGTAGGGTGCTCATGGCTCCCCACCACACAGCATCAAGGCCTCTGGTGCCAGTCCATTCCCCTGATTTACCTGCCTTTGTCATCTTGTGTTTCTCAAATTATGTCCAGGGCCAACTTAGCTATGCTAGATAGTTCATCTGCAGTAACAAGTTAATACAAGGTAAAAAGTATGAGAGAAAGAAGCATGGTGGGTGACATCTCTAATTTCAGGGTGATACAGTAAAAATGATGATTTTTTAAATATATTCTGTAGAAATGACATTTCCCCCAAACTTTTGCAATGTGTTTTCTAGACAACTGGGACTGGACCTGGTGCCTAGGAAGGAGTATGCGATGGTGGACCCAGAGGACATCAGCATTACAGAGCTCTACCGATTGGTAGGTACAGGAAACCTTGGCTCATAACCTCACTGCTAATTTTGTGGTTTCCATGGCACTCTTCGTACTTGATTGATTTTGTAAGAACAGGATGTTCCAAGTTTAATTTGGAGCAAGTAGAGAATTGAGAGCTGAGGTGACCATGCCCCAAGTTAAAACACTGAGGTACTTTCCCTGTTTGAGAATCACATGATGTGCTCTGCTGAGCTCTCAACATTTAAATACTGGGAAGTAAAACTAAAGAAGTTTTAAGTTCTTTTGCACATCTTTGTAGCTTTCATTAATCTAGTGAAATGCCTGCAAGTCATACATATTTATCTGTGTGTTTCACAACAGGGCTGTGACTAATGACATCCAGTTATTGATCCCCAACATGTTACCCCACTCGGTCCTCCCATTACCACTATGCCCAAATACCATAGAAAGTGTCTCCTCCATTGTCTCCAACTGCTGGTGTCACCCCCACCCCTCCTAGACCCTAATCCATCTTAAGTGCTAAAGTCTGGTAATAATCCTAAGATATTTGATCATATTGCCCACCATGGAATCACCTGTGACTTGAGTTTTCTTCTAGTTACATGGTAAGTTAAGGTTCACTTATTTACTTGGCATCTAGATTCCCCAAATCTAGTCCAATCAACCTTGTATTTAGCCTTGTATTCTTTTTTTTTTTCAGTGTTTATTTATTTATTTTGAGAGAGAGAGAGGGCATTTTTTATTCATTTATACATAGAACATTTGTTCATTTATACATAGAGCATTATTTGCATTTTGAAAATGTTTATTTTGAGAGAGAGAGATAGAGGGGAGGGGCAGAGAGAGAGAGAGAGAGAGAGAGAGAGAGAGAGAGAGAGAAAGAAGCCCAAGCAGGCTCCGCACCATCAACGCAGAACCTGATGTGGGGCTCAAACCCCTGAACCATGAGATCATGACCTGAGCTGAAATTAAGAGTTGGATGCCCAACCGACCGAGCCTCCCTGGCACCCCTAGCCTTTTATTCTTAATACTTGCATAAAAAATTAACTAATCTCTTGATATTAACTAGGCCCTTTTAAAACCCCCAGTAAAAGAAAAATGTGTATGGGAAGGGCTTTCAAAGGCTAAAGCTCCATGCATCTTACAGTGATGCTCAAAGGAGTACCTTTTGCAAGATCCTGCCTCTTTTGGATAGCTTCCCAAGCTTACAATATTCTTCATAGAATATTGGGATTTTCTTCGCCTGAGATTATCTGTATCTGAAAAATGAGAGGAAAAATCATCAGTAAGCCCATTAGGGCTTATGTCTGATCATAGCAATTCTTGTGCCACTTTTTTTCCTTAGTCGCTCATCTGTTTGGAGTATCTACACTTTATTATATCAGTTGGAATTAGTTCTCTTTTTTTGTAGAGAATTTCCTTCACATTGAGCTTCTTAAGAGTGATGTCTCATGTGGCACACCTTTGTGCCAAAGGTGGTACACCTTGACCTTTGCGAGTCAAGAAGCAGGAAGTTTGTGGCATCAGTGCTAAGCAGAATATTGGGTACGTAGCAAAAACACAGTTAAAGGTTAATTGGAGGGAGGCAGCGAAAGAGGAAGGAGACAAAATAAGAGTTTTCCAAGGTAAAATTATCACTAATTCTTAGCTTGTATAACAAGTAAAATGAGTTTAATTAATTTGCCAGTCATATCCTTTAATGAGACATCTTTATTTTAGTTGTTTTATTTGACTCATTAAGCATCAAATTTGTCTCTCACTTCTGTTTTTTAATCTCACTCAATTTGAAGTTTCTTCAGAGTGGGCACTATCTTATACTTCATCTGTTATGCCCAAGATAGTCTTGTACAGTGCTTTGTACTTAATAAGCAATCACTCACACTATTTTTGAGGTTGTTATGGTATTATGAAAAGACCAGTGGGTATAGATCCAAAAAAGTAGATGTGAATTTTTTCTCTTCCCTTTACCAGATCTGTGGTCTTGAGCTGATTGCTTAGTCTCTCTCTCAAAACTTCAATTTCTTCGTCTATTAAGTAAGGAAATAATTCTTACCATATTTGTTATGAAGATTAAATAAGAAATGCATGTAAAATACCTTTCCCTGGCAGTTAATGTTGCCAGAGCACCTAAGCATTTAGTTGATTTTCATGCTTCGTTCACCTTTATTTCATCCTTATTAGGCAAAGTGGCAAGAATAATTGATACCTTATATGGTAAATGTTAAGACTAGATCTGGCTGTGGCCAATGAAATAAATAATAGAAGCTTCGACATAATACAAATTTCTTTCTTTCTCACAATATACAAGCCAACAGGCAGGAAGTTCTGGGCTTGTATGTGCTTTCATGGTGTCAAAAGTGATACAGGCTCTTATTTTTCTCTATAAAGTACTTGGCTTCCATCATCAAGGATACTTGAATGTATAATATAGCTGCAAGGGCTGTAGCCATTACGTCCACTCTCCAGCAGTAGAAAAGAGGTAGGTTCTGCTCAGTTCAACAACTTGAAGGGAGCTTTGCTGGAAATTCCACACAACATTTGCAGTTCCATTTCACTGGCCAGATCATACTAGTCACATCTCCACATTTAGCTAGGAATATCAAATATTTGATAAGCAACTAATAATGTCTTAGGCAAATACATTTTATTTTTTCTAGTTTGATTCTCTGTGTGTGTGTAATTGTATCTTTGTTCCTTTCATTTTGTGTCTTATACGGGATGGCAAATTGACTTCTTCTCTTTCAACATTCTAATTTGTTAGTGGTGGTGCCAGGAGTGCTATGTTGATAGGACCCTAGGGTCTTACCTGGACTGGGATGGACCAGCAATGACTGCCACAGGTGGAAGAGACTGCTGCTGATGAGCAGTGACCACCATTCGAGGGTGTTTTTCATTTTTAATGCCTCAAAACCTAGCCCAAACTCTTCATTTGTGATTTTACATGAAATTTCTCCCAGTAGTGGTTGTATTTTACTGTTTCTAAAGCAAACAATAGCCCAAGAAAAATGCAAATTATTATAAACTTCAGAAGGACATGTTACCTTCAAGCTTCAGGTTTCTGTTTATATCCTGGGTAGCAATACTTCACATTTTCCATAGCACTGGTCTTTTCCTGCAGGTAACATAGAGTGAGTGACTTCCTTACCAGGAAGAATTTTGCAGGTATCACCACCAAACCCTTTTTGTTGTTGTTGTTGTTGTTGTTGTTGTTGTTGTTGTTGTTGTTTATTGTCTCTTAGGGATCAAGGGCCTTGGCATACAGTAGAGGTTGTTTGTTGTCTTTTAAATGTCTTCTCCATGTTCTATTTGAAACACAAGTGTTTGCACCTTACTAAATCCATACATTATCATTGGGGTGGGGGGGGGAAGTCTTGCTTTAGGTTTTTGATAGCCCATTAGCAGACCCTTCTCACCCGATTATGTTCATCTAAGCAGTTAACACATGCTAAACCTCACAGTGTTAACATATGTCCACTTGGAACTTTTGGTTTTCCGCCAAAGGCCAGATCTCAATACTTCTATAAATAAAGAGAACCGTAGCTAGATTCTCTGGTTATCTGTGCATGCAGAGTATCTTTTTATGAACCTTTCTTGGTTTTATAAGATCATGTTAGCTGCTTGCTTTGTGATCCTTAGTGTATAGACCAGTGGTTCTCAGAGAGCAGGGGACATTTGTCAATGTCTGGAGACATTTTTGGTTGTCACAAATGGAGATGAGGTGGGATGGGGGTGAGGAGAGGTGCTGGTGGGTAGAGGTCAGAAAAAGCTGCTAAACATCCCACAAAACCCAGGACAGCCCCACAACACAGAAATATCCTGCCCAAATTATCAGTAATGCTGAAGTTGAAAAACCATGGTATAAACCATTCACCCAGTAATTTATACATTATATGAGGACACAAAATTTGCATACCTTAAATAAATCTTTGGAATGAATCTTTTTCTTTCCTAATCAAAAATCTGGTTAAACTGTAAGCACATTTAGAGTAACTGATAGGTGCCTTTTAACCATAAATTATTTCTGAGATGGATTTTTGTCTGTTTATTACAGCTGCCAAATTATCGCCCTTGATGTGTGAACATGCCTTTTTAATTTTGTTTTTGTAATACTATTTTCACAGAGATATTTTTAGCATTTCTCCATAGTAGTGAGTTTCCAAGAGATAAATAATCATAACCTACTTAAGTCCAGATCTCTTCCAGACCTGGAACAGTGGTGGGTGAAAGGAGGGGGGACTTTAGTGCAATTTGTGAGGACACATGTCACATGTGCATAATCAGGGTGGAAGCAGGCAGGCTTATTACAAGCATGCATGCAAAGATCCAAGGTTGCAAGGCAGTAACTGCACAGAAGATGCAACAATGCATTTTTCAGTCAGCTGTGATTTGCATGTCTTAACATATGATCTCAATCAATAGTTTTCAACCCTCATTGCACATTAGAATCACCCGGGGAGCTTTTAAAACTATCACTCTCTTGGCTCCCCCATCCCCTAGAAATTCTAATTTAATTGTTCTGGGATAGGTCCTATGCATAAGTATTTTTTAAAAGCTCTCTTGGTGATTCTAAAGTGCAGCCAAGGTTGAGAACCACTGATCTAGATATATTGAATTCCTTGCATGAGTAAAGGAGCTTTCCCCCCCTCCCCCCCTGCCAGGGCTTAGTTTTTAGTGAATGTCATGACTGATGCTAGGGACTCTGTGCTATTTGAAGACCAGACAACTCCTTGAGGTCCTTTATTTAAATAAGGTTTTTTTATGCCTGTTTTTCCCACTCTAGTCTTTGGTAGTCATTCATTTGTTCACGGTACTTGGTGCGGTATTACCCTGAACTTTTAAGTATACCAGTAGATAGTTAGCATTTTTCAGAAAATAAAAAGGCTCTCTGTGAGTTAAAGAGATGCAGTTATGTGAATGTATGATGCTTCTTTTGCTCTGTTGAAGAAGAATTTTGAAAGAGCAATATAGAGCAGCCTTCTCAGAAAACAATGCTTATGCCCTTTTTTTTTTTTTACTGATAGAATATTCTCTGCAGGAAGCTTTTTCTAGCAATTATGACTAACACATAACACAATGCTGAGGTGCACTTTACAAGAAAGTGTACTTAACTTCACTTTCACAGAGAGACGTCCATTGTACCTGTTGAGTATACAGTGATTACAGATGCATTTGGTTAATTGGGTTTTTAAGCTGTTTACTTTTTGAGTAGTTCAAATTAAAGATAAAAGCATGAAAAAATCATGGTAATTTCATTGTTACATTTACAACTGTAAGTTTAGATGGCATATTTTTCCTTTCAAATGTTGGTCAGTCAGCACTTGTTGAACTAAGAAACATAAAAGGATAACTAATGTACAGAATTATGTACCTTAACCATAAGCAAAGGATATTACCTCATTACTATGGAGTTAATTCCTGAGCTATTTTTTTTTTTTTTTAATTGTCAGGTCACCCAAAAGAGGTGGTCATTAGTAAGTCTTTGTTAGGAAAGCAAAAGTCCTCTACATTCTTAGCACCTGTTCTGTGAATACACAAGTGTTTGTGTATGTTTTCCCCATGCTCTTACCCTGAATCAGTTCTCCTCAAAGGTGGTCCATGAACTAGCTGGACCATGAACTGTTTGTAGTTGGTCCAAGTACAAAAATGGTGAGTAAAGGTTTAGAAACAAAAAGTATCTGTTTATAGTAGATTGAGGGGAGAACAAGCTGGTTTTTTTCTCTACATAGTCTGAGAAGCACTGTCCGAGATGGTTCTTCGGCCCGGCTCATTCTTTGGCTCTTGGCCAAAGTATCACTGTCTCAAGACGCCTCCTCTGACTGCCCGGATGCAAAGGCAGATTGCTTCCTTATAGATGTTCATGATAATCTGGTTCTTCCCTTCCATTCGTCACAGTGTATTTTTCCATCTGTATGTGGGATGATTTTGCTGATGTCTGTTCCCTCTGGTAGATAAGATCTGTGAAGGTAGGGGCTATTTCTGGTTTTCCTCATCAGTGTGTTCCCAGTGCTTGGCACATAATAGACATTTAACAAGTGTGTGTTGCCTGAATGATCACCCGCATGTTCTCTTCACCCCTGAAACCACGGGTGAATCCTTTCCTCCTTTATTTTGTATTATTTCCCACTTCTGATTCTGCCTCCCAAGTGTAGCCCATGTAGCCATATTGAGGGCAGAAATGAGATGGATATGGATGCTGCTCTTCCCCTTAGACATCTCCCTGACTTTCCCAGTCTGCCTCCATATAGCTCCACTGCAAGTTAGAAATATCTTCTTGCTCTAGTGATTGAATATCACTTGCCACAGCATGTCTCAGAAAACTACCACAATTTTGCAATTGAGTATACATAAAAGGACTTTGAACTATGACAGATGTAAAGTGACAGTTGCATTGTTGAACTGCCATCAGTGAAATGACCAGACAGATTTAGTCTGGTTTTCAAAAAGAATTTGTTAATGTTTATTTATTTTTGAGGAGGGTGGGTCAGAGAGAGAGAGGGAAACACAGAATCTGGAGCAGGCTCCAGGCTCTGAGCTGTCAGCACAGAACCTGATGCGGGGCTCGAACTCACAGACTGCAAGATCATGACCTGAGCCAAGGTCAGACACTTAACTGACTGAGCCACCCAGGCACTTCTAGTCTGCCGTTTTATTTTTTTTTTTTTAATTTTTTTTTTCAACGTTTATTTATTTTTGGGAGAGAGACAGAGCATGAACGGGGGAGGGGCAGAGAGAGAGGGAGACACAGAATCGGAAACAGGCTCCAGGCTCTGAGCCATCAGCCCAGAGCCCGACGCGGGGCTCGAACTCACAGACCGCGAGATCGTGACCTGGCTGAAGTCGGACGCTCAACTGACTGCGCCACCCAGGCGCCCCTAGTCTGCCGTTTTAAAGATGACTAGTAATTTCTTCTCACCTTGGAAGCTGATAAGGGAACAGTAGAATCTTTTGAACTTCTTACTTCATAGATCTACTCAATAAGTTGGTATCTTTTTTTTTCTTTTTTTTTGGTAAAGCTTATTTATTTTGAGAGAGCAAGAAAGTGCAAGTGGGGGAGGGGCAGACGAGGGAGAGAGAGAGACAGAGACAGAGACAGAGAGAGAGAGAGAGAGAGACAGAGAGAGAGAGAGAGAGAGAATCCCAAGCAGGCTCCACAATGTCAGCCCAAAACCCATTGTGGGGCTTGAACCCACAATCCATGAGATCATGACCTGAGCCAAAGTCAGAGTCTTAACTAACTGAGCCACCTAGGTGCCCCAAGTTGGTATCCTTTTAACATTAATGATTAAAAACCAAATTATTAAAGCAAGATTCCTTAATGGTCTGGAAACTTCATGGTTTCTTATTTTAGGAGTTGGAAGAAAATTTGGGATGTAACATCCAAATAGATGCCAAACCCACAGGAAAAAAAAATGATGGCACAGGACAACTTAATCATACTGTAGCTATCTAGTTTTTGGGTCACATTGTTTTCTTCAGTCCATGCTTATCATGTTCTTGTTGTTGGGGGTGTCCTTCAGATGGAGCACCGACATCGGAAGAAAGATACTCCAGTACAGGCCAGCAATCACCACCTCTTTGTGCAAATGAAGAGCCTCATGTGTTCTAACCTGGGAGAGGAGCTTGAGGTCATCTTCTCTCTGTTTGACAGTAAAGAGAATCGGCCAATCAGGTAACGGCACATGAAAACCTGCCTTAAATGTTTTAATGTTGGAATGGTGAGTATTTGTAATTGGCAAGCTTTGGGATGTATGACGTTGCATACTTTAACTCTGTCAGCCACAATTTTCTCATTTGTAGAACTGTGTGAATTTCTAAGCTTGCCTACCCTCTGGAGGTTCCCATGAAAGTTAGATGTGTGATGCCTATAGAAGTTCTTTGAAAAACTCAAAAAGGCTCTAGAACCATGATAATTATTACTAAATGAAAGTATGGCATTGATATCAGGTCTGTTATTTGAGTTACTTGGTACTGATAATGCGAGGAACACGTAATCTTAACTATGTTTTATTATCAGGCTCAACGAGTTTTATTTTTGAAAATTTCACTAAACAATTACATTATTCTTATCCTATCTGTATCGGGTAATATTGAGAAAGACGTAAATACTTGGAAGCCTTCCCATTAGAGTTTTAGAGCTGTGAAATAGTAAACAGTTTCACATACTTTTTTTTTTCTTTCTAAGTTCTCAGAGTCTTTTCTGAGGGCAAGTTTTCAATATATAGGAGAAACCTATAGTGAATATTTTGGTTGTCTTTCAAAGGCCTCAACCCTTGTTGAGACTTTTTTGTGTTTTCAAATCTTTTAGATTTGTTTAAAAGCTGAACACAATGCACCCCATCTTTTACCTTAAAAATTTTAATTTATAATTTAAATCATATCACACAAATCATACATAATGACCCAACTTTACCATATTTTTTAAAAATTATGCTTAATAAATGCTGACAGTTTTAAGTAACTCTGAGCCACATATATTGTCTTATAAACACACAGTAATTCTGGAGTATTTTTTCCTGGTAAAAAAATATTTTTTTCCTAAGCAATATGTGTGAAGTTTACTTTTAATGCATTTATAGCCATAAATGCATAAAATCTTTGGCGAATTATTTTATATGTTAATCATTACCTACTAGTAAGAGGACTTTTCTATATCCATACAATTTAAAGATAGCATTTTGGGGTAGAAAGGACAGAGTTTATGAGATGTGTAAATAACTGTGATAATAGTTTCAAAATCTGCTTTACATACTTTTGGAGGAAATGAATCAGTGAGTTAGAAAACTTTTCCCCCTTCACAAACCAGCAGTACTAAAAAGGGAAGGAAAAAAGTCTTGAAAAACAGATCCAAGTTACAGCTTAGCACTTGCTTTAGAAATAGGGAAGATTATTTAGAGATAATACTTGCTAACATATTGAAGTCTGTCTTAGCTTGGTTTTTCCAGGTAGTTTAACAAGTTCCTCATAACATTGTATAATATGTTGTCTCTAAAATAGTTAACAAACAGTGAGAATGTAAAAGGGAGGCATGAGGTCACTCTTTTGCTCAGGCTTATTAGGCTAAGGTTTTGAGGACTACAAATTCCCCTTGGCCACTGATGTTCACATTGCATTACTATAGGAAGTGCATTAATTTAATTTAAGATTAATATTGGCTGGTCTCATGGTTTCGTCGGGAATCGACAGAATTCCCCTTGTTTTGTTCCTGTTTACTTGGTGAAAGTAGGAAAATAACCTGGGTACAGGAGCCTCAGAATATGTTTTTGCAGTCCCCAAGTTCAGACCAGGAGCTGGACCTTTTTCTTAGTCTGTGACGTGTGCCGGCCTCCCCCTTCTCCCTCTGCCCATTCTTCCTCTTCCCCTCCCCTTTCTTCTGTCACACGCATGCCTCTAATAAACCACCTGAGAGGTAATGACCCTAGAAGAAATCAAGCCTAAATCCTTCTTCATTGCTTCTACTTACTGAGTTTGGCTGTTGGCTCTCACCTCCCAAATTCATAATCACCGTAAAGATGATCTGCAAAGAAATGAGTAAGAATGAAAATATGTGCTTAGTAGGTGTTAAAACGTCTCATGTTTATTTGCTTGGCTTTCCGAGGCCTTGGGCAGCGTAGTGATTGTTCTTTTAAGGAGCTTCTAAAACCTTGCTGTGAGTGGCTTCGGTTCCATTGATGGCACAGGGCAATATCACCATTAACTCTTGAAGAGGCCTTAGGGTGCACAGATCTGAAGACTGGACGTGATTGTGGTCTTCCCAGTTGACTGCTGCTTCCCTGACCTCTTCACTCACCTCTGTCTTTTCCTTCATCTTGAAACCGGTGACAGGTCTGGCTTCCTTCATTGCTCCCAGCATAGCTAATGAGTGTAAAGTATTCACATCTTCTCAGGAAAGGGTATCAGAAAGGTAATATATGACTGTGAGACTTCCTTGTGTTTCTTCTTAGGCCCAACAATGGATGCAGTATGGGATGTATGGTATTTTAAAATCAACATGCATGTCTTGTAAAGCTTTCTTTTTTTTTTTTTTTTTTTTAATAAAATTTCAGACGTGAAACAGTAGAATAGTATCGTACACGTGTACCTGCCTTCAGCTTCAACAGTGATCATCTCAGGCTGGGTCTTGTTTTAACCACACCTCTTTCTGGTCCTCTTCTTTGCCCCCAGATTACTTGGAGGCAAGTCCTCGACATCCTTTTATTTTTGTATGTAAATATTTTGGGGTATAGCCCTAAAAAGCAGAACTCTAAAGAAATCACTAAGAAATGAATATTCCCTTATCATCAGATATCCATATCCAGGCAGTATTCAGTATTCCCATATTGACTCATAAATACAGTTTTACAAATTCCAAATAAGGAGGTTGTAACTTATAAGATCCATATAAAATCCATATATCGTAGCTGGTTGTTAAGTTTCACAAGTCTCATTTCACCTTTTTTTTCCCCCCTCTGTCTTTCCCTCTTAGATTTTTTTGTATTTCTCTTTTGAGGAAACTAGGTCATTTGATTTTTATTTTTCCTTTTCTGAGTTCAAAGTCCAGCCCAAGTAATGAAAGCCCATAGACAAAAGATGGTATGTTTAAGTGAATGCTTTTGTTGTTAAAGAAGATCATTAGTGCTCTAATTTACAAAAAATAAAACACATTTTAAGTGTAATCTGACAGCATTATCCTGACTATTAATCACAGGAAGTTACCTTGTCCCGGTGTAACTAGAGTGACTGACATATGCAAAGCCTGGAGAGGAGTGATGATGAGAGGTAGATGTTTATTTCTGCCACAAGGCAGACAACTGGTTAGGACTTTTTTTTTTCTTCTTTTGTTTTAACTTTCCTCCTCCAAGAAGCAAACAGCCAGCATTTATTGAACACTATCCATTTTCCAGACTTCTTTCTAAATGCTTTAAAAATATTACCAGCACTGATTTTATAGGGAGTGAACCAAGGCACAGACAGGGTAGGTAACTGGTCTAAGCTTATAGACCCGGCAGGAGGCAAAGCTGAGCTACAAGCTGGCAGTCTGTCCCACTCTACCCTGTGGGCCTCAGTCCTCAAGGGCTTCAGTATTTACCTGAAAGTTTCCATAGTTGAGCAGGATTTTACTGGCCAGAGTTAGAACTCCAGAGGCTGATAGTATTAATAATAGGTTGTTATAAATTACTGATAATGATAATACTAGATCTAGGCAGAGGGTCTCACAAATACTCTGTGCTCCAGAAATTGGTTTTCTGAATTGAGTCCTCAAAATACTCAAAGAAAAGCGAAGTAGCATTGGCTCACCCCGTATGCCAGTGATAAAAGTCATAGCGGTACTTGGAGACGTCAAATGCAAAAGGAGACAATGTGTGAAAATGGTCCCCTTCTGGTTCACTCAGTGGAACAATGGCACACATGGTATCTCCTCAAAACCGAAGGGTACGTTTTCCAAAAACAATCTTAAATTGTCACTGAAGTTGGGCCATACTTAGGAAGCCGGTTAATTTTACCTGAAGGGACCCCAGAATGTTAGGCGTCTGATGCATGTGGCATCCAACTCTTGCTGTAAGCATCCGTAAAGATTTTGTCTATTTCTGACACCATCTTGCTAACGTACACCGACCCTGTACTTCTTTTCCAGTTTCCCTTCCTCATTTGTCTGTGTGACAGCACCGACCCGGAGAAGCCTGCAGATAAAGCTGCATTGGACTCTCAGCAAATAGAACACACTTTTATTTAGTTGAGTTTTGTACAGTCTTGACATGATATAGCACTGTAAAACATAATTAGTAAAAAAAAAAAAAAAGTTTGAAAAATCTAGTTTTATATGAGTAAAATGCTTTTGGAGTGAATCTATCTGGTTGAAAGTTTGTCATTTCCCCAGTCCACGGGGGATAGCTGGAAAAGTCAGGGAGTCATTTCCCTAGATATTATCTGTAACTTTATTTTTTTTTATTTTATTTTATTTCTTCTTCTCTATTTATTTAACAAAACACTCATATAATGCTTATGATGTGCCAGGCACTGTTCTAAGCTCTTTTAAAAATATCTGTTTATCCCTTGTAACAACTCTCTAAGGTAGGGACTTTTAATATCCCCATTTTTTTATGGATGGGGAAAGTGAGGCCCCGGGGTAATAAGTAACTTGTGCGAGGCGACACAGCTGGTATTTTAACTTGTAGCCTCATCAGGTGTCAGTACTCTTAACCGCTATTCTCATCTTCTTCAGTATTTATCATATTCTCTTTTCTTTTTCAACCAAGGTTTACTCACCAGTGTGTAGTAAGGGGTGTGTTGAGGGTTTGGTTCTTTTTTTAAGAACCTGGAGTGGGAGAGACTTGAGCTCCATTGACAGGAAGGATCCCCTAACAAAGGAGAGGTTACACTCAGGGGAGAGGGGAAGTAATTGCTGGATCAGTGTCCCTTTGGAGACATCAGGAGACTGGTTTGAGACTGAAGGTGGGGAGATGAGCCATGGACCAGTGACAGGGAGAAAGGAAAGGGTATGGATGTGCATAAACTGAACTGCAGGATTGGGAATATCAGGATATACATATATATACACACAAATATATTTATATATAAATACAAATATACATATATAAATTTACATGTATATATATGTATATGTATAGATGAAGAAATCAAACCACTTAACATTATATGCCGCAAATGTGTCTCCTCTGGCTGGCATTTGAAATTGGGTGTTGAACAGTTTGGTGGCAGAAATACTCCTAGCATTTATATTTTCCGTAGGCTGTACAGCGATGCATATGTGTATTCATTCATACCTTCCCTGTATGGACATGTGTCACTTAATCTATAACAGACTATAAATTACATGGGCCAATGAATATGACATAGCTCACTGGCTGACTACTTCCCTTTGTAACTTTCATTACTTTGTTTACTGGTGTACTGTAAGGCTTCATTAATTAAAGCTGTAAATTTGTTTCAGGACTAATCTATTACTGTATTTCATTCTCATCAGAGAATATATTTAATAGGGTCTCAGTGCCACACATGGGTACTTAGCTTAGTACAAGACTGCTCATGCATGCACACTGCTGGCATGGCTTTTACTTGAGAAAATAGCGGCAGAGTAGTACTTCTGGAAAGTCTTACTCTGATAACTAAATTCCAAGTCTTCTCATAGTAATGAAATTAAGATAAAATTTACTTTCTGTTGGTACCTTGTTCACATTCTTTCCTGAAGTTCTGTATTTTTCCTACAATCATACATGTAAACTCTCCATTTTCCTTGAAATGCTTCACTCCATGTAAAATTTATACTGCCCACAGTCACCTTCTTTTTTAGTATATCATTCTAATTCTGTCACTTAAGAAAAAGGTAAGTAGTGAATATTATTGGTGAGGCACAGGTTTCTTATATGGATTCATATAGGACTATGAAACAGATCTGAATTTATGTTCATCCTCAAGACACATATCTTCCTGTATAGTGGTGAAGGCACCACTATATGGTATGTAAGTGGCTCAGTTCTGGTGTCAGAAGGTCTGGGTCCAAATCCTGGGTTTTTAATTCCGTAGCTGCATCAACCTGGGTAAGTTAGTTCGTGTCTCTTACGGTTGTTAACTGTCTGCTAAATGAAGATGATAATAGCACTTTCCTCTTGGGACTATTTGAGGATTAAATGAGATAATAGATATACTCTTAGCATAATGCTTGGCACTTGTAATTGGTCAGTAAATATTGGCTATAAAGATTATGATTTTCAAAAACCAAAATAGGAAATACAGTTTAACATAACCAGAAATGATACATGGTGTTTGGTCTTGAATTCTTGACATTTTACAAAGAATTCTTGTTGATTTTTTTTAGGTACATACTGTTATGGTTAGGTAAGATTCAGAGAGACTTAATAGTAAACAGGTAGAATGACATCAGGGATGTGATTTGCTTTAAAATACTTCACATGGGGTGGGGGGGGTGGGCGGCATAAAAAATAAAAAAAGAATAAAGGATAGGTGGAATTAGTGTGATGAAATTTAGTGGTTGTGGATTCCCTGTGGTAGGTATATGGGTTCTTGGTTTAACTTTTAGCAGTATAGTGTGTATTGTTAATAAATCATCTGCTTCAGATGTTTTATGCCTGTAGGCAAAAAAGCAATGAGAGCAAGCATGTTTTACAGTCTCTTTGAAGAAGACTGGTTTATTAGTCTGGTCTAGTCGCTAGTTGTGTGAATAGTCTGGATTCCATTCTGCCTAGAATAATATTCCTACGTTTACATAAACTGAAAATAATATTCTTCATAATATATTTGACAAAACTTAGGAAATGTTTTCCTGCGGTCTAAGACATTCAGTATTCTATAACACGTGTATCATAATATTACCTTTAAAGTATAACCTGTGACTTATATATAAAGCAAAATAGCAGCTTTTAGAAGATTAATAAGGATTCTGCAAGAGGAAGTACCTTATATGCTCAAGGAAAGTCCTGTGTCTTCGTTAGGATCAGCTTCTCAGAAACTCAGAATTAGTACTGGTTTGCCCTCTCAAAGGTGAGGAAATGGAACAGTTCTGTGAAACTTTCTGTGAATGGCATGTTCCTTCTAACCGTTTACCTGTTCATTCACTCGTTACACAAGTACATGGGAGGAACTGTTGTGCGTCAGCAGTATGGGATGATTCAAAGGAGCAAGTGGCAGAAGGGATTCAGGATGCAAGTGAAGGACTCTACTTTGAGAGGAAGGGCACTCCTTCTGGCGTGAAAGGAAGAGAGGTGAGGGCAGAAAATGGACAGAAGATGTTGAGATGGAAAGGAGTGACTGGGTTTGTGGCCTTGACCTTTTATAGGTGACGTTGGAAAATAATGTCCTCTATCATTGGGGAGCAAAAGAGAGGATGAAAGTAAATTGGGGGCTGAAAGTGAGTTACAGGAACAAGGTAGGTGGACTCTGAGCAGAAGCGTGATAGGAAACGAGATGGAGAGGAGTAATTGAATTGTTGAGTGTGGTGAGACCCCTCCAAAGAGAGACGTCTGAAAGGTGTAGTACATGCTTGCTCCCAGGTTACCCAGCTTTTGCCAGAGGTGTTCAGGAAGTAGGGATCAGAAGCAGGTGATGGGAGTTGGTGACTGAAACCTCAGAGTCGGAAAAGAATGAGCAGATTGGGAATCTAGCATAATGATGAGGAAAATAAAAAAAAATTAAAACTGTAGCTTCCGATAGGTCTCTTCAGAGGCAGATGTGATCTAATACTAGCCGTTTCATTTTTTAAAGGAAATTAAAGAAGTGGAGTTTTGTTTTGTTTTGTTTTGTTTTGTTTTGTTTTGTTTTGTTTTGTTTTGTTTTGAAAAATTCAGTTACCGGGAAAATTTTTCAAGAGCTTCCAGAAGGCAGCTGTCAAAGAGCATAGTTATTCAGCCCAGACTAGGAAAAATGTTAATATTTTTGTGTATGTATTGTAGTACATAACACAGTTAGGAGAGCAGATGAGATTTTTTTTAATTCTCTGAGCACTGTGCTAGAATTTCTCATTTCATACATCATTTACAACTTATTATAGTGTGATCACATAAGTTCAGCATTTATATTTTTGTCATAAATTAGGAGCATGTATGGCTGTGAATGTTAAAAGAGAGCTGGCATAGATCTCTTCTTAGAGTCTTATGGTATAAAGCTAACTCAAAATTGTAACCTCTCCAAAGCAAAGCAACAATGTCGAGAGAAAAAGTCTGGCCATACGTGCAGGGGGCACAACTCTGCTTGAGAACAAAAATAGATGAAGAAGGCGTTCAGCGATTCTCCTTGGACTGTGGCAATATCAACTATTCCATACGGCCCAGAGCGTTTCCTGCTGTGTCTAGACATGTTGGCACACATTTCACTGTGGGTGTCTGTACATCAGTGACCCGCAGTGACCTTCCCTGGGGCCTCCTCTTTAAAGGCACCACTTTCCACTCTGCCTCTTCTTTTCCATCATTTAATTCTTCCAGCAGGTGCGTGAACATTGGGACTGTTGTCACTTTGGAGTCGATCAGATTTCGTGGTTTGCTTCCCTTTGGTCATACTTCTGTGTCACATATTAACAACAACAACAATAATTGCTTTAGAGATGTGGTGATGTCTTTAATAGGAGACATTTTAAGAAATGGACCAGGAGGAAGATCTAAAAACAAAAGAAGCAAAGAAATAACTTCATTCAAGCCGAGAACACCCAGGTAGAAGCGCTCCATCCACTTTTTCCCTGTAGTATTTTAAGAGCTGTACGATATCAATTATTTTTCAAATTGCAGATTAATACAGTATTATAATAATAAGTGGCTGGAAATTCAAGGTGGCAGAAAAGTGGAAGCTCATAGAGTCATTGGATTGACAACTGGCTTTCTCATTCGCTTTAGCTCTCTGTACTTATCCTGGCTACTTGTCTCTTCTTACTTAAGCCTTGCCATGTCATAGAATGCGACCAGAAGGTCCTTTTACCCTGATTCCTGTGTTTTAATGGTTTTTATTCATTTTGAGAAAAAGAGAGAGAGAGTGAGAGCGCATGAGCAGAGAAGGGGCAGAGAAAGAGGGGAAAGAGAGAATCTCAAGCAGGCTCCACGCTGGGTGTGATCTCACAAACCATGAGATCATGACATGAGCAGAAATCAAGAATTGGATTCTTAACTGACTGAGCCGCCCAGGCGCCCCTCCTGTGTTTTAAAAGATGACCAGATTGGTGTTCTTTTCATCAGGATTCTGGTCATTTCATCAGGATTCTGCCCTGTGTTTGCTGCTTGTAGAGAATTCAGATTTAGTTGTCCTAAGTTCCCCACTGAAGAGGTTAGGGTCACACATAGCACTCCACCTGTCAAGGACTTCTTTGGTATTCAGTGCCATTTCTGTTGTAGGAAAGTGGTACGCTGATAAAGGAATTAGAAATGATACGGCACCTCTTGGCTCCGATTCTGAAAAAGAGACTTGATCTTCTCAGCTTCTTTTTGTGCCCACAGGGCAGCCAGTGATATGGTTAAAGGAAGCTTACAAGTCTTTTATTGTCATTGAGGCAAAACATTATAAGATCATTCCATTATTGTCTTCATTTTTGCTGCCATCCTTCTATTCCAGTGGGGATGTGCTTATGAGTAAGAGGGAGAAGTCAAGGTGTTGAGGAATGTTGATGGACATGTTACTCTGTATTAATCAGAAGTACATTCTCAGACCTGTACTTATGGGAGCATCATTTGCAAAATCTGTCATGTTAAAACATCTGAATTAAAAATGGCAGATACATATGCAGTGTCTTTTCCTAAGTATTTCTATTTAGAGGCTTTTAACCACAAGTTAAACAGAGACTGTGTCTTCTTTTTGTTTCCATTGAGCATGATGGATTTCACACTTGCTGTTGAATCATTGATGTTCATTCATTGAACAAACAGTTACTGCTGTTTTCATCAGAGCCAGGCATTGACCTGGGCATTGAGGACACATCAATGAATAACACAGAAAAAATAATTCCTGCCCTTCCAGAACTCAGATTCTAATACTATTGAGCTTTAAGTCAAGAACTATTTTTAAAAGATAGTTTCTGTGCCACCTCTTTGCATTGTAACCAATATGCTGTTTCCATTTCAGAAGAATATTTGCAGTGTCTAACATGATGCTTTCTAACCTTTTTAGTGCCCTCAGCTTCTTCTCAAAATTATAGAAACTGCAAACCTCTACAGAAATTAATATACCTATTCTCATACACATTAACATTTGTGTATCAGTTAAAAAAATTTTTTTTGTTTATTTTTGACAGAGCATGCATGTGGGAGGGGCAGAGAGAGAGGGAGACCCAGAATCTGAAGCAGGATCCAGGCTCCGAGCTGTCAGCACAGAGCTTGACGTGGGGCTCAAACTCGCCGACTGCGAGATCATGACCTGAGCTGAAGTCAGATACTCAACCGACTGAGCCACACAGGCATCCCTGTATATCAGTTTAGAGATTTTGTAGCTGCCTGTTTAAAATAATAATAATAATAATAATAATAATAATAATAATAATAATAATTATTTGACCTTTAAAAAGTTCCAAAAGCATGTAACATCTGGCTAATACATAGTACTTAATAATCATTTAGGAAGTTTTCAGTTTTGGGGCGCCTGGGTGGCTCAGTCTGTTAATTGTCCGACTTCAGGTCATGATTTCACAGTTGTGGGTTCGAGCCCCACATCAGGTTCTGTGCTGATAGACAGAGCCTGGAGACTTCTTTGGATTCTAAGTCTCCCTCTCTCTCTGCCTCTCCTCCACTCTCATTCTGTCTCTCTCTTTCAAAAATAAGTAAACATTAAAAAAATTTTTATTTAGGAAGTTTTCAGTTTTTAAACTTGCAATGAATCCAATCTGTCAGTAAACTGATGAAAGGAAATTTGATTTTTGCTTATTTTCTTTTAAAACATAGAACATCTTGGGGTGCCTGGGTGGCTCAGTCTGTTGAGCGTCCAACTTCCGCTCACGTCATGATCTCCCAGTTTATGAGTTCGAGCCTCACAGTGGGCTTGCTGCCCTCAGCCTGTCAGCCCTGATCCCACTTCCCATCCTCTGTCCCCCTCTTTCTGCCCTTCCCCCACTTGGGTTCTCCCCCCAAAAATAAATAAATATTAAAAAATAATAAAATAAAAAATAGAACATCTTTCTAATTAATATACGCATGCAAGATGTGTTGTACTTACTGGTTTTGCAGGGCTTGACTTATTTCAAGTTTTGTTATTTATTCTGTTTTCATTTAATACTTCCTTGCAAGGAACTGCATGCTTCAGCCCAGAGTACTTAAGCTTGGGTTTGCTTTATTTTCAAGATTCCTTATTACAAATGCTTTCCCTAATACAAAGATCAGAATAATTACTGTACATAGACCAGTGTTTTTTCCCTCATGAAGTATCAAAGGTAGAGTGTTTACAATGATCAAGTTATGTAAATTCCCAGAAGAAGAAGCATAAGCTCTTCTGCCTACGTAGGCCTTCTTATTTCTTGGTTCTTATTTGTGTTGATCAGATTCTATCATTGCCTACTTTTCATTACTTCTTTGAGGAACTTGTTTTCTACTGAAATTCTTAATGAATTCTCTAGGGATAGATACAAGCAAGTATTTTCCTGAGTGGCTCAACCAGTGTAGCTATTTCCAAGAATTTTACTTGTAATCAACATTGGGATTTCTGGGGTCTCAAATCTTTTGAACCGTTTGAACTTTTTACTGTTTTTGTCAAATCAACAATCAACCCAGATCATTTTTTAAAACTTCCTCAGTCAATGATGAATAGCACAATGCCTGTGAAACAGCAGGTGATCTGTACATCACTTATTTATAACTTTTAAAAAGCAGTGAATTTCTTTTTTGATTGAGTTTTACTTTTCTAGAGAGAGTTTCAATTCAGATAGCTGTATTCTCTGCAATGAAAACTAAAATGAAATGCTTTTAAATCATCTTAAGTAGTAGGAAGGAATCAGCTTGATGTTCCAAATTGGCAATAGAATTGACTAGTTTAAAAAATTATCGGGGCGCCTGGGTGGCGCAGTCGGTTAAGCGTCCGACTTCAGCCAGGTCACGATCTCGCGGTCCGGGAGTTCGAGCCCCGCGTCAGGCTCTGGGCTGATGGCTCAGAGCCTGGAGCCTGTTTCCGATTCTGTGTCTCCCTCTCTCTCTGCCCCTCCCCCGTTCATGCTCTGTCTCTCTCTGTCCCAAAAATAAATAAACGTTGAAAAAAAAATTAAAAAAAAAAATTATGTCTCCTTGTATCATCCAACTAAAACCAAATCCTTTGCTGTCCTGACAAAGCCATCACATTCGTTGGTTGCTTAGTCCTTCGCCCTCAAATATTTGTAAAGCGAATCTGGGCATGGACATTAATTGTAAAAAAAAGAAAACTCAGAATCTGCTCTTGAGGTAAAGTCCGGGAACCTTGGTATTGAGGATCATTCTCTTTCCATTTCCCTTTAATCAGAAGAGCTCATGACCCTAATGTTGCTTTAGTTTTAAAATTAGAAAGCACATTAATAGCTTTATCTAGGAAGTCTTGCTTGAGAAGTTGCTTTCATTCATTGCCAAGGAAAAACTCTGTCCCTTGTCTGGTCATGTGGTTGGGAGAAGAAAGGGGAAAAGTCTTTGACTTGAAGATACCGGGCCTGTGTTGCCTGTTTTCTGATATGTATGACTCATAAAAGATAGCCAGCCATTCTAACTCGTTAGGGCCTGGGGCACTTGGGTCAAAACAGTGGTTCTTAAACATGTCTGGGCTTTTAAACATACAGGAGCTTTTAGGTCCATCCTGACCTAGTAATTCAGGATCTCCAGGGAAGGGCCTGGCTTTTACACAGCTCCCCAAAGCATGTTGTGCACACCCAGGTTAGGAGCCCCTGGATGACAAGGCCAGCAAGTTCCTCTGTTTCCCACTGGACATTCCTTTCACCTTTCCCCTGTGCCACAGTGAGCACCGAAGTTCTTGGTCCAGTGGCCCCCCGCGGGGCAGCCAGCACACCTTCCACCTGCTCCCCAGAGTCTTGCCTGAACTGCAGCAGCACCAGCTCCTGGGGGGTGGGGGTGTTAGTCCCCATTTAGGAAGCTGCTTGAGGCTTCCTGTTTTGAGTTGTCCACTGCCACTTGTTCTAGGATAGAGCACAGTAACGGTTGCCCTCAGATTGTCAGAAGCATCTTACCCTGTTGGTCAGTCAGAAAGCATTTGAGAAAATGCTGGAGAAGCAGTGACATAGAAGCCTGAAATCACTGTATATTTGATGTTCTTGCCTTTTGGATAGAGGCTCTGGAGCCAGCAGGGCAGAACCATTCCCTCATCTCTTCTCACTCTTTTCTTTTTTCTTTTCTTTTCTTTTCTTTTCTTTTCTTTTCTTTTCTTTTCTTTTCTTTTCTTTCTCTTCCTTTCCTTTCCTTTCCTTTCCTTTCCTTTCCTTTCCTTTCCTTTCCTTTCCTTTCCTTTCTTTTCCTTTAAAAAAGAAAATTAATGTTTGCTTTTGAGAGAGATACAGAGACAGAGTGTGAGTGGGGAAGGCAGAATCTGAACTAGACTCCAGGCTCTGAGCTGTCAGCACAGAACCCAACACGGGGCTTGAACTCACAGGCTGTGAGATAATGATCTGAGCTGAAGTTGGACCCTTAACCAACTGAGCCACCCAGGTATTGCCTTCTTTCTTTCTTTCTTTCTTTCTTTCTTTCTTTCTTTCTTTCTTTCTCTCTCTCTCTCTCTCTTTCTCTCTTTCTTTCTCTTTCTTTCTTCTTTTCTTTTCTTTTCTTTTCTTTTCTTTTCCTTTTTTTAAATGTTTATTTTTGAGAGAGAGTGTGTGCACGTGAGCAGGGGAGAGGCAGAGAGAGAGAGAAGGAGAGAGAGAATCCCAAGCAGGTTCTGCACCCCCAATGTGGGACTTGAACTCACGAGTTGTGAGATCATGACTTGAGCCCAAGTCAAGAGTTGGACACTCAACCAATTGAACCACCCAGGCACCCCTCACTCGTCTCTTTCTGTCTTTTAGCTCCCACTATTTCCTCTCTGGCTCCTGGTGCATCTCCCTTCACTTCTTATGGTAGAGTAGATGATAATTGTTATTTCTATACACAGCACAGTGAACTTTAAGACAAGTGCTTTTGCATTTTCAAAGGTACCAGATCGAGTATTTTTTGGTCAAATGGTTTCATAAAGTATGAGTGTTGAAGAATCAGACAGTACAGGGTTTTATTTTTCTGATTAGCTTACCAGAACATGACCATCTAAACGTTTTCTGTCTTTGGTTACTGTTACTCTTGGAGATCATCCATTTATTTCAGTGATTTAACTGTTCGGCATGAGTTTAGAAATATTCTTCATAATTTTTTGTAGCTTGATCAGAATCCTAATCTTTCACATTACATGTTTCAACCAAAGATACTACCTGGTCATACATTTTTGGATGAAATATGGGTTGTGTAACTTGCATACCCGGAATCACTAGGCAGTTTTGCTTTTTTAGAAGAGGGGAGTGATATGGAGGCAAATATGAATGCGTACAGAGAAATAGAAAAAAATCTCCTTGGCATTGGCCATTCCTGGCTTTAAGTGTGTTGCTCTTTGAAGGCAACTGATTATCCAAGGAACACCCTATGAGAGAGCCACTTGATTATTCAGAGGGTTGGGAGCACCCTCCCACACCTGGCCTGCAGGCCTCCAAGACCCTAGGCCTTCCTACAGAAAGGCCTTCCTACAGAAGGGCGATTGCTTCTCAGTGGATATGATAGGCAGAGGAGCAGGAAGACAAGAGCATCCTATCTTGCTGAGAATGGGAACAGAAGCCATCAGAGGGCTTCAGACCCCTACTGTAGACCCCATATATTTTGATCACTGGTAAGTACTTTTCTAACAAACCATGTTATTGAAATACACTCTTCATTATCAGAGGTCTCATAGAGTATTCAGAACGCATTAGCACAGGTGAGCAGGTTCACAGCCATAAACTCCCGAAACATGGATACATTTGTTCCTCTATTTGTTTTCAGTTTCGTGCGTTGTCATTATTATTTTTTATTTTACTGAAAATATTCACAATAAAAAGTCTCCATTCACATGACATGGTTAGTCTTGCTCTTCTTTGTTCCAAATAATCTGTTCTTTTAAAGATGGCATAGCATTGTGGTTAAGAGCTGAGACTCTGGAGTTGGGCCCTGAATATTGATTTCCTGGCTCCACACTTGCTGACCATGCACGTTTGGCCAATTTGCTTCCTATCTCCAAGCCCCAGATTTCTCCTGTATAAAGCAGGGATGGAGGCAGTTCCTGTCATATAGGGTGATTGTTAGAATTAAGTAAGAAAATCCATGTGAAGTGTAAGTCATGGTGCCTAGCACAGGGTATATATTTATTTATACTATTTTTCCCCTGGCGCCATGCTGGGGGTGCTTAGATACATTTATACTTCATTATCTAGCTTTCCTTAAATTCTTGTTAGAAGAAGCAAGTCATAAATAATAAATAGGATTTTTTATTCTTTATTTCCAAAGAAAGATTTTGTCATTGTTGATTTATAATATGGAATGATTTGTAATGGCTCACACACGGAATTCAGGTGGGCACTAAATTTCTCTGGCAGTGAAATTTCTTCTGGGAGAACATGGCAGTATATGGAAAAGTCAAATGAGGATATTTTTCCCTGCTGGTAATATCAAGTCTCATTTCTCAGTGTTTCTGGAAGTGTTTCTATTTGCTTATTCATTCTTTGATGATGAAAAAGGACGCAGTATTCTCATTTGGAAGTATATGATGTCACTGTAGATTTTTCCATTACTATATATTTAATATAATAAAGATATAGAATGTACATGGGAACAAGGTTAAAATCATGATCTAGAATCTGGGGGTACCATGAAGGTAATTCAGTGACTCACATCTGGTGGGGAGGCACCACTGATTGAAATGTCTCTTTGGAGAATTTTGTACATTTCTCTACCACAAAATAAAGGACATTATGGGGAAGAGACGGAAAGTTGGGAAGGGAGATAAAGCTCCCCAATTATTTGGATTTTGTTGTATTTTTTCCTAAAAGATTGTATTTGTTCAGTGTTTAATTAAACACTGAGGAAGTACCAAATCATTGGCCACCAGCTGGGGATTTAAAGGTTCATGGTGATCCCCTTGTACTCTGGTTACTCATAATGTAATAGAAAGAAATACACAAACCTCTTATGATTAAGAAAAAAATGTGAATATGTAATGGAGGTATTCACATCTTATCATAGGACACTTTTAAACTCACAAAAACTAGTTGTGTTTTCTCATCAGAGATAACCACTGTTTTACTTAAAATAGAGTCTCGAAAATGCCTTTGTGCGTGGCCACCAAAGTTTGTGAGAGAATTGTAGAAGGTGTTCCAAGGTGGAATGTGAGTGACTTATTCGGTTCCCAGCCTTGAAGGCATACGTTTTGGTTTTCCCCACACATGGGATCAGGGGTATTTGTAATCCAAAGATTCTGGAATGTGTTGCTCTAGGTCTTTGGTTTACTCTGAAACCATTTACTGATTAAACAGTTGCTGTATTACCAAAGCTGAAGAGAAATTCATTTGAGTTTGTGTAAGAATTTGTCACTAAGTGAATAAAAAAGTTTTTTTTTTTTTTAATTGGCCACAAAGGTTTTCTTTTTCCTTTAATAGAAGTCTTAAAAAAAAAAAAATGCACGGGTTGTTTTTCCATAGTACCCATCGTCAGTCTATTTTTATCTCCCCCTTAAGGCATGCTTAAGCTATGGGATATGTCATTGGCTTAGTACATATTGATATTCTTTCTGAAACAGGATATGATATAGTATAATACTTGCATAATCAGGATTCTGTCTAGACTGGTGAAATTAAAATAGTGACAGAGCAAGAGGAATCTCTTTTTGAAATAGAATACTTGAGGAAACACTGCTTTACCGGAATATTGATGAAGCTTGGAAATAAGGAGTGGTATTTTATGTCCGTATTAAAGTTAAGGTTTTGATATCTAGAATGCCTTGTTGACTTTTGTATATTAACCTTATTTGGTACTCATCATTTTAGACTCACCTGTCAGAAGATAAAAGGAAATTTGTTTTAAACATTCCAGTAGAAATAAAGAAGAGCCTCAAACATAAGTGCATCTCAAAAAAACAAACAAAAAACACATATGAACTGGCACATGCTCTCTGTGATACACAAGAGGGGATAATGGTCACAGTGCTTGTGTTTTGGGCTGAGATATAATGTATAAACTTTCTTTGATGGCTACGAAGCAAAACCAAATAGCATTCTTAAATCTCCAGAGTTTTGACTAAAGCCAAGTTCTTAAATCATTTTGGAATGTTGCGTTTGTTTAGTAAAATAATTTAGTTTTCTAGGTATGTTTCATTGAACAACCTAGTAAGGAACCATTTTAAGCCAGAGACAGCTCTGAAATCTGCTAAATCAGATTTTCATTTCTTTCATTCCTTTGAGGCCAGGAAGGGTTTGGGGAGAGTGACCCTGTATTCTGGAGACGAGGCTTGACTGAGTCAGTGGGTGTCTCAAGCAGATGAACGACTTCTCCCTTATCTCAATATTCTGGAAATATTTGCTCAATATTTTTCTATAAAGCAGAGACAAGGTTTACATAGCATTTAAATCAAGTGCAAAGGTTTTAAATTAACATGTGGTATAGAATCCATCCTAAGCCACAGGCCAGCTCTGTGATCTTGGGCAAAACTATTTACTATTTCTCAGTTTTCCCATCTATAAAATGGGTATAGTAATAGTACTGTTTTTATAAGGGCATAGTGAGGATTAAATGAATTAATCCCTGTAAAGTCCTTAGCAGAGCAGCCACCAAATGGCAAATTCATGCAAAAACAGTATACCTAATATGATTAAGTATAATTCACTTGTCCTAAGATGCAGTTTTACACATTTCCTTTTAGCATGTCTTAATCTTGAAATAACAGTGAATTTCCTTCCACTGTGAAGAAAGCTGACATACTCCTCCTTGAATTATCATGACAATTGGATAAGATTAATGTAATTTTGCACCCCCAGTTGGACCTGTCATCCCCACTCTCTCTTTCAGAATCATAGCATATGGGAACTTGAGCTTCACTTGAGAACCTTACAGCAATTTATATTCTCTTCATCAGACCTTACAGCCACCACTCTGGAAAACAAAACAAAACAAAAACAAACCCATAGGTAATAGGTATGGAAATGATCCCGTAGCAATGGTCACTGGTTCCCTTTTCTCATATGAGAGGTCAGGAATAGGCATAGCATTAAAAAAGAAAAAAAAAAAAAAAAAAAAGGTAAGCGAGGTAGCTGAATCTATTACGTGCATCTATCTAGATTTAAATCGCAAAAGAGAATAAAGCTGTTCCAAAACAGCCATAAATTCAAATCCATATGCTTCCTTAGAGGTGTGGTTATGGCTTTCACTTCTCCCTTTGTATAAGGAAGGGAGATTTTGGGTGACAGAGCCATTATTTAAGGCAAAGATCGAGTGATGAAAACGCATAGAGTTGGTAGTTCTGCGCCTCACCAGTGCTCGACACTCCCTTTCCCTGCTCATTCCCTAGGCGGAAACTACACTAACCAAGGCCACACTATGTGCTAACACCACATTCTGTGGATGTTGGCTGCGTGTTTTCTGCCCGAGGCAGGCAGCCATTTGATTCTTTCATAGGCACCAGGATATTGAAATTCAGAAGCTCAGCGTAGCTGGTATTCATTTTTCTTGGATTGATATTCTTTCTATTTTATTTATTTATTTATTTATTTATTTATTTATTTATTTAAATATAAACAGGGTAGCATTACCTTGGATCTACGTGATATCCACAAGTATTTATTGACTTGAATTAGTGGCTGATCAGTAGCATTTGTGTTTGCATTAGATTTGGGGACCCTGTATATTCAGATGCGAGTTCTGTGGGGGGTTTGAGTTCTCCTGTTCCTTTGTGAACCAAAGCAAATTCAGATTTCATTTCTTGGGCCTTCTCTTTGTGTTTTGGATTATAGACTTATAAGAGCATAAAATATTATGCTTATATTATATGCCTTATAATGGATGGTTACCACTGAGAATGGTGTATGATGTTTATTAAATACTATCACACAAAACATGAAAAACAGTCCTCTTAGGTATGAACTCAGTTAGGTCCTGTTTTTTCCCTTAGTGCACTTGTTTTTACTTTATAGAATAATGATATCACTGATATGAAAACCTATTCTTTTAAAGGTTAATTTTTTGTTTGCATATATATTTATGTTTTCTGCTTTTGCAGTTGCAGTTTGCCTGTATTATCAGAAATGAAGCAAATGTTTATTTTCCTGGGCATGCTCCTAATTTACATAAGCAATTTTGGCATCAAATGAAGGACTTAATAACTTTTGAGTTTAACTCCTTAGATGAAGAAGCAATTAGAAGAGTGATGAGTCCTTAGATATTAAATAATCTTCAGAATATTAAACTTTTTTTCTCTTATAGTGAGAGATTTTTCTTGAGGCTGAATAGAAATGGACTTCCCAAAGCCCCAGATAAACCAGAACGACATTGCTCTCTCTTTGTGGTAGGTGGATCTTGTTTCATCTAGGAAGCAGATTCTTGCATTTGTGCTTTGTTACTTAAGGGAAATGAATTATTGTGAGAGAAAATAGTGACTCTGCCTAAACTTTGTAAATAACACATAAAGTACATTCGTGCTAGGAATTCTTAACACCACCATTGATAGACACACCTCTGTTCCTTTGGTGCATGTTAGAGCCTGTTAGATTCAGCGTGGCATATGGTATTTAGAATATACTTAGTAAATGTTTAAAGAATGAGTGAGTGAGAGATTAAAATAAGAATGGACTTTTTAAAAAAGCTATTATTTGACATCAGTAGACTTACAGTGTAAAGTTCATTGTAGTGGTATTTTTACTTATTTTTTTTTAAGTTTTTACTTAAATTCCAGTTGGTTAACATACAATGCAATATTAGTTTCAGGTGTACAATGTAGTGATTCAACACTTCCATAAAACACCCAGTGCTCATCACAACGAGTGCACAACTAATCCCCATCATTTCTTTCACCCATTCCTCACCCACCTCCCTTCTGGTAACTATCTGTTCTCTTTAGTTAAAGAGTTTCTTTCTTGGTTTGCGTCTCTTTTTTTTCTCCTTTGCTCATTTGTTTTGTTTCTTAAATTCCACATATGAGTGAAATCCTATGGTATTTGTCTTTCTCTGACTTATTTTACTTAGCATTATACTCTCTAGCTCCATCCATGTCCTTGCAAATGGCAAGATTTCATTCTTTTTTATAGCTGAGTAATACTCCCTTGTATATATACCACATCTTCTTTATCCATTCATCTGTTGATGGACACTTGGGCTGTTTTCATAACTTGGCTATTGTAGAATGAGCTTTTTTTTTTTTAAGCATTATTTGACATCAATAGACTTACAATGTCAAGGTGATTGTAGTGGTAATTTTACAATGGCATTTGAATTATATGCTTCTGCAAAATTCCATTAAGAATGTTGACATTATCTTGGTCTTTCTTCTGTTATTTGTGAAAATAATGTGCTATTACCTTTAAGTGCTTTTGCATAAATTATGATTTTTAAAATAATCACACTTTTTTTTTTCTTTTGGTAGGATTTGGGTAGCAGCGAACTAAGAAGGGACATCTATATCACTGTGCACATTATCCGAATTGGTAAGTCCAACACTTGTCAGTGTGATAGGGACACAGCAGCGGCAAGAAATGCTGAACAGTGTCTGTGGTGATGTGATTTCTTTGTTATCTGGATGAGAAAGAAGAGAAAGCCAGTTTGGAATCCAAGAACCACCGAATTTGGGACTTGTTCCCTTGCCTCCCCAAACTCACATACAGCCTCTTCATGCATCATAAATAGATTTTGTTCTCTTTCCATAGAAGTCATTAGGTCGTCGTCGTGCTTCATTTTGTTTTATTGGACTCCCTAAACATATTTGATTCAAAATTTGGTGTTTGTCTTTTTAGATTCTAATTCCTGTTAACAGCATAAATTGAACTTTTTGGATCTGGATTTCCTACAAGTTTATGAAGATTTTATACTAATTGGCATTTTCAAAAGTGTAGAATGCCACAGAGCATTATTGCAGAAAGTGCTACAAGAAAAGGGTTATGAAATACTGAATGCTGTATATTTTTTCCACTTGTGTAATATCATCAGCTCATAAAAGGGTCTGAGAAGCCCTACAGGGAAAAATTGAAATGCCTCTCTAACTTGGTTGGCCCAAGATTTCTCCATATTTGATTTGACTGTGGAAACATTTATATAATGTAACATTTACTAACATCTTGCAGAGCCCACTTTGGGTGTTCTACACTGAACTTGCACAACAGACCCAGAATATTTTCGCTCATTTTTACTCCTAAAATGTCTCCGAAAGCAGGTATTTTATGGCAGAGGAACTAGGTAAAACAAGGCATTGTGAAGCCTACACAGTGTTTCTATTAAAAGCCAACCAGCTGATACTGGGAATTGGTTCCCACTTCTTCCCTAACTCTGGTATATTATCTGCTCGGGAATGCTGCTGCAGGATAATAATACATCACTGTGCAATCCTGCATAGTGATCTTCATTTTTATAGTCTTTTATCTTATGAATATGATAACCACATTGTACATTGAGAGAGACTATAAAACATGCTGCCGTTCCAACATAGATTTTCTTTATATTTTTCTCGTAAAAATGAATTCTGAAAACCCATTTTCATTTTATGCTATTTTTTTTCTTTTTAATTTGAGGGGCAGTTGAAACAAAAAGAAAGAAAACTGTTTTTGGTTTTAATTTTCTTTCTATAAGTGAGTATATGGGGGGGGGGGAGGAATTGTAAAGAATCTCTTTTAAATGTTGGAAAAATTGGAATGCATGCTGCAGTGGATTTATGAGATCAAGCTTTTGTGTGTGCCCAGGATGGCAGGGGTGCAGTCTATGCAGTCTATTAGGTAATTTTTCGTGTGTGTATGTGTGTGTGTATGTGTGTGTGTGTGTGTGTGTGTGTGTGTGTGTGTGTGTGTTTCAAATGTGTCATGCCAGTTATTAATGTAAAATGTGGTTTTGGATATTTTCATAGAAACATTGCATTGGAGTATAACTCTCTACAGTATTGAGAGAAACAGTAAACTCCTTTTGCTTTCTGAACTTTTTAAAAGTTATCTACAGGTTGTTGGTGGTAGAAACACATGTGGCAGATGGACTCCAGGTCCTACTTGCCTGTGGCCTGGGTGGCTCTGCTGCTGAGGGAGCCACTTCTGTCGTACCGGTGACACGGCTGTCTTTTGAACACAGGGTGTTGGATCAGTGATTGAATGTTTTACTAAGATTTTTTTATGATCGTTAAGTCGTCAGAATGAATGTTGAATGAGAAACTACCTGCACCCCTTGCCCCCGCCCTGAGCTTTGGCCAAATTAATGCTTCACTGAGATTCCTGCATAAACTGCCTGATGGTTGGGCACATTTACTAGTGTGACATCTTGAGACCGAGAAGGAATAATAAAGGTAAGAAACACTGCGAAAGGGCGAGACTTCATCTGCTGCAGTGAAATTGAAGAGTGGAGGATTCTGGTCTGTCAGGGAGAAATACTTCGTTTTTCTAGAATGTCCCTCGTACCTGCTTTAGTAAGAACAGGGCACGCTGACCGTCACTGGCTGCAGAGAACAAGAGCGATAGCACCTCGCCTCGGAATTTAAGCCCAGATCTTTGGTTAGAAGAGGAGGAAAAAAGAGAGAAATAAATAGCTTTAGATCCTCCTGCCGTCCATCCCGCTTAAGGTTTTTCCATCGCCGTGTTTCTCCTTTTGGCTTTTAGCTGGTTCCCAAAACTGTTTACTAAATATTGCTAAATATTTTTACCTTCCCCACGCCTGCCTGCTTTTCTTTCTGCCTAGAGAATTTTCCTATAAATCTGACCGGAACTGTGAACTTTGATTAATTCTAGAGTTGGAATCACCAGGGCTGGCATCAAGTAGCGTTTTTGGTGCAGGACTGAGAGAAAAGTTTTAGTATCCAGAGCTGTGGTGCCTGCAGAGCCAGAAAAGACAACTTGAAATTGAGTGTCTGAGGACATGAGTGATGTAGAGGCTCAGCAGTGAGGGTGTAAGGCAGTCAGAGAAAGTGGCCCAAACCTCACCGCGGCTCCTCAGGTGGTGAGAGAGCACTTCCTGCATCCCCCCTTACTTGGCTGTCCTCACCAGGCACCCACAGATTTTTCTTTTGTGCAGTTCTAGCCACAGTGGGTCAGAAAATTGGGGCGATATGCCTACCCTGCATCAACTTCTAGGAATTTACAGCTGGAGGAGTCTGTGTGGGAATAATCATGTTGAGAGTTTCAGGGGTTTTGTTGTTGTTTGTCACCACTAAACCCCTTGTGTGATGTTAAGTAACTTTGAAACACTCCACCCAGAAATCTTATAATCCCTGTGTTGGCTTGTGTTAACAAAGGGAATGATTGAGTAAGAAAAGAATTTGTAAATCATGATACCGGTAAAGATGGGAGTATATATTTTATCCTAATCTAATCTGTAATAATATTCAAAATAGAGGTAAACTAGACTTTTTTTTTTCCCAGTTAACAAGTGAACAGAGTTTTAAATTTATTTGCCAGTTTTGTAAGTAAAAGTATGACTTGTTGATAAATTCAAATAGGACCTTATAAAGTGTTTGGTTTATCAGTGTAATTTATATGAAAATGTGGGTTGAAATTTAGCTACGTATTACAGCATCAGATCATGAAAACACGATTCTTTGAATTTTGCACATATAAAAAGCAACTTATTTTGACCATCCATGTTGTAGTTTTTCCATGCTATTTGTAAGCATTTCCCTAAAAATGATGCATTGCTAAGGTAGTTTTACTTTATTACTAGTGAATGGAAGCCAAGTTGGATATCCTCCCCTCCTTTTTTTTTTTTTTTTTTTTTTTTTTTACTTTTAACATTGGATTTGGGAAGTGTTGGAGTCCTCTAGATGTCCTGTGGGAGAATTTTGCTCAGATGGAAAACAACTTATATATCTGTTGCCAAACATCTGGAAACAGATTTGCATATTTTTTTTTATTATTTTCCCTCACATTAACTTGTTATATTTCAGCTTCAGTATACTTTCTGCTTTCTGTCCTCAGACTAATCCACTGGCAAATTAAATACAATAACAAATTAAAGCAGTACCTCAATAATATACTTAAAAATATATAACAATTTAAACAAGTTGCAACTGTGTTGGAGTGACAGCCATCCTGGGAGATTGCAGCCATTGGCTGAATTCTAATCAGCCTGAGCCCTGGGTCAGAAAAAGACATGCATGTTCTTTTGATCATCCGTGCTTCCTTGTTGTATCTTCAGGGTATCTAAACTGCTTCCTTTCAAAGGTGAAATATTTAAAATAGCTCTTTAAACGCGGACCTTTTTAAAAATTTTTTCTTAGATGGAATGGACACCATTATTGCATTTATTGACCTGGACTTCCTGGGTCGCCTAAACAAATCCTCAGGGGGAGGGTTCCCAAACATGGGACCAACTCCAGTCTTCATGTTTCAAAGATGACAGTTGGTGCCCAGAGTTACAGCTATGAGCCCGAGGTCACACAGTGAGGTGCTTGGCAGGGAGAGTCACGAACTGAAGCAACATCCTCTGTGTCCTTTTAATTGCCCGGTTGTGTTTTATCTGGCCGATGTATCTATTTAAGATGCACCAGTCAAATGGCTCCATGGGCTGTGTTTGCTTTTCAATTGAACAGGTCGAATGGGGGCAGGAGAAAAAAAGAATGCCTGTAGCGTCCAGTACCGGCGACCCTTTGGCTGTGCGGTCCTTAGTATTGCCGACCTGCTGACAGGAGAGACAAAAGATGACCTCATCCTAAAAGTGTACATGTAAGAAGCACGAACGTATCGGGGCCTGGGGCGGGTGCAGAGGCACATGTGGCTCTTGTGGGGCAGATGCTACTCCATTTCCGTAATGGAGGGGCAAGGGATGGGTTGAGTTTAGGAGCCACTCCTCGAAAACAGTCTGTAAACTCGCTACAAGTGAGCCCACAAATCACCATTCACCAGTCAGAGGAATCACGAAATCAAGACTCCAAGAACCCAGAAGATTATCAACTGGGGATACCATCTACTTCACAGAGCACCTCCTGTGAATTTAAAAACCTGACCAGTCCTTACCCTCAGAGTGTTAGTTTGTTCTTGGAAAATGGACATAGTTTTTAACATAAACTCATTAGAATTGGGAACAGAAAGCTCAGGTAGATGATTTCTCTTCTCTTTCACATAGTATTAGTTTGCTAGGTCTGCCCAACAAAGTACCGTGAAGACCGAGGCTTAAACAGCGGAAGTTTTTTGTCTCACAGTTCTGGAGGCTGCAAGTCCTAGATCAAGGTGTTGGCAGGGTTGATAACTTCTGAGGGCTAGGAGGGACAAATCTATTCCATGCCTCTCTCTTACTTTGTGGTGGCTGCTGGCAGGTTTTGGTGTTCGGTGATGTGTAGCTGCACTGCCCAATCACTGCCTTCCATCTCTGTGTCCACATTTCCCCTTTTTATAAGGATGTACTTACATTGGGTTGGGTCCTACCTAGTGACCTAATTTTAACTTGATTACCTGTATAAACTCCCTATTTCCAAATAAGATCACATTCTGAGGGCTTAGGACATCAATATTCTTTTTTGAGGGGAGAGAGACAGTTCAACTCACAGCACTCCACTAAGAAAATCACTTAATGTATCCCAAATCCTAAGTTAGTTGATTTTTTTTTTAAATGCACATGGTTTCAGATCACCCCACCCTGAGCATCTCCCCACACTTTTAGAAATTGAGAGTCTATCTACAGGGATGTCCTCACCCCCCGGGGGTGGGGGCAGGTAGGGCAGTGAGCGTGGGGTTTCCTCATTCCTGGTTTGAGGACCAAACTGCTGGCCATATCCATGAATGATTGTGCTTCAGTTTCCGTTCTATCTGTGGAGTTGATATACCCAATGTATGCCAGTAGTTTTCGTAGGTTAATACAAGTGGCCGACTGCCTGTGGGATATAGACTTCAAATTGCTTTTTGACGACTGCCGAAGGGTTTCATGGATTTATCTGTTCTCCACCCAGTGCCCCCAGGACCTATGCTACACATTTGCTAATTAGTTGAGAAAGATTTGTCTGTAGCCTGTGGTTTAGGACCAGAAGCTCTGTCTCTTTAAAGAAGGATAAAACATGTGACCTTGATTTTAAACTTGAAAACTTTGGGTGAAACAAGTGGTAGTAAAGCTCACTACTCTTTTTATCACGTGGCAGCCCTCAATTTTGGCAGCTGGGATTAAATCCTTGATACTTTGAATCTTTGATACCTATGAATCTTTTCCCAAACCCTCCTGGGGATCATACAATACAATGTATTTGAAATAATTCTAATGCTAATGACCACTATTTACTGTGTGCTTACTATGTGCAGGGAACTGTGTTAAGTGTTTTCCACGTATCCCGTCATGTTATCCTGATGACATACCCGTGAAGCAGATGCTTTGGCTCTGTGTTCCACATAAGGGGACAGAGAGGCTAGATAATGCCCAAAGTCACCAGGCTCATGAGAGTGGGATCCAGATTTGAAATCAGGACTGTCTGACTCCAGAACTTGAGCTGTCACGTACCGAGCCCTATGCTTTCGGGTGTTATTTCACACCACTGTCTAGTAATGTGATAATGATGCTATTGTGTGGCATCGCTTTTTAAGAAAATAAAATTCTCACAATCACAGTCTCATCATTTCTGAGCAGTCTTTCCAGGTGTGGGTAGCAAGCACTATATTTATCTTGCCATTGAGAACGCTGGGGACCGACAGTTGGGTGCATCAGCCTTGATTATGCAACTAGCTGAAGAAGACCCAGGCGTTCCAACTCTGCCTATGAGAGATGCTCACTCTCATAAAAATAAATTGTATTGCTTTTTGTGGTTGTTATTGTCTGTGTTTTTATAAGCATCAAATAAGGTTTTAGGTTATTCTTGCTGGTAGAGAGATACCCTTAAAAATGCCACGTCAGCAAATTATGAATCTGTTGCAGGAGGAATGCTAGCCAATCAAAACACTCACTGTAGATTAAGAAGAAAGTGTGATTATAGTAAAACATTTTTAAGGAAGTGCCTGTTAGAAATAATTTGGAAGAAATCTCTATTTGTTAATGTGACTGAATCCCTAACCCATCTGGGACTTAAATATAGAAGAGTAACAAATACCTCATCTGAGCCTGGAAGATATTTCAGTCACATACTTGAGCTTTGATTTTACTTGGAGTTTTGTAGGTGAAAAGCATGAATTCTGGAGTCACTTAACTAATAGGAAGCAAGCCATCTTTCTTCGTTCCACACTGACCTGAAATAAGAAAACTAGAGAGAGGATCTACTCAATGGCAATTTGATGTCTTACAGCTGGACAGGTGGAATGGTTTCATTTCATCTTAATTTCCCAGCCTTCTAAGATTCATTGTTCTGTTTGGTACCCTATTGTTAAGTGGCTTGAAAATGACCTCTGTCATGTTCATCCTGGAAAAGCCTATGGGGATAAATTAAATAAATATGTAAGCAAATTGTGAGTGTCAGCTACAGACAAAGATCACAAGGAATATAAATCTGTGGAACATTTTGATTGATAGTGTATAGAAGTTTGATATTCAGGACCCTTGGGAGGGAGCATTTGTGGCTATCAAAAAAAATAGTAGTGATTTCTAAGCATATTCAGATGAGGGAGGCTGTCCCCAGCCTAATGGCAGTAAGAAGGGGTAACCAACCTTGACATTTAGGAATCATGAGAAGTTGCCAGTCAGAGGGCCATCCATCCATTCACTGATGCAGCTCATGCTCTTTAAGCACCCACGGTGTTCAGAGTCCTGAGGGGACACACATTTACAGGATCTATTCCTCAAGAACCCTCAAAGTTTTCTAGGTGAGCTACAGCATGCGAACGAATAGGACATAAACTAGGAAGTGACAAGAGCTGAAAGAGCAAGGTAGAGATGGCTGTGAAAGTAAGAAGATGGAACGATGCCTTTTAGCCCAGAAGAAGAAAAGCTGGGGGACTTTAATTACCCTTCCGTGCAAGGGTATTTTTAATCACCCCAGTGCAACTTGTGTTAACCTCAGTTGCATTTTGCTTGATTTGTTGCACTTTGATGCTAGCCAAATTTAGTTATGTTACAGTGGGTGGAAACTCACTAATGAGAACTAACAGTCATTGAGCATTTACTATATGCCAGGCATTATCCTAAGCCCAAGCTTATTCAATTGTTGTATGTTGCCCCCATTTCACAGATGAAGAAATCTAGGCACAGGGAGGGTAAATAACTTGCCCAAAGACATAACTCAGTTAATAGTGAGGGTTTGAATCTTAGTCTGCCCTGCCTTCCACTGTGTACATTGTTCCTGAGATTTTGTGGTGAGAGGGACTGTCATCATTTGTGAGTTTATAACAGCCACTTCTGGCTTAAAGTAGGTGGTCACGCATTTACCAGATACGGGCACCCTGCTCATCATGGGGCAATTATGCTAAAACTGACTGGTTGTTGGGAACTCCCCAGGAGATTTAAGGAAGTTCATTATGGTGGTCATTCCAAAAAGAGCAGGGGTACTGTTAAGATCTTTGTTTGATCTCATCCATCATCCAAGCTTAACAGAGTGTTAATGTTTTCATAGGTGTAACACAGAGAGCGAGTGGTACCAAATCCACGAGAACATCATCAAAAAGCTGAACGCACGTTACAATTTGACAGGCTCCAACGCAGGTGAGTGTGGGGGGCTGGCTGACTCTACCTCCACTTTTCATTTCAGGCCTTTTATTTTATTTATCTTTGTAAGAAGGAAGCAAACTGCCTTTTGTTTATGTCTGCATTCACTTCGTAACTTTAAAAAATGTCCAGTCAACAATCTCGTATGTCTCCCTGTGCTTTGATAGGCTTGTAGCTATAACTCTCTTTAAAAAGTGTATCCTGTTCTGGTTTGAAACAAAGCAGAGTACCTGAATTTGTTTAAAAATACTAAGTCTTGGGGCGCCTGAGTGGCGCAGTCGGTTGAGCGTCCGACTTCAGCCAGGTCACGATCTCGCGGTCCAGGAGTTCGAGCCCTGTGTCAGGCTCTGGGCTGATGGCTCAGAGCCTGGAGCCTGTTTCCGATTCTGTGTCTCCCTCTCTCTCTGCCCCTCCCCCGTTCATGCTCTGTCTCTCTCTGTCCCAAAAATAAGTAAACGTTGGAAAAAAAAAATTAAAAATAAATAAATAAATAAATAAATAAATAAATAAATAAATAAATAAAAATACTAAGTCTTGAGGCGTCTTAGTTGTTACCAGTTATTAAAAACCAAATGACAGATAGGGTTGGGTTCCTGACTGTTGTGTGGAATAGGTTTGATGGATGGAAATTGGTCAGTAAGGTCCAAGAAAAACATGCTTCACTGCCTATAGCTGGGAGCATCATTATCCACTGGAGAATAAATATTCAGGTTCATGCACTGAAATTGAATAAGAGGGTAAATGAAACTGCAGTGGCATATGCAGAACAATGTATGCATGCTTATTAAGGGAACTGAAATATATAGCATTGCAAGTTGTGTATAATATGTGGTACATAGTCTTATCCTAATAAATTCATAGAGTATATTACATAGCATATAGTGACATCTTTAAGTTTGCTCAGTGGACAAAAACTTGGTGAACATACTTTGTTCCCTGTCCCCGCTTCAAACCATGTGGCAACAAAATAAAGTATGTAGCTATATGCTTTCAGTGATGTCAAAAAACTTCAAATTAGGTAATCTATTATTTGAACTGAATGCATTGTTTTTAAGACTGGCTTTTAAAGTAATTGGGATATAGATATTTATGTTCTAGTCCAACTTGCCTGGTAATATAGAAGATCACAGTCTAAACTCAGACCACCTTTTTCTCAGACCTGTGCACATCTTGTTAGGCCAAACTGACCCACAAAGAAAAAGTAACTGCAGACAGAAACTTTCTGGTTCAGGGACAGCCCTAAGTGTTCACAAGTCACACCTATGGCAGCATTCAGGCTGTAGTGAGTGGTGAGGTCAGTTTTCCCCTCCTTTTCCCAAGAGTTGGGGAGGTAACTTGGGTTTTATCTCATTCACATAATGTCATACATCGACCACTAAATAAACAATAGACCTGGAGCCCATGAGGGCAGAGTCCCTAAAGGATCAGGAGGAGATAGTAGAATATATCATGAAGTTCTATACTTCAGAAACTGGTATGTATACTTGTCTTCACTTTTTCTGTGACCAGTTGTGTATGGACCAAATGATTTAATTTAAATGTACCTCACAACGAACAATCCTAAAATTTGTACGGAACCACAAAAGACCCTGAATAGCCAAAGTAATGCTGAAAAAGAAAAACAAAGCTAGAGGCATCACAGTCCCAGACTTCAAGCTACAATATACAAAGCTGTAGTCATCATGACATTATGGTACTGGCACAAAAGCAGACACATAAATCAATGGAATGGAAGAGAAAACCAAGAAATAGACCCCAACTGTATGGTCAATGAAATCTTTGATATATCAGGAAAGAATATCCAATGGAAAAAGATAGTCTCTTCAACAAATGGTGTTGGGAAAACTGGAAAGCAACATGCAGAAGAATGAAACTGAACCACTCTCTGATGCCATACACAAATATAAATTGAAAACGGATGAAAGACCTAAATATGAGACAGGAAACTATCAAAATCCTAGAGGAGGACACAGACAGCAAGCTCTGTGACCTCTGCTGGAGTAATGTCTTACTAGACACATCTCCAGAGGCAAGGGAAACAAAAGCAAAAATGAACTATTGGGACCTCACCAAGATAGACAAGCTTCTACACAGTAAAGGAAATAATCAACAAACCTAAAAGGCAGATGGGAGAAGATATTTGCAACTCTGATACCTGATAAAGTGTTGTTTTCCAAAATCTATAAAGAACTTATACTAAACACCTAAAAAACAAATAATCCAATGAAATGGGCAGAAGACATGAATAGACATTTTTCCAAAGAAGACATCCAGATCCCTAACAGACACATGAAGAGATGCTCAGCATCAAACATCATCAGGGAAATAAAATCAAAACCACAATGAGATACCACCTCACACCTGTCAGAACAGCTAAAATTAATAACACAGGGAACAACAAGTGTTGGCAAGGATGCAGAGAAAGAGGAATCCCCTTACACTTTTGGTGCGAATGCAGACTGGTGCAGCCACTCTGGAAAACAATATGTAGGTTCCTCAAAAAGTTAAAAATAAAACTACCCTATGACCCAGAAATTGCATTGCTAGGAATATACCCAAAAGATACAAAAATGCAGTTTTGAAGGAGTACATGTACCTGATATTTATAGCAGTATTATCAATAATAACTGAACTATGGAAAGAGCCCAAGTATCCATCAACTGGTGAATGGATAAAGAAGATGTGAAGTGTGTGTATGTATCGTGTGTGTCACACACACACACACACACACACACACACACACATATATATATATATATATATATATATATATATATATATATATAAAATGGGATATTATATATATTGGGACATATAATGGGATATTACTCAGCCATCAAAAAGAATGAAATCTTGCCATTTACAAGAACATGAATGGAACTAGAGTGTATTATGCTAAGCAACACATATCAGTCAAAGAAAGACAAATACCATATTTCATTATTGTGTGGAATTTAATAAAACATATGAGCGCATGAGAAAGTCGGGAGAGAAGAGAGAGAAACAAAGTACAAGAGACTCTCAACAATAGAGAACAAACTGAGGGTTATTGGACAAGGATGACTGGGGATGGGCTAGATGGGTGATGGGTGTATTAAGGAGGGCACTTGTAATGAGCACTGGGTGTTGTAAGTAAGGGATGAATCACTGAATTCTACTCATGAAATCAATATTGCACTGGATGTTAACTAACTAGAATTGAAATAAAAATTTGAAAAAGGAAAAAAGATGAAAGGCTTTCTAATGAAAAACTGTAAATTAGAGATTATTAAACCCTGGGACATTGTGATAGTTAATTTTGTGTCAACTTGGCTAGGCCATAGTACCTAGATATTTAGTCAAACATTATTCTAGGTGTTTCCTGAACTTATTTTTAAGTGAAATTAACATTTAAATTAGTGGACTTTGAACAAAGCAGGTTTTCCTCTGTAATGTGGGTGTGCCTTATCCAATCATTTGAAGTTCCTGCTAGAAAAAAGCTGACCTACCCATGGAGGAAGAGGGACTTTTGCCTCCAAACTGCATTCCTACCTGAACTGCAGTATCAACTCTTCCCTCAGTCTCCAGCCTGCCCCTCCTACTGTGCAAATCTCGGACAAGCCAACCTCTGCAATTGCTTGAGCCACTTCTCTCTCTCATCTCCTCTTGGTTCTGTTTCTGTGGCTGATTAAGACATTCACGGTTCCATTTTTTACAAACATCTTTTCTAGTCTTTATGGCTAGATTTTGGGGGTAATTTTGGGGGGTGGTGTGTATTGTCACTAACTGCATACGTATAATTGTGTATTCTTTTATTGCTTTAAAAAAATTTGATTAGGACATTTTCATCTTCCTTGTTAATACAAAGTTTTAATAAATGTCATTTAAGCAGCTCCAAACAAGCAAACACTCAGTAAGATTTCAGAGATACCACTTTTTTAAAGTTGGGGCACCTGGGTGGCTCAGTTGGTTGGGCAACCGACTTTGGCTCAGGTCATGATCTCGCAGTTCGTGAGTTCGAGCCCTGCGTCAGTCAGGCTCTGTGCTGACAGCTCAGAGCCTGGAACCTGCTTCAGATTCTGTGTCTCCGCTCTCTCTGCCCCTCCCTTGCTCACGCTCTGAGTCTCTCTGTCTCTCAATAATAAATAAACGTTAAAAAAAAAATTTAAGCTAATCTTGCCAAATTTATTGGTAGACTTCTAGGCAAATCCTAGTTAGTTTTGTTCTAAACCTTTTGGGTTTCATGATACCATGGACTATTTTTTATCATTAAATACCCTGTAGACCTGTGCTATCCAGTTCGTTGGGCACTAGCCACACGTGGCTATTGAGCACTAGATATGAGGCTTATTGCACTGGGATCGAGCTGTGCTGTCATTATAAAAATACATACTGGATTTCAAAAACTTCGTACTTAAAAAAAACATAAAATATCCCATCAACAATTTTTCCCATCAGTAATTTTATATTGATTACATGTTGAAAGACAACATTGTGGAGACATTGGGTTAAATAAAATACATTACTAAAACTAATTTTGTTTCTTTTTACTTTTTTTACCATGGCTACTAGAAAAGTTTTAATATAAATTGGTGGCTCAAATTGTATTTCTATTAGACAGTGCTGTCCTGGACTTGATTTAAATGTTTGTTTTGTTTTGTTTTGTTTTTTCAGTTCTTTTCATGCCTCACAAACATGATTCATTATGCCTTGCTCCTTTCCTGCTGTGGGTATTTAATGGTACACATTTGTAGCCATTACGTATCTTGTGGTTTCTGCCCACAAGGGAGAGTCCCTCTACTCCTAATTTCCCTTCATTGACCTCCTGTGTGAATAGACACATATGAAACTAGCCCCAGCTTGCAGTTTTTCCCATGGATTGCCTTACTGTCCCTGCTGTCACAGATGCAGTCTTGAATAAGCAGGATGTGTTGATCTGCTCCAGTAGATTTCTTTGCCAACTCCTTATGGACTCCGAACCATTTCCTCTTTCCAGTGTGCCTTTATGCAGAACAAAATTCCTCAGTTCTTACATTATTTGAAAATATCATTGTCCAGACTCTGATGTGATTCCCAGTTGCCTCTAGGATCATGGTAAAGTTCTCAGTGGTGGGCTTTGATTTATACCTCCAGATAGATTCCTAACATAACTGATTCTGTATCCTATGAGGTCAGGGTTCCACTAAAGCCAAACTGCAAATTTCTCTCTGCTTATATATGAGAGTCATTTTATAGAGAGTGTAGCCTTTAAGAGCTTTGCCTCTGGAAATAAGATGCCCTAGGTTTGAATCCCAGTGTTACTGGGATAATAGTAATAGCACCTTCTAAGGGCTTTCAGAGGGATTGAAAGAGAAAACATATGCAAAGCATGTAACACAACACTTGATGCATATAAGTATCTGTTCATTGTTAGCTATTATTGTTTTCCCTCTTTGGAGTCATCATTGGGTCACCTTGTTTCATTTTCTCAAAACAGATCCTGATTTGATCTCCTTAATGAAGACTTTGAGAGTAACACAGTTGGATTATTGATAGGTTGGATCATTGAACTGGTCTTTTCCATTTATCTCTGCTGATTTGATTGCTAATATCTCTTCCCAGGTCTTTTAAATTTAATTGTTTTCCTTGTGATAACACAGATTAGCTCCAGGAAGGAAGGGCAGCACATCTTTTTCCTCTCAAAGCTCTAGGTGCTTAGACGTGCTCCCCATATTCCACATGCTTTGTCAATTTTATTGACCTATGGATCACTTACCCTTGCTGGAATCCTGAGTGAGACTACCAGTAAATGACATCGAAACCACCTTATTACCTGAATGCTACCTTTTCTCCTTACAACCAACATACCGAAATGAAAAACTACTTGTTGCATCTTTGGAAAGAGTGAAAGAATCCTGAGTGAGACTACCAGTAAGTGACATCGAAACCACCTTATTCCCTGAATGCTACCTTTTCTCTTTACAACCAACATACTGAAATGAAAAACTACTTGTTGCATCTTTGGAAAGAGTGAAAGAAACCATTGTACTGTAGAGCCCTATGTAAAAGGTTCCAGCCTTGGCAGAATCCATCCTCCATTTTGTTGTCTACTGTAATATGTAGATTGACTTCTACTGTAGAGCCCTGTGTTCCTGTTCTTACGATCACCTTTCCCCATTCTTCTTTTCAGTCTGAGCCCCAGCCAGCTGCCAGTAGCCAGCATCTGTCTGCCTTCTATTGCTCTGGTCTTGCCACTGAAGTTTCTAGCCTTCAGTCTTGGTGGATCATTGCTTGATGTCACCTTGGTCTATTCCCCTTCTTGCAGAAAGACAATTATGAGAAGAGAGGTATTCAGGAGCTGTTGGGCTTTATTATTGGAAGGAAGGCTCTCTAATGACTTCCTTAAACATAGTGGAGGAAGCAAGGGTATACAAAATTGAAATTGGAGATTGGGATGCCTAACATTCAAACTATCCCAGTGGGTCGATATATTGACTTCCATTGTTTTCTCCTCTATGGGATTGGTGATTGAATGGAAGCAGTACAGTCAGAGGTTTTCAAGAGAACTGATTTTATTCAACAAAGTATGGGTTTTTTTCCTGCTTTCCTCCCACTATTCCTTGGTTATTGGTACTTAAAAGAGAAAAAAGAATAACGTTAAAATTAGTTTTGGAAACACATTCTACCACCTAATTTCCAGGTCCTTTATGCTTCATTGATGTCTTCCTATCTCTTAGAATTGTAATATTGTCTATTTAATAAATAAAGGGATTTGTCTAGTTAACTGACTCCACCCCCCACCCTCCCTCCTGCCCCTTACCTAAAACTTACCGTGCAAAGGTACATTAACCACTATCTTTGTTGAGTTTCGAAACTGGGAGAAAATTGGAAGAGATCCATTTAACTTTAAGGAGAAAAAAAAAAAAAATCTATGGTTAGGTTTAGTTAGCTTGAGTAATTTGAAATTTCCAAAATTGTGCTCTGTGGGAATTTTAAAATCCAAAAGTAATATTGTAAGAATTTGAAATTCTAAAAATAGTCATGAAAATGAGCCTGGTTTTGGTTTGCTGAGCAAATGGTTATTATAAATGTCACCTCCGATAGATGTTAGCAATTGAATCCTAGGAATGTGAACTAAGACTGAGCCACTGTGATTTACTGAGGCAAATTCAGTTCTGTGACTTGAAGTAAATTGTGTAAAAATCATTGGCTCTGGTTCAATGTGTCCTGAGAGAAACGTCAAAATCTTTTCCTATTATCTGAGTATTTATGAAATCCCATTTCCTATAGTTTGCACATGTAGTTTACAACTAGAAGAAATCATATTGACTAATCAGGTCACTTTCTGCAGTCTTTTTTTTTTTTTTCTTTTTTTGCCTTAGCAAGATGAGCATCCGTGGTTGCATTCCTGCCAATTGTACATTGTAACCCCAACAGCAGATTAAAAGGAATTACCTAGATGAGGAGCCCATCTAGAGGCTCTGGATGGAGGGAGTGCAGTTTAATTCTGTGCAGGAAGTGAACATTGTTCTTTGTTTGGCTGAAGTGAAAAGAGACTTTTGACAGATTGCATTTTTGGGGTTGAGCATCCTCCCCTTACAGAGCAATGCAGCCATTTAACTCCATATTATTGAAGTATAATTCTCGAGAACTCTATTGATGCTTTGAATTTTGAACACTGCATTTAGAAAATTTGCTTTCTAATATTGTTAAAAGAAGCTGGTACTTATTGGCATCATCGTTTGGCTGGAAATGCAGTATGTGACCTTTTTCTGCACCTTTGATATTCCCTAATTGTTAAACCATGCTCTCTTTTTTATTCTAAAGTTTTTTTTTTAAATTTTCAACTACATTTACTTCCAGAAAAGTTACATGATTAGTAGAAAGCATTCCTAATTTCTCAAAGGTTAGCATTTTACTACATTTGCTTTATCCTTCACTCCTTCACAGTCACTCATTCTCTCTCTTTCTCTCTTTCTAGTTATTTAGTATTACTGAATTGGTATAATCCCTGAGGTTGCTTCAGTGCCTTTAATGTTTATAAATATGTGTGTGTACATACACAGTATACATACAATACACACAAGCACGCAAATATATATACATATATCATACACACAACACATACATTTTTCCCCCTGAACTGTTTGAGAACAAAGTATAGGCTCGATTCCTCTCTACCTCTGCTTACTGTATGACATGGGACCATAACTAAAATACAATGATCAAATCAGGAAATTAACATTGATGTAACGTGCTTATCTATAGGTCTTACTCATATTTTGGCAGTTTTTTTTTTTATGGCCTTTATAACAAAAGAAACCCAGGCTGTACTGCACGCGTTTGTGCTAGCTCTTCAGTTTAATCTAAACTTTAAACCATTTACACTTTAAACCATTCTCTTTGAATGACCGTGAAGAGAAAAAAAAAAGAGTTCAAAATATGGTATTAAATGATGCTCTAAGATGTTTTTAGGAGCAGCTGGGTAGTTCAGTCAGTTTAGTAGACTCTTGATTTCGGCTCAGGTCATGATCTCGTGGTCGTGTGGTTGAGCTGCGTGTCTGTCAGCACAGAGCCTGCTTGGGGTTCTCTCTCTCCCTCTTTTTTGCCCCTTCCCAAGATGCTTTCTCTCTCTCTCTCTCTCTCTCTCTCTCTCGCTCCCTCTCAAAATAAATAAATTAAAAAAATACATTTTTAATGCTTCATGCTATATTTAAGAAAAACAAAGTATAAACTAATAGAAGTACTGATTAGAGCTTGATTTTATTCTCTAAATTACCTGTATTTTGCTAACTTAGGTATAATCACTAGCAATATTGTTAGGAAAATTTGCTATTTAGAAAAAATTTGCAGTTTATAAAGGCAAGTATTTGAATAAATTAAAAAATCAAAAGTTATACTCAAATATGAGTATGCATAAGTATACATTTAAACAAAATTTTTTTTAATGTTTACTTATTTTTGAGAGAGAAAGGGAGTGTGAGTGGGGGAGGGTCAGAGAAAGGGGAAGACACGGAGTCCGAAGCAGGCTCCAAGCTCCAAGCTGAAGTCAGATGCTTAACTGACGGAGACACCTAGGTGCCCCGAGTATACATTTTTTAAAAAGTAGCTTTCAGCCACTGGCTTATTATGTGCTTCGTGTTTTGAAAAAAAATTACAATAATAATAATTATTGCATAATAGTAAAAAACAAACCACTTTTCCACCTTGACCGAATCCTCAGTATATACCATTGAAATGTTGATATCCAAAAATCATAAAATAAGGATGGAAATTTCAAGGTGAAAATTTTCCAATGTTAAGAAGGAAATGTGAATTCCCTCTGAATGGTCTCATCCACTCCTATAATTACAGCTTCCAGTATATGCCAGTGGGCCACTCTCCATCCCTCATTTTTGGTCAGTAATTTTCTTTTCTGGATAAAACTCAATGAAAATAAAAAATTTCAGACGTCTCTTAAGTGTTTTAGGTTGATGTTCGATAACTTATTATGTATTCCTTTAGTCTTATTTTTGCTATAACTGTGAGCAATGGGCTAACCACTTCTTTGAAGAAGACATTGAAGTCTTCCCAAAACCAGAAATAGCATATCTGTGGGCTAGCAATTATAATTACAAGAGTATTTGCACATACTTATCCCATTTACATGTTAGAACACAGGCCTCCCAATGGACAGGGTTACCAATTCAGAGATCACAGGGAGTTGATTTTCAGAAGGTGAGCCTATAGTCAAACCCTTTGATTATCCTCAATGGTGTCAAAATTGCATCGTCTGAGAGTTAAGTTGATTTAAAGAAATAGCAATAGGCACATTCACAAACTGTATAATACTGATTAAAAGTCAGAAGTAGAGGTGTGACTACTAAGAGAGAAGAGTGATTTTCTTTTACTTTATCTTTTTCTTTTCTTTTCTTTCTTTCTTTCTTTCTTTCTTTCTTTCTTTCTTTCTTTCTTT